>NC_084794.1:24277500-24950000 GCF_963169125.1 Humulus lupulus | reverse complement strand
CCAAGACATCATAGACACCACTTAGAACACTTGACTATTACAAATAAATTTTATATGCCAAAACATTATCTACAACGAGTTTCACATTTTATTGCATTACCCCTTTTAGAACGTTTTTCTCCACGATGGCCACTCGGAGACCTTTGGAACTCAATGCTGTGGCAATGAAAACTCCCAATGTTCCTCCACAAACTATTACGTCAAACTTATCTAGGGCTTTGTCAGCCAGCTCAGAATCGGAAAATGAACCGGGATTAGTAGAAACCCACTTTCTGGGGTTCTTGCACAACTACAAAATATGCATAAAAAAACTATTACAAACACAAAGGTTTCACAATGCCGGGCCCATTATCCAATTTCAAAGAAGGGAAATCAAGAAAACAGATATGGTTCTGACCTGTTTGAGCAGAACAAATACCAGACCAGAGTTGGTCCAGCCTTTTTAAGGCACTATATGAGTACACTCCTCCAGCTCCACCAACTTCCCCACCAACTGAAATACTCTCCATTATTTTCTACCAAAACAAAAGAGAGAGATTCATATGTTAAACTAACTCACCGTCACTGACTAGAAATACAATTAATAAGTATAATTAAAAGAAAATAAAGCTGGGATTTCAAGAAAAAAAAATACCTGGGTTCTAGAGGGAAGCGCTTGCATTTTGAAGCCCAGGCTTTTGCTAGCTCTGTCTCTTCTGCCATGAACATGAACCAGTGCCGGGGGGGCTGGTTTTGGGTAAGTTAATAACCCATTAATAGATTGGAGTTGAAGTAATACCATGGCTTCTCAGGAGTTTTTTCTGCTCAGTCTTCACTCGCCATAGCTACTTAATTTTATGGTAAGAGACTTGGAGCTCAACGTTTTGCGTACCACAACGGGACACGTTAACAACCCTGAGGTGTCTCGCTAGGGCCCAACAATCAAAGTTCGAACCGTAAATATTTCATCTGCCTTGACGGACAATTTTCGATACGACACCACTCGAAAATGATATGAAATAAATGAGTTTGGGTGACACATTTAATTTCCGTGTCATAATCGTGACACCACTCGAAAACGACATGAAATAAATGGGTTTGGGTGACACATTTAATTTCCGTGTCATAATCGTGTCGATATGTTTAATACGTTTATTAAACGTGTCATTTTCGGGTCAACGCGCTTAACCCGAAAATGACACGCTTAAGACACGTTTAAGATGATATAAACATTTTAATTTATTTATATTATGTTAATCGTGGTCAATTTCATGTCGTGTCATTACACGCTTAATTGTGTATTAATCATGTCAGTTTTAGATTTGTGTCAAATGACAAATTTATTAAACGTGTTATCGTGTCGTGTCGTGTGACCTGCTAAGATAATCGTGTCGTGTACAGGTTTGGATTTCTGACACGAATAATAATCGTGTCGTGTATGGGTTTACTCTAATCGTGTCGTGTCATAATCGTGTCTACACGATTATGACACGATAACACGAATTGCCACCTCTACTTGTGATGAAAACAAACGACATGACGTTACATTCAACACCACTTCATTACTGTGCATTTTGTGTTAGAATTTTATATGGACTAATATAATTACAAACATAATTCCATTATCACAATCATTTTCTAGAGTGCCTACGAATAGTTAAAGACCATAATGGTATGGTTAATATTAATCTAATTGCAATTGAGGCACATGGTAGCACCCTAAAGACTATAGGTTGGCCCATTAAATCATAGTCCACCATATCTGATAATATAAGCCCAATAGGCCCAATATACCCCTTAGGGTAAGAAGGCATATGAGACATATATATTGAACATATATGTTGTTGGGAAACATATAGTGGCATATGGTTTGGTAAGGGTTGCTCTCCATAAGATCTCTCTTGTATTGATTTTCTAATATTGTTTTGTGTAGATCGTGAGAGATTCAATGATGAACATTGGATACTCAATGTCAAGTATGTTTCATCTATATGTATTCAATTCAATGCTCTAAATAAAATGCGTTCCTGGATTGTTGTATGAGCATGCTATATTGATTTGAATCTGATTTATGGATTTATGCTCATAGTATTGTTTTCAATTTAACAATTGGTATCAGAGCCAGGTTATTTGATTTTAGGGCTTGAAATTTTGATATATACCCAATTTTTCAAAATCTAATTTTTCACAAGAAATTTCGAAATCATTCTTTGTTAATAGGAAATTGGATTTGATAATGAGTATTGGATTTTTTAGATATTTTTTGGGCAAAAATTTCATCTATTGTTGTTGTGAAACCGAGCTCTTCATGGAACTCAAAAATAGTGGAAATCCATTTTGGTTTTCATGTTGTTTTGACTTTTTTGTTGTGAAATGATGAGAATGGATATGGTAGAGTGGTCGGCGACAGTGAGTGGAGGAAAACCCCTCAAAACGGTGGCCCAAAACAGTGGCCGGAACCACGTTTTTCAGTCGGGTCGGACCCCACTGACTGAACCGAGTCGAGGCGACCCGTATGCTGAAAAATCAAGGTCAGGGACGAAGAAAACGACATGTCGTTTTGTCTCTGTCAGACAAAAATGACGTGTCGTTTCTTCAAAAAGGGGCTGTTTTCTTTCCCAAAACGACACGTCGTTTTTTTACGTATGGGGCCATTTTTGATATGGAAAACGACAAGTCGTTTTTGTAAAACGACACGTCGTTTTGACGAGAAAGGGGGTCGTTTTGATATGAAAAACGACAAGTCGTTTTTTTTAAACGACACGTCGTTTTGGCATGTAAGGGTCGATTTTTATAGTGACAAACGACAAGTCGTTTTTGGTAAACTACAAGTCGTTTTTGGTAAACTACATGTCGTTTTTGGTAAACTACATGTCGTTTTCTGAAATTTAAAAAAAAAAGAAAAAAAATTTGGGGCGCGTGAAGAGTCTTTTTTGGCCAAATTTTTACTATTTCACTCCTATTCTCATATCCTACTATTTGTATATGTTTATGCACAAGATTAATCCATGAATTGTATTCATAATTGTATTTGTATTTAATCTTTTGTGGCATGAATCTTATTATATATTGTCAACAATTATTGTTTATTTTTTTGCCTGTCGTAAGAATAAACATGTGAATTGTTTAGTAAAGAGGAATATTTAAATAATTATTTATTTAAATTTTGTGTTTTTCCCTCCAAAATTATATTAAGATCTATATAAGTAATTAATTATCCTATCGATAATAATTGCTTGGTAAGGATGCTTAATATGGTGAAGAAAATTTATTAAACATTATGATTCACAATTTATCTATCCTTTCGATAGTAAATTAATGTATTTGATTATAATGTTTAATAGATTGTTCTTATCTGTGTATGAGTTCTATTTTGTATGTTTATCTAAGAACTCTAGCATACATAATGATCATTGGTTATTTTGCGATCATATATTGATGAGAAAAGAGCACAAATGACATGGTTTATCATAACATGTATTTAATAGTTATTGCTCTTGTTTCTCATTCAGTTGTAAGCATTCCTAGATCTCCTGCCGTCTTGACGCTGAATGCAACAAACCACAAGCAGTGGATTGAAAATATCACGATGAACTTGACCTTCATGAAAGTGGACTTGGCCTTGAGAATTGATGCACCATCTAAGCCTGCTGATGATGCTACTGAGAAGGATAAGAAATCTTACGAGGACTGGGAACACTCCAATCGTTGTTGCTTGATGCTTATGAGATATCACATGGACGAATCCATTCGTGATAGTATTCCCAAGTTTGAAAATGCAAAGGATTTTCTTGCTGCCATTAAGGAAAAGTATAAGAAATTCTCAAAGAATGAGAAGAATGAACATCTGAACATGCTGCATCACACTGTTTACGATGGTTCAGGTGACATTAGGGCTCACATTGACAAGCTCATGGGCCACTATCATAAACCTAAGGCCATGGATATGGACCTTGGTGAGGATTACATGGTGTGGTTGGTGATTGAGAACATTTCATCTCAGTTTGATTCAATCAGATCAAGCTACAATGCTCAGAAGGAGCAATGGACTGATGGGGAGATGTCTACTATTCTTGCCAAGGAAGAGGAGGACATGAGAAAAGGTAGGGCAAGAAGTATCTCCATGGTTTGTTTAGAGTCCAATATTATTGATGTGCCCTTAAACACTTGGTGGTTAGATACTGGAGCTACAATTCATGTTACAAATTCCTTGCAGGCAGTGACAAACCGAAGAAGACCAAGTAGGTTGGAGGAGCATGTATACATGGGAGACGATACTAAAGTCAGAGTTGAATTTTTTGGGACTGTTAGACTGCAGCTAAATACTGGGCATTTTTTTGGAGTTGCATGATGTTGCTTATTTACCCTCTATTAGGAGGAACTTGATTTCTGTATCTATTCTGGATAGAGTAGGTTATAGTCTTCATTTTGAAACTGGAAAACTGACTTTGTATCGTGACTCTATGTTGGTTGGAAATGGAACTTTATGTGGAAACTTATATAAGCTTGATTTACATGATGTTGTTCCTGTTACTTCTACTTCTTCTTGTTCTTCTTCTCTTAATGCTATTGTTGGGTCAAAACGTGCAAGATCAGATTTGAAATCTTCTATGCTTTGGCATAAACGTTTAGGCCATATTTCTAGAGATAGAATGGAGAGATTGGTGAAGGATGGTGCACTTCAGGATCTTGATTTCTCTGATTTCACTGCCTGTGTTGATTGTATAAAAGGAAAGTTGACTGCCAAGGTTAGAAAGAGCAAGTCAGACAGGTGCACAGATGTATTGGACACTATTCATACTGATATTTGTGGGTCTTTTGTTCCACCTGCTATGGGTGGTTATAAATACTTTATCACCTTCATTGATGATTTTTCCCGGTATGGTCATGTTGAGCTCATTCGTGAAAAATCTGAATCTTTGGATGCTTTTAAGATTTTCAAGACGAATGTTGAGCTTCAAAAGGGAAAGAAGATTAAAATTGTCAACTCTGATAGAGGTGGAGAGTATTATGGACGTTATGATGAAACTTGAAGGAACCCCGGGCCTTTTGCCAAATACTTGCAGGAATATGGTATTGATGCAAGATATACAATGCTAGGGACGCCCCAACAGAATGGAATCGCTGAAAGGAGAAATCGCACACTTCTTGACATGGTGCGTTGTATGTTGATTCATTCTAGCTTGCCAGAATTTTTATGGGGTGAGGCATTAAGAACTGCTGCTTATATCTTGAATCAAGTACCTAGTAAGTCTGTCCCAAAGACACCATATGAGTTGTGGTCGGGTAAGAAACCGAGTTTGCGTCATTTTCATGTTTGGGGATGTAAAGCTGAAGTAAGGCCCTATAACCCACAATCTAAGAAACTTGATCCGAAAACTATTAGTGGCTACTTTGTAGGTTACACTATTGGATCAAGGGGTTCCAGGTTCTATTGTCCTTCTCACACCACCAGAGTGATAGAATCAGATAGAGCTGTCTATTTTGAAGAAGAATTTGGTTCAAGTCAAGGGTCAAGAGAAATTGTATTCAGGGAAGAACGTGTTTATGTCCCTGTACCTGTTTCTTCTGCTTCCGCTCCTGTTGATGACCCTGTGATTGAACAGATTCCGATAGAAACTCATGATGAACCTCAAAATCAAGACCAAGATGAAAATCTTGATATTGGGGATGATGAAGCTATGGTGAGAAGATCACAGAGAACCCGCAGGTCTGCTATTCCTAATGACTACCTTGTCTATTTACAGGAACATGAGTTTAATGTCGGAGACACTTTTGAGCCAGTTACCTATCAAGAAACTATGAATAGTCCTCAATCTGTGTTGTGGATGGATGCAATGAAAGATGAGTTAAATTCTATGTCACAAAATGAGGTTTGGGATTTGGTTGAATTACCCAAAGGTTGCAGACCCATTGGATGCAAATGGGTGTATAAGATCAAACGTGACTCGAATGGGCAAGTGGAAAGGTATAAGGCTAGGCTTGTGGCTAAAGGCTATAGCCAGAGAGAAGGTATTGATTTCAAAGAAACATTTTCACCTGTTTCCACCAAAGATTCGTTGCGAATCATTATGGCTATAGTTGCTCATTTTGATCTAGAACTCAATCAAATGGATGTGAGGACTGCCTTCTTGAATGGAGATTTATTTGAAGATGTTTACACGACTCAACCTATTGGTTTTGAGAAGTCTGGCAAAGAACACATGTTTTGCAAGCTCAAAAAGTCTATCTATGGGCTTAAACAAGCATCAAGGCAGTGATATCTCAAGTTCGATATGATTGTCAATGCAAATGAATTCAAGGAGAATGTTGTAGATCAATGTATATACATGAAGGTCAGTGGGAGCAGTTTCATTTTTCTAGTATTGTATGTTGACAACATCCTGCTTGCATCTAATAATTCTGATCTGTTGTTTGAGACAAAACAACTTTTGTCTAGCCATTTTGATATGAAGGATCTTGGTGAGGCTTCCTATGTGCTTGGGATTCAGATTCTTCGAGATAGGGCTAATAGTATTCTTCGTTTGTCTCAGAAGACTTACATTGATCGAATCTTGAAAAGATTCAATATGCATGCATGTTCTCCTGGGAAGGCACCGATAGTGAAGGGTGATAAGTTCTCAAAGGCCCAATGTCCACAAAATGATAAAAAGAGAGATGAAATGAAAGTCATTCCTTATGCGTCATTGGTTGGTAGCTTGATGTATGCTCAAGTATGCACACGCCCTGATATTGCTTTTGTTGTCAGCCTGTTGGGTAGATACTTGAGTGATCCTGGTCTTAGCCATTGGAAAGCGGCTAAGAAAGTCATGAGGTATCTTCAGGGTACAAAGGATCATATGTTGACTTATCGGCGAGCTGACACTCTTGATATAGTTGGGTTCAGTGACGCTGATTATGCAGGATGCGTGGATGATAAAAAGTCCACTTCAGGCTACATTTATATGATGGCTGGAGGAGCTGTTTCATGGAAAAGTGTCAAGCAGACACTCACAGCTTCTTCTACGATGGAGGCAGAATATATGGCGTGTTATGAGGCTACTTGTCAAGCAATATGGCTGCGGAATTTCATTTCAGCATTGAATGTTGTAGACTCTATTTTGAGGCCGCTGAAATTGTATTGTGATAACTCCGCAGCAGTAGCTTTCTCTAAGAACACTAGGAGTACTTCTCGCTCAAAGCATATTGATATAAAGTACTATTTTGTTAAAGAGAAAGTCGCTGAGTCCCTCATTTCTATTGAGTACACGCCTACCACTAGCATGTTGGCAGACCCACTAACGAAAGGCTTACCCATATGTGTATTTCTGGAGCATGTTGCTCGGATGGGATTGTTAGGAGCCTAGCTTGTTGAGCTCAGTGGGAGTTTTGCTATTATGTATCAAACATGCTAGTATTTTGTATGGATTGCTTATAGCTTATGTTTTGTTCTGAACATGCATAATGATAATTGAAGTCACTTCTTATTGTTGCAGTTACGTATATATGTTTATATAAGTATATACTATTGTTCATCGAAGTGACAGGTACAAAAGGAGATGAATGCGCATAGTCTCAAATTAATGTACCATATGCATGTTTGGTTTAATGATTGTTATTGTTTTAGAATGTCTTCAAGACCGAATCATAAATAATATATTTATCCTATCGATATGATATTATATATGATTTATTAGACTGTCTTTTGTGATGGACAATATTATGGTGGTTTGATTATATTGTCCAAGTGGGAGAATGTTAGAATTTTATATGGACTAATATAATTACAAACATAATTCCATTATCACAATCATTTTCTAGAGTGCCTACGAATAGTTAAAGACCATAATGGGATGGTTAATATTAATCTAATTGCAATTGAGGCACATGGTAGCACCCTAAAAACTATAGGTTGGCCCATTAAATCATAGTCCACCATATCTGATAATATAAGCCCAATAGGCCCAATATACCCCTTAGGGTAAGAAAGCATATGAGACATATATATTGAACATATATGTTGTTGGGAAACATATAGTAGCATATGGTTTGGTAAAGGTTGCTCTCCATAAGATCTCTCTTGTATTGTTTTTCTAATATTGTTTTGTGTAGATCGTGAGAGATTCAATGATGAACATTGGAGACTCAATGTCAGGTATGTTTCATCTATATGTATTCAATTCAATGCTCTAAATAAAATGCGTTCCTGGATTGTTGTATGAGCATGCTATATTGATTTGAATCTGATTTATGGATTTATGCTCATAGTATTGTTTTCAATTTAACATTTTGCACGTCTTTTACCAATCATTACAAAATGTCTCAAAATAAATTTTTCAGAAATTAATATTGGAAACTTCTTTTGGTACTGATGGTTATAATTCCAAAAAAAATCTAGATTGTGTATATTGTAACTATAATAAATAGGGGAGCTAATTATTTGGTACTTTGTGATTTCGTAAAGTATAACTTTAGTACTTGTATTTACAATAATGTTCATTTAGTACCTTATATTTTAAAATCATACATATTCGGTATCTTATATTTTGAAATAATAATGATATGTGGACTAAAATTATTCACAAAAGTATTATACCAATTGATGTGGCACTCTTTTTTAAAAGAGTGAGTCCCATTTGAAATGAATGTAATTAGTTAAAAGAAAGTGTCACGTGAGTTGGTGTAATATTTTAGTACATAATTTTAGTGTACATATCATTACTCATTTTGAAAGGGAAATTTGGTTAATCATGCTTACATTAGCTTAATAATTAAAATTTGAACCAAAGTTAACCACCATATGAAACCAATGCTCATCTTTCATTTAATACCAAAAATACCCCTCTCATAACA
Organism: Humulus lupulus; assembly: GCF_963169125.1. Taxonomy (NCBI): domain Eukaryota; kingdom Viridiplantae; phylum Streptophyta; class Magnoliopsida; order Rosales; family Cannabaceae; genus Humulus; species Humulus lupulus. Next base: position 24,941,189 of record NC_084794.1, on the reverse strand, counting down.
AAATCTCATACCTTTCCTCTCTAAAATCTTGCAAGAAAGATACACATGGGTAAGTGATTTTCTTTGATTCTTGTTGTTGTTGATTGTTTTTATGATTTAGAATGTTGTTTAGATGTTGGATCTGTAGTTTGTTGGTATTTTTTGCTATTTTTTGGGTGAAAATCTGCGTTTTTTTTTTGTTCCTTGATTAAAAGCCCGATAGTGTCCGATAGAGGCCTGATTTGGGCACGATAGTTGTTGAGTTTCAAGGTTAGGGGTGAAGGTCCGATGGCAACCCGATGGTTACCCGATATGTTTTGTTACCCGATGGTCATTCAGGTCCGATGGCTAACCGATGGTTGCCCGATAATTATTTTGAATATATACACCCTTTAAGTACGATAATGGTACGATAGTTGTTTGATATATGCCCGATTGTTGGTATTAAGTTACTGCGGACCTAATAGTACGATGGTACACGATGGTACCTATACGTGCCCGATACATGCCCGATCGTACGATGGTACACGTTAGTACACGATGGTGATAAAAAACATAAATAAAAACTGTAACTTTTCCCCTGCCCATTTCCCGTTCCCTCTCTCTGCCAAAACTTCACTCCGACAAAACCATCGAGCAACCCATAACTACCCTCACCCGATGCATCTCTCCCCTCACTCGACGGTCTGAAAAAACCCCACCACCTGACGAAGGAAAACCAGACCACCGGAGACCAAGCCTCACCGGAGACGAAGACGAAGGAAAACTCAAACCCCGAAGAAAAACCGACACCCCATTAAGCAAAAATGTCTAGGGTATGTGTTTTTTTCAATTTCTTTTCCATTGGAAAATGTTATAGTATGTATTGTTGAATTTGACTGTGTGAAATCTGACTGTGTGAAATCTGGTAAACCGTAAAATTTTGAAAAAAAATTCTGGGTTTTTTAGAGGTACGATAGGGTACGATAGTGGGTCGATAGGGGTACGATAGTATTTGTGTTTTCTCATAACTTCAGGTTGAAGATGATTGTACGATAGGGGTAAAATAGTGGTTCGATATGGGTATGATAGTTTTGTGTTTTCTGATAACTTGAGGTTGAGGATGAAGGTACGATAGGGTATGATATTGGGTACGATGTGTGCCTGATATTGGGAACAAATTGTTGTGTTGTTATAATCCGATGGTGTACGATGTGAGGTACGGTAGTGAACGATAATGTTATAGTTCCAGTTTTTATTTTTTTTCATTGGTGTCCGATATGGTGCGATAGTGTCCGATAGTTGCTCGATAGAAGATTGCAGAATATAAAATTTGATGTTTTTTTTTTGTTATTCTATTTAATTGGGTATTTATTTGTTTATGCAGAACTTAAGACCTCCACAACTGATAGTTCCAGTAGAGGAATATTTTACGGGACATATCACTTGGCGCGGCAGTTGGTGCTTTCCAAAGATTAAAGCAAAATTTATACAGTGTGGTTTATTGGATAGGGTGAAGGAATCCCCTTTCAAACAGTTCTTCATGGCGGAACCATTAAATTTTTCTGGTGCCTTAGTCCATCAGCTGTTGTTGCACAAATTCAGAGGGGAGAAGACTGACGAAGTCCAGTTTTATATTGGGAAAAAACGATGTAGATTTAGCCAATTGGAGTTCGCTTTAGTTACTGGTTTAAATTTCGAGGCCGGATCGTCTGAAGCTGAGATTAAAGCGAAGACCACTTCGGATCGGTTGATTCTTGAGTACTTCAATGGTCATTCCCCAGTGAGCATAGGGCAACTGCGCAAAACTTTTGAGAGTTGTCAAATAGTTGATGATGTGTACAAGATGGGTTTGTGTTTATTAGTAGAGGGTGTTTTGAAAGGTCGTGAGAAGAAGTTGATGGTTTGGACTGACATGCTGAAGATGGTAGATGACGTTGACTTCTTTTTCCAGTACCCGTGGGGGAAGATATCATACCAGAAGTTATTACAAACTTGTCAAAAAGACTTTGTAGAAATGAAGAAGCATTTACAGAAGAAGATTGAGAAAGGAAAGACTCAGAAGGAGGCCAAGTACTCTATTTATGGGTATGCTGCAGCATTGCAGTATTGGGCTTTTGAGTCCATCATTGAGTTGGGTCAGGATTATGCTGTGAGATTGGGCCAAGGCATTCCAAGAATGATCAACTGGTAGAGCAAGGAGAAAGTAGAGATACACAAAGAGCAACTTATTAAGTTGTTTGCCAAAAAGGTGAGCTTTTACTTTACTTTTTAAATAATTTGAATGTTCTATATTTTGTTCTAGATATGTAATTCTATAGGTACTGCACGATAGGAATACGATAGGGTACGATTTGAGTACGATTGTGGGGTACGATTTGGTACGATGATGGTCTGATTGGGGTACGATATGTATTTTGTATTCTTTATTAAAGTAGTTGTAGAGGTACGATAATGGTACGATGTAGTACGATGATGGTACGATAGTTAGCAAGTAATTCTCACTTACGGGTACGATATTGTTATGTTATGGGTACGATATTGTTATGATATTTGCATGATATGGGTACGATATGGTACGATTGAGGTACGATTGGGGTACGGTAGGTTACCATTGTTCATCGATGACAATTACTTATTTTTTATATTGTTTTACTTTCCAATCTAAATATTCATTGTTTTTTGTGGCAGTTGACAGTATACCCCTACCTGTGTGCCCGATCTGCTGAAGAACAGTATGTGAGGACCCTTACAGACAATGAAGCCCCATTGTATGTGGACATGGGGTTAGAGGAACTAGAGGTGGGTGCCGATGGACAGCCTACACAGGAAGCCTTACAGAGCCAGGCTGAAAAGCTTGCTGAAAAGTTAGCGGAGCAAGCAGAAGCAGCAAATATTTTTAAGGAGATTCCACCACCTCCTGCACCTGAGGCACCTGAGGTTCCCCCATCAGCACCTCATGCCAGAACCTCCTCCCAAGCTGAGCAACCAGGCTACTCTATGATTTTGGCCAGGTTGGAAAAGGTTGAAGGGCAACAAAGTGCCCTTATTAAAGGTCAGTCCGAGATCTTGGGTCAATTGCAGAAGCTGATGACAATGATGGAAGATCTTAGTAGGCCAGCTCCAGATCCACACCCTTAGTCCACTGAAGAAGGCCCTCAGTCTCCTGTAGATGAAGACATTCTCCCTAACGATTATAGACCTGATGATGTAGATGATCACATTTTTCGCACACCAGAGGATATGCAAATTACTGTAATCCGAGATACTGAAGATTCTGAGGTACAATTCTTAGACATAGCTCCACCAGCACCGGAGAAGAGGAGAGAAAGAAAGAGGCCTAGATGGTTCGATGAGTACACTGCAATGAAGAAAAGGAATAAGAAAATGAAGACAGCAGTGAATGTGGATCCATTGAGGGTTGTTGATGGAAAATTACTTATGACCTTTCACAAGTGGTTGCTTGGCACTATTGGGAATAAATATCCGAGGGAATGCTTCCAGGGACACATGATGCTGCTTGGTTCTTGAAACTGCATACTCCGAGGACATGGCTTTCTGACTCTGTAAGTTTTCTATAACTTCATAATTAAAAAATGTTGAAAATTTATTTAAATGTTTCTATATGTAGTGGTACGATATAGGTACGATGAGTGTACGATGATAGTACGATATTTGTAAGTGTCAAATTATAAACTGTTTATATTGTCAATGGTACGATGGTGGTACGACACTAGCACGATAGGGGTACGATATAATTTGTTAAGTAGTTACTATTAACATCGTAATTTTAGAATTTGTAGTGGGACGATATAGGTACGATGGTAGTGCGATAATAGTTAGTTTCTATATGTTAACTTACTTTGTCAATGGTACGATGCTGGTACGACAGTGGGACGCTAGTGGGTACGATGGTGTATACTACCGTAGTTTTTGCCATAAAGTTATGATGATGGTACGACATTAGCACGATATGGGTACGATAGAATGTTTTATTGTTGTTATTTAGTTACTATATATTCATGTACGATTGGGGTACGATTATGGTACGATTGGGGTACGATAGTGACTATATTCATGTTTGATAGTTTTTTGTTTATTTATTTTGGTACGATAATGTGGTTACTGACTTAATTTTCCTTTAATGTAGCATTTAGATGCAGCATTCCATCTCATGAGGAGGCGTCTAGAATTTTATCCTAACGTGTACCCTCAGAACTGTGTTGTTATGCCTACAATTTTTCCCGAATCATTGAAGGCTCGGTGGGACGCTTTTCTAGGTTCTGACTACTCTAGCTTTAGTTGGGATGACAGTATATTGGACCTGGTTAGGGGTGATGCAGTCCAGTTCTTACTGAGTTGGCAGAACAAGGAGTTCATTTATTTTTCCCTCTTCTTGAAAGACCAATTGCATTGGGTAGCTGTAGAGGCAGACCTGAATGGGTGGATGCTCAACATCTTTGATTCCAGTATTGGATCAATTTCCGAAAACGATTTGATCAGCTTGATGGTTGACTGGTGTACCATTTTCCTGTCAGTCTTGCGACAGTCCGGTTTATTTGAGAACCATGACGTTATACTCGCGCCTCAGTTGACAGCATCAGAGAGCCAGGTCAAACCCTTCGATTGGAAACTCACTCCACGTGAATTCGTACCGCAAACAAAATCCAGGTGAACTTTATTAAATATCACATATTAATTATTATTTCTTAATTAGAAAACTTTATTAAATTATTGTTTATTTTCTAATGCAGTGGCGATTGCGGATGTTACGTAATTGAACATATTGAACATAAGCTTCTACAACTACCATTTGATAATGTAACTGACAATAATATGAAACTTTTTAGGCAAAGGTGGTGTGTAGACTTATTCTACCAAAACTTATGTTGAACGGTCTTAATTTTTTTGAATTGTATACTTTTTTTTATTGCTCTTTTTGTAATTACTACATTTTAATGTGTTTAATCTTTGCATCGTACTATCATCGATCACTATCGTACTCTATCGTACCCTCACATGTCTCACAAATTTCACGAAACTGTACTGAAACCATACCATCGTACCACTATTAGACCACTATCGTACATTATCGTACCCTAATGTCGTACATTAACTATCGTACTACATCGAGCAACGTCGTACCATATTGTAAGATGCATTTAAATAATCATACAACAAACGATATCATGCATTGTCGTACCGGCATCGTGCACTATTGGACCAACACTGGATTATTACATATTTAAGAGTTTCATAATGGAGAAAAAAACAGAAAAAAAAACCTGCAAAATCCAGCACATAACAAATATTACTAGTTCAAGCAGAAATAAAACATAATAGGTCAACTAGAATACAAACAAAACAATTTAACCTCGGTACTTGCAAGACGTTTTGTTGTGCCCTTTACCACCACACTTGCTACAACATCGTTGTATCACAACCTTGTCTCCATTAGAAGGATATCGATTTTTCCTAATTCGTCCGACCTTTTGCTTCTTCGGTCGGCCTACAGGTTTCTTCTCAATCGGTACTCCAACTTGGATGTTCTTAATGTCTTCAGGCAATTCCCAATCATCCTCATCCCCAACTGACATAATTGTCCCCTCATATGTGCTCTTCCAACACTCTCTTGTGTAATATTGAGAGCACAATGCGTACATGCTAATATTTCGTTCTTGAGCAGCAGCACATGCATGTGGACAAGGAATCTTCATGATTTGGAATAGGCCGAAACTGCATGTTCGTGCCTCCAAATCAACTATACCACCGCTCTGAACTGTTCCTCCGGGGTGGACATTAAATGTATAAGGTCCAACTCTATCGACGCTTAAGAACCGAGATTTCTCAAATTGACATGACAAGTCCCCCTCCATAACTGGTGATAGAGACGTGCTACACTTTTCAGCGTTTTCCTTTCGAGTAGAAAACCATGTTTGAATAGTAAACATGATGAATTCAACAAAAGCAGTGATTGGGAAGGCTCTTGCATCCTTAGTTTTGCTGTTGAAACTTTCAGCCCAATTACTTGTCATTACATTGTAACGGTCCCCTGGAAATTACGCACGAACCCATCTTTCAAATCCAATGCCCTCAAGATATAGTGCAACTCGAACATCCATTGTTTTTATCTTCTCAAATTCTCTTTCAAAATCTGTCTTCTTATACGAGTATGCACAACTGTAAATATGATCCGTGAAGCAATCAGTCTTGAACTTGCTAGCCACGTTCATAATAATGTGGTGGTAGCATGCGCTGTTGGGTGCATCAGGGAAGACAAGTTCCAAAGCATGAACAATGCTTTGATGCCTATCCGATATGAATGCTAAGTTCTCAACATCACCAATCGCTTGTTTCAACTTCCTCATGAAATAGGTCCAAGAGTCGTGGTTCTCACTGTCAACTATTGCAAAAGCAATCGCAAATATGTGGCTGTCTGAATCCAATGCCACGACACACAACATTTGGCCACCATACCTAGTTTTCAAGAAGGACCCATCAATACATATAACAGGTCGACAAAACTTGAATCCCCGCCTACAAGCACCTAGAGAAAAAAAGCAATACTTGAAGTGACCCTCATCTACCTTGAAATCAATAATGGAATCGGGATTGTTCAACTGCAGCATGTGCAAGTACCCAGGTAACTTCGAATATGAATCTTCAGGCGTACCCCTAACTATGTGGAGTGCCTTCTCTCTGCATCTCCAAGCCTTCTCATAACTCATTTCGATCCCGAAAGAATTCTTCATATCTTCTCTTATTTTGGAGGCTAAATAATCTGAACCGTTAACTGAGAATTTATCCTTGATCAGTTCGGCAACTACCAAAGGTGATGCTTGACGGTTATCTTTTTTTCGAACATCGAGGGAACATGTGTGTACATTTTCAAATGTTGTCACCTCAAACATGTTAGAAAGTTGTTTCCTCTTCCCTCTTAACCTCCACCCACAATCAGGATCCTTGCATGTAATGTACCAAACATCAGTACCAGACTTCTTAACTATAAAGTCAAATCCCTTCTTCATTGCAAACAAGCCAGCAACCTTCTTTAAATGTTCCTTGTCTCTGAAAAACTTTCCTAAATGAATCTCCCCGTCCGATGTGCCACCCATAGATATATAGTGACTATTATCCTCAATGTCTTCTCTTGTAAACATTTGAGCTTTGAATTTACTATAATATGTCGAAGAAGAGAGTGGATCACCAAATTCTCTAGCATCATTTATTCCGTCTGGACGACTACTACTAGTACCAGGTGTTTGGTGATCTTCTCTACGGAGTCTACTTCTACATGTTGTTTGCCTCGGTATTTGGTACGACAATGGACTCAGGCTCAAAGCTTGAGAACAGACCTCTGTTTCTTGGTTGTCTCTTACATCATCATTGCAATCAAAATCATCTTCAGGGTCAGGAAAATCAGGAAAATCATCATGAAATGGCATCTGTGCTACATGATCAACTGTCGGTATGAAAGGGTTTGATTCAGGTACAGCAGTGGCTACCAGCACCTCCGGATTTGTTTCTGGAACATAAGTCCCAACCTCACTACGAGTATCCTTAACAGTACTTGGTGGAGGATTACGATCAACAATGATATTCTTCTCCACCAAAGTCACAAAAAGGGGAACAAATTTATCTGGCTTCTTCAAAAGCATTGACAAATATAAGCTTACACCCTTGTCATTCCTTATAAGTTCAGGCCGATACATTAGCCCTTTCATGTACTTATAATTCACTTCTAATTTCAGGTCATACTGCACTTTGTCAACCTCCAGCTCTGAGTACAAAAGTTCAACAAGTTGTGAGTAAGTTATGTCCTTCTCCAACTCGAACGTTAAATTTTCGGCTCCATTAAAAACCCAATCTCTACCTTCACGCTCCCAAACACCATTATACATCAAGTACGCGAACAAAGTTGACCCTATCATGTACAAAGAAAAAAAAATCAGTAAATGGCAACAAAATGTCGAAATTTAGTTCGACATTTTTTATCATCGTACTAGTATCGGGCCATATCGGGCGGTATCGGGCAAAGGTTTATTTATGTTTTTGATCACTTAAAACACTAATATCGAGCCAGTATCGAGTACCATCGTACTATTAGGTCCGCAGTAGCTTAAAAACAAAAATCGGGCATATATCGGACTATTATCGATCCATTATTGTACTTAAAAGGCGTATAGATTCAAACTAATAATCGGGCAACCATCGGGTAGCCATCGGACCTTTATGACCATCGGGTAACCAAAACTATCGAGCAACCATCGGGTTGCCATCGGAACTTCATCCTTAACCTTGAAACTCAACAACTATCGTGCCCATATCGGGCATCTATCGGACACTATCGGGCATTTTAGAAAAAACTCAGGGAACCAAAAAAAAACACAGATTTTCACAGAACAGGATTTTCACCCAAAAAACAGCAAAAAATACCAACAAACTACAGATCCAACATCTAAACAGCATTCTAAACCATTAAAACAACCAACAACAACAAGGATCAAAGAAAATCACTTACCCATTTAATCTCTTCACTATGAGCAAAAATAACACAAAGCTTAGTGTTTCTCCTCAAACAATCCTCAATGTCCGAATGTGTATCTTTCTTGCAAGATTTTAGTATGGAAATCTTGTCTGTAAAACTTATGGTGAAGAGAGAGTGAGAGAAGAATGTATGGTGAAGAGAGGTAGAGAGGAAGAGGGAGAATAGAGAGGAAATGTGTTATGAGAAGGGTATTTTTGGTATTAAATGAAAGATGAGCATTTGTTTCATATGGTAGTTAACTTTGGTTCAAATTTTAATTATTAAGCTAATATAAGCATGATTAATCAAATTTCCCTTTTGAAATCATATATATTTGGTACTCTAAATTCAAATTTAATTAATAAAATTTTATCAGTTTAATCAAATCGCTCTCAATTATATTAGTTATGAATTCAAATTTATTTACTTAATTATATATAACTGATGACAATTTGGTCATATTGACAAAAATTTATTTATTAAATTTCATTCTATGGTACTAAATATGTATGATTTTAAATGTAATGACCCAACTATTTCTAAGACATTGGATTATTAAAACTACTAGACATAGCTACTATGAAAATAATAATCACATTATTAAAATTCCAAAAAACAAATATTACAAAATAGAATGTAAAACATAAAAACATTGTTTGACAAAACGTAAAAAACATAATCTTTAAATACTAGTTGCGGAATTACATCAAAACATAATTTTTTTAAAAAGACTAAAAATAACGTCATCCTGGATCGACACGCAGTCCACTCAGTCCGTTCATCCTCAACACACATACCAAGCTTCCAAGAATCCTTCCACCTCCATATCTAGTTTCCTGCATTACACTAAAAAAATAAAGGAATGAGCCTAATGCCCAGCAAGGAAAACCTACTAAAAACATATACATCATATATCATAAGCATAAAACTACACCATAAACATAAACTATAAAACATATGACTATAAAAAACATATATCATAAACATAAACATAAACATATGAACATATGACTATAAAGACGTATACCATATAGGACTATAATATTAATGGCCATTAAGACATGTGATAAATCATCTACGTCCCCTGTCTAATATCTGAGGTAGGTTAGATCACATGATAGTATATGATAACCCATCTAGGTCCCCTGTCTAATATCTGAGGTAGGGTAGATCACATGATAGTATATGATAACGCATCTAGGTTCCCTGTCTAATATCTGAGGTAGGGTAAATCATAACTATAAACATAAAACTGATAAACATTAGGGCACTAAGCAACTATCAGCCCCAGATAAACATAACATAGCGTACTATAGCATAAACATATTATACATAAACATACACATAAGCATATAGAAACTATCCTATTTTCCTTACAAAAACTGGGATATTTGAGAACAAAAGCGGGACTTGGAACACTCCTAAAACCAACAATAAGAATGGTGAGTATTTCTAAAGAGTAAATAATAAATGTGGAAACTAAACCTTCAAGAAGAAACTTACCAAGAAAGATCTTTAAATTTTAAGAACCTAATCAAAAACCAATATCAAAAGTTAGGATCTGAATAAAAGGAACTAAAGAAAACTAAAGAGTTTTAAAGAACTCGACTTATAGAATAAGAGTACCTTAATTGACCTTAAGGATTGATCTAACTTCAATATCGAAATACACTAATCATCACTTCGAAAGTATTTTATAAAGCTTAAGAATGGCAAAGCTTTTTCCCAACCCAAGTGTTTATCACTCTATGGTCTCACTAGCACCTTGGAGTCTCTGATCACAGCTTGAAGAATGAGAGGAAGGGTTCTGGAAGGTTATACTTAAATCCTTAAATAAACATGTTTATGATAAGTGTCATGCTCTTAGTGGTTCTGGAAGGTTATAGAGTTTCTAGATCTTTCTTTTATTTAAAAAAATACTTAATTTCATTCTAACTATAATCCAAATTTAAATTTAAATAAAATATAATCATAACTTCTAACTTCCTAAATCCCGTAACTCTAAACTCATCTGTAGTAAAATCAATATAACTAGAGCTGTAGAACTCCGATTTAGACTATCTTTATACCAGAAAGATAATTCAATTATCTACAACTTTCTAGAAATATTATTTTTAGAAATTCATAACATAACTAGGTCAAAAATAGGTCGGAAGTTACAGTACCTTAAAGTTACGGAAAATCTATTTAATTATCTAAATAACAATCTAATCCACAAATAAACAAGATTATGACAAATGTCATGCTCCTAATGGTCTTGGAAGATTCTAGAGTTTTTTTTAACTTTCTTTTATTTAAACTATAATTAAATCCTTAAATAAATATGCACACGACAAGTGTCAAGATCTTAATAATTCTATGTAAACCTTATAGTATAATAAATAACACACCTAGGACCAACAATATTAATCAAACCTTATGTTATAATTAATATTCTTAAACTATAGGTTAAACTTATAAAATTCATGACTATTGCTATGAGTTTCCAACTAATCCCGGCTTGAACCAAAATCCACAGTAATGAACATACTATAACTAATACTAGCTATTACTACTACTACCATCTAACTAGCTAAGTGAATTCTGGGACTCTACAATTCTCCCCTACTACAAAAAAATTTCGTCCCCGAAATTTGCTTATCAAACGATTCCGGATACCGGGCTAACATGTCCTCCTCCAAATCCCACATTGCCTTTCGTTCAGAACTATTTCTCCATAGGACTTTGATGATCGGAAAACTCTTAGACCGTAATTCCTTCATCCCTCTATCTAGGATGCTAACCGGTCGTTCCTCGTAACTCAAGTCTTTCTGGAGTGCTATCGTATCGTACTTGAGGACGTGAGATGGGTCTGACATATATCTACGCAGCATCGAGATGTGGAACACATTATGGCTATCTGCTAGAGCTGGCGGTAGGGCTAATATATATGCAACTACTCCCACTTTGTCTAATATCTCAAAAGGACCTATAAATCTGGGACTAAGCTTGCCTTTCTTCCCGAACCGCTTCACACCTTTCATAGGAGATATCCTTAAAAAGACTTGATCTCCGACTTTGAATTCCACATCACGCCGCTTGGCATCCGCATAACTTTTCTAATGGCTTTGAGGAGTGAGCATACGTTTTCTAATCAGCGCTACTACATCCTGAGCTCCTCTAACAGCTTCGGGTCCAAGTAGTTGCCTTTCTCCTACCTCGTTCTAATGCAACGGCGATCGACCCTTCTTCCATAAAGTAGCTTATAGGGTGCCATCCTGATTGTTCACTGGTAGCTATTGTTGAAGGAGAATTCTATCAACAGCAAATACTTACTCCAAGATCTCGATGTAAACACTGATCCTCTATTGAATACTATTGTTTTAGGGAATCCATGAAGTCGTACTATTTCTTGGACATAAAGGCCTGTGTACGGATCTGCTGTGAACGTAGTTTTGACAGGCAGGAAAATGAGCTGACTTGGTTAGTCTATCTACTACTACCCAAGCCGAGTCGTGCTGCTTATTTGTTCGTGGAAGTCCTGTCACAAAATCCATGGCTATATTGTCCCATTTCCATTTTGGAATGCTAAGCGGTTGTAATAAGCCTGCATGCCGCTGATGTTCTGCTTTTACTTGCTGACATACTAAGCATTTAGACACATACTTCGCTACATCTTTCTTCATTCCTGGCCACCAATATAACACTTTAAGGTTGTGAGTCATCTTGGTTGACCCTGGGTGAACTGAGTATGGGGTATTGTGCGCTTCTTCTAAAACGTTCACCTTAATCCCTTGATCGTTTGGCACGCATACCCGATCCTTATATCTTAATAACCCCTAACTTGATATTGAGAAATCTGTGGCCTTCCCTTCTCTAACTGCATCCATATGTGTTACTAACGTGTCATCATGCCCTTGCCCAATCCGTGTATCTTCTAATAGACTTGACTGGATGGACAAGTTAGCCAATTTACCAATGACTACTTCTATTCCAGCATTGATCAGCTCCTGCTGTAGCGACTTTTCTATTCCAGCTAATGCTGCTAGACTTCCATAACTTTTCCTACTTAGCGCATCAGCAACTACGTTTGCCTTTCTCGGGTGGTATAGAATTTCACAGTCATAATCCTTTACTAGTTCTAACCACCTGCACTGCCTCATGTTGAGCTCCTTTTGTGTGAAGAAATACTTTAGGTATTTATGGTCCATATAAATCTCACACTGTTCTCCATAAAAGATAATGGCGCTAGATTTTTAATGCAAAGACCACCGCTGCCAACTCCATATCGTGCATTGGATAGTGTTGCTCGTACTCTTTCAATTGCCTTGAGGCATAGGCTATCACCTTGTCATTTTGCATTAGCACACAATCCAATCCTTGCTTTGACGCATCACAATAGACTACAAACTTATCATTGGGTGTCGGTACATAAAGTAATGGTGTTGAGCATATCCTTAAGCAACTGGAAACTCTCTTCACACTTATCAGTTTAGTTGAACCTTTGCTGTTTCCGGGTTAAGTTGGTCAATGGAGTGGCTATCTTAGAAAAGCCTTCTACGAACCTTCAATAATAACCTGCTAGTCCCAAAAAACTTCTTACCTTAGACGCGTTCTTTGGTCTTGGCCAATCCTTTACAGCCTCTATCTTAGATGGGTCTACCGCAATCCCGTCCTTGGATACTATGTGGCCGAGAAATTCTACTTGTGAAAGCCAAAATTCACACTTCTTGAACTTGGCGTAAAGCTGATGCTCCTTTAGTCGCAGCAAAATCAACCTTAAATGTTTCTCATGCTCAACTTTATCTTTTGAGTACACCAAGATATCATCAACGAATACTACGACGAATTTATCCAAGTAGTCCTTAAAGACCCTATTCATTAAATCCATAAACGCGGCTGGAGCGTTGGTAAGACCAAAAGACATAACTAAAAACTCATAACGAGTTCTAAAAGTCGTCTTGGGAATATCCTCTTCTCGTACTTTGAGCTGTGATACCCGGTTCGTAGATCAATCTTTGAAAACATGGTTGCCCCTCGGAGTTGATCAAACAAGTTGTCAAGTCGAGGTAGCTGGTACTTATTGTTAATTGTCACCTTATTCAGCTCGCAATAATCTATACGCATATGCATACTTTTGTCCTTCTTCTTCACAAATAGAACCGGTGCTCCCCATGGAGAATGGCTCAGTCTAATGAAACCCAAGTCTAAGAGTTCTTCTACTGCATCTTTAACTCCTTGAGTTTTGTAGGAGCCATCCGGTATGGTGCCTTGGAGATAGGCTCGGTGCCCGGTACTAGCTCGATTGTGAAGTCAATTTCCCGAATCGGCGGCAACCTGGTAGTTGTCAGGAAATACCTCTGGGAATTCCTTTATAATGCGGACGTTTGCAACCTTTAGTGGTGTTTCCTTTACCACATCCGTGACGTTGGCTAAGAATGCGTGACATCCTTTTTCTATCATCCTCTGAGCTTTGAGAGATGAAATAAGTGGCGTACGTAGTCCTAAATTTTTTCCCACATAGCATAGTTTTTGATCGTCAGGAGTCTCGAACATCACTTGCTTACGTCTGCAGTCGATGGTTGCGCCATGCCTTGCTAGCCAATCCATGCCCAGTATTACGTCGAATTATTTAATCTCTAACACTATTAGGTCTCCTTCTAGTTCTACATCCTCAATTTTGATCGGTATGCCCCGTACTATCCTTGAAGATAGGACTACTTTTTCACCCGAAGGCAACTACGTCACAAACCTAGTTCTACAAGGTTTGTCTAATTTCTCTATCATTCCTAACGAGATATACGAGTATGTTGTTCCCAAATCAACAATACTAAAACTTATACTATCGAGGTTAGGAATTTAACCTGTGGCCACTTTATTGATAGCGTCAGCTTTTCCCTGGATTAAGGCAAAGACTCTGCCAGGAACCATCTTGCTGTCCCTTTTCCCTTCTGACTTAAGTTGAGGACAGTCTCTCTTCTAGTGACTTTCCTAACCACAATTGAAGCATCCCTTGATGTTTGCATGACATTCCCCAAGATATTTCTTTTGGCCCTTAGAGCATTGCGGGTATTCTACATAACCTGACTTATTGCCTCCATTATTTGTCCGTGCTCTTTATCACCATTGGTCTGCTTATCATCTGGATGCCTTCTCTTCTGACCATTACTATTACTATAGCTATGCTGACGGCTGTTGTTGTGGTTATTTCGACCATTCTGAGGTTGACCCTGCTGTTTAGGTTCAGGCCTACTAGCCTTCTCTTTACTAACATTCGCCTGAAGCCTTTCTAATTCTATTGTCGTTTCTAGAACATTGGCATAGGTAGTATTTCCTGGGTTTGCTAGCTTAACACCTAGCTCAATCTTTGGTTTAAGTCCTCTAACGATCTTGGTCACCCTTATAAAGTCAGTTGGAACCAACTCTGGTGCAAACTTGGCTAATCTGTTGAACTGCCGAGCATATTCTACTACCGTTAAGTTGCCCTGCTTCAAACTAGCAAACTCCTCGACCCTTGTAGCGATGACTGCCGAGTTGTAATACTTCTTGTGGAACAGCTCCATAAATCTTGCCAATATCATGGTGGCGACATCGTTAGTCTGCTGAACTAAGTCCCACCATATTCTAGCATCCTTCTTAAGCAGAGACGAAGCGCAGGATATGCAGTCAGCGTTGCCGAGATTCATATGTGCTAGGATCGGCTCTAGATTTCTGAGCCATTCTTCTGCCTCAAAGGGGTTTGTTGTCCCTTCAAAGTTTGGAGCGTGTTGCTTACGAAACCGCTAGTAGATTGGCTCCATGTGCTGAGTTGGGTATGGCACATAGTTCACCATTGGCCATCCCCCATAAGGACCTACTTGATGGGGTACTTGAGCCATTTGCTGAGGCTGTGGTTGCGGTGAGGTGGAGGCTGAGTCTGTTGTCGTTGTTTCTGTAGTAATTCCCCCACTTGCTGTCGTAGTCTTGCAATTTCTGCAGTGTTGTCATCCGGCGACAGCGGTGCATTTCGATTAGCAACAACAGTGGTTGCACACCTTCCCTTTCTTCGAACTGGAGGGGCTTCATTAGTCTCAGGAGTGACGTTGGAGGCATTGACATTCGTGTGTGCAGACCTCCTGAGTGACATCTTCAGCAAAAGTTCTAACAGTCGAGAACATGTTAGAACTTACCCTAATAGGCTCTAAGGCAAAACTTAATTTAAGCAAACATAACTCGAACCTATTAATTATGATTTCTTATGAAAAATTATGTAAGTCTTCTTTATGATTAGGGTGTGTTTCTAAACTTAGAAAAATAAGCCATCTTTATAATTTACTAAGTCTGTTTCTAATCATCCTATATGACTTAATTCTCAGGCTCGAAACTCGTCGTTGTTCCAAAGTTAACCATATTGAGGGAGGGCTGGGATCAGTAATATCGTTCCCACTACTATGGCCCCCTATCTCTCAATATAGAACCCGGTCCATTGATTTGTATCCACCCTCACCGAACTTGGTCATTATTTATTAAATTTATTATTTATTATGATTGAAAAAAAAATCAAACTCAAACATGTCATTCAAAAATAACAATGATATTTATTTGGAAAAATATTTTCACTAAGTACAATCATAAATGCAAAATAAACACAATAAACAAATAAATAACAATAAACTAACATAAAAAAATCAGGCTATTAAAATAAACGTAAACATAATAAACATAAACATGATAACTATAACATAAACACTTACATTGGCGGTTAGATTCAGAGCTTGAGCGTGTGTATCAAGGAGAACTTCATAGATATGAATCGTTTCTCTGATACCAACTGTAATGACCCAACTATTTCTAAGACCTTGGATCATTAAAACTACTAGACATCGCTACTACTTTGAAAATAATAATCACTTTATTAAAATTCCAAAAAACAAATATTACAAAATAGAATGTAAAACATGGTATGGGTACCCATTGTTTAAAACATAAAAATATTGTTTGACAAAACATAAGAAACATAAACTTTAAATACTAGTTGCGGAATTACATCAAAACATAAATTTTTTTAAAAGACTAAAATAACATCATCCTCGATCGACACGCAGTCCACTCAGTCCGTTCATCCTTAACACACATGCTAAGCTTCCAAGAATCCTTCCGCCTCCATATCTAGTTTCCTGCATTACACTAAAAAAATAAAGGAATGAGCCTAATGCCTAGCAAGGAAAACCTACTAAAAACACACATCATATATCATAAGCATAAAACTACATCATAAACATAAACTATAAAACATATGACTATAGAAAACATATATCATAAACATAAACATATGAACATATGACTATAAAGACGTATACCATATAGGACTACAATATTAATGGCCATTATTAAGACATGTGATAAACCATCTACATCCCCTGTCTAATATCTGAGGTAGGTTAGATCACATGATAGTATATGATAACCCATCTAGGTCCCCTGTCTAATATCTAAGGTAGGGTAGATCACATGATAATATATGATAACCCATCTAGGTCCCCTGTCTAATATCTGAGGTAGGGTAAATCATAACTATAAACATAAAACTGATAAACACTAGGGCACTATGCATGTAATGACCCACTACTCTAGACTTTTTTGGACCATTAACGATACTATACATAAAACTTACATTTTTACGAAAATACCATAATTTATTGAGTAACTTGCAAAATGAGAGTTATTTACAAACAAACAGAATACTAAGAAGGATTATGGGATCCCATTGTTTTTAAAACAAAAGATGATTTAAAAATAAAAGACATTACATATTTGGTGCGGAAAATACACATAAAAATCATAAAAATTTAAAAGGAGACTACATCCTCGAATCGAATAACGCTCGGCCCCTTGACTCCATTCACCATCGATACACATCCTCCAAGCGTCACGAATCTTACCGCCTCTAAAGCTTATTTTCCTGCACATAAACAGAAAGGAGTGAGCCTAATGCCCAGCAAGGAAAATCTAACACATAGTCATAAACATAAACATAATCTCATAATAACGTAAAGACATATCATAACACATAATTCACTTATTATAATGGCCATTATTACTTGGGGTCCCATAGACTAAATAAGCTTATGCCCATGAGATTAGTGGGGTCCTACCAGCTAAATAGGCTTATGCCCACAATCTTTTTGGGGTCTTGTTAGTCAAATAGGGCATATACCCAAGCCTACAACATACACATGCACAACATATTCATAACATACTCATATCATATCATAACACATAAGATAACATAAACATAAACATATATATTCTAGCCTATTTTCCTTACCAAAGTTACCGGGATTATGGACTGAGTTGGGACTTTTGGAACACTCCTAAAACCATAAGAAAGAGTGAGTCTAAAGAAAGGAGATGAAATGAAAGAGATGGAAAGACTAAACCATAAAAACATACTTACCAACTTATATGCTTAAGAGCTTGGATTCCCTCAAAGATTGCAAGATCACTCTAACCTCCACCGAAATACTATAGAACTCACTTCCCAAAGTGTTTGATAAGCTTATGATGTTTAAGCTTATAGTTTTTCCCTAAACCAAGTGTTTACACTCTCACACTCACTTAACACTAGCAGCTTCTGAACTTAGAGCAAATGGTGAATAATGGCTGGGTACTAGGTCCTATTTATAGAGTTTGGGAATGAAAATATCTTGATTTTACTTGAATAAAAATAATGGCTTTTTAGGTGAAAATCATTTGAATAATCGTTCAGCAGAGGCTGAAGACTCGTTCAGAAGATGCTGGACTGTTGAAGGAGTTTGAATGGCTGAAAGGAAAAGAATTCAAAAGTATTTGAAAACATGCTGGTGGAGGCGATATATCGCCCCCTATAGGCGATATATCGCCTGGACCTTTGTTCCCGAGGCGACCGTGAATCGATTCGTGTTTTCCGTATCTACGTGCTGCGATATATCGCCCCCTATAGCTGCGATATATCGGCATACGCTGAATATTTAAACACGAAATTACACATTTTTAGCTAAGTTTGAATGGAGTAAATAGCCTTGACTAAGCCCTCAACGTATTCAAAGCTGCCGACTGACCCTATAACATTCAAACTTTACCTTTATTTAATTTAATCCTCCAAAATACTTAATCCTTAATTACCATTCATAACATGTGCTTAAAATCCTATTGGTTGATATCTAAACCTTATAATATAATAAATATGATCCTTAATATCAGTCTCATAATCAAACCTTAGGTTATACTTAATATTCTTAAACTATAGGTTAAACTTAGAAAATCTATAAGTACTATTATGAGTGTCCAAATAATTCTCGGTCTGAACCAAAAATCCATAGTAACAAAGATAATGCTATAAATACTATCATACTACTATCTATCTTAGCTAAGTAAAGTTCTTGGACTCTACAATGCAACTATCAGCCCCAGATAAACATAACATAGCGTACTATAGCATAAACATATTATACATAAACATACACATAAGCATATAGAAACTATCCTATTTTCCTTACAAAAACCGGGATATTTGAGAACAAAAGCGGGACTTGGAACACTCCTAAAACCAACAATAAGAATGGTGAGTATTTCTAAAGAGTAAATAATAAATGTGGAAACTAAACCTTCAAGAAGAAACTTACCAAGAAAGATCTTTAAATTTTAAGAACATCAAAAACCAATATCAAAAGTTAGGATCTGAATAAAAGGAACTAAAGAAAACTAAAGAGTTTTAAAGAACTGGACTTATAGAATAAGAGTACCTTAGTTGACCTTAAGGATTGATCTAACTTCAATACCGAAATACACTAATCCTCACTTCCCACGTATTTTATAAAGCTTAAGAATGACAAAGCTTTTTCCCAACCCAAGTGTTTATCACTCTATGGTCTCACTAACACCTTGGAGTCTCTGATCACAGCTTGAAGAATGAGAGGAAGGGCTGGGTACTGGGTCCTATTTATAGAGTTTGAGGAGTGAAATTATCCTATTAAAAAAATACTTAAATCCTTAAATAAACATGTTTATGACAAGTGTCATGCTCTTAGTGGTTCTGGAAGGTTCTAAAGTTTCTAGATCTTTCTTTTATTTAAAAAAAAATACTTAATTTCATTCTAACTATAATCCAAATTTAAATTTAAATAAAATAGAATCATAACTTTTAACTTCCTAAATCCCGTAACTCTAAACTCACCTGTAGTAAAATCAATATATAAATCCTTAAATAAACATGTTTATGACAAGTGTCATGCTCTTAGTGGTTCTGAAAGGTTCTAGAGTTTCTAAAATTTTCTTTTATTTAAAAAAAATACTTAATTTCATTCTAACTATAATCCAAATTTAAATTTAAATAAAATAGAATCATAACTTCTAACTTCCTAAATCCCGTAACTCTAAACTTACTTATAGTAAAATCAATATAACTAGAACTGTAGATCTTCGATTTAGATTATCTTTATACCGTTAGAAACCTAATTCAATTATCTAAAACTTTCTAGAAATACTATTTTTCGAAATTCATAACATAACTGGGTCAAAAATAGTTCGAAAGTTACAGTACCTTAAAGTTACGAAAAATCTATTTAATTATCTAAATAACAATCTAATCCACAAATAAACAAGATTGTGACAAATGTCATGCTCCTAATGCTCTTGGAAGATTCTAGAGTTTTTTTTAACTTTATTTTATTTAAACTATAATTAAATCCTTAAATAAATATGCACACGACAAGTGTCATGATCTTAATAATTCTATCTAAACCTTATAGTATAATAAATAACACACCTAGGACCAATAATATTAATAAAACCTTATGTTATAATTAATATTCTTAAACTATAAGTTAAACTTATATAATTCATAACTATTGCTATGAGTTTCTAACTAAGTCCCGGCTCGAACCAAAATCCACAGTAATGAACATACTATAACTAATACTAGCTAAGTAAATTATGAGACTCTACATTAAAATACAAGAAACCATATAAGCATTATTGAAAAAAAAAGTTTCAACACGATACTTTACAAAAACACAGGGTTCCAAATGACTAAATTCCCTAATAAGTATCGCATCAATTTTTTAGAAATTTTGAATAATTTACTATAACGAAATTAGGAGTGTGTATAAACAATTGTTTGAATAATATTTCAGCACCTTAAATTATTCATAATTAAAATTGTAAAAAATTATTTTAATACAACTGCAATATATACACATTTATTTAAAAAATATTATATATAATTATATTATTCAAGTCGAAATACAAGGATTCACCAATAATCAGCTAAGGACTACAAAGAATTTTTCAATAATATTCTTTATTTATTTATTTGAAATTATTTTTATACATTAAGTGTTTTTTTATTTAAAATAAATTATTTAATAAAACTCCTATTTAGAAAGGAAAACTTGATGCTTTATACATCATAAGATATCCTATTTTTTTTTTGGTATGCCAACTTTAAAAAGTATGACTTTTTGAAAAAAATTGGACAAGAATGCCCTTTCTTGTTCTCTCTCTCCCTCTCGTACAACTTCTCTCTCAATCTCTCAATCTCTCCCCCTTTCTCTATAACTACGGCACCACCACCACCATCTCCCCACGGCGACAGAGCACACCACCTCTCCACACTGCCACTGCCATTAACGCTTCCACCACCATTGAAGCCCCACCTCCTACCACCATTACAGTTTTTTCATCATTTTTTTAAAATTTTAATGATGATAAATCTCATTCAAAACTTAAATCAAAGGAAAGATTCACCTAAGACACTAATTTATTGATTTTGAATACTTATGTACAAGATTTTTGTAACGTCTCAATTTCCCTCATAAGGCTTAGTGCCTTGATTAGGGGGTCACGAGGGCAATAATTGATTTAATTGCATTATTATGTGATGATATGCATGATTATATGAATTATGTGAGTTATGGTATAATTTTTGGAAATACTTATTGCATGATTTTTATTTATTTTCATGTAATTTACATATTATCAAACAAACATACAAATTCCTTTAACATGCTCCTATGAAATTGATACAAATACATAGTAAAGTAAAAACTTACATTACGCAGCGGAACTGGAACAACTCCATCCTTCAATCTCTCTAACCCTTGATTCCTTTTTGTAGGAGAGTATTATCAAGAGATTGAACTAGATTAGCAGCACAGTCTTCCTCACCAAGCCTTTGATCAACCCAGAACTAGTGTGGGCTGGTTCTCAACACATGAGATATAGATCTAGAAGAGAAGAAGAAGAGAGAGTGGTCAAGAGAGGTTAAACTCTCTAGGTTTTCACTTAACCAATGAATCAACTGAGAC
This sequence comes from Humulus lupulus, assembly GCF_963169125.1. Lineage (NCBI taxonomy): Eukaryota > Viridiplantae > Streptophyta > Magnoliopsida > Rosales > Cannabaceae > Humulus > Humulus lupulus. The sequence goes on along the minus strand of NC_084794.1, from coordinate 24,919,400 downwards.
TGACTTCCTTATGAAAACCCTAGATATCATATTCCTTATATCGACAACTTAATGGGCTTTATTTAAATTTAAATTTAAATTTAATTAAAATAATAAACAAAAAGATAAAAGCCTTGGGCTGCCATAAATGAACTTGGGTCTTTGTTTTGAATTTAAATCCCAATTGGGCCGAAATTCAAAACATTTTATTTATTTATTTTCAATTAATTAATTAAATCCTTATTCAAATTAACTAATTATAATTTGAAACTTGATTCAATATTATTTATTTATATTGATACCAATTTATCAATATTAATAAATTTACCCAACTCCGAATAATGACTAGGTAGTTCAATCCTTTTGATTCTTCTCTTCTTAGTAAACTTTTATTCTCTAAATCTCAAAACTCTATAAATTTTTCAAAATTGACCTAGTCAACTTTAAAAATCCTAAGTGATAATTAAATCAATTAATTGAGACATTCTAGATGATTTACTCAAAGGTGATGCGGGGACCATGGATCCATGAAATCAAGCTCCAACAAGTTACCGTGAATTTATTTACGAATAATTTCACTACCTTATTAAATCCTCGTGACTCCACTATAGACTCAGAATTGAACTCTTGAATTCATAGAATGTATTTTCAAAACCATAAATACGTTATCCATTGTTATAACTGTTAGAGAATATATGTTATTGCTCAATGAAAAAGTGGAAAAACCAAAATACAACTCTATGCAAAAAATACAATAGACAATGTAATTGATTAAATAAATATTACAACTCAATTGCTTAAAATACAAGTAAATAGAAATAAGAGAAGGAAGAGAATTATAAGAACTAAAACCCTAAAAAAAAAGATACCAATGAATATGTAAATAGAAATAGAAGTAGAGGATTACAAACTCAATACACTAATAATACAAGAAGAACAACAGAATGAAAAGATCAATGAAAAAAACAAACTCTCACGCAACCAAAGTGTAGAGTAGTGGGGATCACCAACTTGAACAACGTTTAAAACCTTTGTCCAAAAGATTATTTCCCCTTATTCTCTAAGCACTAAGGGATCTCTCTAGGAAATAGCTCTCTAGAATTATCAAGCCTCTATGGTGTATTTTCCAGCCAAGTTCTTTGTGGATGGAAAATGGTGTGTCTTACAAGTGAGCATTAGGCTCCTATTTATAGAGTTTGAGATACCCCTTTGAATTTCAAATTCCACCAACCACCATGGCTGTTACCAATGTTTAATTAGATGTTTATGGAATTAAAATGGAGATTTTGGAGTTATTTGGGATGTTAGAACCGTTCAATTTGGAAAAAACTGAAAAACCAAATAGGCTGTCAGCCTCACTGGCCGCGGCCAAGACTTTTCAGTGGCTGCGACCACTGGCTTCTGTCCCTCAGGCCGTGGCCACTGAAAGTCGGTGGCCGCGGCCATAAGCCATTTTCAGCACAAAAAAGTCATTTTCCCAAAACGTCCCAAATCCTTTCCCACATGATTTTGTAACCTCCAAACACCTATTGGGAGTTAAAAACATGTCTCCAACAACCATATTTCATCATGGCTTTGTGAAATCCAATCTCAAATGTGTAACATATAATATACACATTATTGGGTAATATTTGGGAGTTACAAATTTGTAACTCCAAATATGTCACATTTGGGCACACACATGTGTCTAATTTTTGTGACTCTCAATAATATGTTACAAGGTGTGACAAATCACATTTGTGTGACAAATCACATTTGTGTGACAAATTACATTTTGTCACATTATTTAATCTAACATTATATTATATGAAATAATATAACAATAACCATTACAGTCAGTCAATCATTTATCAATGACTTACTAACGAGATGGGTGTAAATTACCGTTTTACCCCTCATTAGTATTTTATCCTTAACTCCCACTAAGTTCCTTATAAATGATATTTCTGTGAACTTAATCACAGAAATGAGATCTCAATCATTTAACCTTTTGAACAAAGAAATTAAGGAAATCATCTTTTCACTTCTCATACAAAAGCTATAGATTTCATATCTATGAATAATACTCCCACTCAATTACACTGCTAAATCTCCAAGATGTAAGTATGGGCTAGACCGTAGGGTAAGCTGGTAACGAACAAGTCAAAAGATTTAAATAATATAATTAGCATAATATTATCACTTAGAATTAATATCGACTTAACCTATGGTCAACGTTGTGACATTGATTAGATTATGTTGTACCATGATTTTAGCACGAGTCCATGCACTCAGCTCGGGTACAGCTGGCAGATAAATATACAGAGAAATAGCTGAGAATGATATCTACTTTTATCGACGTAGAAAACTCGAGATTCATAGTGGCCATACGTGGTGTAAGGCATCCTGAGTTTATCCCGAACTAAGGATGCAATGGCTGTGAAGCACGAGCTCATAATTTTAATAGCTGTCGAAGCACGATTTGGGAGGAGATATCCAGCTCGTGGTAATTCTAACATATTGCATACTCGCGGATCCCCAGAGACTCGGGATCCCTTTATACGTTTATTTATGACCAAATTGTCATATTAATTATCTGAGATAGCGGGAACCTGTTTATTGTATTATCAAATCATATCCCAATATAAATTAGAATTATTTGTATTAAATGTAATTATTATGTAAAAGCGTGATTGACTCACGCGGTTACCCAAAGCTGTCCATGGAATTCCCTTATAAATACTGGGAATGTTGGACAGGAAATGGGGACCATTATTCTATAATACCAAAACTCCGCCAAAATAGAGAGAGAAACAACAATAATATTGAACTTGTGGACTAGGTGGATTTTAACCACTGAACCACGTAAAATTTATGTGTTCTTGAGTGAATTCATATTATTATTCATTACGGTTTACTATTAAGCACTAATCTACCCTATTATTTCTTAATACACTGTTGATGAAAAATCACGTCAACAGTTTGGTGCTTTCATTAAGAGCAAATTAGTGCTTCATCAAAATCCCAGTCGATTCTCATCATGGTGCTCACTCGTTCAATGCGCGATAATGAGATAGAACAACCTGGTGGGCAAAAGGCACATCATACCGCTCTTCCAAATGAACTTGGCCTTGAGATTCAGCAGCGTCCGGGAAAGCAACCGGCGGGTCATGGCGACACTGGGAGTTTGGCGTCATTGCCACCGAATCCAAATCCAGACTACCTAACTACAGTCAAATTAGAAAACATGCAATTGAGAAGCCATCTCGCTAAGGCAAACAGACAGATTGAGGAGGTTTTGACTCGGTTACCCCCTCTTGCAACTGACGTTAATGTCGGAAAGAGGAGTAATCGATCCAAAACAAGTCGATCAGTGAGAACTGCCACCCCAAGTTATGTACCTACAGGGCGGGATCGTCAGAATGCTCAACCCAGTGGCCCTCATAGGGGTCATTAGAATGTCAGTCGGTCGGTTATAACTGCAACCCCAAGTTCGGTGCCTCCATCACAGTCCCTAGAAATGCCCATGGAAATCCACGAGGAGGGGCTGGGACAGGCTCACAAAGACAAAATGTTCCAACAAACCCTCCTACGTTGCGATCATATCGTCAGGTGCAGAGAGCTAGAGGCAATGGAGTAGAACATAGGCAGGCTAATTTAGTCTGTCCTGATGGAACAAGGATTGCCTCACCAATAAGGCATCCCTCGTCACCCATAAGACATCTGATGCCGCCCCGTCCTACACAGGACATTCCAGCTTATGGAGACAGTAGGAGAAATCCTCCCCCATCAGCCAATATTTACATCCACGGGCACGTGTTAAAAATCCAGATCCTCAGCCCCAACCACGAGCTGTAAGCTTCAAAAATGGGAGTTAGTGGACCAAAAGTCGTCGTAGTGGTAGGTCCAAGGGTGACCTAAGAAATCATTTGAGTTTAGCACAGAGCCCTCGGTACGATCTGTTGATGCTCAAAATCTCATCAAGGGAAAACACGCGGTTTACAAGGTGTGGGTGCTAAGATGTCATGGCCTCGCACGGCCCCGCTCGGATGCTTAGGCACGAGGCGACATGGCCTCGCTTGGCCTCGCTAGCCCCCGCCACCAAAGTGGCCTCGCGAGATGCCTAGGCCACACCTCCAAAGTGGCCTCGCGAGAAGGTCTCGGCCACGCCACCAAAGTGGCCTCGCGAGATGCCTAGGCCACGCCACCCAAAGGGCCTCGCGAGATGCCTAGGCCACACCTCCCAAGTGGCCTCGCGAGATGCCTAGGCCACGCCACCCAAGTGGCCTCGCGAGACGCCTAGGCCGCGCCTCCCAAGTGGCCTTGCGAGATGCCTAGGCCACGCCACCCAAGTGGCCTTGCGAGACGCCTAGGCCGCGCCTCCCAAGTGGCCTCGCGAGATGCCTAGGCCACGCCACCCAAGTGGCCTCGCGAGACGCCTAGGCCGCGCCACCCAAAGGGCCTCGCGAGATGCCTAGGCCACACCTCCCAAGTGGCCTCGCGAGATGCCTAGGCCACGCCATCCAAAGGGCCTCGCGAGATGCCTAGGCCACACCTCCCAAGTGGCCTCGCAAGATGCGTCCATGGCCTCGCCCATGGCCTCGCCCATGGCATTGGAGGTGAGAATACTCACAAGGGGCAAGGTACATGCATGAATATGGAATGTGCCTACAAACCTAAAGAAGTCAGAGTACGGATATAGTACCCCTACCAGACAAGTAGTGGGAATGCCAGGAGTGGGTATGCAAGGATAGGAGTTATGGTCCGTACGTCTACGGCCATAGGTCAAAGCCAACACCACTACCTCCTGCGCCACTACGCCTGCCACCACGCATCAGACATGGATACAAACAAGTAGTGGAGACATCCTCCTGACTCCTGCTCCTGTACGGGGTGTACGACCACAGCCTCTGGAGCCACTCCCCTGACACAGTACGTATGTACCACTTGGTCCCTTGGACCACTATGTACCTAAGGCCATTAGAGCCTACTATAAAATGAACTCTAAAACCACCTGAAAGGGGGTTGGAAATTTTACTGTAGCAGAGGTTTGAGTGTGAATGAAAGACTGAATTCTCCATTACTGTTCTATCATTGTTCTTGAGTTATTGTTCAAGTTCTTACAGTTTTCCGATCAGTGATCTTGATTTGATAATTTTTCCAACTTAACTTCGTTGATGAGTTCTCACCGTCAACACGATCCACAACACGATTTATGCGATCGTCTGAATTCGCAGAGGAGGAATCCAGCTCGGAATGAAGATGTTAGTTATACTCGACAAGAAGGAGGTCTGTCCATAGTACGCGATAATGGGAATAGTGCCCCACCAAACCAAGCTCAAGCTTGGAGGGACAATAACCCATCAAACGCATACGATAGGATGGGAGCTGTTGAATTGCCTCGAGGTAACTTAGGGACCAAAAACCAAACCCTTGAGAGACTAGCTTTGATGGAAGAGAAAATGAAGAGGCTTTTATCTGGAAAAGACATAGACGATTGCGACTCAGAGGACGAGCTCGAGCCTTTCACTCTGAATATTATGGTAGCCACATATCTGGTAGGCTTTAGAATGCCACACTTGTCAAAATTTGATGGAGATGGAGATCTGTCATACCACCTCGGAATGTTTAACACCATGATGATCCCATAATTCCGGGCTTGATCTAAGGTGTATTTTATTCCTTGCAACTCTAGTCGGACCAGCCAAGCAATGGTTTAAGAAATACAAAAGGCATTCCATAAGCTCGTGGAAGAAGTTTTCTTCTGACTTCAAAAATGCATTATGAGCTTCACAGGTAGCTCGGGTTGATATCGATTCATTGGCCAACGTAAAGCAGCAACTTGGTGAGACGTTGAAGGCATATCTAAGTAGGTTTTCCAATGTCGCTGCACGAGCTAAGGATGCTGATGAAAAATCCAAGCTCATGGAAATGAGGACGAGAATCCTCGTCGGGGGCCTCCGCCCCTACTTGAACCCACAAATGGAGGACCTGTCCTCCTGAACTCCTTTCTGGCTGCACTATCTCGCCAAATCTTGTTCTCTGCACTCTCAGCTGTGAGTGCCTTCTCAACCACCTGTGCATAGGTAGTAACCCCAACCACAATTGTAATACGAACATCACGGGCTAATCTGGGTTATAGCCCCTAGAGAAATCTCTCCCTCCTAGTCCCATCAGTGGGCACCAAATCCATGGAAAACTTTGCCAAATGATCAAACTTCAGGGCATACTCAGTCACTGAAAAACCTCCTTGAAGTAGCCTGATGAACTCCTCAGCCTTTGCAGCCCTGATGGCATCGTTATAGTATTTCTCGTTGAGCAGAGTCTGAAACTTTTCCCAACTCAAGGCATTCACGTTTCTGGTCTGGGTAATAACTTCCCACCAAATTCGAGCATCCTCCTGAAACATATACATGGCACAAGCCACCCTCTCATTACCATTCATCCTCATAAAGTCCAGGATGGTGGTAATCATACTCATTCACTGCTCTGCCTTGGCAGGATCTGCACTGCCTTCAAAAACTGGAGGTTGCTGCTTTCTGAACCTTTCATAGAGAGGCTCCCATTTATTACCAACCTCAGGCAGCTGCTCAGCTATTGGCACCGGCACAGGAGGTGCCTCTGCTACACTGGCTACTGCAGGAGCTTGCTGTTGTCTCAGGAGGCGGAGTTCCTTTCCCTGCCTCAACACTGTAGCCTGCAGATCGTTGAATAACTGCTGCTAATTTGCAGGAGCTGGTTGTGGAATCTGTCCCTGATCATTCTCTTGACCCTGATTATTATTATTCTGGCCTTGATCACTCTGGCCAGCTGAAGTATCTGTCTACCCTGGATTCATTCTTATCAACTTATACCTTGCTGAAACAATAGTCAATACGACCAGTCAGGTAGTGATAACTAAACCTCTTGCTGCCTTACGGTCCAAGAACAAGCATATAATTATCATATTCCACAGTCATAAAAATATACAAGTAGATACATGGTTATAACATTTAGCACTTAGCATGTATCACATAATAATTCACAATCAACAATACTAATAAGTATGTTCCAGCAATTTCAGTACTATTTAGCACACGGTTGCTGAAGAAACAGTATTCGGGGCACAAGTTTAACATGTTGTCTCATGTATATAGGTAAAGCATTTATACTATATTTAAGCAGTTATACATTAACTACATAAATAGTTGCCAAACCATGAGTCGAGCTTGTCTTCAGTGGTGAGTGTACATGCCCAGCCAGTCTACAGGAACCCTAACCTTTGCATGCTCTGATACCAAGTTGTAACGCCCTGGTTACCCCAAGACCGTTACGGTGAACGTTGAACCGTGAATTTAACTCACTACCCGAGTTCTTTGGTTAAAAACGTGCTTCTAGGTGTTATTAACAGGTTAAGATGGAAAACCAGTCAAAAAGGAAAGGATATATTTTATTTAAAACATAAAACTGTTCATGGGCCCATAAAAACGTTTACAGGTTATTTACAACTCAAAATGGTCATTACAGTTTAAATTTACAACCCGCCGACCTAAGCGGAAAAAATAGGGTAAACCCCATAGTTCCTCTGAGAACTCCTTGGCCATGGTGGTCAAGCTACCGCATATGTACACATCACCACCTAAGCTCTCCACTCAAGTCTGGGTGAGCTTTTCTTTCCCTTTACCTGCACCACATAGCACCCATAAGCCAAAGCCCAGCAAGAAAACACAAAACTGCATGAATATAATATCAACAATGATCATAATAATCATTCAGGACTTGCAGTCCAAAAATAAAGGAGTGACAGTTGTAAAGTCACTAAGGTGGATGCCGTTCCCTTTTCAGATAAGTGATCCTTTCACTAGCTTAAACAAGATAGGTATCTGATGAAATAGTCACCAACATAACCCTATCGAGTGACCATAGAGTCACAAAGATGGGATTCTGTTCCCTTAGCCATGTGACAAACAATCACCTAGGCCTTTGGCGCTGACTCTGAGTAACTAGTCATAGACTAGTCAAATGCTTTAGTTTTCTTCGACCTTAGGGTCGGTCCAGCATCAATACCCCATATGAGTCATTCAATGCTGATATCGATTAGATCTAATCTTTTATCGGATCTGCGTTCATGACGCTTATGTTGTTCCTGACTCTTAGGTCAGTAATACGCGATCAGTGCCGATTCTGAATAGTCGGTACCATACACAAGTAAGCAAGATTTGCTAAGCATTTAATATGAAATCAATGTCCACATTTAACAACCAACATGCCTCTACAATAACCCTGCATGTCACATATAGGGTGCAGTTTTCTTACCTCTGGTTCGAGCGAGAATTAATATAAGAGCGACCCTTGAGAACGGTCTGTCTTTTAGTTCCTTAGTGTTTACCTGGTCATAACCAATTATGGGATTCCATCAATAAAATGAATAATAAAATGTTCCCGGACAAAGACCTAGCCTCTGGGACATCGAATCCCACTAAACCGGGTAGTAGGATCGATCCCGAGACCTAAGGTTTGAATCCCTAAGTCAAAAACACACTTTTGGCCAAAATGGCCCTCAAGCGCTGCGACCCTTCCCCAAGCACCGCAGCCCTTAGCCAAAAAATAAAGGCAACCCACCTCCAGCACTGCGGCCCTTAGGCCCCTTCAGCACCACCTTCTTCTTCAACAAGCTTAGGTCGTGGCGCTCCACGACCCCACCCAAAACTCAGCCAAAAACCTCTATTTTTCCCCTTCGAACATATTTCAAAACCTTATAAAAAACTCTCCCAATATCACCAAGAAATGCCACCAATTATTACCACAACTTATCCACCATATAACCATCAAAACCCAAGCTTTACACCAGTCAAAACTTCCTCAAATTCCCCATTCAATTATCAAAACTCCAAACTTTAAAACCAGCACAAAAACAGGGCAAAACACTATAAAATGGAACTAGAACCTTACCTTAAGCTTGAATTGAAACCTCTTCAATGGATTTACTATAGTCCTAAGCTCCAAACTTTGATTCCCTAGCTTAGTTCTTCAAATTGAGATCAAAACTCCAAAGGAGAATGAAGGAGAAAGGATGCACGGGAGAAGGTTTTCTAGGCTCTGTTTCTTGCAAGTTCCACAGCCTTCAATGGCTTATATCAATCCTAGGGGTGAAAAGACTAAAATGTCCCTAGGTCAAATAAAGGTTTCTAAAGGCTCCCAAGGGTAAAATCGTCCTTTCCCACCTATTTCGTTAATCATAATTAACACCCTTCAATTCCCGATATTCTCGATATTCTCAAATACTAATAATTTATATCCCGTTACCCTTTAATTCCCAGTAATGCTCTAATCACCAAAACACCCCGAGACTCACCCCGAGCCCCGAGCTTAAGCCTGTTATGACCAAACCTATAGTTTATATTCAAAGATCGTCTCATGCCGAATAGCTCGAACAAATCCACATTATAATGTGGCCTCAACCATTAATCACAAGCATGCACCAAAATATACAAACATGCCCTCAACGAGCCAAATTACCAAAATACCCCTGTGATGAAATGTGGACCCACATGCATGCATTTAACATCATATTATAATATAATTCACATAAACATGCATATAATCATTGAATGACATAATAAAACAATTATGGCCCTCCCGGCCTACTAATCCATCCATTAAACTGCATTAGGGATTTTGGGGCAGTACAACTGATGACTGTCGACAGCTGAAGGATGAGATTGAAACTCTCAGCAGGACCTTTGGCCCAGTACGCCCGAAATCAGGTGGTCCTTAATTAGCTCGCTAGACCAAACCCTCCATCAATCCCCAAAGCTCCATAAGTCAAACCGTAGCTCAAGCAAGTCAGGTCGACCCTCCTCCAATAGTAGGGGGAGATATAACCACCATATATGGAGGACCTCATTTGGAAGGCATGGGCAGTGGGGCTCAGAAGAGGTACATTAACGAGCTGAAGTCCCATAACGAAGTGGAGTTCGTCCTGAAACAACGGATATCAAAACAACAGTGATTGGAAAAGCAATCAATAATTTTCACGGAAGAGGATGCTAGCCACGTCCCGTTCCCACATAATGATCCATTGGTCATAACCGTTCAGCTCGCCAACTGAAGGGTCTGGAGGACACTAGTAGATAACATAAGTTCTGTGAATCTACTTTTCAGGTCCACGTTTGAAAAAAAATGGGGTTGTCTGTAACTGATTTAAAGGCGACCTCAATGACTCTGTACGGTTTTTTTGGTGAAGGGTCAGCAGCCATCGGGACGATTGGATTGGTGGTGACATTGGGAGAAGACTCGCGAACTGTTTCCAAGTTACTTGAGTTCATGGTAATCGATTGTCCAGCTGCATATAATGCGATTTTGGGCTGACTTGCGCTGATGGCGTTTGAAGCCATAACCTCTATCCGCCACCTAGCAATAAAATTCCCCTCAACCGCGGGAATATGCACCGTCAGAGGTGATCAGCTCGCTGCTAGGGAATGCTGTAGCATTTCTATGAAGGGAAAATCACAACCCACATAGGAAGCTATGGTCATAAATGACTGAGGTGAGGAGTCCCAGGAAGTAGAAGTTACTTGCGGGATGGAAGAATCTCAACAAAAAGAGGATAGTGATGTCACCCAACGTGATGACATTGACTCAAAAATGGGTGAAGACAGGTTAGAACTCCAAGCCATAGAGGAGCTCTAGAAAGTAAACATTGATCCTAAAGAAGATTCAAGAGTCGTAAAGATTGGGAAGAATCTTGATGATAAAAGGAAGAAGGATGTAACGCCCTACTACCCAGGGACCATTACGTTGTGCAATTTAAACAGTGCTAAACTCGCTAACCGAGCCATTTGGTCATAATCATGTAACTAAGTGTGATTAACGATTTAGGGTTAAAAATTTTGGTCAAAGATACAATGTTTCAATAAAACGTTTACTGTATACATTGGGATCCCAAAATATAATTTAAAGGTTAATTACAATAAAATATTTACAACCAGCCAACCTAAGCGGCAAAATAGGGTTTAACCCTAGTTCCTCTTTAAACCCTCGGTCGTGGCGGTTGAGTAGCTGCATATGTACACATCATCACCTAAGCTCTCTAACTCAAGGATGGTCCAGCTTTATTTTGCCTTTACCTGCACCACATAGCACCCGTGAGCCGAAGCTCAGCAAGAAAACTCAATATGCTCATGAACAAGTAATAACATGTTAGTAAATCATAATAGGCATGCCTAGCAGTAATAACCATTCTCATGCATGCAAGCAGGTACAAATAAATGTTTGTGAAGTCCTGCGCTCTGAGTAGATGACTAATAAGTCTCCCGCTCTCAGGTAGATGACTAATAAGTCACTCTCTGAGACAAGTGACTAATGAGTCACACTCTGAATATGTGACTATTGAGTCACACTCTGGATATGTGACTAATGAGTCACACTCTGGATAGGCGACTAATGAGACACACTCAATATAGATGACTGATAAGTCTATCTCTGTATAGATGACTGATAAGTCTATCTCAATGTAGATGACTGATAAGTCTGTCTCTGAGGTCCCATACCCCCTAGCCATGTGACGTGTAGGTCACCTTAGCCTTTTGGCTCTAGCTCTAAATAACTAGCCTTTAGACTAGACAAGCGCTTTTGTTTTTCATCGAACTTAAGGTCGGTGAAGCATTTCATGCTTCTGATGATAATGCTTATGTCGATTAGATATAATATTTTTGGCTTGCGTTAAACACGCTAATACCGTTCTTGACTCATAAGCCAATACCATACGACCAGTGCTCAGTACTACTGTTGATCTTGACTAATAAGTCACAACTTCACGATCAATACTGACACCAATGTCGATCCCTGACTAATAAGTCAGTGCTTCCTCAATGAGGTAATGTAAACAGACAAATATTATATGTCAAATATTCAGACTTAAGGCATTTAGCATGCTTAATCAATAATCAGAAGCATAATTATAATCATGCACAAATACAGAGACTCAAGCTCTGATCAATCTCATATTCAACATTCATGCCATGCCCTAATCTCATGTATCTTATGCATCACATGCATCACATACTGGGTGCAGTTTTCTTACCTTTGGTCCAAGCACAAGTTACCAATAAACAAATCACAAGCACGATCCTGTTTCCAAGCCCCTAGCAATAACCTAGTCACAACCATAATATAAAACCTCATCAAAATGAGTAAATAAATACTTCCAGACCCAACCCAAGCCTCCGGGACATCGAATCCCACTCAAATGGGTAGTAGGATCGATCCCAGGCCCTTAGAGTTAAGTTCCTATGACTAAAAACCAAATCTGGGCAAAATTTCCCTTAAGCGGCGCGACCCTCCAAACCCTATGTCGCGGTCTGCCTCAAGACAGAAGCCAGTCTCTTCTCTGACTTCACCTTGCGCCGCGACGCTCCAACACAATGTCGCGGCCCTACCTGCAAATCAGCCAGCCTCCTCCTTCTTCAAGCCTGGGCCACGATGCCCAAGAACAAGGCTGCGGTCCAACCACGAACCCAGCCAAAAACCTCATTTTTTCCATTTAAAAACCTTCCAAAAACCTATCCAAACATCTCCAAATCCAAAAATCAAAGTTTCCAAACATACCCTTGATCCAAAACTAGCAAAACCCAAGCTTGAATTCATTCAAAAACTCATCAGAACACAAAATCCAATTCAAGCTTAAAAACTTTGAACTTAAAACCTGTATTACCTTCGATTGAGTTGTTTCCCAACTAAATCCTCCAGCTAATAAGCTTCTAATCTTTCCTAGAATTGCTATGCCTCGATCCTCGCTTGAATCCGAGTCCTAAAACTCAAGTTTCCTTCGAAAACGCGATTAGGTGTCGAAAATGGAACGAGAGGAAGAGAGAACGTTCTTTTTATAACTCTAACATGTTACTTCAAGCTTAAGTAACCTCAAGCAAATCCTAATGCTCGGGGTCCCAAAAACGTCCCTGGGGGTAAAATAGTCAAAACTCCCAGAATTTCCCCCTGATCTCACTAACTCCCAATTTATCATCAAATATTTATTCCCATTACCCAATATCCCGGTAATGTGCTAAATACCCCCTGACTCACTCCGAGTCAAGTATAAATCCCATTGTGACTTTCCCATTAGCTTGCTTCCTAAGATCATCTCATGCTGAGTAACCTTAGCATAACCAAATAATAATGAAGCACCATACATATATTGTTAGGAAAATATGTATTTTCCTCAATGGAAATAGGTAAGAATATTACAACTCTATGCAATAATATTACAAATAAATATTGATTGATTGAATAAGGTTACAACTCTATAACTGAAAATACAAATAAACTAAAGAACAAGAAGAAGAGAAGAAGAATAGAATAGTGAAAAATATAACTCAAAGCAAAATATTACAAGTAAAGTAAAAGTGTTTGAAATAAAGAAAAGAAGATTACAACTCAAAACAAGAAATACAAATAAACAAAAGAGAGGAATATGAAGATGAAGAGAAATAGAATAGAAAGAAAGAACAAACAAACTAAATAGAAACAACTCTCACTCACACTACCAAAGTGAAGAGTGTTGGGGATCACCAACTTGAACAAGGTTTGAAACCTTTGTCCATAAGCTTATTTCCCCCTAACTCAAGAACTAAGGGATCTCTCACAGATTATAGGAAATATTTTCTGGAATTACCAAGCCTCAAGGTGTTTCTAGCCAAGTGCTCTAATGGATAGAAATGTTGTGTCTTTCAAGTGAGCTATAGGCTCCTATTTATAGAGTTTAGAGACACCCTTTGAATTTCAAATTCCACCAACCCCATGGCTGTTACCAATGTTTAATTGGATTAATATGGAATTAAAAATGAGATTTGGGAGTTATTTGGGTTTTTGGAATCATTCAACACATTTGGAAAAAAACTGAAAAATTGGCCTGAAATGCACCTGTGGCCGCGGCCAATGCTCTCTATCCCCTAGGCCGTGGCCACCATCAATCTGTGGCCGCAGCCACTACTCTCTATCCCCTAGGCCACGGCCACCATCATTCAGTGGCTGCGGCCACAACCCAGTTTCAATACTTGAAAATGTGCTGTTTTTCCAAACGGTTCCAAACCCTCCCAAATGATTTTGTACCTCCCAAAACACATTATTGAGGTTAAAATCATATCTCTAATAGCCATTTCACATATGGCTTTATGAAATTCATCTCAATATTGTGTAACACCAAATTTACACAATTAAGAGTGATATTTGGAAGTTACAAATTTGTAACACCAAATATGTTACATTATTTTAATATATCTCTTATATCTAAATATTGTAACTCTCTATTATATGTTACAATATGTGACACTCTTTGTCACATTTATTTAATCTAAAACATTATAATATAATCTAATATAATATTACATTATATTATAAAATAATATAACATATATCACATATATGCCAAATATGTCCGAAATGGCCAAAATATGAAAATTTCCTAATTGAACAAAAATGGTCCCACATGCATATTTAATACACATAAACTTGCATATCTAGTCATATTATACTATAACTCACATAATCACATAATGATACACATAAATATCACATAATCATAAAATTCTAAGATTTTCCATCCTAACCCCCTAATCAAGGCCCTAAGCCTTATTAGGAAATTTGGGTCGTTACAAAGGAGCTGGTCAATTTCTTACAGGAGAATCTGGACGTTTTCGCCTGGTCACATGAAGATGTGGTAGGAATAAGCCCGAGTGTAATCATGCACACTTTAAATTTGAACAAGAATGTGCCTGCAAAATCCCAAAAAATGAAGACGCTTGGGAACAGTCCGAGCTGAAGCTCTTGAGGAAGAAGTAGTTCAACTATTAAAGTGTGGGTTTATCTGTGAGGCAAAATACCCAATCTGGGTCACCAATCCTGTGCTGGTCCCAAAGCCAAATGGGAAGTGGAGGACCTGTATCGACTTCTCCGATCTAAATAATTCCTGTCCCAAGGATTTTTTTCCCACTGCCAAGGATTGATCAATTGGTAGATGCCACGGCGGGCCACGAGCTCATGTCCTTCATGGACGCATATTCTGGATATAACTAGATTGTGATGAATCCTGCGGAATAGGAACATACTAGCTTCATGACCCCAAATAACGTATATTGTTATAAAGTCATGCCCTTTGGGCTGAAGAATGCTGGAGCTACATATCAACGCTTAGTCAACTAGATGTACACTAATTAGATCAGGAGAAATATGGAAGTGTATGTCGATGACATGCTTGTCAAATCAAAGACTGTCGATAACCATGTATCCGATCTAGAAGAATTTTTTGGAATCTTAAGGAGGTATGACATGAATTTGAATCCTCAGAAGTGCACTTTCAGAGTGGCATCTAGAAAATTTATGGGTTTCATAGTCAACATAAGGGGGATAGAGGCAAATCTTGAGAAAATCATATCGTTGTTAGAAATGCCTTCGCCCAGGTCGCGTAAAGAAGTTCAAAGCCAGACTGGAAGGGTAGCAACTTTGAATCGTTTCATTTCGAAATCCACTGAAAAGTGCCTACCATATTACAACTTGCTCAGAGGAAACAAAAAATTTGAGTGGCTGAGGAGTGCAAACAGGCGTTCCTCGACCTAAAAATGCACCGAGCCGAGCCTCCAGTGTTATCTAAGCCTATAGTTAGAGAACCTCTATTCCTTTATCTGGTCGTGACAGAAAATGCAGCCAATGTCATGTTAGTTCGAGAAGAAGAACGTGCTCAAAAACCAGTATATTATATAAGCAAGAGACTTCTCGGAGCTGAATCACGATATCCACTGATAGAGAAACTGGCATTCTGTCTACTATTGGCTTCCAGGAAGCTCCGGCCATATTTCCAGTCCCATTCAATAAACGTCATGACCAACCAACCTTTAAGGCAGGTTTTGCAAAAACCTGAAACTTCGAGACGTCTGTTAAAATGGGCTATCGAACGTAGCCAATTTGAGATATTGTATGCACCACAGACCTCGATCAAAAGTTAGGCCCTTACTGATTTTATGGTTGAATGCACCAGGTTTCAAGAGGAGCTCTTAAAGGAGCCGGTGCAAGACTTATGGAAAATAGTCGTGGATGGATCATCAAACGAGAACGGGTTGGGAGCTAGGATCATTTTAATCTCACCAAAAGGGCATCGATTTCATACAGCTCCAAGATTCAGATTCGAAGCATCCAACAACGAAGTTGAATATGAGGCCTTACTAGCTGGGCTGAGAGAGGCAAGTGAGCTCAAGGCAAAATTCGTCCAATGCTATAGTGATTCTCAGCTTGCGATCAATCATGTATTGGGAGAATATCAAGCTCGAGGTACCAAGATGGCAGCCTACCTAGCTAAGGTGAAGGGAAAACTATCTGAATTTGAGTACAGTTTTGTTGAACAGATACCTTGCGAGAAAAATTCAAATGTTGACGCCTTGGCATGACTTGCCACCAAAAAAGAAGCTGAGATATTGAATGTAGTGCCAGTGGAGTTCTTGGAGAGTCCGAGTGTAACAGAAATGATAGAAGTCGAAATGATCGACACAAGACCGACCTGGATGACTCCCATAACGGAATACCTCACAACAGGAAAGCTACCTGACGACAGAAAAAACGCAAGAAAAATACTTTATCAAGATCTGTGGTACGTAATAGTGGATGGAACCTTATATCGACATGGTCATTCGTTACCTCTCCTACGATACGTTCTGCCTGAGGAAGCCAAAACCATTTTACAAGAAATACACGAAGGTTTTTGTGGTAATCATGCTGGGGGGCAAAACCTAACGTTGAAGATACTGAGGCAGGGCTATTTTTGGCCCACTTTAGTGAAAGACTCAATCTCGTATGTTCAGAAGTGCGACAAATGCCAGCATTTCGCCATAGTTGCCCGAGTTACTCCAATCGAGCTAACAATGATCTCATCCCCATGGCCATTTGCAATATGGGGAATCGACCTAATAGGTTCCCTACATATGGGAAAGGGAGGAGTTCGTTACGCGGTGGTGGCGATCAACCATTTCACGAAGTGGGCAGAAGCCAAACTTCTGGCAACAATCACTTCAAAAAGAGTCCTGGACTGCACGATGAAGAGTATTATATGTTAGTTTGGGCTTCCTAAATAGATTTTGTCAAACAATGGGACACAATTCGACAGCGATCTCTTTACTGATTTCTGTGAAAAATATGGCATTACGAAGAGTTTCTCCTCAGTAGCATATCCGCAGGCCAACGGGCAGGTCGAGGCTATGAATAAAACCTTAAAGGAAAGCTTGAAGAAGAGGTTAGATGAAGCCAAAGGACTATGGCCCGAACAGCTCCCGCAAGTACTTTGGGCCTACCGAACTTCTCACAGGGCCTCCACGGGGCATACTCATTTTTCCTTAACTTCTGGAAGCGAGGCCATGCTTTCAGTCGAAGCCATGGTAGCCATTCACAGGCAAAAGACATTCAACCAAGAGTAGAATGATGGACTACTTAACACATCTCTCGATCTGATTGAAGAAAAATGAGAAGATTCACAGTTACAGCTCGCCCATTATCAACAAAAAATCACTCGCTATTTTAATTCTAAAGTTAAGAGGCGTAGATTTGGATTGGGCGACCTGGTTCTCCGAAGGGTCTTTTTAGAAAATAAGGATCCCAAGGACAGTGTTTTAGGCCCGAACTGGGAGGGACCATATCGGGTCATTGAGGTTTTGCGTGAAGGAACTTTCAAGATAGCTCGGCTGAATGGGGAAGTAGTCCCGCAGACCTGGAATGCTCTACATTTGAAAAAAATATTATCAGTAGTACCACCATCAATGTAAGGCTTATTTATAAAAGCCATTTTATTAAATAATAGATAGATTATTGAATAATTTTTTTTAGGTTGTATTAGTTCGTGTTCTAATATTTGTAAAAGCAACCAAGAAGGTTTCTACTTTCTGGTTACTTGGGGGGCATATAACCCGAGGTTGGAAAAATTAAGCCTGCTTGATAAGATTAAGAAACTTAGAAGCTTGGAAAAATTGATTATTCAATGGCTTTTTAAAGCTCGAGTTTTCAATAAACCTAGCACGAACTAAGTTTAAAGTCATTTAAAATCCTGGACGTAACCAGGTCCGAAACTTAGAAGCTTGGAAAAATTAAATTATTCAACGACTTTTTAAAGCTCGAGTTTTCAATAAATCTAGCACGAACTAAGTTTAAAGTAATTTAAAACCCTGGACGTAACCAGGTCCAAAACTTAGAAGCTTGGAAAAATTGAGTATTCAACGACTTTGTAAAGCTCGAGTGTTCAATAAACCTAGTGCGAACTAAGTTTAAATCATTTAAAACCCTAGACATAACTAGGTAAAAAACTTGGAAAATTTGGAAAATTGATTATTCAAGGGCTTTTTTAAGCTTGAGTTTTCAATGAACCTAAACTGAACTAAGTTTAAATCATTAAAAAACCCTGGATATAACCAGGTTCGCGGCCTGATTCTTAACAGGATGCAAATAATCAAACAAAAACTTGGATATAACTAAGCTCAATAAAATCTATCTCGATTTAAAAATCGATTCCTTAAATCTTGAATGTACAAGTCTAAGGATTCATAAGCATGAGAGATAATAAAGGAAAGATAAGTGGATCAAAAGATAGATATATATCGAAATAAAGCCAATAAATTACATGAGGAGAAAAAACCTCAAGCTGAGCCCGGAGGCAATTGTTTAATATATAAAAAAACTGTTAAATAATTATAGAAAAACAAATACAAAGGAGATCATTGGACTCCTTTAGCTCGCCCCAAAAAGATGACCTCCTTGCCATCTCCCTTCACCACTCCAGAGGAATCACCCATCTCTGAGGGCTTTTGCAGAAGTCGAACCTTTAATTTAGCAAGGTACGAGTCCAACAACCCAGGCTCCATAAAAGAGAAGTTCCCGTCCTAGTTGAAAGCTCAGCAGTGGTATAACATCTCCTCCATGGAAGATGATGATGCCGCCCTTTCCTCCTTGGCATTGTTCTCGGCCTCGAGCAGTCTTGCTTTAAGCTCACCAATCTCAACCTGAGCTTCAATGGCCTGAGCTTGTGAGGCAGATAATGCAGATTTTGCTGCCTGCTCATTTTCTTGGGAGGTGGTGAGAGCAGCCTTGGCAGCTTGCTCATTCTTTTGAGTAGCTGTCAGGGCAGTTTTGGCAGTCTCCTCACTTTCCTTGGCAGCATTCAAGGCGGCTCTAGCAGCGTCCAGCTCGGCCCGGAGCTCATGGTTCCTGGGCTGAGCCTGAGTTATACTGCGGTATTGGGCCAGGACGGACTGCAAAATAACAAAACAAGTCATAACTCAGCAAAAATATATATATAAAAAATCATCATCAAACTTGAGAAAACTTACAGTGAGATTCATCCCCATCGCAGACTCGAAGACATTCTTCAGGCTGCGCTCCTTAATAGTCCTCAAGTCCCTCATGCTGGCTTTGTACGCGTGGCCCACAATATGAGACACTACCTCATATATTATTCCTTGAAAGGCCTCAAGGATCCTCTCCAAGTCCTTAGGATCCACTAATATTCAGACAGTGGGAGCCTTAGCCTGAATGACTTGAGGAGGTTGGAGCATCTGTCGAAAGGGGGGACGGGGAAATGGCTCGGTAGCAACATTCACCGGAGCTGGCTCATGGGTTGATCTTGTGTCCTTGCTTTTAACCTGGGACTTTGAGGTATTCCCTGCCGCAGGAGTGGTCTTTTTCGCCACCCTGAGCATTTTCACAACAGGGCCCGCACCAGCCTTCCTATCCTGAAAAGCAGTTTGTAGGTCGGGAGCTCCTGGTTGTTCCATCTCTTCGCCTAAAAAGAATAAAAAGAGTTAGTTCACAAAAATAATGTTTCAAAAGGCATTTACAAAGAAAGAAAACAAAGATCCTACCCTCCGGGCTGGGGGAGGAGTCTATTATCACCAGCTTGAGCGTTTTGATCGGGATAGGAACCACCTCCGGCCTCGGAACTAATGGAGGAGAAGGGAAATCTACATTTAATACTTCTTGGATCCTAAGGGATTCAGGTTCTTCCTTGGGGTTGGACTCATCTACATATTTTCTGAACCCAGAGGCAAATGCACCTTGGAGTAGAGAAGGCCAGGACCTACGGTTTGTCTCGTATTCTTCAAAAATGGTTGATCTAAAATTTAGGGTGTTGTCAACTACGATTGTGCCCCTAGGGTAACTATTGTCATGGTGTAACACTAGGTTATGTACGCACTTGAGCAGGGTTATATTTAGATCTGGGTTGGAAGAATGACGGTGGACAAGCTGATTCAGATTATACCAAACTAACCTAAAATCAGTAACAACCCTATCTAATTCCCTAAAGGGGTATGGGTTACCTTGGCCGGAGGGGCCGGCTGCTGCCCCTGATGCAACTCGGTTGGATTGGGTTCCTGGACAGCCTCAGGAGCCTTTTTTTTCACACAAGATGCACCTCGGCCTCTTCCTCCTCATTGTCCTCACAGACCGGTAAGGCCTCGCGAGGAGCAAGAAGCTCAGGGATGGTTGGGAGCAGAGCCCGGGTCCTCAGAGCTAATGTCTACCCTTCTCCGATCAACTTGCATGCCAACATGGTGGCATTGCTCACGACCTGGTGGTAGTCCTTTTTTTCCAGGGGGAAGTCTGGATAATTTTTCGTACTGACCCCCGAGGGTCACAGACTTTTCCGTCCTCGCAAATATGGCTGCACGAGAAACAAATTCAATCAAGACATGTACAAAAAAAAATATATATATATCTTAGGAACAAAAATTCACGACCTGAATTTACAAGGATAGAAGACTTACGAGGTCGGTTGAAGTAATGGTGTTCACAGTTTCTGAAGCCTTTCGACATAAAGAATAAATATTTATAATCGTTTGGGTGGTTGGGGAGCTCAATGACAGAGGCAGAGTTAGGGAATCGCGTGAGGTAGTAGAATCCGTCACCACGTCCCCTGTGGTCGGGGCTTGCCTTGGGGCAGAAGGAGTACAAGGGGACCTCCCACTCGTGTTTCAGAAACAAGTACTTCAGCCCCGCCAAAATTCTATATGAATTTGGGGGGAGCTGGAATGGAGCCAGCTTCATGTAATTCAAGAAATCCATGAAGTACTGGTCAAGGGGAAGGAAGGCCCCAGCCTTCAGGTGCTCATCACTCCAAGCCACATAGTCATCTTGGAGAGGGGAACAACTCATTTCTCCTTCAAACGCAGGTCAGGCAAGGAGAATTCCAGCTCCGACCTCTATGTTGTGGCTCAAAATAATTTTATTCACTCTCCCCTGGGTCGTGATCTTGGAGATGATGCGCTCAGCCTCGAAGTACGCATTGGGATTGACCACGAGCTCCTTCTCCACCACCGAACCAAAGTGGGGGATGGGAGATTCATGGGCAACCTACTTCCCCTTGTTCTTCTGTTGAGAGGACGAGCTCGAGACATTCTTCTTTGGAACGTTCTTCTTTTGAGGAGCCATCAGATCACCTAATGACAAAACGACCTAGTTATTAGGCGACCTAAGATGATCTAAAACTATGACGCGCTAGTATGGAGAACAAAACGAGTTATTTTGGTTCTACGGTGATGGACCCAAAATGGTTATGTTATATTTATATCGCAAGCACACGAATCGTTCATTTAGAATATTGATCGTGTAAGCAAGGATGTCGAACCCAAAGGAGTTGTTGAAAATAAAAAAGAAAACTATTTTAAATCAAAATTAATAAATTCTAACCTAGCTCCAAAGATTGATGAGATTTTTGTATAATGAAAATAAAATAAAAGATAATAATAAAGAAATTAAAGACAATATATAAAAATATATTAATAGTAGAAATCAAGATGGTAAAAGAAGATTATTAATGTATTAGAATCCACAAAATATAAGTTCAATAATATTTTTAAGTAAATTGATTCCAAATTTTTAGTGATAGTTAAAATAAATCAAACTATCATTTTCCAAATAGATTTATAATTTTAAGCACAAATTACTTCTAAAAAGATATGATTTTTCTTCACTTTTTAGAAAGTATAATTTCAAAGTATTTAATGTGAATCAACCTCATGAAACAACAAAAAGTCAAATAACATTATTATTTTTGTTCTAAGCATTAGATGTGTACAATTTAATGACACATCTTACACACAAAATATTATGTTTTTGCACTAATGAAGAAAAAAGTGTAAATATGTTCTAACAATAAAAAATACAAGATATTTAAAATGAAAGAAAATATTTGAAGAAGAAAATCCATAAACTTTATTGCACAAAATGGGAAATCAGCATACAACATAAATACTATCTAGTTACATATTGTTTCATCATCACCTTAATAATCTTAAAAAGATTAGAAACTCATAACTAGAATAGAAAATACAAACATAAATAGGAAAATTTGGAGGAGGAACCCCCAAATTTTTTCTCTAAAAACTCATAGAAAAATGAACAAAAAGAAGAAAAAGATGAAGAGAATGGAGGGTCTTGAAAGTGTAGAAATTGTACTGGAGTACACTAAGATGTCATCGATAAAGACAATAACGAACTGATCCAAAAAGTCTTTGAACACCCTGTTCATTAGGTCCATGAAGGCTGCTAGGGCATTGGTCAAACCAAACGACATGACCAGAAACTCATAATGCCCATACCTCGTCCGAAAGGCCGTCTTCGGTATGTCCTCGCCCTTGATCCTCAGCTGGTGATAACCAGATCAAAGATCAATCTTTGAGAACACCGTCTTACCTTGCAGCTGATCGAACAAGTCGTCAATCCTTGGTAGTGGATACTTATTCTTGATAGTCAACTTGTTCAATTCCCTGTAGTCTATACACATTCTCAGAGTCTCGTCCTTCTTCTTCACAAACAAAACTGGAGCACCCCATGGCAAGTAACTAGGCCTGATGAACCCCAAATCTAGAAGCTTCTGTAACTGTATCTTCAATTCCTTCAGTTCTGCCGGTGCCATTCTATATGGTGCCCTCGACACTGGCTCTGTCCCTAGTGCCAACTCAATAACAAACTGAATCTCCCTATGCGATGGCAATCCGGGTAAGTCCTCAGGAAACACATCCAAGAACTCGCAAACCAATATGGTCTCCTTCGGTCTTGTTGGAAAAACTCTAGTGGTATCTACCACACTAGCCAAAAAACATATAAATCCTCCCTGTAACAGATCTCTGGCTCTCAGCACTGATATCATGGGTACGCAGGGTCCATGTACCGCTCCTACAAAGACAAAGGGATCCTCGCCCTCAGGCTCAAAGGTCACCATCTTCTTTTTGCAGTCAATAGTAGCTCCGTATCTAACCAGCCAATCCATGCCTAAAATCATATCGAAGTCCCCCATACCCAACTCAATCAAGTCTACTGACAATTCCCTACCATCAACCATCATTGGCAGTGCTCTAATCCACCTCCTAGAAACTACCAGTTCTCCTGTACACAAAATAGTCCCAAATCCCGAAGTATAATACTCACTAGGTCTACACAGTCTATCAATTACCTTACTAGAAACAAACGAATGTGTAGCACCAGAGTCAATCAATACAGTAAAAGGAGAGCTAGTGCTAGAAAGCTGACCTGTCATTACCGAGGGACTAGTCTCGGCCTCCGCCTGCATCAGGGTAAACACTCAAGCTGGAGTCAAGTTGTCCACCTTCCCTGCATCTCCTTTCTTCACTGTTGGGCAGTCCTTCTTGAGGTGTCCCACTACCCCGCACACATAACAGGCCTTAGCCCGACATTCGCCCGGATGGTGTCTTCTGACCTTGTGCACTCATAATAGCTCCTCCATGAATCACCGCCTCCCTGACGGCCACACTGAGTACCCCGACCTCTCCTATCAGGACCAGGAGCGGTCGAAGCATCATGGGTCTTTCTCTTCAGATCACTTGGGCCTCCGCCCCTACCAAAACCAGAATATGGAGGCACTGCCCTGCGACCCTCGCGCCTTGCTGCACTCTCTCTCTAGACCTTATTCTCCACTTCCTCAACGGTAAGAGCCTCCTCAATAGCCTGGGCATAAGTTGTCCCCCCATGAACTGTTGTAATCCTCACATCTCGGGCTATCATAGAATTAAGCCCTCTGATAAATCTATCTTGCCTAGCTACATCAGTAGGCACAAGATCTGGTGCAAACTTCGCAAGTCTGTCAAACTTCAGGGCATATTCTATAACTGTCATGCTGCCCTGAACCAGCCCCACAAACTCATTTACCTTTGCTACCCTGATGGCAACTTTATAGTATTTCTGACTGAATAGGTCCTTGAATCCTTCCCAACTCAGAGAGGTAACATCTCAATTCTGTGATGCCACTTCCCACCAGATACGGGCATCCTCTCTCAGCATATATGTGGCACAGGCCACTCTGTCATGTCCCTCTACCCTCATGAAATCCAGGATAGTAGTAATCATAGTCATCCACTGCTCGGTCTTCAGTGGATCAGGTCCTCCCTCAAAGATTGGGGGTTGCTTCTTCCTGAACCGCTCATACAATGACTCTCATCTGTTCCCAACCTCTACTGGCTGTACAAGTGGTACCACTACAGGTGGCACAATAGGGGCAGCACTCCCTGACGGAGCCTGCTATCGCAGAATTTGGATCTGCTCATCCTGGCTCTGTAGCCGTGCTTGCATGTCTGCCATAAGTTACTGCCAGTTCTCAGGGACTGGCGGAGGGGTCTAGCCCTGGTCATCATCTCTAGTCTCAGACCTGGTTCCGGCTAGTCGCGTAGATTTCCTTGGATGCATAGTTATCCAAGTTAATCTACAATCAACGACTCGGCGGTCAGACTATGATGACAGGGTAATAATCCTTCCATGATCCACCATTAGAACTCAAACATTCACAAACAATCAAGATATAACAGTTTATTAAAATATTCATTCACATACACAGCAATGCTAATAAGCACGCCTCAATATCACCACACAGCAGTCAAGGGCCAGGCCCTATCAGTATCTCATGCTCCCTATTAATCAAGCAAATATCAGCATTCATATTCCATTCTAATCATTTAAGCATATAAACATGTATGCACAATTACCAAACCCTGAGTTGAGCTTGTCTTTAACGGGGAATGTACATGTCCAGCCAGTCTTCAGGAACCCTTAAACCTAGGACACTCTGATACCAAGTTGTAACGCCCTGGATAGCCAAGACCGTTACACTGTGTAAAAGTGCAAGACTTGCTAATTAAGTCATTTAGTTAGAAACGTGTTACTGAAACTATAATTGAACTAGGGTTAAATGATTTTGGTCACAAATGTTGCATTTCATATATTTAAACATTTTGGTACATGGGATCCCAAAAGAAATAGCGTTTAAAAGATAGTTTACAAAATTTCAGGTTATAGGTACAGCTACTAGCCACTCTAAGGGCAAAACATACATTTAGGCTTTCCCGTCCTGTACCACTCCTCGGCCGTGGCGGCCGATCAGCTGACTATGTACATTCAGCCTCAAAGCTCTCCCACTTAGGACTGGTCCACTTTACCCTTGCCTTTACCTGCACCACGTAGCACCCGTGAGCCAAGGCCCAGCACGAAAACACAATAACAAAGCACAATCATCAATCAAACAATCAGATAATTCATATAGCATAGCCATATACTTAACAGTCCAGAACAACTATATAATTAGGCATTCATCATACCAAGCTTATCAATTAACATTAATAACCAATTTATAAATAATAACTAGGGTCGACGCCCTTAGGTCGCACCCCTTATTTATCCCACTGACTCCAGCTCGCTTAAATCGAGCTCAGTGAATATCAAGCTGTCCTCGGCTACCAATGGCCGAGCCGCGCCCTGTGCACAAATATTGATTCCAGCACCCTTAGGTCTTTTATCACATGTCCCATGGCTTAATACCATCTACGGCATCATACAGATATAGGGAGCTCTTAGTCCCAACATAATCACATAACCGAAAAGCAGTTTTCGTACCTTTTAATTCCGGTAGCTTTGATCACTGATGACAACTCTCAAGCACGATCCCTTCCGAGCCCTAGCGTACACCTAGTCACGGTCATAAGTTAGAATCATTACCAAAATTCAATCCCAAAACCTAACCTCGGGACCAATCCCGAGCCCTCGAGAAGCCCTAATTCAACCAAACAGGGTGGTGGAATCAAACCCTAAGCCCCCGGACAAAAACCCTAAGAAATAATCCAAAAATCCCCTTCTGGAGATAGGACAACGCTCTAAAGTGGGAACTATATCGCTACAAACAGAGCCAAAACGCCCAAATAGCCCAGGCCTAGCGCTGTAGCGCCCAAAGACTAGCGCTACAATGCTAGTTACAGCACTCCTCTTCCCAGATTTGTCTCCTTCGAACTTCCTCGAACCAAAACCCAACAAAACTCTTCCAAACCACAACTATACTCCAAAATGAGCCTACCATCATCTATATCTCACCCTACACAACCCAACCATATAGAGCTTAGCCACATGCACCCCAAAACAAAGAAAAAGCCATGTTTGAGCATGAAGCTCAAAACCCCAACAAAAGATAACCAGAACAGTCCAGATTTCAAGTGTTCAAGCTCATAATTTCTTACTACAAGTGGGAAATTCGACCTTATGCTATCTTTAGTATCCTTCCAGCCCTAAGCTCATCAACTCCTTAAGTTTATCTCCCTTAATTTCCACCAAAACCAAGTTTCAGAAATCCATGCCAATAAAACTCAGAAACTAAAGAAAACCTTGAAACTTACCTCAATTGGACTGAATTTCAGTAGAACTCCTAGTTTCACCAAGAACCTCAAGTGCTAAACTTAACCTAATCCTCCTCTCAACCATAGCTCCAAGAATTCACAAGAAATGGTGCAAGAAAATGATAAACCGATAGAGAGAAGAGGCTAAGCCCCAAGTGTTCTGTTTTCCTTCTTTCCCTTTTTGTCTTTTCCCTTTTTCTTTTAGCCTCCCTTAGTTTCTAAACATTCCACTAAGTCATAAAGCAGTATAGCAGTATAACACTTATCCCTTATAAACAAAATGACCATATTGCTCTCCCAATAATAACTAAACCTTTAAATCATTCTAAGGGCATTTTGTTCATTACTCCCAATTCCCACTAATTCCTCGAGTGTCTTTATCAATTGTCGCTTACATCTCGACACCTAACTAATCACCAATTATATTCCTCAATATCAAATAATCTCCAATATATTTTCTAAATTCCCAGAAATACCCCCAGACTCACCCTGAGTTGGGTATAAATTCCCACCACGAATTTTTCGCTAGACCGCTCACTAGGATCACCTTGAGTCTCAAGCTACAGATATACCCACATAATAATGTGGTCTCAACAATTTATCACAAATATTCACATTTATGCCCTCAACGGGCCAAAATTACGAATATGCCCTTATAACCTAATCAGGGCCTACATGCATACTAGTACACATAGTCATGCATCACATTAATCCAATTAGTCATATAAGCAAGCATTTAGTCATTTAAATCACTCATAATCCAGTTATGGCTTCCCGGCACACTAATTAAGGCTCTTAAGACTTATTAGTGAATTTGGGTCGTTACAAAAAATATGGCATTTTTAGACATTGGGGACAAGGGGACAAAAATGCAATTGTTGGGCTCAAAAAGGGGAAAAGGCAGCTGTTTTGGCAAGTCTTGGGGCTACTGGACGTGGGTGGCTTGTGGCCCATGGGGGTGAAAATGGGCAGATTGGGCCTGGAGGCGTGACGGGCCGTGGAGGCTGCAGTTGGTTGGCGGGCCCAGGAGGTGCAAGGGAGACGGGCCCAAGCGAGTGGGCTGATGGAGTGGCAGCTTGGAGGACTTCGATGGGCAGGGAGCAGCAATGGGCCTGGGTGCTGGGCTCGCTCCCGAAGGAGGTGGAAAGGCTGGGGGAGCACGGCTGAAGGAGAAGTAGTTTCAGAAATGTCATTTCCCCCACTTCTTTTTTTTTTTCAATTTTAATTCTTTTCTTTTCTCTTCTTTTCAAAGTACCAAAATGCACATTGTTTCCTACAAAATAATCTTAAATTAAATTAAAATTAATTATTTTCTCTAATAAAATATACCATATAACTTTCATGAAAATATTAATTAAAATTTAATTTACATAACATTTAATTTCAATAAAACAACATTTTTTTACCTCAAATTAAACAACAATAATTCAAATAATTAACTACAACATGTTACAACAAAATAACTATAAAAACACACAAAAATATAAAAAAAAATCATAATAAACCCAATAAATTCAAAATTACTTTAAAACTTAATAAATCAATAAAAAAACTCAAGAATTAAGCAACAATTAGCACATAAAAGTGGTAAAATAACTCTATTTTGTAGAGTTATCATACGGGCTAAAGTTAGCCACGCAATGTCCTAGGCCACACGCCTCGGTTTCTTAACAGTCCCCTGATATTTTAGGGATCCGTGTGTCAGAAACGGCAAGCCACTACTTTCCTCTGAAAAGCGGTTTTGTGCAAAACTGCTTAAGGAATTGTAACCCTTAAGCTACCTAGTTTTTTAACCTATAAGCCTTACGATTTCTTATGCCCCAAACAGGTATTTCCTAAACCTATTTGAGATTAGAATTACCCTAGATTGACCCAGAAAATTACCCAGTTTTATGAATACCTTCATATTTGGTTTCACTTATGGAGTTTAAAATCGAAACCTATTCCCTATGAAGATTCAAAAATAGCCTACCAGTAACTACAATAAGTGTCGCAGATGAACAAGGGTAAGAACAGAAATTCCATTGGATAAAAAAAGAGAGGAAAAAACTCTTCAGACCAAAGAATGAGATACTTACAGGAAGTGTGTTTGTCGACAGTAAGATGTAGACTCGGCAATAGGAAGCTCCGGGAAAGCTTCTGAATGTTTGGGCATGATGAACGGTTTTGGGGGGAAAGAAGGGAAGTTTGGAAGTTCAGAAAAAGGAAATTTTTAAATACAAAGGTGGTGAAGTTTGAAATTTGGCCATCCTATTTATACGTAAATTGTGGAAATTAATCTGGGCCATCTAATTGGGTTAGTTCAAGATCCAAGGGCCAAGATTAAATAGACCAAACGGTGGCAAAAAGTTGATAAGACAATTATTGCAGTCCTCGAAACCCGAACAGACGCCAATCGCAGTACACCACATGTCCAATACTCGAGTAGTAGGCAGGCGTAGTTTTATGTGACAGAAGTCTAATAGCCCCTACTGTGTAGGTCAGAAAGTGACGACATCATACACGAGCAGGAGCTTGGGGGGGCAAATGTTGTACCATGATTTTAGCACGAGTCCATGCACTC
Source organism: Humulus lupulus (assembly GCF_963169125.1). Lineage (NCBI taxonomy): Eukaryota > Viridiplantae > Streptophyta > Magnoliopsida > Rosales > Cannabaceae > Humulus > Humulus lupulus. Next base: position 24,890,207 of record NC_084794.1, on the reverse strand, counting down.
AGCTCGGGTACAACTGTCAGATAAATATACAGAGAAATAGCTGAGAATGATATCTGCTTTTATCCATGTGGACAACTCGAGATTCATAGTGGTCATACATGGTGTAAGGCGTCTTAAGTTTATCCTGAACTAAGGATGCAATGGCTATGAAGCGTGAGCTCATAATTTTAATAGCTATCGAAGCACGAGCTGGGAGGAGATATCCAGCTCGTGGTAATTCTAGCATATTGCATACCCACAAATCCCCAGAGACTTGGGGTCCCTTTATACATTTATTTATGACCAGGCTGTCATATTAAGTATCCAAGATAGCGGGAACCTGTTTATTGTATTATCAAACCATATCCCAATATAAATGGGAATTATTTGTATTAAATGTAATTATTATGTATATGTGTGATTGACTCACACGGTTACCCAAACCTATCCATGGAATTCCCTTATAAATACTGGGAATGTTGGACAAGAAAAGGGGGACCATTATTCTGTAATACCAAAACTCTGCCAAAATTGTAGCAACTCAAATTCGCTAATAAGGCTTGGAGCCTTGATTAGTGTGCCTGGAGGGAAATAATTGTTATACTATGTTAATTTATGTGAATTTAATGAATATGTGATTAGAGTGCATGTTTAGGTGATTAAATATGCATGTGGGCCCCGTTTGATTGTTAGGGGAAAATTGGTAATTTTAGCCCGTTGAGGGCATAAATGTAATATATGTGGTATAATGGTAATATATCTGTGATGCATGTTCCGAGACGGTCCTAGAGAGCTATTCCACTTAAAGTCACAACAGGATTTAATACTCGGCTCGTGAGGAGCCTCGGGGATTTCAGGATTATTATAATTTAGTTGGGTACTTTTTGGTTAATGGTTAATGGTATTTTAGTAACTTGGGTAACCATAGGTGACCATTGAGGATAGTTACTTTAAGTGAGAAAGTGGTATTTATGTAAAAGGATAGGAAAGGTCTAGGCTGCCCTTGAGGTTTAGTTAGAAAGAGAGTTAGATGGAAGGGCATATGGGTCTTTTGGCTTGGTTATAGATAACCTTGGCTGAGGGGAAAGGCTGGAACGTACCCATCCTTATGTTATGCAAGAGCATGGCTTTGGGAGCTCTAGAGGAAACTAGGGAAAAACAGAAGGGAAGGAGAGGAATCTCTGAATTTTTGTGGGATCAAGAAGGGAATTGAGGTCAGAAAATCTAGAGGATTGCTCTACATATTGAGGTAAGGGAATTCTGTGAAATTATGTTGTGGAATTCAGCTAAGAATATCATGGTTTGAGAATTGAATTGTGTGTTTGGTTTGGTGAATTCTTTGGATGAATTGTGGTTAGGCTCAGCTTGAATTTTGTGGAATTAAGTTTGGAATTTGATTGGGAAAGCAGCTCAAGGTCGAATCTTCACTTGAGGTAAGGGTTTCATGCATCTCTGTTTGGTCGATTGTCGGTGTGGTTTAAGAATTCTGAGGGATGGTTTAAGTTTTACAAGTTCTGGTTTAAGTTTTGAAAGGCTTGGCTTAAGTTTCTGAAGTTTTAAACCAAATTGAGAATTGTAGGTTTGATTGCGTGATTGAGCTTATTGTTGTTGTTTGTGAGTTGTTAGGTGGTCTATATGGGGTTTTGAATTGAATTTGGGACTTAGGTAAGTCTTGGTAATGATTTGGGAGTGTTTTGGCTTGGGGAAAACATTTGGAGAAACCCATAATTCTGGGTTCGCGAAGGGGCGCCGCGGCCCTCATAGGGTGGCGCTGCGGCGCTAGGCCATTTCTGGGCAGGGGAAAATTGTGGTTTTTAGGCTTTTGCCCAGGGGGCTTAGGGACGCTTCCGCCACTTTGTGTGGGGTTCTGGGAGGTCCCGAGGGCTCGAGTTTGGTTCCGGGAGATGTTTTTAAAATATTAGTAATGGGAGTGTTACTTATGTGTTGTGACTAGGTTCTCGGTGAGGCTCGGACTAGAGGATCGTGCTCGAGGATTCAGTGCTCAAGAAGCTCGGAACACAGGTAAGAAAACTGTTGTACCCACAGAGTAGGGCGAGGCCCCATGGTTGTGTTGCAGGGCACGGCCCTATATGATTATGTGTTAGGTGTAGCCCATTGATTGTGTTGGTATATGTTTAAGTTATGTTTTAATTATGCTATGTATGCACATATGTGAGGGAACGACGAAGGCTGGGAACGGCAAAGGCAGAGAGCGCGGCAAGGGGCCGGGAGCCGCGTTTAGCACGTGGGGTGCGAGTTGCCAGGGTTATACCCTAAAGGATACCTGGGATATCCTTACGGTGAAGACCGTAACCCAGGGCCTAGTAAAGCGCCTGGGACGGCTAGGCCATATATGTTTAGTCGGTTGGCAAATTTGTTGTATGCTAAGTAGTTTATATGCGTATGTTATCTGTTTATGTGGAGTTTTCTTGCTGGGCTTCGGCTCACGGGTGCTCTGTGGTGCAGGTAAGGGCAAGGAGAAAGTCAACCGACCATGAATATGGAGAGCGTGACGTGACGCGATACGTACATGTGTGGTCTACCTAGCTGCCACGACCAGGGTATTTTTGGGAATTGTTTCTAAAGAACCTGATTTTGTCGTTTAGTGGACTTTAAATATATTTTGAGTTGTAAATATTTATAAACAGTATTTTGGGATCCCAAATGTTAAGCATTTTGTGATTTTCAGTAAATGGAATTATTTTCAAAGTTTAAGACTCTGTTTATTGTTTGATTACACGTTTGCCTTAAAACCTCGATTAGCGAGTTAAAAGCACATTCAAAACTCCCTTAGTAACGACTCTAAGGAAGTAGGGCGTTACAAATTGGTATCAGAGCGAGCCAAGGTTTATTGGTTCTGGAGATTGACCAAACATGTACGCTCACTGTCAGTGACAAGCTCAACTCAGGGTTGGTAGGTATGGTTGATTAATGTAATGCCCCGGATTCCCTATTATGGTTAACGGCTGGATTAGTAGGCCGGGAGGGCCATAATTGTTTAATTATGCCATTTAACGTGTTTATGTATGTTTATGAGAATTATATTATAATATAATGTTAATTGTGTGCATGCCGATGATATATGTTGAGACCACATTATGATGTGGGTTTGTTCGAGCTGCTCGACATGAGACGATCGTAGATTATTAATTAGCGGCTTAGTCACAACAGGTTTAAGTGTCGGGACTTGGTTTGAGTCTCGGGGTGTTTTTGATGGTAAGAGCATTACCGAGAGATAAAGGGTAACTGGATGTGAATTATTGGTGTTTGAGATTATTGAGAGTAACGGGAATTGGAGAGCGTTAATTATGATTAACGAGTTAGGAGGAAAGTACCAAAAATACCCATGGGAGTCTTTAGAAACCATTAATTGACCTAGGGGTAAAATGGTCATTTCACCCCTAGGATAGATATAACCTTATTTAGCTGAAAAAGGTGATGGAAAAACAGAGTATGTTTTAGAGTTCTCCCGTACCTCCTTTCTCTCACTGTTCTTTGTGGTTTTTGAGCCAACTTTGAGGATTCTAGCTTGGGAAGCAAGCCTTGGGAGTTTGGGAGTGTGTTCCACTAGTGAAGGCCATCATAAGCCGAGCTTTGGGTAAGTTTCTAACCATAGTTTCTCTGGTTTGCTCTGTTTTGGTTTTGTTTTGCAGCTGAAATGTTTAGGGTGAATTCATGGTTTTTGTTGGGAATTTTGGCTAGGGTTCCCATGCTTGTGATGTTTGGGATGTGTTGGGATGGTTTTTGGGTTCATTTGGCATCAAGAGTAGGCTTTGGAAGCTTGGGAATCGAGTTAGAATCTAAAGAGATGAAGAAGGTCGGTTCAGGGGTGTTCTGGGCTGGAGGTAGCGCTACAACGCCCACCCTAGGGCGCTATAGCGCTCCTCAGGAGGGTTTTTGGCACTTGGGCGGTTCTGATTTTAGCGCTGTGGCGCTAGGGGTTGAGCGCTGTAGCGCTACCCTGTTCCTTCCAAACCCCGTTTTGAGTGTTTTTAAGGGTTTTTGACTTGGGGTTTCAATCCTTAAGGCCCGGGATCGATTCTACTCACCGTGTGGGCATGTTTCGAGGTCCCAAGGGTGGTGCTTAGGTTAAGACCCTATTATTGTGGATTCTCATTAATGGAGGTTATAATTGGTTGTGATTAGGTAACCGCTAAAGGACCAAAAAGTCGATCGTTCTCAGGGTTGTTCTTTTGTTCGTTTTTGCTCGAACCAGAGGTAAGAAAACTGCACCCTGTGTATATGTGACATGCATGGCTATTATGATGCATGTTGGTTGATTACTGGGTATGACATGCGTGGTTATTATTGATGCATGTCTGTTGATTATTATGTATGACATGCATGGCTATTCTTGATGCATGTAGGCTGACTATTAAACGTGACATGCATGGCTGTTATTGGTGCATGTTGGATTGTTGAATATATTGCATATGATGCATAAGAAACATGTGATTAGGACATGCTTGTATACTGGGTGTGATATCGTTCAGAGCTTGAGCCTCTTTGTTAATGCATAGTCCTAATTGTACTAATATCTGTTAAGTAAGCATGCTGAATACCTTGTTTATGGATATTGGACATGTGATATATGTTTGGTGGCATGGCTTACCTGTGTATGGCGCTGACTTATTGGTCAGAATCGACAATGGTGTCAGATCCGTCTGTGAAGCTGTGACTTATTAGTTAAGTTCACCATGGGCTGAGCACTGGTCGTGTTTTACCGACCTAAGGGTCAGAGGTGGCAGTGCGTTGTGAACGCCGGGCCAAATAAAGATTAGATCTAATCGAGGTCGGCATTGAATGACTCATATGGGGTATTAGTGCTGGACCGACCGGAAGGTCAATGAGAACTATAAGCGCTTGCCTGGTCTACGACCAGATGACTATAGCCAAGGTATATGACCCCGGTGACTGTTTGTCACATGGCTAAGGGACGTTGTCCATAGTTTCGACTCTAGAGTCGTGAGGAAGGTTATGTTGGTGATTAATCACCTTGCACCTGTCCTAAACGAACCTAAGAAAGAATCACTTATCAGTTGAGCCCTGGTGACCCTATTGTCACATGGCTAGAGGGAGCGATGCTCATTATTGTGACTTTTGGCTATTGTCACCTACCTGTATGGACCGTTGGTTCTGAATGGTTACTTTGGTTATTGTTGATATTATATCATGATGTATTATGTTTTCTTGCTGGGCTTCGGCTCACGGGTGCTACGTGGTGCAGGTAAAGGAAAAAGGAAGCTGGACCATCCTTGAGTTGGAGAGCTTAGGTGATGACGTGTACATATGCAGCTGCTCGTCCGCCACGGCCGAGGTTTAAAGTGGAACTAGGGTTGAACCCTGTTTTGCCGCTTAGAACGGCCTGTTGTAAATATTTTCTGTAATAGACTTTGAAATTATATTTTCGGGATCCCAATGTATATATTAAACGTTCTAGTGAAACGTTACATCTTAACCAAAATGTTTAAACCCTAAACCGCTAATCATACTTAGTTACACGTTTTGGCCAAATGACTCGATTATCGAGTTTAGCACTGTTTACAAGGCACACCGTAACGGTCCCTGGAGTTGGGGCGTTACAATTAATATGCTTGAATATGTACTTGAATGCCCTGTTTGCCTGCCTGTTTCATATAGAGCATGATTAATGAGTTAACATATGCATGATGCCAGGGCATGGCCCATTGTGTGTTATATGCTATCTGTATGTTATCTGGATTGATGTTGCGGTTGACTGTTGTGATTGGGAGGTGGTATTGGATTTTGTTATCATGCCTAATGAGCGACATCGTTGGTTGCAGGCATATAGTTATGATGCCTCGACAATCATCTAGACTCCGCGGCAGTTAGGTCGAGGATCACAATCAGGGTCAGGACCCTCCACCTGCCCCACAGAATTGGCAAGAGATGTTTGCTGAAATGGAAGCAAGGTTGTAGAGAACAGAAGAAGAGCTTCGTCAGTTGAGGCAGTAAGCCCCTCCACAGGTCATTGGGCTGCCAATTCAGCAGGGTGCAGCACCAGTGCCGATTCAGCCTGTGGTTGAGAACAGGTGGGGACCTCTGTATGAAAGATTCAGGAAGAAGCATCCTCCCACCTTTGAGGGTGGACCAGACCCACTTAGGGCAGACTAGTGGATGAATATGGTTTCCTCTATCCTGGATTTCACGAGGGTTGAGGGAAACGAGAGAGTTTCCTGTGCCAGTTATATGTTTAGAGAGGATGCCTGCATCTGGTGGGATGTTGTGGTTCAGAGAAGGAATGTGACAGTCATGACCTGGGAAGAGTTCAAGAACATCTTCAATGAGAAATATTACAGTCTAGCAGTCCGAGCTACAAAGGTTGATGAGTTCATCAACTTGACTCAGAACCGGTTGACCATGACAGAGTATACTCTGAAATTTTATCGATTGGCGAAGTTTGCGCCAGATTTAGTGCCGACGGATGCGGCAAGGAGAGATAGATTTGTACGGGGGCTGAATGTTATGATTGCCTTGGATGTGAAGATCACCTTGGATCTAGGTACTACTACTTATGCCCAGGTTGTGGGCAAGGCCCTTACAGCTGAGGGGGCCGAGGACCAGATCTGGAGAGAGAGTGCAGTTAGGCGCGATGCTAGGAGGACAGTGCCTCCTTTTGTTGGATCCAGTTGGGGTAGTGGCCCTAGTGAGCAGAAGAGGAAAGGCCCAGATTCTTTCGTTCCTCCTAGTTCTGATAGGAGGGCGCGGGGTGCTTTTAGTGGCTGTCAGGGCAGTGGTGACAACTGGAGGAGTTTGGAAAGTGTGTCCTCAGTGCAGACGTCGAGATCAGGGTGAGTGCAGGATCAGGGCCTGCTTTGTCTGTGGGAGTGCTAATCATTTGAAGAAGGACTGCCCACAAGTCAAGAAGGAGAAGCCAAAGCAGGGAAACAGTCTCGCTCCTGCTAGAGTGTTTACTTTGACTCAGAATGAGGCGAAGGCTAGCCCCTCAGTAGTGACAGGTCAGATTTCTAGTGATAGGTCTTTGTATACTGCATTGTTTGATTCAGGAGCTACCCACTCGTTTGTGTCTGCTAGAGTGATAGATCAACTGTGTGGACCTAGTGTTGTGTATGCTAGGGGTTTTCAGACTTTGTTTCCAACTGGGGAACTGGTAGTCTCTAGGAGATGGATTAGGGCACTACCAGTAGAGGTAGATGGTAAGGAATTGTCTGTTGATCTGATTGAGCTTGAGATGGATGACTTTGATTTGATCTTAGGAATGGATTGGTTAGCAAAATATGGGGCAACGATTGACTGCAAGCGTAAGATGGTGACTTTTGAACCAGAAGGGGAGGTACCCTTTGTATTCGTGGGGATGTCTGATGGACCGCGAATACCTATTATTTCAGCATTGAAAGCTAGAGACCTGATGCAGGAAGGTTGCATAGGATTTCTAGCAAATGTTGTGGACACCTCTAAGGCTGAGTCGATTGGACCAGGTGAGACTAGATTGGTGTGTGAATTTCTAGACTTATTTCTAGCAGATCTTCCAAGCTTGCCGCCGCAGCGGGAGATTGACTTTGTTATTGAGTTAGCGCTAGGAGTGGAGCCAATGTCTAGGACGCCTTACAGGATGGCTCCAGTAGAGTTAAAGTGGTTGAAGATTCAGTTGCAAGAATGACTTGATTTGGGGTTCATCAGACCAAGTTTCTCGCCATGGGGTGCTCCGGTGTTGTTTGTTGAGAAGAAGGATGGATCTCTTAGGATGTGCATTGACTACAGGGACCTGAATAAGTTAACCATTAAGAACAAGTATCCACTGCCTAGGATCGATGATTTATTTGACCAGTTACAGGGGAGTACGGTGTTTTCTAAGATTAATCTTCGGTCAAGTTACCATCAGTTAAGGATTAAAGAGGAGGACATACCAAAGACCGCCTTTCGAACGAGGTATGGACATTATGAATTTTTGGTTATGTCCTTTGGATTAACCAATGCTCCAGCAGCTTTTATGGATATGATGAATAGGATTTTCAAGGATTACTTGGATAAATTTGTAATTGTATTTATCGATGATATTTTGGTGTACTCTCAGTCCGAGACAGAGCATGAGCAACATCTGCGGTTGGTCTTACAGCGGTTAAGGGAGCATAGGTTATATGCTAAGTTCAGCAAGTGTTAGTTTTGGCTACCGCAAGTCATGTTTCTGGGTCACATCGTCGGTAAGGAGGGGATTCTGGTTGATCCAAGTAAGATTGAGGCAATTAGAGATTGGCCTAGACCGAGCAGTGTTCCTGAAGTGAGGAGTTTTTTGGGTTTAGCAGGATACTATCGGCGGTTTGCTGAGGGATTCTCCAGAATAGCTACGCCATTAACAGAACTGACAAAGAAGAAGACAAAGTATGTCTGGATGGACAGATGTGAGAACAGTTTTAAAGAGTTGAAGCGACGACTGATCATTGCGTCAGTGTTGAGTCTGCCAACAGATAATGAGAAGTTTGTGGTTTACTGTGATGCTTCCAGCCAGGGTTTGGGTGTGTGTTGATGCAAGCTGGTAAGGTGATAGCTTATGCATCGAGACAGTTAAAGGAGTATGAGCAGAGATATCCTACGCATGATTTGGAGTTGGCAGCGGTGGTATTCGCACTTAAGATTTGGAGACATTATCTCTATGGTGAGAAGTGCGAGATATACACCGACCATAAGAGCCTGAAGTATTTCTTTACTTAGAAGGACCTGAACATGCGCCAAAGGCGGTGGCTGGAATTGGTTAAGGACTATGACTGTGATATCCTATACCATCCTGGGAAGGCTAATGTAGTGGCTGTGTAGAGCCCAAGAACTTTACTTAGCTAAGTTAGATAGTAGTATAATAGTAATAATAGTATTATCTTTATGACTGTGGATTTTTGGTTCAGACCGGGATTTATTTGGACACTCATAGTAATACTTGTAGATTTTCTAAGTTTAACCTATAGTTTAAGAATATTAATTTTAACCTAAGGTTTGATTAATATGACTGATATTGAGGGTAATATTTATTATATTATAAGGTTTAGATAAGACCCAATAAGATTATAGCACATGTCATGTGTATGTTTAATAATGATTAAGTATTTTGAGGAATAAATTTATTAAGGTTAAAATTTGAATATCCTAGGGTCAGTCAGCAGCTTTGAAAACGTTAGAGGTCTTGGTCAAGGCTGTTTACTCAATTCAAATTAAGCTAAAAATGTGTAATTTCGTGTTTAAATATTCAGCGTATGCCGATATATCAGAGCTATAGAGGGTGATATATCGCAGCACGGAAAAAAAAAACGTCGCACGATTGCCTCGGGCATACTGGCCCAGGTGATATATCGCCTCCTTCAGGGAATTTTGAAACATTTTGAAAATGTTCTCCATTCAAATCTTCAACCTCTTGATAAGTCCAACATCTTTCTGAACGAGTCTTCAGCCTCTGTTGAACGATAATTCAAATATTTTTCACTTAAAAAGCCATTATTTTTATTCAAGTTAAATGAAGATCTTTTCATTCCTAAACTCTATAAATAGGACCTAGTACCCAGCCATTTATTCATCTATTACTCTAAGTTCAGAGGCTGCAAGTTGCTAGGTTATTATATTGAGAGTGTAAACACTTGGGCTGGGAATTATAAGCTTGACATATTATAAGCTTACCAAACACTTGGGACGTAAGGTTTATAACATTTTCGGTTCAAGGTTTAGATTGGCTATAGAAGCATTCAAGGTATTCCACACTCTAGTTCAATTGATATTATTTTCTTTAAGTTCTCATAGTCTTCTACTCAGCATTCTAACCTTATTCTTTATTCTTGGTTAGGAAATCTAAGTTCTTGAGCATAAGATTCTTGGTCAGTGTATTTTGATGGTATAGTTCCTTCATCACTTTCATCCCTTTTCTTCAATATACTCACCTTGTTATAAATGGTTTTTAGGAGTGTTCCAAGGTCCCAAACCTATTCTCAAATCTCGATAATTTTGGTAAGGAAAATAGGATAGGATTTATGTGTTATATGATTTTATATGTTATCTTATGATTTTATGTTATGTAATATGCTATGCTAAGTATGTTTGTAGACTTGAGCATATGACTTGCTTAGCTAGCAAGCCCCACTAATATAATGGGCATATGACTTGTTTAGTTTATGGGACCCCAAGTAATAATGGCCATTATAGTATGTATGTGACATAAGTGTTATGATATGTTTTATGTATCTTTATGAAATTTATGTATATGGTTTATGTGTTAGATTTTCCTTGCTGGGCATTAGGCTCACTCCTTTTTGTTTATATGTGCAGGAAAATAGCTTTAGTGGCGGGAAAGGTTCTTGGTAGTTTTGGGCATGTGTATTGAGGTGAAATGGATTTAAAGAACCGAGAGTTTCGATTCGAGGATGAAGTCTTTACTTATGTTTTTATGTGTATTTTTCAGCACTTATTTATGTAATCTCTTTTAATTACAATTATGTTATGTTTTGATTTTAAAACAATGGGATCCTATATCCTACTTTAACTTTTATGTAAGTTTAACATTTATTTTTACAAGTTTTAATAAAGTTATGATCTTTTCACTTGTAAGTTCTATTAAGGATTAGGGTCTATGTGTAGTTTTCATTAATGGTCCAAAGTCTAAAGTAGTTGGGTCATTACAATTGGTATCAGAGCAACGGTTCCTTCGCATGAAGTTATCCTCGATACGCACACTCAAAAGCTCCGAATCTGATCGCCAAGTAAGTATTTAAGTTATAGTTACTTTGCCTATGTGTATAGCTAATGATTTTTAGCATTTATGTTTTCAGTTAAGTATGAACGGAGCATTAACCTATGAGGATATCCGAGCCATTAAGGCTTTAAAGAGAATAAGAGAACCAAGAAACACCATAGGAACACTAGAGAGAATCACTCGGAGATTGCTTTTGTTCCACCGAGAGATAGGTCACCTTCAAGAAACTAAGAAAATCATGATGAGAGCAACGGAGCAATATGTTTTAATAATTAGACTATTTAGAAATTTACATCCCGTAATTGAAGCCTTAGAGGAAATATGGGAAACAATGGATGATGAGGACGAACTACCAGCAGCAATGCGATATTACTTTCTTCTAATTAGGTTCACTTCAAAATCTGAATTTCAGTTTACCAATGAGCAAAAACATAGGATTTTCACAAACCTTCCTAGAGGACATTTTGATGCACATGACAATGAGGATTATGAAGAGCTAGATGATGATATGTTAGATGAAGGGTTGGATGTAGAAGATCCTGATTTTTAGAATAGTAGTTTTCATTGTTTGTTTTATTTATTTCTTTATTTTATGGTTGTAATAAGTGAAAAACTATTTTTCCAAATGAATATCATGTTATTTTGTTATCATGTATGAGTTTGATTTTATTTTTGCAATCATAATAAATAATAAATAAAATGAATAAAGACTAAGTTCGATGAGGGTGGATACAAATCAATGAACCAAGTTTCCTTATTGAGAGTTAGGGGGCCATAGTAGTGGGAACGATTTTACTGATCCCAACCCTCCCTCAATATGGTTAACTTTGGAACAGAGATGAGTTTCGAGCCTGAGAATTAAGTCATATAGGATAATTAGAAACAGACTTAGAAAATAAAGATGGCTTGTTTTTCTAAGTATAGAAACCCACGATAAATAATAAATAAAGACTTATATAATTTTTTCATAAGAATTCATAATAAATAGGTCCGAGATATGTTTGTTTTAGAATAAGTTTTTGCCTTATAGCCTATTAGGTAAAGTTCTAACATGTTTCTTTCAACTGTTAGAACTCTGCTACGATGTTGCTCCGAAGATCTGCACGCACCAACAGAAATGCCTCCAACGCTGTTCCAGCGAACAATGACGCCCCTCCAGTTCGCAGAAGGGGAGTGCGTGCTACTGCTAGCCACAACGCGCCGGCACCACCAGCTGACAACACTGCGGAGATCGCCAGACTGCGACAACAAGTCGAGGAACTTCTGCAGCAACAACGCCAACAGGCTCAGCCTCAGACTCAGCCTCAGCCTCCGCCTCAGCCGCAGCCACAGCAAATGGCCTCAGCACCTCAATAACTTGGACCATATGGGGGATGGCCAGTGGCAAATTACGCGCCATATCCGGTACATCACATGGAGCCAGTGTATGAGAGGTTCTGCAAACAGCACGCTCCAAACTTCGAAGGGACTACAGACCCCTTTGAGGCAGAAGAGTGGCTAAGGAATGTGGAGCCAATTATGATGCACATGAATCTCAGTAATGCGGACCGCATATCCTGCGTCTTGTCATTACTCAAGAAGGATGCCGGGATATGGTGGGACTTGGTCCAGCAATCGTATGATGTTGCCACCATGATATGGACTCGATTTGTGGAGCTGTTCCACAAGAAGTACTACAATTCGGCTGTACTCGCTTCAAGAGTTGAGGAGTTTGCCAACTTGAAGCAATGAAATTTATCGGTGGCAGAGTATGCTTTCCAGTTCGATCGCTTAGCTAAGTTCGCATTTGAGATGGTTCCAATCGATTTTTTGAGGGTGAACAAATTTGTTAGAGGACTTCAACCAAAGATCGAGATGGGGGTTAAGTTAGCATACCCGGGAAATACTACGTATGCTGACGTTCTTGAAACGACAATAGAAGTAGAAAGGTTGCAGGCCAATGTAAGTAAAGAGAAAGCCAGTAAGCCTGAACCTAGACAGTAGAATCAACCTCAGATCAGTCGGAACAACAACCATAATTGCAACAATTAGTCCGGCAACAACGGTAACAGACAGAAAAGACGGCATCCGAATAATAAGCAATTCGACAGCGATAAGAGGGCACAGACGAATAATGGGGGAAATAGGCCGGGTTACGTGGAATACCCGCCATGTGCTAAGTGTCAGAAGAAACATCCTGGAGAATGTCGTGCAAACACCAAGAAATGTTTTAACTGTGGTCAGGAAGGACATCAGAAAAGAGATTGTCCTCAGCGCAAGTCAGAAGGAAAGAAGGACGGCAAGATGGTTCCTGCTAGGGTTTTTGCCTTAACCCAAGGAGAGGCTGATGCTAGCAATAAGGTGGTCACAGGTCAGGTTTCTATCCTCAATAACTTATGCTCTGTATTATTTGATTCGGGAGCCACTCATTCGTATATCTCGTTAAGAATGATAGAAAAACTAGACAAACCTTGTGAAAGATTTAGAACTAGGTTTGTAACCGAGTTGTCTTCGGGCAAAGTAGTTCTATCATCACGGATAGTACGAGGCGTACCGATCAAGATTGAGGACATAGAACTAGAAGGAGACCTGATAGAACTAGTAATCAAGGACTTTGACGTAATACTAGGCATGGACTGGCTAGCACGGCATGGCGCAACCATTGACTGTAAACGCAAGAAGGTGATGTTTGAGACTCCTGACGGCTAGAAACTATGCTTCATGGGACAAGCTTCAGGATTACACACCCCATTCGTATCATCTCTCAAAGCTCAGAGAATGATGGAGAAAGGATGTCAAGCGTTCTTAGTCAGCATCACAAATGTGGAAAATGAGACACCACTTAAGGTTGGAGACGTCCGCGTTATACGAGAATTTCCAGAGATATTTCCCGATGACTTGCTAGGATTGCTGCCACCTCGGGAAATAGACTTCACGATAGAATTAGTACCAGGCACCGAGCTTATCTCTAAGGCTCTAAGGCACCATACCAGATGGCACTAACGGAACTCAAGGAGTTAAAGACACAGCTACAAGAACTCCTAGACTTGGGTTTTATTAGGCCAAGTCATTCGCCATGGGGAGCTCTGGTACTATTCGTGAAGAAGAAGGACGGAAGTATGCGGATATGTATAGACTATCGCGAGCTGAATAAGGTAACGATTAAGAACAAATACCCGCTACCTCGGATCGATGACTTGTTTGATCAACTCTGAGGCGCGACTGTATTTTCAAAGATCGATTTACGGTCCGGGTATCATCAGCTCAAGGTAAAGGGAGAAGATATTCCTAAGACAGCCTTTAGGACTCGTTATGGACATTACGAGTTCTTGTTTATGTCCTTTGGTCTTACTAACGCACCAGCCGCATTTATGGACTTAATGAATAGGGTCTTCAAGGATTACTTAGATAAATTCGTTGTTGTGTTCATCGATGATATCTTAGTATACTCCAAGGATGAAGTAGAGCACGAGGAACATTTGAGGTTGATTTTGATGCGATTGAAGGAGCATCAACTCTACGCAAAGTTCAAGAAATGCAAGTTTTGGCTTTCGCAAGTGGCGTTCCTCGGGCACATTATATCGAAAGATGGAGTTGCAATAGACCCATCAAAGGTAGAGGCCGTGAAGGATTGGCCCAGACCAAAGAACGCATCTGAAGTAAGAAGCTTTCTAGGGTTAGCAGGTTATTATAGGAAGTTTGTAGAGGGCTTTTCAAAGATAGCCACTCCGCTCACCAACCTAACCCGGAAACAACAAAGATTTAACTGGAATGATAAGTGTGAAGAAAGCTTCTAGTTTCTTAAGGATAAGCTTTGCTCAGCACCAGTACTTTGTGTACCAACACCCAACGATAAGTTCGTACTCTACTGCGATGCATCAAAGCAGGATTGGGTTGCGTGCTGATGCAAAATGACAAGGTGATAGCCTACGCCTCACGGCAGTTGAAGGAGTACGAGCAGCGCTATCCAACTCACAATATGGAGTTGGCAGCGGTGGTCTTTGCATTAAAAATCTGGCGCCATTATCTTTATGGAGAACGGTGCAAGATTTATACGGACCACAAGAGTTTAAAGTACTTCTTTACTCAGAAGGAGCCCAACATGAGGCAACGCAGGTGGTTGGAGTTAGTAAAGGATTACGACTGCGAAATCCTATACCACCCGGGAAAGGCGAACGTAGTTGCCGATGCACTTAGTAGGAAAAGTTATGGAAATTTAGCTGCTTTAGCAGGAATAGAAAAGCCGCTACAGCAGGAGCTGATCAGTGCCGGAATAGAAGTAGTTGTAGGCAAGCTGTCTAACTTGTCTATCCAATCGAATCTGCTAAAGGATATACGAATTGGTCAGGTACATGATGATACACTAGTAGCACATATGGATGTAGTCAGAGAAGGCAAAGCTACAGATTTCTCAATATCTAGCCAAGATTTATTGAGATATAAGGATCGGGTATGCGTGCCAAATGATCAAAGTATTAAGAAGACGATTCTGGAAGAAGCACACAGTACCCCATACTCAGTTCACCCAGGGCCAACCAAGATGACTCATGATGTTAAGGCAGTATATTGGTGGCCAGGGATGAAGAAGGACATAGCAGAGTTTGTATCTAAGTGTCTTATAGGCCAGCAAGTGAAAGCAGAGCATCAGCGGCCTGCAGGTTTATTGCAACTGCTTAGCGTACCAGAATGGAAGTGAGACGATATAGCTATGGACTTCGTGACATGTTTGCCAAGGACGAATAAGCAGCATGATTCTGCTTGGATAGTAATAGATAGACTAACCAAGTCGGCTCATTTCCTGCCTGTTAAGACTTCGTACACGGCAGACCAATATGTAGACATCTATATCCAAGAGATAGTACGGTTGCATGGAATCCCCAAGACAATAGTGTCAGATAGAGGGTTGGTGTTTACATCAAGATTTTGGGGAAGTTTACAGCAAGCTATGGCTACTAAGTTAAGTCTTAGTACAACTTTTCATCCTCAGATAGATGGGCAGTCCGAGCGTACGATTCAAATTTTAGAGGATATGCTACGCGCGTGTGTACTTGATTTCGGAGGATCATGGAATAAGTACTTGCCGTTGATAGAGTTCTCCTACAACAATAGCTACCAGTCAACGATCGGGATGGCACCTTATGAGTTGCTATATGGAAGAAGGTGCTGATCACCATTACACTGGGACGAGGTAGGATAAAGGCAGCTACTAGGTCCCGAAGCTGTTAGACAAGCTCAAGAAGCAGTAGCGCTTATTAGACAGCGTATGCTTGCTGCTCAAAGCCATCAGAAAAGCTATGCGGATGCCAAGCGACGCGATGTGGAATTCAAAGTCAGAGATCAAGTCTTCTTGAAGATATCTCCTATGAAAGGTGTAAAGCGGTTTGGGAAGAAAGGCAAGCTTAGTCCCCGATTCATAGGTCCTTTTGAGATATTGGACAAAGTGGGAGCAGTTGCGTATAGACTGGCCCTACCACCAGCACTAGCAGATAGTCACAACATGCTCCACATCTCGATGCTACACAAGTATGTGTCAGACCCATCTCACATCCTCAAGCACGATACGATAGCACTCCAGAAAGACTTAAGTTACGAGGAACGACTGGTTAGCATCCTGGATAGGGGGATGAAGCAGTTACAGTCCAAAAGCATTCCTATAGTCAAAGTCCTATGGAGTAATAGTTCTGAACGAGAGGCAACGTGGGAATTGGAGGAGGACATGCAAGGCCGGTATCCGGAGTTATTTGGTAAGTAAATTTCGAGGAAGAAATTCTTTTTAGTAGGGGAGAATTGTAGAGTCCAAGAACTTTACTTAGCTAAGTTAGATAGTAGTATAATAGTAATAATAGTATTATCTTTATGAATATGGATTTTTGGTTCAGACCGGGATTTATTTGGACACTCATAGTAGTACTTGTAGATTTTCTAAGTTTAACCTATAGTTTAAGAATATTAATTTTAACCTAAGGTTTGATTAACATGACTGATATTGAGGGTAATATTTATTATATTATAAGGTTTAGATAAGAACCAATAAGATTATAGCACATGTCATGTGTATGTTTAATAATGATTAAGTATTTTGAGGAATAAATTTATTAAGGTTAAAATTTGAATATCCTAGGGTCAGTCAGCAGCTTTGAAAACGTTAGAGGGCTTGGTCAAGGTTGTTTACTCAATTCAAATTAAGCTAAAAATGTGTAATTTTGTGTTTAAATATTCAGCGTATGCCGATATATCGCAGCTATAGAGGGCGATATATCGCAGCACGGAAAAAAAAATGTTGCACGATTGCCTCGGGCATACTGGCCCAGGCGATATATCGCCTAAAGGGGGCGATATATTGCCTCCTTCAGGGCATTTTGAAACATTTTGAAAATGTTCTCCATTCAAATCTTCAACCTCTTGATAAGTCCAGCATCTTTCTGAACGAGTCTTCAGCCTCTGCTGAACGATAATTCAAATATTTTTCACTTAAAAAGCCATTTTTTTTATTCAAGTTAAATGAAGATCTTTTCATTCCTAAACTCTATAAATAGGACCTAGTACCTAGCCATTTATTCATCTATTACTCTAAGTTCAGAGGCTGTAAGTTGCTAGGTTATTATATTGAGAGTGTAAACACTTGGGTTGGGAAT
Source organism: Humulus lupulus (assembly GCF_963169125.1). Taxonomy (NCBI): domain Eukaryota; kingdom Viridiplantae; phylum Streptophyta; class Magnoliopsida; order Rosales; family Cannabaceae; genus Humulus; species Humulus lupulus. The sequence continues at coordinate 24,872,906 of NC_084794.1, read as the reverse complement.
TATAAGCTTGATCATTATAAGCTTACCAAACACTTGGGAAGTAAGGTTTATAGCATTTCAGTTCAAGGTTTAGATTGGATATAGAAGCATTCAAGGTATTCCACACTCTAGTTCAATTGATATTATTTTCTTTAAGTTCTCATAGTCTTCTACTCAGCATTCTAACCTTATTCTTGGTTAGGAAATCTAAGTTCTTGAGCATAAGATTCTTGGTAAGTGTATTTTGATGGTATAATTCCTTCATCACTTTCATCCCTTTACTTCAATATACTCACCTTGTTATAAATGGTTTTTAGGAGTGTTCCAAGGTCCCAAACCTGTTCTCAAATCTCGGTAATTTTGGTAAGGAAAATAGGATAGGATTTATGTGTTATATGATTTTATATGTTATCTTATGATTTTATGTTATGTAATATGCTATGCTAAGTATGTTTGTAGACTTGGGCATATGACCTATACAACTAACAAGCCCCAAATAGATTATGGGCATATGACTTGCTTAGCTAGCAAGCCCCACTAATATAATGGGCATATGACTTGTTTAGTTTATGGGACCCCAAGTAATAATGGCCATTATAGTATGTATGTGACATAAGTGTTATGATATGTTTTATGTATCTTTATGAAATTTATGTATATGGTTTATGTGTTAGATTTTCCTTGCTGGGCATTAGGCTCACTCCTTTTTGTTTATATGTGCAGGAAAATAGCTTTAGTGGCGGGAAAGGTTCTTGGTAGTTTTGGGCATGTGTATTGAGGCGAAATGGATTCAAAGAGCCGAGAGTTTCGATTTGAGGATGAAGTCTTTACTTATGTTTTTATGTGTATTTTTCCGCACTTATTTATGTAATCTCTTTTAATTACAATTATGTTATGTTTTGATTTTAAAACAATGGGATCCCATATCCTACTTTAACTTTTATGTAAGTTTAACCTTTATTTTTACAAGTTTTAATAAAGTTATGATCTTTTCACTTTCAAGTTCTATTAAGGATTAGGGTCTATGTGTAGTTTTCATTAATGGTCCAAAGTCTAGAGTAGTTGGGTCATTACAGGTTGATGCATTGAGTCGAAGAGGCCCAGGACAGTTGTTCAATTCAAGGCAGATATCTGATAAGCTGGCTGAGGAGATGACTAGAGCGGGAATAGAGCTGGTGGTTGGCCGAATAGCCAACATCACTCTTCAATCTAGACTCCTTGAGAGGATCAAGGAGGCGCAAGGGAAAGATTCCCAGTTGAGATGTCACAAAGAGAACGTCTTAGTCGGAGTGGCTAAGGACTTTTCCATTTCAGAGATGGGGTTACTGAAATACAAGGTTAGATTTGTGTTCCGATGGATTCTGTTATCCAGCGGGAGATTCTAGATGAATCGCATACCACTCCCTACTCTTTACATCCAGGTACGACGAAGATGTACCAAGATTTGAGAGCTTTATACTGGTGGTCGGGCATGAAAAGGGATGTGGTGGATTATGTGGCCAAGTGTTTAACATGTCAGTAGGTCAAGGCTGTGCATCAGAGGCCAGCGGGATTGCTGCAACCTCTTGGGATTCCGGAGTGGAAATGGGAGGACATCACCATGGACTTTGTGGTTGGTTTGCCGAGAACTGTAGGACAGCATGACTCGGTGTGGATGATTGTGGATAGGTATACCATGTTAGCCCACTTTCTGCCTGTCAGGACGACTTATACCGTGGAGCAGTATGTTGAATTATATGTGAAGGAAATTGTTCGACTTCATGGAGCTCCGAGGTCGATAGTGTCTGACAGAGACCCCACCTTCACCTCCAAGTTTTGGGAGAGTCTGCAGAAGGCTATGGGCACGCAGTTACGGTTAAGTACCGCTTACCATTCTCAGACAGATGGACAGTCTAAGAGGATGATTCAGATATTGGAGGACATGTTGCGAGCCTGTGTATTAGATTTTGGGGGATCCTGGAGTAAGTATTTTCCTCTGATTGAGTTCTTGTATAATAACAGCTACCAAGCGACTATCGGAGTGGCTCCGTATGAGATGCTATATGGGAGGAAGTGCAGATCACCTATCCATTGGGACGAGACGGGTGAGAGGAGTTATTTGGGTCCTGAGATGGTTCAGAGAACCAATGAAGCGATTGAGAAGATTAGAGCCCGAATGCTCGCCTCCCAGATTGCCAGAAGAGTTATTCAGACCTGAAATGCAAGAGTGTAGAATTTCAGGTTGGTGATCATGTGTTCCTTAGGGTTTCACCTCTAAGAGGAGTGAAACGGTTCGATGTTTGGGGCAAGTTGAGCCCTAGATTTGTTGGACCCTTTGAGATTCTGGAGCGGGTTGGGGAGTTAGCTTACAGGTTGGCGATGCCTCCAGCCTTATCAGGGGTTCATAATGTTTTTCATGTGTCCATGCTCTGGAAGTATGTATAGAATTCGACACACGTGTTGAGTTATGAGAGTTTGGAGCTGGACCAGGATTTGTCCTATGAGGAGAAGCCAGTTCAGATTCTTGACTGGAAAGATAAAGTCTTGCGGAACAAGAATATCGCCTTGGTGAAAGTGTTGTGGAGAAACAACAAGGTTGAGGAGGCGACGTGGGAACTTGAATCAGACATGCGAGAGCGTCATCCCGAGTTGTTCAGGTAATTTCGAGGACGAAATCTCTGTAAGGAGGGGATAGTTGTAGCGACTCAAATTCGCTAATAAGGCTTGGAGCCTTGATTAGTGTGCCTGGAGGGAAATAATTGTTATACTATGTTAATTTATGTGAATTTAATGAATATGTGATTAGAGTGCATGTTTAGGTGATTAAATATGCATGTGGGCCCCATTTGATTGTTAGGGGAAAATTGGTAATTTTAGCCCGTTGAGGGCATAAATGTAATATATGTGGTATAATGGTAATATATCTATGATGCATGTTCCGAGACGGTCCTAGAGAGTTATTCCGCTTAAAGTCACAACGGGATTTAATACCCGGCTCGTGAGGAGCCTCGGGGTATTTCAGGATTATTATAATTTAGTTGGGGAATTTTTGGTTAATGGTTAATGGTATTTTAGTAACTTGGGTAACCATAGGTGACCATTGAGGATAGTTACTTTAAGTGAGAAAGTGGTATTTATGTAAAAGGATAGGAAAGGTCTAGGCTGCCCTTGAGGTTTAGTTAGAAAGAGAGTTAGATGGAAGGGCATATGGGTCTTTTGGCTTGGTTATAGATAACCTTGGCTGAGGGAAAGGCTGGAACGTACCCATCCTTATGTTATGCAAGAGCTTGGCTTTGGGAGCTCTAGAGGAAACTAGGGAAAAACAGAAGGGAAGGAGAGGAATCTCTGAATTTTTGTGGGATCAAGAAGGGAATTGAGGCCAGAAAACCTAGAGGATTGCTCTACAGATTGAGGTAAGGGAATTCTGTGAAATTATGTTGTGGAATTCAGCTAAGAATATCATGGTTTGAGAATTGAATTGTGTGTTTGGTTTGGTGAATTCTTTGGATGAATTGTGGTTAGGTTCAGCTTGAATTTTGTGGAATTAAGTTTGGAATTTGATTGGGAAAGCAGCTCAAGGTCGAATCTCCACTTGAGGTAAGGGTTTCATGCATCTCTGTTTGGTCGATTGCTGGTGTGGTTTAAGAATTCTGAGGGATGGTTTAAGTTTTACAAGTTCTGGTTTAAGTTTTGAAAGGCTTGGTTTAAGTTTTTTAAGTTTTAAACCAAAATGAGAATTGTAGGTTTGATTGTGTGATTGATCTTATTGTTGTTGTTTGTGAGTTGTTAGGTGGTCTATATGGGGTTTTGAATTGAATTTGGGACCTAGGTAAGTCTTGGTAATGATTTGGGTGTGTTTTGGCACGGGGAAAACATTTGGAGAAACCCAGAATTCTGGGTTCGCAAAAGGGCGTCGCGGCCCTGTTGTTCTACGCCGCGGCACTAGGTTGCAGAAGAGGACGAGGGCCATTCTGGGCGCCGCATCTCTCATAGGGTGACGCCGTGGCGCTAGGCCATTTCTGGGAAAGGGAAAATTGTGGTTTTTAGGCTTTTGCCCAGGGGGCTCGGGGACGCTTCCACCACTTTGTGTGGGGTTCCGAGAGGTCCCGAGGGCTCAGGTTTGGTTCCGGGAGATGTTTTTAAAATAGTTAGTAATGGGAGTGTTACTTATGTGTTGTGACTAGGTTCTCGGTGAGGCTCGGACTAGAGGATCGTGCTCGAGGATTCAGTGCTCAAGAAGCTCGAGACACAGGTAAGAAAACTGTTGTACCCACAGAGTAGGGCGAGGCCCCATGGTTGTGTTGCAGGGCACGACCCTATATGATTATGTGTTGGGTGTAGCCCATTGATTGTGTTGGTATATGTTTAAGTTATGTTTTAATTATGCTATGTATGCACATTTGTGAGGGAACGACGAAGGCCGAGAGCGCGGCAAGGGGTCGGGAGCAGTGTTTAGCATGCGGGGTGCGAGTTGCCAGGGTTAGACTCTAAAGGATACCTGGGATATCCTTACGGTGAAGATCGCAACCCAGGGCCTGGTAAAGCGCCTGGGACGGCTAGGCCATATATGTTTAGCTGGTTGGCAAATTTTTTGTATGCTAAGTGGTTTATATGCGTATGTTATCTGTTTATGTGGAGTTTTCTTGCTGGGCTTCGGCTCACGGGTGCTCTGTGGTGCAGGTAAGGGCAAGGAGAAAGTCAACCGACCATGAGTATGGAGAGCGTGACGCAACGCGTACATGTGTGGTCTACCTGGCTGCCACGGCCACGGTTATTTTTAGGAATTGTTTATAAAGAACCTGATTTTGTCGTTTAGTGGACTTTAAATATATTTTGAGTTGTAAATATTTATAAACAGTATTTTGGGATCCCAAATGTTAAACATTTTGTGATTTTCAGTAAATGGAATTATTTTCAAAGTTTAAGACTCTGTTTATGGTTTGATTACATGTTTGCCTTAAAACCTCGATTAGCGAGTTAAAAGCACGTTTAAAACTCACTTAGTAACGGCTCTAAGGAAGTAGGTCGTTACAAAAATAGAGAGAGAAACAGCAATAATATTGACTCGTGGATTTTAACCACTGAACCACGTAAAAGTTCTGTGTTCTTGAGTGAATTCATATTATTATTCATTACGGTTTACTACTAAGCACTAATCTGCCCTATTATTTCTTAATACACTGTTGGCGAAAAACCGCGTCAACAGATTCAATAACAACGATACTTATTTATCAATCAATATCGATCCTAGTTCAATGTAACTAAATACATCCGATCTTATCTACTTGGTCGATGACTTAGACAAGACATCACACCCCTAATGTGTAAGTAGATCATATCGTAGATTGCCTAATCAGTGAAAATCCAATGTACTGATCTAATCTTAGGACTCGTTCTTCTGAGCATATAATTATAACTATAATCCACTGTGACCTAGTCACTATAATTCTAATTGTCCATATGTTCGGGATTTTATAAATGTTTGTATTATTTTAATAATCATGTAATAAAACAAGCATGCAACACGGTTGTCAAACTAAATGATTTCTACTACTTTTATTGATAATATGAAATCGTGCTACATGTCCGACATGGTTTTATAAGGGCATAAAATATGATTGTATTTGATGTTTAGGTGTATAAAACATGCATGCGGGTTCGTTTCTTATTAGAAGGGCATTTTCATAATTTTGGCCCGTTGAGGGCATACTTGTATATATGTGCATATTGATTGAGACCACATTATTATGTGGATATATTTGGATTATTCGGCACGTGGTGATCCTAGGGAGCAAGGTATTTTGGTAATTTAGTACATTACCAGGATTTATCGGGTAATGATAAATTATTTGGTAACTATTTGAGGATATTGGAATTAATGAGAATTACGAAACGTTAATTTGGATTAGCGGGAAAGGTAGCAATGACAGTTTAGCCCTTGAGGGCATTAGAGAGTAAGCTAAAGGGAAAATGGTATTTTAGTCATTTCTTGCCTAGGGGAGAGATATACTCAACCTATTCAAAACATAGTGGAATCAAAGAAATACTCTTATATCTCTCTCCCATTCTCTATCTCGTTACTCTCTCTCTCTCTCATACCTCTTGAGGAGTTTTTGGATTTTGAGAAAGAATGGCTCAAAAATTGGAAGATTGAAGCTAGAATTTGGGCTAAGGGGAAACTTAGGATTGCAGCCTAACAGATTGGTGTAAGAATTCTTTTGGGTTTTCTATTAATTGCTTGTGTTCTTGAGTTGTGCTTGAGCTTTGAAGCTCAAGTATGGGTTTTGAGTATTAATGGAAGTTTGGGTGAGTTTTTTGTGTCCCTGTGTTGCTTAGATTGAATTATACTAGTTTTGTAACTCATTTCTGGTTGGGGTTGGAAATTGCAGTGGATTTTGATGGCTTGAATTTGGAGAAAACACAGTTGGAAAACCCATAAATTTCTAGGTTCACTGGGTAGCGCCCCTGCGCTATGTAGAGGAGGGCTTAGGGCTCTTTGTTTGGGTTAGGGCGCCCCTACCCTATCCTTGGGCTCCCCTGCCCTATACCAACTTTAGCAAACCCTATTTTTAGAGCTTGGGAAGAATTTGGGGGCTCGGGGGATGGTTCCACCACCCCGTTGGGTTGGATTGGAAGTCCTGAGAGCATGGGATTGGTCTCGGAGTTTGTTTTTGGGATTGAATCTTAATGAGGATATTACTTATGGTTGTGACTAGGTTACCGCTAGGGCTCATGGTAGGATCGTGCTTGAGGGTCATTTTATCTATTCGATGCTTGGACCAGAGGTAAGAAAACTGCACCCAATACGTGATGTATGTGATTAATGTTTGGCCCGATTGTTAGATATAGTTATGGTTAGGGCTCGGGCTCGGACTCTTGGTAATGTATATGATTATGATTATGCCTGTGATTGTTCGATTAAGCATGCTTGAATGCTCTGTATCTGGATAATTGTTAAATGGTGTATGCTTATTTACATTATTTGATTGAAAAGCATTGACTTATAAGTCAATGGCGACAATGGCGCGATGAGCACTGGTCGTTATGGTTAGGCCTAATCAGGAGTGTGACATATGCTTGTCCGACTCAATGGTCGTTGGAAAATTAAAGCTCCAGGTACGCTGGGCCAGCTCCAAGGTTGGTTATATAGAGGATAAGGCAATGGGCCCCAAGGTGACTCCATGGTCTTCTAGAGCACTGGGTGTAACGCCTTGGGTAGCCAAGACCGTTACACTGTGTGTTTATAAAGGTGCAAGACTTGCTAATCGAGTCATTTAATTAGAATCGTGTTACTGAAACTATAATTGAACTAAGGTTAAAAGATTTTGGTCATAAAAGATACATTTCATTTAAATAAACATTTCGTACATGGGATCCCAAAATAAATAGAGTTTAAAAGACAATTTACAAAAATTCTAGGATATATATATAGCTACTGGCCTCTCTAAGGGCAAAATAGACATTTAAGGTTCTCCTGTCCTGTACCACTCCTCGGCCGTGGCGGCCGATCAACTGACTATGTAAATTCAGCCCCAAAGCTCTCCAACTCAAGACCGGTCCACCTTGCCCTTGCCTTTACCTGCACCACGTAGCACCCATGAGTCAAGGCCTAGCAAGAAAACTATAAAGCATAGTATAAGTGACAACCAACAGACAGATAATTCGCAAATCATCAATCAGATATACAACAGATCATACTGCTTACATAAACAATGATACCAACCTACAAGTCATTAATCAGTTATTCAGATAACAAACTCATCATAATCATCAGTTTAAACAACAATAAACATATCACACCCAAATCCAGGGCCGACGCACTTAGGCTGCACCCTCTGATTATCCCACTGACTCTGGCTCGCTTAGGCCAAGCTCAGTGATTATGTACTTAACCTCAGCTACCAATGGTCAATCAGTGCCCCGTGAGCAAATATTGATTCTGACACTCTTAGGTTGTTTATCACATGTCCCTATGGCATAATACCATCTCATGACATCACATACAAATATAGGGAACTCTTAGTCCCAACATAATCACATAATTGGGTGCAATTTCTTACCTTTGATTCCGAGTGCTTTGGTTTAAAGAAACGATCCTCGAGCACGATCCCATCCAAATCCTAGCATACACCTAGTCAAAAACGTAACATAGTACCCTCGTTAACATTCAATTCTGTAACCTAACCTCGGGACCCTCGGGAAGCCCCAATTCCACCAAACGGGTGGTGGAATCGACCCCCAAGCCCCCCAAGCAAAAACCCTAAGAAAAATACCCAAAACCCTATTATGGAGGCAGGGTAGCACTATAGTGCTACAAGGAGAGACAAAAACACCTAGAAAAGTCAGGCCTAGCGCTGTAGCGCCCTAAAGCTACCGCTACAGCACTACTTACAGCACCAGAACACCCTGAGTTTTCTCCTTCGAATTTCCCCGAGCCAAAACTCCCTAAAACCCCTCCAAACCTCAACCACACTTCAAATGGAGCCTACCATCCACTACATCTCATCCCACATGGCCCAACAACATCAAATTTGGCCACATGCACCATCAAACATAGAAAACAAGAATTGAGCTTAAAGCTCAAGAACTTCATCAAAAAAACCATAAACGACCCAGAAATCCTTACCTTTAATGGAGAATCTGACTCTAGGTTTCCCTTAGTACCCTTCTAGCCTCTAGCTCCTATATTCCCAAAGCTCAAATCCTTGAATTCCCATCCAAAAACTCAAATTCAGAAACAACCCATCAAAGTCAGAAAATTCAAACCAAACTCTTTAAGCTTTAACTTAATTGAACTTTAATTCCAGCAGAACTTCCTAGCTTCACCAAGGACCCAAGTTCCAAGCCCTAGCCTAAGCCTCCTCTGAGTTACAATTTCAAATTCCAGAAGAAATGGTGAAGGGAGGGGAAACCGTGAGAGAGAATGGGATATAGGTTAGGCACTCTATTTTTCCTTCTTTCTTTCTTCATTTTCTTTCCTTCAGCTTCTCACACATTCTACAAATCCCACTAAGGCTAAATGGCAGAATAACACTTATCCTCTTTTAACCATCCAAAAGACAATTTTTCCCTCCCATTAAAACCTAAGCTTTTAAACATTGCAAGGGCATTTTGGTCATTTGTTCCCAATTCCCGCTAATTCCTCGAGTGTCCCTAATAATTACCGCTTAAACATCGACACTTAACTAATCACCAATTATTTTCCTCAATGTCAAATAGTCTCTAATATATTTCCCAAGTTCCTAGAAATACCCCCAGGCTCCCCCGAGCCGGATATAAGTCCCCGCTGTGACTATTTCGCTAAACCGCTCACTAGGATCGCCTCGAGTCACGAGCTGCAAATATATCCACATAATAATGTGGTCTCAACAATTTATCACAAATAATTACATCTATGCCCTCAATGGGCCAAATTACAAATATGCCCCTATAAGCTAAACAGGGCCTACATGAATACTAATACTCATAATCATGCATCTAATCATTTAAATCACACATAAACCAATTATGCCCTCCCGACACACTAATCAAGGCCCTTAAGCCTTATTAGTAGTTTTGGAGTCCCAGAATTTACTTAGCTAGTTAGATAGTAGTAGTAGTAGTAGTAGTAGTAGTAGTAGTAGTAGTAGTAGTAGTAGTAGCAGTTATAATATGTTCATTACTGTGGATTTTGGTTCAAGCCGAGACTTAGTTGGAAACTCATAGCAACAATTATGAATTTTATAAGTTTAACCTATAGTTTAAGAATATTAATTATAACATAGGTTTGATTAATATAAGTTGATTATAAAGATGTTATTTATTATACTATAAGGTTTAGATATAATTAATAAGATCATGACACTTGTCGTGTGCATGTTTATTTAAGGATTTAATTATAGTTTAAATAAAAGAAAGTCCAAGAAAGCTCTAGAATCTTCCAAGACCATTAGGAGCATGACATTTATCACAATCTTGTTTATTTGTGGATTAAGTTGTTATTTAGATAATTAAATAGATTTTTCGTAACTTTAGGGTACTGTAACTTCTGACTTATTTTTGACCCAGTTATGTTATGAATTTCGAAAAATAATATTTCTATAAAGTTTTAGATAATTGAATTAGCTTTCTAATGGTATAAAGATGGTCTAAATGAGAGCTCTACAGCTCCAGTTATGTTTATTTTACTACATGTGAGTTTAGAGTTGCGGGATTTAGGAAGTTAGAAGTTAGGATTCTATTTTATTTAAATTTAAATTTGGATTATAGTTAGAATTAAATTAAGTATTTTTTTTTAATAAAAGAAAGATCTAGAAACTCTAGAACCTTCCAGAACCACTAAGAGCTTGACACTTTTCATAATCATGTTTATTTAAGGATTTAAGTATTTTTTTTAATAGGATCATTTCACTCCTCAAACTCTATAAATAGGACTTAGAACCCAGCTCTTCCACTCAATCTCCAAGTTGTGATCAGACTCCAAGGTGCTAGTGTGACCATAGAGTGATAAACACTTGGGTTAGGGAAAAGCTTTGCCATTCTTAAGCTTTATAAAATACTTGGGAAGTGAGGTTTAGTGTATTTCGGTATTGGAGTTAGACCAATCCATAAAGTCAACTAAGGTACTCTTATTCTTTAAGTTCAATCCTTTAAACTCTTTAGTTTTCTTTAGTCCTTTTATTCAGATCCTAACTTTTGATATTGGTTTTTGATTAGGCTCTTGAAACTTAAAGATCTTTCTTGGTAAGTTTCATCTTGAAGGTTTAGTTTCCATATTTATTCTTTACTCTTTAGAAATACTCACCATTCTATTGTTGGTTTTAGGAGTGTTCCAAGTCCCGCATTTGTTCTCAATTATCCCGGTTTTGGTAAGGAAAATAGGATAGTTTCTATATGCTTATGTGTATGTTTATGTATAATATGTTTATGCTATAGTACGCTATGTTATGTTTATCTGGGGCTCATAGTTGCTTAGTGCCCTAGTGATTATCATTTTTATGTTTATAGTTATGATTTACGCTACCTCAGATATTAGACAAGGGACCTAGATGGGTTATCATATACTATCATGTGATCTACCCTACCTCAGGTATTAGACAGGGGACCTAGATAGGTTATCATATACTATCATGTGTTCTAACCTACCTCAGATATTAGACAGAGGATGGATTATCACATGTCTTAATGGCCATTAATAGTGTAGTCCTATATGGTATACGTCTTTATAGTCATATGTTCATATGTTTATGTTTATGATATATGTTTTATAGTCATATGTTTTATAGTTTATGTTTATGATGTAGTTTTATGCTTATGATATATGATGTATGTTTTTAGTAGGTTTTCCTTTCGGGGCATTAGGCTCATTCCTTTATTTTTTTAGTGTAATGCAGGAAACTAGATAGGTAGGTGGAAGGATTCTTGGAAGCTTGGCATGTGTGTTGAGGATGAACAGATTGAGTGGACTGCATGTCGATCGAGGATGACGTTTATTTTAGTCTTTTAAATTATGTTCTTGATGTGATTCCGCAACTAGTATTTAAAGTTTATGTTTTATGTTATATCAAACAATGTTTTATGTTTTAAACAATGGGTACTCATACCACATTTTACATTTATTTTGGAGTTTTAAAAAAGATATGATTATTTCGTATGAATGTTTCTTCAAAGTAGTAGCTATGTCCAGTAGTTTTAATGGTCCAATGTCTTCAAAATAGTTGGGTCATTACAGTAATTTTGGATCATTACATTGGGCCCCAGTATGACTTATTAGTCAGTTATTTAGGGCAATAAGCTCCGATATGACATTCTAGTCATTTATATGAATAGAATGCATTCATGAGTAGGGATACTACTATAACACCCAACATTTTCATAATACATTTGTATTATAAATCAGAGTTTCAATACATAAAATGTACAAGTTTACAAATATAAGAAATAACAATGGAAAAATAGTGTTTAAAACATGATTTTATGTTATTAATAAGATTAAAAAGCGAGAGAGAAACTTGAGTAGTCAAGTATTGGACCCAAATGTCATATAATTTTAATTTGAGATTTTTATAAAATTAAGAAAGTTTTGCTAAAGGGCTTATTTGAAAAGAATTTTAATAATTTGGGTCCAAATGCAATTTAAAAAAATGGCTTTGGCCTTATTTTCCCGTAGCCTCTCTCTCCTCTCAAAAATGTTCTTTTCTCTTTCTCTCCTTCTCTTCCTCTTTCTTTTTCCTCTTTGTGTGCTACTGTTGCTGACAACGAACAATCATCTTCCGGCCGCCACATATAGACACGCGCCTGAACAAAATGCGCAAAATCCTTCGAACTATCAACCAAGCGGGAATCTAGAACTCACTTGCCGATTAAGCACCTCAAATTTTTTATTTAAGTTCAGTCACCGCGCAACTTCAAAGTTGCAATCCGGCTACCTCGAGCATCTTTTAGCTGATTCGTCACCACCATCGTGTTCCTCGTGTTGTGGGCTTCAAAACCCAATAAATTGTTCCCACATCTACTATAGTTGGGTGGCGGGCCCACCACGAGCCACCGCAATCCACCGTAGATCGATGGTCAAAACTTAGTTTCAAGGTTCTAGAGTTCGTTTTAAGCTTCAGAAATCATCATTTAACTCATTTTGGAACCCTGATCATTGTGGTATAATTTGTTTGACCTATATATTTTTATTTAATTGTGATTGACTAGAGTAATTGTTATTATGTGTACCTATAGTATATATTTATATATTCTTGATACACTGAATATTTTAATAGTAATTATACTTGCTGTCTGGGATTATATGTTTTTCTGATACAAGTTTTGATTTTTGGATTGTCCATTTTATAGCTGTTGTGCTGTCCAATTTTCTAGAAAATATTAGACATTAAATAAATTATAAAAAGACATATTTAATTAATTTTCTATTAATATAGAAATTATTATGAATAGTTAATTTTTATTATTTTGTTTGGTAAATCAATAATATAATTTTTATATGTAAAGTGTGATTGTGGTCAAACTATTATTTAATAGTTATTATGGTGTATTAATATTTTGGTTAATATTTGAATACTAAGATAATATAAAAAAAACTATTTTCATACAATTATTGATATTTGTAAGAACATTGAATTTTGTATAAATTATATTTATTCTATCAATGTCATCGATTTTATGGCTGATTAATAGTGATATAAATATTTCTATTTATATTATTATCATTATATTGATTATTACAATTTAATGTTGAAAATATAATTTTCTTATAAAATGATTATTTGAATATATACGTTCACATACATATTATTATTCATGTATTTTGTTATTAATATTATCAACATGTTTAAAATTCTTTTAATATTGAAGTAAGTTTATTTATAGACGAAAATAATAAAAATAATAATAATAATAATAATAATAATAATGTATCATAAAAGTACATTATATTATGAGTAAGATTTAAAGCAGTGTTTTGTAAAGAGGATTATGATGTATGAAGAGTATTAGCATTATGATGATAATAATTATTATTGTCATTTATGTGATTTCTGGCATTGTTAATACTGTTAGGAATTGTTCCTAGTGTGTAGCGGAAATTGCGTTAATGGTAGTATTGTATGAAATTTTATTTTTAGTAATTACCAAATTAATTAAATCAAGTCAATTAATTAATGTGTAGAATGATATTTAGATGTCGAAACTAATTTCAGATTTGTCGAGACGAAATAAGAACTTATCAGACAGAAACTGAACACAATAAAAAGACAGTGTAAAAAACAATAAAGAACACAATAAATCTTTACAAGGTTCAGAAATCCTTTCGGATAACCTACTCCTTGGGGTCACGCCTAGAGAATAAAACCAATTAATAAAGAATCACAAGTACAAAATATTGACTTAAACAAAACAAGACTCCCTCTTGAGATTTGCCACAACTTTGTTGTATTTCTCTTCACTAATCTGATTTTGATTGAAACGCTCAACCACTTGAACTCCCTTCAATGGCCAGCGAGTGTTTGCATCCACCCAATGCAAGGCTTGTAAAAAATCTTCTCCCAAATACTATACGAATTGTGTTCAAATTACAACACGTATTCACTCATGAATGTGGTTCAAAATCACCACAAAACAAAACATTTATTTTACTACAAGATCACGTGAATACAATGATCTTGAACACAAACAATGAACTCTCACAAATATTACAATTCGCTCACAAACTATGCACTAAAGAGTTCACTTTTTCTCAAGACCTTAGAAGCCTATTTTTATAGACCATTTCGTGCTCAGAAAGGCTGAGAAAGAATCTCCTAATAAAAACATGAATATTTGAAGATATTTTGATTAATGAAGATTTGTCATTTTTAGTTGATTCTGATCTGACAGAGACATATTTTGCTGGCACAACTAATACCTGCGTCAGATCAAATTTCTCAAGATAGAAATAGCAATTAATTACTTCAAAGATTGTATTTCCTGAATTTTATTACCTTGAGCAGCACGAAAATCAAAAGACAAATATTCCGGAAATGAATTTGAGTAACCACAGTATATTTTCTTTATAGAACCAAAATACAAATTCCCTTTATAAACATATTGTGATAATATAAAACTACATAAGGAATTATTTGCAAACTTTACAAAATAATTCAAGTGATAATATCAAACTACAATGGCCAGCGAATGTTTGCATCCACCCGACGCAAGGCTTGTAAAAAATATTCTCTCGAAGACTATAAGAATTGTGTTAAAATTTCAACGTGTATTCACTCATGAATGTGGTTCAGACTCACCACAAAACTAAACACTCATTTTACTACAAGATCATTGTATTACAATGATCTTGAATACAAACAAGGAACTCTCACAAATATTACAATTCACTCACAAACTATGCACTAAAGAGTTCACTTTTTCTCAAGACCTTAGAAGCCTATTTATAGACACCATTTCGTACTCAAAAAAGCTGAGAAAGAATCTCCTAATAAAAGCAAGAATATTTGAAGATATTCTGATTAATGAAGATTTGTCATTTTTAGTTGATTCTGATCCAATAGACACGGATTTGCGGGGACAGCTAATACCTGCGTCAGATCAAATTTCTCAAGACAGAAATAACAATTAATTACTTCAAAGATTGTATTTCATGAAGTTTATTACCTTGAACAGCACGAAAATCAAAAGACAAATATTCCATAAATGAATTTGAGTAATTATAGAATACTTTCTTCATAAAACCAATATACAAATTCCTTTTATAAACATATTGTGATAATATCAAACTAAATAAGGAATTATTTGCAAAACTTACAAAATAATTCAAGACATTAATTACGAAAATCACAATAATAGGAATTTAAAATCATCTTTTAAATAGAAAGATATTTATATAAAATTTGCCAATTTCAGGATTTACAATCTCCCCATTTGGCAATTTTATATACAAAGCATATCTATTTTTTTAAAAGATCCTGCATAAAACAAGTGAGTGCATAAATTCACAATAGTGACAAGAGTCTCGAAAGGACTCCCCCTGCCAAAAATAACCAAAGCACATATTTAAAACAATGAATAATTGCATGACAAAAAACATAATCAAAAAGCACCAACAAAAATAGAGTACTCTCTCTCCCCCTCATTGTCTAAGAAACTGCCAAAGAACAAAGGAAACGAAACCAAAACAAAGACACAATTAGTGTTCTTTTACATTTATTGAAAGCAAATAAAAATAGATGGAGAGGAACTGCAACCGTCATGGAGCTGGAGTGGTAGATGCATTGATGATGGCCAAAGAAGCTAGAATTTGGAGTTGAGTATCCTCCATGGCAGTGAACCGCTCGAAGAGACTTGCAATACATGTCTGGACAGAAGCAAGAGCAGTCGGAACAATAGGAGAGTCAGGCTTGACATCTCCAAACCCAGAACCAGCCAAATTAATGCCCTTGACCTTTTGAGCTGTGGTAGGATCATTGTCATCTTTGATTTCTTTGACAGTGTAGGTAGGACCAACCAAAGGAGGAATCAAGGTCTCGTGTGACTTCTTCAAAGGACGTTGAGAGTCCAACAGTTTGTAAATGATTTGCAGAAACATCAAGTGTTGACCCTTGCGTTTGGCACCACTCATGGACATTATTTGATCAAAAATAGCAGCAGCAAGATCGACAGTGACATCAGTCCCAATTTTGAACAATAGAAAAGTCATATCTTGAGTGATGGTGGAGGAGTTAGTGGTGGGAAGCCAATTGAACATGGAAAACTTAAAAAGTACACCATAGTAGTGAGTAAGGTCCGAGACACGGAGAGATGCACTTGGTTCCCACACCATAGCTTGGTTAACTAATTCAGACAAAACTTGATGCTTGGCAAACTCAATGGAATCATCAATCTCCACAGGAACTAGATTTAGTACCTTTGCAATTTCGGCAGGACTAAACTTATACCAATGACCTCTAACATAAACCTTATGAAACATAAAAGAATCCTGATCTAACAACTCATCATTCAGATTTGCATAAAATTCCTTAACTACTCGAGGCACAAACCCATCAAAGCTAGACAAAAAATGTAACCAACCCCTTTCTTCTAAAGTAAGCAAAACCCCAAAAACATGATGAGGAGTAAAAAGGAAATTTCGTTTACTAATGAAGTGACGATGCTCATAAAATTGCATATGTTTCTCATTACCATTAAAATAGAAAGTAAGAGAATGAGCTTTGAAAGAGGAACCTGAACAGCGAACAGGGGCACCTTTGTGTATGGTGCTTTTGTCAGACAATTCAGGAAATGCCAATGGTGTCTTACCCTTCATGTAGAGTCCCAGAACTTTACTTAGCTAGTTAGATAGTAGTAGAAGTAGTAGTAGTAGTAGCAGCAGCAGCAGTAGGAGCAGCAGCAGTAGTAGCAGCAGTAGTAATAGTAGTATGATAGTTACTGTGGATTTTGGTTCAAGTCGGGACTTAGTTGAACACTCATAGCAACACTTATAGATTTTATAAGTTTAACCTATAGTTAAGAATATTAATTATAACATAAGGTTTGATTAATATAGCTGATTATAAAGATATCATTTATTATAATATAAGGTTTAGATAGGATTAATAAGAATATGACACTTGTCGTGTGCAGGTTTATTTAAGGATTTAACTATTGTTTAAATAAAATAAAGTTCTAGAAAATTATAGAACCTTCCAAGACCATTAAGATTGTGACATTTGTCACAATCTTGTTTATTTGAGGATTTAAGCATTTTAAGTGGATAATTCAAAAATAGAGGTTTCTAGAAGCTCTAGACCCTTCCAGAACTTGCTGGAATCTCGTATTACTCAGTCAAACCTGATTAATCAATTCAATTATGCTGAAAATGTGCAATTACGTGTTTAAAATATTCACATATGCCGATATATCGTAGCCTAGGAGCCGGTGTATCGCCACACGGGGAATACGAAAAACGCGTGAACTTCACACAAACGAATCGACGAGCACTCGGGGCATAAGCCCAAGCGATATATCACCTATAATGGGCGATATATCGGCTCTAGGGTTATATTTTCAAACATTTTTTAAATCCATCTCAATTCAACACTTAGCCTCTTGACCAGTTTTTGAACGTTTTGACCGAGTCTTCAGCACCTGCTGAATGAATATTCAAATATTTTTAAATTTACATTCATTATTTTATTCAAGCTAAAAGAAGATCTTTTCACTCCTTGAACTCTATAGATAGGACCTATTACCCAGCCATTTCTTTCATTCTTCAAGCTGTGTTCAGAGCCTTCAAGTTGATAAGGTTATTATAGAGTGATAAACACTTGGGTTGGGGTATAAGCTTTATCATCTTAAGCTTTATAAACACTTGGGAAGTAAGATAGATAGTGTGTTTCCAATATCGTGGTGTAGTTCGATTCTAGTACATTCAAAGGTAATCCTAATCTTAAGTTCATTTTTGTATGTTTCTTTAGTTTCCTTTAGTTTTCTTTACTCAAATCCTAACTCGTTGTTTTCCATTCTTGGTTAGGTATTTAACTTCTTTGAACTTAAGGTTTCTTTTCGGTAAGCTTCTTCTTGATGGTTTAGTCCATTTATTTATCATCTTTTTCTTTAGAAATACTCACGTTCTTATTGTTGGTTTTAGGAGTGTTCCAAATCTCGTCCTTGTTCTCATATCCCGGTATTGGTAAGGAAAATAGGATAGAATTTTATATGTTTATATGATATGTTATGCTTATGTTATGTTATCTTATGTTTACATTATGTATAGTATATAGTCCTTGGGCATATGAATTGTCTAGCTAGCAAGCCCCAATAATTTATGGGCATATGACTTGCTTGGCTAGCAAGCCCCACAAATCTATGGGCATATGACTTGCTTAGTTAACAAGCCCCAAGTATTATAATGGCCATTATAGTATATGACATATGTTATAGTATATGTTTATGATATAGTTTATGTTTGTGTTTTATTTTATTAGTAAATTTTCCTTGTTGGGCATTAAGCTCATTCCTTTATTTTTATGTATATAGGAAAATAGATATGGCGGTGGAAGGATTCGTGGTAGATTGGCCTGTGTATTGAGGAAGAATGGATTCGATGGACTACGTGAACGATTCAAGGACGACGTTATTTTTAGTTTTTTTTTTATTATTATGTTTATATGTATTTTCCGCATTTAGCTTTGTAAAAAATTTCATTTAAGTTTAAAGTTATGATTTATTTTTAAACAATGGGATCTCATACCCCGAATTTATGTATTTCAACATTTACTTTAGGTTTTTTAATAAAGTTTGTGAATGTTTCTTATGTATGTTTTCTCGAAAATAGTGTCTGTGTATAGTAGTTTTAATGGTCCAAAGTCTTAGAATTAGTTGGGTCATTACACTTCGGGTCAGAGGCAACAGGAATGGTTTCTGATGGGTCTTCTATAGATTCAGTCTCCTCATCCGAAGAATCTCCATGTGGTTCTTCAGGAATTGGCTCAGTCAAAGAGAGGTCTAGCTCAGGCAACGAGTCTTCCATTTCAGGAGAGACATCCTCCGAGGAGGTGCAAGGAGGAGGATTAATTTTTGCCTTCATTTTGAATTTGGATAAAGGAGTGGAATTAGAGATGGAGCTAGTACCTTTTGCTGGAGCCATTTTGGTCTTCTTGGTTTTCTTTGAACCAACGGCTTTGGATTTGTGCTTGCCATTTTCCTTGGGTGTCATCACATCAGGGGATAATGATGACTCAAAGTCATGAGCAGACAGATCGGTCTCGGCTTCGGTGGAGACAGACTGAGTATGGCTTGAGGTCAAGGCGGGCTTGAGTTTGTCAGGACCTTTGGGTGAGGCGAGTGGAACCGTCGAGGCTTGGTTTTGTTGCTCATCGAGGTTGGGAAAGGTCACTCCTTTAATAGTAGCCCTAACCAAAGGAGATCCTTCAGGACCTGGAAGAGCAAGGACCTTCTTCCTTGCTATGGTTTTGGGTTAACGACCTGTAGGAGCCAAGGCAGTTGGGAATGATGAGGCAGCAACAGGTGGGATTGACACTGGAATGGAAGGATTGGCTGAGGGAACTGTCTCATGGACTGTCTCCTTTTGAGACTTCACAGGTTTGGAGGTGGAACCACGACCTTGGGTTTTCATGGCTACTAAAAGACAAAGAACAAAAAAAAAAACAGAACCTTGGGCACAAGTGAGTGAGAAAGAGAAACAGGAAAACTTAAAACCAAAGAGCCAAAGGGAATCCGAATATATAGAGAATTCAGTGAACAAATGAGGCAAGTTCGAAAATGGGTAACCAAAAAAAATGGGTAACCAAATTTAATGTGATAAATGCCAAAATATCTCATTTTAAAAAAAAATTATATTCTTTTACACCTCAAAATTGGAAACTTTTACAATATTTTGAATATAATGAGATAAAACAAATAAATTTCATTTATTTATTGTTTCAAATTTGATTTGTCTTTATTACTCAATCAAAAAAAAATTATTTTATTTTATTTTTTAAAAATTACCGAAAATAAAAGGTTAAATTGACATACCATATGTGTCCATGTAAATGACAAGTCCTGTTCAAGAGAAACAAGATAGCGAGAAAAATTAGAAAAATAAATTAAACTAAAATACTAAGTGATAATGATAACCATAATTCGAAAAATAATATACCAATTACAAAAAATATTTTAATTAATTCATTATGTGTATGAGTCTTACAATATTCTTACACAGTCTAGTCAACAGACATTTGTGTGTGCATGTGTATTCAATTTGGCGTTTCTTTTTGGCCTTTTAAAGTTAGGGTCATTGCCCATGTTCGAAAATTGTAGCCTTTTTATAATTGTAACCATAATGGAGGCTATAACACTTATATTGATGGTAGCTCTTTACACTGGTAGAGTATCCTCCAATATAATTGCTAATTACCTGGTACCAACACACTTAGTGTCGGCTTTCACACATCAGTATAGGTAGCACTTTTCCAGGATGGAGCCTGAAAAAGAAACTGAATTAAGGAATGCTCATACTAAAACAGACATATTGATTTGATCAAATATAAATTGGAGGGTCTATAATTTTCCAAATATGGTTTTTATTCCTCATAAAGTATAAGAATTATAACGATCATTTTCCAAAAATGGAAAAACTATGGTCAACAAATTTCTTCCAAACAGGACAAGAGATTTACACAATCACATATGCAAGGCAAGAATATCAATTATGGGCAATTTCAAATAAAACAAACCCCCAAGGATTTCTTGAGGGAATCTAATCTGACCGTGTCTAAAGCTTTAGTAAAAATATCAGCAATTTGTTTGTTAGTCTCAACATATTCTAAAATCAGAGTTTTGTTTTCAACAAGTTCCCTAATAAAATGATGATGAATGTCAATATGTTTGGTGCAAGAGTGCTAAACATGATTTTTGGAGATATTAATAGCACTTTTATTATCACAAAAATAGTTAAATTATTAAGATCAAACCCATAGTCAGGCAGCATTTGTTTCATCCACAAAAGTTGAGTACAACAGCTTCCAGCAGCTATGTACTCAGCTTCGGCTGTTGACAAGGAGATGGAGTTTTTTTTTTTCTATGCCTGGAAACCAAATTTTTTCCTAAGTAAAAACAACCACCATTTGTACTTTTGCGGTCATTACTGTTTCCTGCCCAATCTGCATCACTATAACACAAGGTTAGAGTTTGTTTCTTTGTAGTACCAAATGCCTAAATCAAGAATATTGTTGATATAACGAATAATTCTTTTTATACCAGTCACATGAGACTCCATGGGATTCCCTTGGAAGCGAGCACACACTCCAACACTGTAACTGATGTCTAAACGACTACCAGTTAAGTATAGAAGACTCCCAATCATACTCCTGTAAAGAGTTGGATTGACTTTCGTCCCATTCTCATCTTTAGATAGTTTGACAATGGTTCCCATGGGAGTTTTAGCAGGTTTAAATGCATCGAGCCTAAATCTCTTCACCAAATTTCTGGCATACTTACTTTGTGAAATGAAAATTCCCTCATCTGACTGCTTAACTTGGAGCCCTAAGAAAAAATTGAGCTCTCCCACCATGCTCATCTCAAACTCTTCATGTATTTGTTCACAAATTCCTATACTAAAGAGTCATTAGTAAAACCAAACACTATACCATCAACATATATTTGAGCTATCATAATATTGGTATCAACATTTTTTATCAAAAGTGTCTTGTCTACTCCCCCTCTCTTTTACCCCTTTGAGACCAAAAAATGAGTTAGTCTCTCATACCAAGCCCGAGGGGCTTGTTTCAACCCATACAAAGCTTTCTGCAACTTAAAAACATGATTAGGAAAGTAAGGGTCCTCAAACCCTTTGGGTTGCTCAACATAAGCCTCATCATTCAAGAATCCATTTAAAAAGGGGGATTTAACATCCATTTGGAATAATTTAAAGCCAAGAACACATTAAATAGCTAACAATAGTCTTATGGATTCAAGTCTTGCAACAGGGGCAAATGTCTCATCAAAATCAATTCCTTTAACTTGAGTGTACCCCTGTGCAACTAGCTATTGGTATTAAATGATCAAATCAAAGGTACGCAATGGAATATATGGACTCATTTTAATCAATATTAATACCAGCCAGGATAATATACATTATAAATATTAAATCACATACAAATAGATCAGGGATTACCTCTTGTAGCCTATCAAGTGTCCTTGAGTCTTTTTGTATAAATCAACGATCTTCCTATCCAGTGTTCTGAAATCTCACACCCTAATCTTCTAGACCAATCCTCAAACACACAAGGACGTGTGTGGGCACGTATGATTCAAAAGGTTGATTTATGTGACTCCCTAGATGTACTCAACACATGAGATCTAGAAAGTTTTGACAGAGAAAAGGTTTAGAGTAGTTTTCGGGGTTAGAGAAAACTATCGCTTTTGAGAGAGAGTCTGATTAACCATTATTCATTATCTAAATATCACGTATATCAGAATTATAAAGATATTTAATCTAATTAAATAATTTTTATTTAATTCAAATTGAAACTAATTAGATATTTTCATTTAATTATCTATTTAAATCATATTTAAAAATAATAATTAAATAATTGATTAAACAAATTTATTTGAAATTCAAAATTCAAATCCCAGGGATAAAAACCTGATGCTAGGCGCCACACATTGTATTGTACAATGTGTGTCGCTCAACCTTATTAAGGTTGCCTTAATTTTCTCATTTGTTTATTTAATCAACTTTTAAGACAATATATTTATTCTAACATAAATATCAGTTAATTTAAAATTAACTTTATCTTAAAATATCAGTTTTAAATTAAATAAATAAATATCAAATTATAAATAAGATATTTATTATTTTCTCTCTTTATATTAATCCAAACAACATTAATATTAATTTTAATATATAATTTTTCAAAATAAAAACTATATAGTTAAATAATTAATTAATTCACAATTAATCAATTACCCATAATTATCAAATAATTATTTTCTTGCCCTGGAAAATTAATTCATTTTCAACTTATTCATTTATCTTAACAAATCTTTCTTTTGACATCCTTACTCTTGACAGTGTAGGACAGAGGTAATCTGGGGATCATGGACCTATAATATGAAGCTCCAATAAACCAGATTATTAATTAAACTTTTTAATCTAATAATCTCATTTATTAATTCCATGATTACTCCACTATAAATATGGAATTGCACTCTAAGTATTTCATTTTCATTCATTTTTAAATTTTAAAATTTTGTTGTGAGCATAACAAGCCTAGAACGCTTGACATCAACAATTCCTTCAAATTGGGTTTGAAGGATATGCCAAGCATCTTCGGCCGAAACACATGAATAAATCAATTTAATGTAACCTTCACCAACACCATTAAAAATAGCATGTAATGCTTTATTATTGTAACTGGACAATTTATCTTCAGCATCAGTCCAATCAAGTTCAGATTTTACCTTAGTTACATCATTGTTTTCTGCTGGATGAGTCCAATCACTCAAAACAACTCTCCAAGCCTTTTCATCTTGAGATTTGATGAAGGAAATTCTAACTTTCCAATATGGATAGTTAGAATCATTGAGTAAAGGGGGGCAAGTTATGGAACCTCCTTTTGTGAAAAAAAGACATTGCAAGAAGAACAACAACAAACTGAATAAACCAAGATCACACTCATAAATGAGTGACTCGCTCTGATACTAATTGAAAGTCCATTTTTAGTAATCACCATATTAATTAAGGTGCATAATGTTAATTAAATTTCGAAACAGATTTCAGATCTATCGAGATGGAATAAGAATTTGTCACGACATAAACTGAACACAATAAAAAGATAGTGCAAAAAAATAAAGAACACAACGAATTTTTACAAGGTTCAAAAACTCTTTCAGATAACCTACTCCTTGGGGCCACGCCTAGAGAATAAAACCAATTAATAAAGAATCACAAGTAAAAAATATTGACTTAAACAAAACAAGACTCCCTCTTGAGATTTGTCGCAACTTTGTTGTACTTCTCTTCACTAATATGATTCTGATTGAAATGCTCAACCACTTGAACTCCCTTCAATGGCCAGTGAGTGCTTGCATCCTCCCAGTGGAAGGCTTGTAAAAAATATTATCCCGAGGACTATAAGAATTGTGTTAAAATTACAACGTGTATTCACTCATGAATGTGGTTCAGACTCACCACAAAACTAAACACTCATTTTACTACAAGATCATGTGAATACAATGATCTTGAATACAAACAAGGAACTCTCACAAATATTACAATTCACTCACAAACTATGCACTAAAGAGTTCACTTTTTCTCAGGACCTTAGAAGCCTATTTATAGAGACCATTTCGTGCTCAGAAAAGCTGAGAAAGAATCTCCTAATAAAAGCAAGAATATTTGAAGATATTCTGATTAATGAAGATTTGTCATTTTTAGTTGATTCTGATCTGACAGACATGGATTTGTGGGGACAGCTAATACCTGCATCAGATCAAATTTCTCAAGACAGAAATAACAATTAATTACTTCAAAGATTGTATTTCATGAAGTTTATTACCTTGAGCAGCACGAAAATCAAAAGACAAATATTCCATAAATGAATTTGAGTAATTATAGAATACTTTCTTTATAAAACCAATATACAAATTCCATTTATAAACATATTGTGATAATATCAAACTAAATAAGGAATTATTTGCAAAACTTACAAAATAATTCAAGACATTAATTACGAAAATCACAATAATAGGAATTTAAAATCATCTTTTAAATAAAAAGATATTTCTATTAAATTTGCCAATTTTAGGATTTACATTGTATACAACAAAAATTTTCATGTAATTAACTTTATGTGAGGATCTTTTAATATGCAATACGTTAATCAATATATAATATGTATATGTGATAAATAATGCGAAATGATTTACCTCTTGTAGCCTATCAAGAATCCTTGAATCTTTTCGCCTATATTTCAATCTTCCTATTCTCGCTAGAGTACTCACATCTAGATCTTTCAAGATGTTCTCTACACCTCAAGATGTGGGTGGACACATAGAGAACAAGAAAATATTTTGTGAATCAAAAGTATTCTCAACACATGAGACTCTTGTGTAATGACCCAACTAATTCTAAGACTATAGACCATTGAAAACTACTATACATAGACACTATTTTCGAGAAAACATACATAAGAAATGTAACGCACTGCTAATTAGGGTCCATTACCAGGTGTGTTTTGAAACTAGTGCTGGACTTGCTAACAAGTCATTTAGACTAAACATGTGATTAAGCCACTAAGGTTTGGGTATTAAAAGCTTTTGATCATCTCATAAACATTTCCATTAAGTTAAAAACAAGTTCTTTACATGGGATCCCAAAAACGTTAGTTTAAAAGCTTATTACAAAACTCAGATTACACAATAAGCCATCCTAAGCGGCAAAAGCTGGGTTTAGCCCTAGTTCCTCTGAGCATCTCGGCCGTGGTGGTCGAGCGGACTGCATATGTACATACCACTGCTAAAGCCCTCCGACTCATGGCTGGTTGAGCTTCTCTTTACCTTTACCTACACCACAAAGCACCTGTGAGCCAGAAGACTTAGCAAGAAAACATAATCAACAGTTCAGTGAATAAAACAACCATCAAACAATAATAATTGAATCCATTGCATTCATTAAACCCAATTGGAGACCATAGAGTCACACAAGTGCATATTGCACTTTCTTTCAAACGGTTGGCATCCGAGCCAGTCAAGCGCATGTTGCACTCCCAGGGTGGCCCCGCCATGGTGGCTTGCACTCCACATGCATTATGCCAATCTTAGCTTATAAACTAAGTTCCTTATGCCCTTGACTTATAAGTCAAGCCACCACGTGCCTCCAACTTATAAGTTAAAGCCTTGGGATTCTCAACTAATAAGGATCTCCTAGAGCCCATCATATTCTCAACTAATAAGTTGATCCCCACTTAACATCCTCATAATACCCTAGTTTATAAACTAAGCTTCACAATCATAACAGACAGTCACATGTTTTATATAGCATACTTATCAAATAGTCACACAATGCATTATAATACATTCACTCAACAGTCATAAGCATAATCATAATTATGCACGTTGCAGCGTACCTAATCATATATTCACAACATAATTATAATCATGTTCATCACCTTAACTAAGCTCTAATCAAGCATTCACATAACAGGTGCAGTTTTC
This sequence comes from Humulus lupulus, assembly GCF_963169125.1. NCBI lineage: Eukaryota > Viridiplantae > Streptophyta > Magnoliopsida > Rosales > Cannabaceae > Humulus > Humulus lupulus. The sequence goes on along the minus strand of NC_084794.1, from coordinate 24,846,770 downwards.
TTACCTTTGGTCCGTATGCAGGTTATTAGCGACGACCCTCTGAGTACGACCCCCGATTCAAGCCCTTTGCGAAAACCTAATCACAACCGCGATAAGGAAGTTCCCATCAATAACAGGTAAATAACAACCTCCAGACCAACTCTTAGCCCCCGGGACATCGAATTCCACTTAACAAGGAAGTAGAATCAATCCCAAGCCCAAATGGTTAGGTTCCCAATCTAAAAAACTCATTTAAGACAAAATTCCCCTTAAGGGCCGCGACCCCTCACACCTGAACCGCGGCCCGCCCTTGCCTCCAAGCCCTGCTGGCTCAAAAATCCCTTCGCATGCCGCGGCTCACCACCACGAACCCAGAAATTTCTGGGTTTTTCTTCAATCGAACTCAACCAAAACCCATCCAATTCCACCCTATCCTTCCAATTCAGTTCCCATAATTATCACAACCCTTTCCAACAACAAAACCCAGCCATATATCATAATAAAACTTATCAAAATCTACAAACTCAACCTTCCAACTATCTAACATGCATCAACTTTAAAATTCAATCAACAATCACTGAATCAATAAGAGCAACAGAGTTTAAATTTTACCTCAGAGATGAAAACGCCCTTGAACTAATCCCCACGCCTAACACCTTGATTTTCCAAGCTTTAATCCTCTTCAATTTTCATAAAACTTCTTAAGCTTCCATGGCACCTAAAATAAACAAGGGAGAGAGAAAGGGAGCTGCTGAAATCCTTTTTCTTGTAATTTTCCTAAACTTTCTGTGTATATCCCAGCCAGCTAAATCCTAAACCTGAGTGGAAAAGACTAAGTTACCCCTTGTCCTTAGCTTATACCTCAAATGTCCACAAGGGCAATTTTGTCCTTTGCCTTAAATCTCGTTATCCACAATTTGCATCCTATAATTCCCGCTACTTCCAATATTCTCACACGGTTACCAATATATTCCCATTACCCCCTAATTCCCGGTAATGTACTAAATTACTAGAATACCCCTAAGCTCACCCCGAGTCAGGTATTTAGACCCCGTTGTGACTTTTCCGCTAACTTGCTCATCGGGATCGCCTCTCGTCAAGTAACCCAAATATATCCACATAATAATGTGGTCTCAATTACACAAACACATATTTGCATTTATACCCCCAAACGGCTCGTATTACTAATATACCCTTCTTATAAGAAACAGGCCCACATACACATATTTAATATCTCTAACATATAAGCATGATTATATTATAATATAATTCACATAATAACTCAATTATTGCCTCCCGGCCCCCTAATCCAGGCACTAAGCCCTATTAGGAATATTGGGATGTTACAAGAAACATTCACGACTTTATTAAAAACTCTAAAGTAAATGTTGAAATACATAAATGAATAGTATGGGATCCCATTGTATGAAAAGAAACCTTACTTTAAACTTTAAATGAAATTGTTTACAAACTAAGTTCGGAATATACATAGAAAAATAATAAAAAAAATGACTGAAAATAACGTCGTCCTTAAATCGTTCACGCAGTCCATCGAATCCATTCTTCCTCAATACACAAGCCAAGCTACCACGAATCCTTCCGCCGCCAAATCTATTTTCCTGCATGCATAAAATAAAGGAATGAGCCTAATTCCCAGCAAGGAAAATCTACTAGCACATACAACATAAAACATAAACATAAGACTATCAAAATCATATACTATAAAACATATGTGTAATGCCCCGAAATCCCTAATGCGATTTAATGGCTGGATTAGTAGGCCGAGAGCGCCATAACTGTTTAATTATGCCATTAAATGATTATGTGCATGTTTATGTGAATTATATTATAATATGATGTTAAATGCATGCATGTGGGTCCACATTTCATTACAGGGGTGTTTTGGTAATTTGGCCTATTGAGGGCATAATTGTATATTTGTATGCATGTCGGTGATCTATTGTTGAGACCACATTATAATGTGGGTTTGTTTGAGCTATTCGGCATGAGACGATCTTGGAATATTAATTAGCGGTCTAGTCATAACAGGTTTAAGTTCGGGGCTCGAGATGAGTCTAGGGGTGATTTTTAATGGTTAGAGCGTTGCCGGGAATTAAAGGGTAACAGGATATGAATTGTTGGTGTTTGAGAATATTGAGAATATCAGGAATTGGAGAGCGTTAATTATGAATAACGAGATAGGTGGGAAATACCAATTTTGCCCTTGGGAGCCTTTAGAAACCCTTAATTGACCTAGGGGTATTTTGGTATTTTCACCCTTAGGATAGATATTAGCCATTGAAGGCTGTAGAAAGGTAGTGAAAACAAAACATAGTTTGAAGCTTCTCCCATACCTTTTCTCCTTCTGCTTTCTTTGTGATTTTTGAGCCATTCTTGAGGATTCAAGCTTGGGAAGTAAGTCTTGGGAGCTTAGGAGTGTGTTCCTCCATTGAAGAGCATCATAAGCTGCGCTTGAGGTAAGTTTTTAGCCATTAAAATCCTTGGTTTGCCCTATTTTAGTTTTGGTTTTCAATTGGAATTTCTAGGTTGAATGATTGGTTTTGTAGGGAGTTTTGGCTAGGGTTCTTGTGGTTGTGATGCTTGGGATGTGTAAGGATGGTTTTTGGGTTCATTTGGCATCCAAAATGAGGTTTGGAAGAATTGGAATCAAGTTTGAATTGAAGGAGTCGAAGAATGAGGTTTCAGGGGAGAGTTGTTTTTGGGGTAGCGCTACAGCGCCCATCAGAGGGCGCTATAGCGCTACACAGGATGTTTTGCTGGGTGGTTGGGGGTTCTGAGTATAGCACTGGGGCGCTAGGGAACAGCGTTGTAGCACTACTATGTTCCTCCAGAATCCTGTTTTGAGTGTTTTTGAGGGTTTTTGGCTCGGGGTTTTAACCCTTAAGGCCTGGAATCGAATCTACTCACCGTTTGGGCACGTTTCGAGGTCCCGAGAGTGGGGTTTAGGTTAAGACCCTTTCATTTTGTATTTTCATTAATGGAGGTTATAATTGGTTATGATTAGGTAACCGCTAAGGAATCAAAAGGTCGATCGTTCTCAGGAGTCGTTCTTATTATATTTCTCGCTTGAACCAGAGGTAAGAAAACTGCACCCTGTGTATATGACATGCATGATTGTTGTTGAGGCATGTTGGTTGATAAATGTGGAGATTGATTTCATATTAAATGCTAACGGATATTTTTTACTTGTGTATGGCACTGATTAGTCAGGGACGACACTGGTCGCGTATCACTGACCTAAGAGTCAGAAACGACATAAGCGTCCTGAACGCAGGGCCGAATGAAGATTAGATCTAATCGATATCAGCGTTGAATGACTCTAAGGCATTAATGCTGGACCGACCCTAAGGTCGATGAAACCTATAAGCACTTGGCTAGTCTAGGACTAGTTACTCAGAGCCAGGGCCAAAGGCCTAGGTGACTGCTTGTCACATGGCTAGGGAACGGTGTCCCATGGTTATGACTCTATGGTCATGAGTTATGTTATGTTGATGACTAGTCATCATGCACCTAACCTGTTTAAGCTAGTGAAAGGATCACTTATCTTTAAAGCTTCGGTGACCCTATCGTCACATGGCTATTGGGAACTGAACCCACCTTAGTGACTTTTCCAATTGTCACTCCTCTATTTGGACTGAAAGTCCTGAATGATTATTATGATCATTGTTGATATTATATCATGCTATATTGTGTTTTCTTGCTGGGCCTTGGCTCATGGGTGCTATGTGGTGCAAGTAAAGGGAAAGAAAAGCTCACCCAGCCTTGAGTGGAGAGCTTAGGTGGTGATGTGTACATATGCGGCTGCTTGATCATCACGGCCAAGGAGTTCTCAGAGGAACTAGGGGGTTTACCCTATTTTTGCCGCTTAGGTTGGCAGGTTTGTAAATTTGAAACAGTAATTACCACTTTTAGTTGTAAATAACTTGTAAATGTTTTGATGGGCCCATGAATAGTTTTATGTATTAAATAAAATATATCATTTCCTTTTGATTGTTTTTCCACCTTAGCCTGTTAATAACACTTAGATGCACGTTTTTAACCAAAGGACTCGGGTAGCGAGTCAAATTTCTGGTTCACCATTCACCGTAACTATTCTGGGGTAACCAGGGCGTTACAATATGACTATAAAACATCTATTACATCTCTAACCCATGATCATGGTAAACATTTGGGGTTTGCTAGCTAACAACAATGAGCCTCAAAATACATTGAGGTTTGCTAGCTAAGCAACTATAAGCCCCTAAGCAACATAAAAACATCTGGGTTTGCTAGCTAACAACTATAAGCCTCAAAATACATTGAGGTTTGCTAGCTAAGCACAATGAGCCCCAAAGACTACAAGACATAATCATATATCATAACATATCATAACACATAACATATTATAACATAAGCATATCATAACATATAAGCATATAAACACTATCCTATTTTCCTTACCAAAACCGGGATATGAGAACAAGGACGGGATTTGGAACACTCCTAAAACTAACAATAAGAATGTGAGTATTTCTAAAGAAGGAGATGATAAAGATATGAACTAAACCACCAAGAGGAAACTTACCGAAAGAAATCTTAAGTTCAAAGAACTGAAATACCTAACCAAGAATGGAAAACAACGAGTTAGGATTTGAGTAAAGAAATGTAATGACCCAACTACTCTAGACTTTTGGACCATTAACGAAACTATACATACAAATCCTTAGTAAAACTTACATTTGCGAAAATACCATAACTTTATTAAAAACTTGTAAAAAACCAATGTTAAAACTTACATAACTCAAGGCAGGATATGGGATCCCATTGTTTTAAAAACAAAACATAACATAATTTAAAATAAAAGGATTACATAACAAGTGCGGAAAAATTACACATAAACCATAAGTAAAAGACTACATCCTCGAAATCGAACTCTCGACTCCTTGAATCCATTCATCACCGATACACATTCTCCCAAGCATCCACGAATCTTACCGCCACTATAGCTATTTTCCTGCACATAAAAAAAAAGGAATGAGCCTAATGCCCAGCAAGGAAAAATCTAACACATAGTTTAAATACATAAATTTCATAAGAAACATAAAAACTTAACATAACACTTATATCATACACATACTATAATGGCCATTATTACTTGGGGTCCCATAGACTAATCAAGTCATATGCCCATTAGATTAGTGGGGTCCTACTAGCTAAGTAGGTCATATGCCCATAATCTATTTGGGGCTTGTTAGTCAAATGGGTCATATGCCCAAGCCTACAAACATACATATTTCATAAAATATTTTATAACATATTTCATAGCATAAAACATAAGATAACATAAGCATATAACATATAGATTCTATCCTATTTTCCTTACCAAAGTTACCGGGATATGAGGACAGAGTTGGGACTTTTGGAACACTCCTAAAACCATATATAATAGGGTGAGTAGATTTGAAGAAAAATAAATGAAAGGAATGGAAGGACTAAACCTTGAGAAAAAGACTTACCAAAACCTTTTTGCTCAAGAACTTAGATTTCCTAACCAAAATAAAGATTAAGGTTAGAGGCTGAGTAGAAGACTATGAGAACTTAAAAGAACAAGTACAGAAATGAACTAGAGTTTTGGATTACCTTGAAAACTTGTAAGACCAATCTACACCTCAAACCGAAATACTATAAAACCTTACTTCCCAAAGTGTTTGATAAGCTTATGATGATCAAGCTTATGATTCCCCAACCCAGGTGTTTACACTCTCACACTCACTTAGCACTTGCAGCCTCTGAACTTAGAGCAAAAGATGAATAATGGCTGGGTACTAGGTCCTATTTATAGAGTTTAGGAATGAAAGGATCTTAATTTTACTTGAATAAAAATAATAGCTTTTTAGGTGAAAATAATTTGAATTATCGTTCAGCAGAGGCTGAAGACTCGTTAAAAAAGATGCTGGACTTATCAAGAGGTTGAATGGCTGAATGGAAAACGATTTCAAAATGTTTCAAAAAATACTGAAGGAGGCGATATATCGCCCCCTTTAGGCGATATATCGCCTGGGCCAGTATGCCCGAGGCTGTCGTGCATCGTCTCGTGTTTTCCGTATCTACGTGCTGCGATATATCGGCACACGCTGATTATTTAAACACGAAATTACACATTTTTAGCTAAATTTGAATGGGGTAAACAGCCTTGACTAAGCCCTCAACGTATTCAAAGCTGCTGACTGATCTTATAGCATTCAAACTTTACCCCTTATTAAATTTAATCCTCAAAATACTTAATCCTTAATCACCCATACCTAACATGTGCTTAAAATCATATTGGTTCTTATCTAAACCTTATAGTATAATAAATATTATCCTTAATTATCAGTCATATTAATCAAACCTTAGGTTAACATCAATATTCTTAAACTATAGATTAAACTTAGAAAATCTATAAGTACTACTATGAGTGTCCAAATAATTCCCGGTCTGAACCAAAAATCCACAGTTACAAAGATAATACTATTAATACTATAATACTACTATCTATCTTAGCTAAGTAAAGTTCTTGGACTCTACAAGAAAACTAAAGGAAACTAAAGAAACATAAAGAATTAAACTGAAATGAACTTAAGATTAGGAATACCTTTGAATGTACTAGAACCGAACTACACCTCAATATTGGAAACGCTATTTATCTTACTTTCCAAGTGTTTATAAAGCTTATACCCCAACTGTAACACCCCAACTCCAGGGACCGTTACGGTGTGCCTTGTAAACAGTGCTAAACTCGCTAATTGAGTCATTTGGCCAAAATCGTGTAACTAAGTATGTTTAGCGGTTTAGGGATTAAAAATTTTGGTTAAGATGTAACGTTTCACTAGAACGTTTAACATATACATTGGGATCCCAAAAATATAATTTCAAAGTCTATTACAGAAAAATATTTACAACAGGCCGTTCTAAGCGGCAAAACAGGGTTCAAACCTAGTTCCTCTTTAAACCTCGGCCATGGCGGACGAGCAGCTGCATATGTACACGTCATCACCTAAGCTCTCCAACTCAAGGATGGTCCAGCTTCCTTTTTCCTTTACCTGCACCACATAGCACCCGTGAGCCGAAGCCCAGCAAGAAAACACAACAAAGCATGATAAAATATCAACAATGATCATAATAATCATTCAGGACTATCAGTCCAAAACAGGTAGGTGACAGTAGTCAAAGTCACAAAAATGGGTACAGCTCCCTTTATCCATGTGACGATAGGGTCACCAGGGCTTGACTGATAGGTTATCCTTTCATAAGTTCAATCAGGATAGGTGTATGGTGAATGGTCACCAACATAACCTTCCCCATGACCATAGAGTCATAACCTGGGGACAGCACCCTTTAGCCATGTGACGGTAGGGTCACCAGGGCTTAACAAATGAGTGAGCATCTCACTAGCTTCAACAGGATAGGTGCATGGTGATTGGTCACCAACATAACCTTCCTCCCGACTCTAGAGTCGTAACTGTGGAACAGCATTCCCTAGCAATGTGACAAACAGTCACCGGGGCCATATGCCCTGGCTCTGAACATCTGGTCTTAGACCAGGCAAGCGCTTATAAGTTCATTGACTTTAGGGTCGGTCCAGCATTAATGCCATGGAGCCATTCAACGCTGATATCGATTAGATCTAATCCTCACTCGGCCCTGCATCCTCGACGCTTATGCCGTTTCTGACCCTCAGGTCAGTGAAACACGACTAGTGTTCAGCTCATTGTGAACTTGACTAATAAATCACAACTTCACAAATGAATCCAACACCATTGCCGATTCTGACTAATAAGTCAGTGCCATACACAAGTAAGTCACGCCACCAAACATGTGTCACATGTCCAATATCCATAAACAAGGTATTCAGCATGCTTACTCAACAAGTATTAATACAATTAGGACCATGCACAAACCCAGAGGCACAGGCTCTGAACAATGTCATACTCAGTACTCAAAGCATGTCCTAATCACATGTTTCTCATGCATCACATGCATTATACTTAACAATCCAACATGCTCCAATCATAGCCATGCATGTCATGTTTAATAACCAACCAACATACATCAAGAATAGCCATGCATGTCATACTTAATAATCAACCAACATGCATCAAGAATAGCCACGCATGTCACATATACACAGGGTGCAATTTTCTTACCTCTGAGTCGAGCTAAAATGATTAAAAGAACGACCCTTGAGAACGATCAACTTTTAGTCCTTTAGCGGTCACCTAGTCATAACCAAATATAGGATACCATCAATAAAAATGATCAACATAGGTTCCCAAACCAATATCTAGCCTCCGAAAAATCAATCCACACTTAACCGGGTAGTAGGATCGACCCCGAGGCCTAAGGCCAACATCCCTAAGTCAAAAACCTATTTCTGGCCAAAACTGCCCTGATGGGCCGCGGCTCACCCTCAGACAGAAGCACAATTCTTCCCAGAAACACACTCAGGCCGCGGCACACCATAGACAGGTTGCGGCACATTACGCAAACCAGCAAGCCACCATCTTGCTTCCCCTGCGTTTCTCCTCAAAACCAAACCTTCAAACCAGTCCCAAACCTCAACCTAACACCCAATTAAACCACTAAACATTATCAACAACTCACCCACATCAAAACCCAAGCTAAACATCAACTAAACTTCCATTAATTCCAACTATTTACCAAGAAATCACAAGCTGAAAGTTTAAAGCCAAAACAGAGTATACCATGAAACTAATGGTTGGAACTTACCTCAAACTTGATTTTGAATCCCCTTTAATGGCTGAATCAAATCCCTAAGCTCCCACCTTTGATCTCCTAACTTAACTCCTCAATTTGGGCTCTCAAAATTCAAAGAAAAGCAAAGGGGAAAACATGTACGGGGGAGAAGAAGAAGATGAGGATGGGGCTCTGTTTTTTGTTCTGTTTTCCACAGCCTACTAACCCTCATATAAATCCAAGCTAAATGACCTAAATGCCCCTAGGTCATTTAAGGTTCCTAAAGCCACCCCAAGGGCAAAACCGTCCTTTCCCGCCTATCTCGTTAATTATAATTACCGCTCTCCAATTCCCACTATTCTCAATAATCTCGAATACCAATAAATCATATCCCATTGCCCTTTTATTCCTGGTAATGTTCTAGTCATCAAAATGACCCCGAGACTCACCCCGAGCCCCGAACTTAAACCCATTATGACTAGACTGAACACTTACATCTCATGATCGTCTCATGCCGAATAGCTTGAACCAATCCACCTTATAATATGGCTATATTAATTAATCACCACCATGAACCCAAAATACACAATTACGCCCCCAGCGGCCAAATTACCAAAATACCCTTATAATAATAAACACCCCCATATGCATGCATTTACCATCATATAATAATATAATTCACATGAACATGCATATGATCATTAAATAGCATCATAATTCAATTATGGCCCTCCCGGCCTCCTAATCAAGGCCCTAACCCTTATTAGGAAATTCAGGGCAATACACCAACCCAAGTGTTTATCACTCTATAGTAACCCTAGCAGCTTTAAGGCTCTGAACACAGCTTGTAGAATGAGAGAAATGGTTGGGTACTAGGTCCTATTTATAGAGTTCAAGAAGTGAAAAGATCTTCTTTTAGCTTGAATTAATTAAAAAATATTTGAATATTCGTTCAACAGAGGCTTAAGACTCAGTCAAAACATTCAAAGGCTTGTCAAGAGGTTAAGGAATGAATTGAGCTTGGTTTCAAAATCATTTGAAAACATAACCCTAGGGCTGATATATCGCCCATTATAGGCGATATATCGCTTGGGCTTATGCCCCGAGTGCTCGTCGATTCGTTTGTGCGAAGTTCACGTGTTTTTTGTATTCCCCGTGTGGTGATACATCAACTCCTAGGCTGCGATATATCTGCATACGTGAATATATTAAACACGTAATTGCACATTTTTCAGCATAATTGAATTGATTAATCATGTTTGACTGAGTAATACGAAATTCCAGCAAGTTCTGTAAGGGTCTAGAGCTTTTAGAAACTTCTATTTTTGAATTATCCACTTAAAAATGCTTAATTCCTCAAATAAACAAGACTATGACAAATGTCATGCTCTTAATGGTCTTGGAAGATTCTAGAGCTTTCTTGAACTTTCTTTCTATTTAAACTATAGTTAAATCCTTAAATAAACATGCACATGACAAGTGTCATGATCTTATTAATTCTATCTAAACCTTATAGTATAAATAATAACATCTTTATAATTAGCTATATTAATCAAACATTATGTTATAATTAATATTCTTAAACTATAGGCTAAACTTATAAAATCTATAAGTGTTGCTACGAGTGTTCAACTAAGTCCCGACTTGAACCAAAATCCACAGTATTAAACATACTATAACTACTACTAACTATTACTACTACTACTATCTAACTAGCTAAGTAAAGTTTTGGGACTCTACATCTTGATTATAGGCTTAGAGAGAAAATGTTTTTCTTTTGTGAAAAAGATGATAGTTTTTCTTCTATGTAAAAACTTGTTGTTTCTATAATCTATCATATAGAATATATAGACATTATTATCTTTAATAATATATATAATAATGATAAAAGACAAAGTCTTACATTCCATTTTAAAACCCCTTTTAAAATGTTTTATTAATTAATTAAAATTTTTAAAAAAAAACCAATAACCGATCACATCAATAGTGCTACACGCATAGAGCAGTCCAAGCCCTATCCGTGTGGCATATCCCTGGAAATAGGATTTTATTGTTCATGTGTTTTTATTTTAATTAATTAATAATTAGAAATTCAAATAAGGTATCATTTTTTTTAAGGAAAAGATAACAACTTAAATTTCAAAATTCAAAATTTGAATTTCCATTATCATCTTATTATTAATTAAATATATATAATAATCAAAATCAATTTTGACTATCCATATTTATCTATTCATACTTAAATAAAATAATTGATCAAAATAAATTTCTTCTATTTCTACACATTTTGAAAATTGCACAAATGCAATAGTAAATTGTGCAACTTCAATTATCACATAATTGCACATTTATCCCGAAGAATAAATATTCTCTCAAATAGCCCATTCATAGTTTGACCCTTGTATCAACTCTTACCTTAATTAGAATTGATAGAGTCGCCCTAAGGACCTATGGACCAATAATTCCAAGCTCCAATAAATAAAATATTATTAACCAAAACTCTTTGATTCAACAATCATATATATTAATCTCATGATTATTCCACTATAAATATGAGATTGAAATCTTGAGAATTAAAAACATATATTTACTGAGTGCTTTATTGTAACCATAAAGTGTCCATTGATATAATCATTGCATACAAATTAATTCTCTATTAATGATTCATAATTTAAGTGGGAATAAAATTACTGTTTTACCTTTTTAATTATATCTTGATTCCTAATGTACCATCGACTTTACTAGTGAAGGTTAATTCATAATCTAATTATGAATATGACGTCAATAACTTTTTCAGTTCCAAAAGCCAACCCAATATGGAATCATCATTCAATCTATAAGAAGTTATAGATTCCATGTCTTGTTAAGTTATGTCCCCAACCATATACATCATTGAGTCCCCAAAATAATAGTTTTTAGCCTGATCATTCTGACAAACCGTAACTCATGAATCAAAGGATCAAATGACATATATAGGAGTTCATAGTAACTTTAGGATTAAGATCAGTTTGTATATGATCATCAGTTAATGTGTTTTATAATACTACGAAACAGTATTTAAACAAGTATTATTAAATCACATCTGGTCCAGTTCTACATACTCTCAGCATGCAAAGTACCTCCACTAAAGTGTCCTACTACACTAGTAACCCGGATCTAGGTTACATGTATTCATAATACTAGTGGACCGTACTAGCAGTAATTAATCTAAAGATTCCATAACTTTATTTTATTGCAAACTATTTAAGTTCATTATGTCAATCTCGATCCTCTCATACCAATATGAGATTGAGACCACATAGATGAACTTGGGAATTTTCTGATATTTACTTAATATTATTAACAATAATATAGTACATAAGCTACATATATACAATAATTCAATTCATTCATTTATTTCATTAAAACCATTGTCAACTACAATTGCTTTAAGGGCACAATTCCCAACTGTTATCCCTGTTTTCCCCCCAGACACGTGGCACGACACAATGGATCTGTGGGCTCTCTCGAAGAGATCAAAGGCCCAGCCTAAGCCCACTGGACGGGGAAGAAGAAAGTCATATTGGTCCAATCGTTAGCAAGCCCAACATTGTTCGATGGGCGCGCCATAACGAGGGAATCGGGAGCAAGATGTGGACCCAATTCATCTTCCCGGTCTCAACCTAATGGCATCATCCGGGATGCGAGTAAGGGTGACAAGCTCAACAGTCTGAGAATACACCTTTGTCAAGAATGAACCCGAGCTCTGGTAAACGAACCAGGGTCCCGGTGAATGGATCGGGACGTTAGTAAATGAACCTGGACCAGGCTTCCGGATAGGGCAGGATTGAACTTCCCTAACACTGACACATCCCCAAGAAACACGGAGTTTAGTCTCCTCAATTGTAATGCCCTACTACCCAGGGACCGTTACGTTGTGCATTTTAAACAGTGCTAAACTCGTTAACCGAGTCATTAGGCCATAATCGTGTAACTAAGTATGATTAACGGTTTAGGGTTAAAATTTTTGGTCAAAGATACAATGTTTCATTAAAATGTTTACTTATACATTGGGATCCCAAAAATATATTTTAAAGGTTAATTACAACAAAAGATTTACAACCAGCCAACCTAAGCGGCAAAATAGGGTTTAACCCTAGTTCCTCTTTAAACCCTCGGCCGTGGTGGTCGAGCAGCCGCATATGTACACATCGTCACCTAAACTCTCCAACTCAAGGATGGTCCAACTTTCTTTTGCCTTTACCTGCACCACATAGCACCCGTGAGCCGAGGCTCAGCAAGAAAACTCAATATGCTCATGAATAGGTAATAACATGTCACTAAATCATAATAAGCATGCCTAACAATAATAGCCTTATTCATGCATGCAAGTAAGTTCAAGTATATGATTGTGGGCCCTGCCCTCCTATATGGATGACTATCAATTCAATCCTAAATGAATATCACTAATGATTATGGTAATCATACTGAGGCTTGCTGCCCAATCAGATAAGTGACTAAGGAGTCACAAACTTAAACCAGATAAGTGACTATGGAGTCACGAACTTGAACCAGATAAGTGATTATGGAGTCACGAACTTGGGTTCCACACCCTAACCAGATAAGTGACTATGGAGTCATGCACTTGGGCTCTGCACCCTAAGCCATGTGACGTTATAGTCACCTGAGCCTTTTGGCCTTGGCTCTAAGTAACTAGCCTTTAGACTAGACAAGCACTTTTAGTTTTCATCGAACTTAGGGTCGGTCAAGAATTTCATGCTTATGTTGATAATTCTTATGTCGATTAGATCTAATATTTTCAGCTTGCGTTAAACACTCTAATACCGTTCTTGACTTATAAGCCAATACCATACGACCATTGCTCAGTACTACTACTGAACTTGACTATTAAGTCACAGCTTCACAATCAATACTGACACCATTGCCATTTCTGACTAATAAGTCAGTACCATTGACAAATAAGCAAGACTTCTAAGCATTTACAATGCAATCAATTTCCACATATAGAGCACTCAACATGCTTCATCAATAACCATGCATGTCACATACTGGGTGCAGTTTTCTTACCTCTGGTTCGAGCGTGAAATAATAAAAGAACGACCTTTGAGAACGATCGGTCCTTAAGTCCTGTAGCGGTCACCTAGTCATAACCAAATATGAAATCCCATTAATAAAATAAATGATAAAAGGTTCATGGTCTAAAACCCTGCTCTCGGGACCACTCTCGTGCTCTCGGGACTTCCAATCCATCCAACGGGGTGGTGGAACCATCCCCCGAGCCCCCAAAGTCCTCCCAAGCCCTAAAAATTGGTCTTGCTGAAACAGACCTAGCGCTCGGACACTTATGGGTAGCGTTGGGCGCTTCCCCAAGTCAGAGAGCACCAGAGCTCTCCTCTGCCTAGTGCTGGGTCACCAAAAGTGGCGTCGGGGCGCCAGTTGACAGACAAGAAAATTCTGGTTTTCCTCCCCTGCATTTTCCCCTGGATACCAAGCTCAAAACCAACCTAAACACCATCCAAACTTATAATTTAACCCCAAAACCTCATCAATACCTCAACCTCATCAAAACCCAAGCTTTATACCTCTTAAAACCACACCAAATACCTAGTTCTACAATCAAGAATCCAAAGCTTTAAACTATCCTTAAAAATAGAGCAAACCAGAAAATCAAACTGAAATCCTTACCTTAAACACATAATTGAATCCCTTTTAGCTACTGGTCACAACCCCAAACCCTCAAGCTTTGATCCCCAAGCTTCAATCTCCACTTAGCCTTAACACCAATCCATGAGGAAGAGAGAGAGACGTAATCGTGAGAGAGGAAGAAGGAGTCTCTGTTTTGGCTGTTCAAATCTTCTACAACCAGCCACTTAAGTCTATCTTATGGTCAAAAGACCAAAATTCCCCTAGGTCAATTTAATTCCTCTTAAGGCTAGCAAGGGAAAAAGTTTCATTTCTCAACTATCCCGTTAATTATAATTAACGTCCTCCAAATCCTGCTACTTCCAATATCCTCAAATAATTACCAAATAATTTCCCCCATTATCCGATCCCGGTGAAGTACTAATCATCAAATTACCCCGAGACTCACCCCGAGCCCGATAAATAACCCCGTTATGACCAAACCGTTAACTTGCACTCTAAGATCGTCTCATGCCAAATAGATCGAACATATCCACATAATAATGTGGCCTCATCCATACTTCACCAACATGCATGAAAATATACAAATATGCCTTCAACGGGCCAAAATACCCTTACAATGAAAAGTGGACCCACATGCATCAATTTATCATAATATAATATTATAACTCACATAATCAAGCATATAATCATTTAATTTCATAATAAATCAATTATGGCCCTCCTGGCCCCCTAATCCAGGCTTTAAGCCACATTAGGGAATTTGGGTCGTTACAAAAAGAATCAAGGGGAAAAACAACTTACCCATATGCTGGAAGTCTAGCACCAACATGGGGTTCTTCTCCAGGAGGAACCCAGATGTCATGAACTAGTAGTGTTTGACATCCGGGGTGTGCTTCTAGGTGTTGTAGGGAGCCGGATAGTTACCACACGACTTCAATTTGTAGAAGTCGTCCTGGGTCTTGTCTTTGACATTAAGCTGCGACTCCAGGTTGTAAAAATACAACACCTCCACAGGGGTGGGCACCGGGATCTCCTTAGATGCACAAAAGATGCGCCACCCCACGAGCAGCTTGTAGGCCTGGGGCAGGAATTGGAATGGCACGAACTTTAGGAATCACGCGAAGTAGTCATGAAGCGGGAGCGTAGCTCTCGCACTTATATGGCCTACACTTTAGGCCCCAAACTCGCCCACGTTGGTGTGGGCCTTCTTCTTCCTTCCTAGCCAGCCAGTTGTAGAAGAGTCCGGGAGTCGATTCTACTCCCAAATGCTTCTCCAAGGCATCCAACATCTGGTAGTTCCGGAACTTCTTTTTCTCCTCATTCATCTCCCATGTGTTGCCCGTGGGAGGCTTGCGCCTTTCCAGGACAATGGGGCCCGATTGCACGAAGTCTTCTGGGTGAAGAGTGATGCCGCTGCTCATGATCAGGGATCTAGAGACAACAAAGGAAACAAAAAAAACCAAGCAGTCAACACCAAAACCCAAGAAAATTGGTTAAGGTACGGGGGTTTCTCCTAAAACTGCTTGGAGAAGTCCCCTCCGAACCCAGATCCGGGATCAATGGAGATCCCAAGAGCCTTGGTCGGGAACTAGGAGTGAAAATTTTTTCTCTAATGTTCCCGAATCAGTCTCAAAAAGTCTGAAGTGATCCGGGATGACTCTACCGAAGATATTACCTAGGCAGTCTACACTACAGACCTACACCGTTCTACTTAGAACCACCCTACACGGTGGTCCCGATTCTAATAGTCCTATGGTCACAGAGGTAATACTACAAAACAAAAAAGATAAGGAAATAAACAGAGGCAAAAGACCAGAGAGCTTACTGTGAGGCACTGGGCCTGAAAGTTGTAGAGTCTCCGGCGACAGGACTTGCAAGATTTTGGCCTTGAATTGACGAAGGTGATACAGGAGTTCATCTACTGGTTGGACCAGGATCGGACTGTCTGATGGCCGTGCAGAAAAAGGCTGAGTCGAAAAGACACAAGAACGGAGATGAAGCAGTCGTCTGAAAATTTCATCGGCAAACTCGAACATAAAAAGCTCTGATTTAGCTCTGATTGTTAGAATGTGTAAAGTTGTGAATGAAACTCTGGGGGTATTTATAGGGCTAAAACCCACTACTTGATCCAACAGTTAAGAATGATTGTCCTCATCTAACGATCCCAGACAACACAGAGGCTTGAATTAGCCCCGTCAAGTACCAAATCATGGATTCGCCAATTCATGATCCGCGCCCACCTGATCCAAGGATCCACATTAAGAAATTTTCAAGAATATCCCCATCCAACGGTCCTAGATGGTGCAGAGGCATTAAATATCCCACTCAAGTACCCTATCAACATATTTCGTGCCGACGGGACGCTTCAAAAATCATGCTCACACCCATCAGTTATTGTGACAATCAAAAGATTCTTTCCAGATCCGCACATCATGAGTGGTATAGATGCACCAGTTACAGAGGGACACGTATATAAATCGTGGTGAATTTGAAAGAACGAGGATCACCCAAATGGTCCTGAAGTAAATGAACTCACCTTCTGGGAAACAACCCGAGCTGTTGAGATTTGATCAGGGACACTGATGCAAACCTCCTCCGTGCAAGATTAACTGAGTGGCCCCATGAAAATGAACCTGTCTTCTGGGAAACAAACCAGGATATTAGGATTTGATCCGAGAGAATGAAGCAAGTCTCCATTATGCAAACACAGGCAAAGACTTGGGGGGTAAATGTTATCCCTACTTTTCCCCCAGACACGTGGCACGACACAATGGATCTGTGGGCTCTCTCGAAGAGATCAAAGGCCCAACCTAAGCCCACTGGACGGGGAAGAAGAAAGTCCTATTGGTCCAATCGTCAGCAAGCCCAACATTGTTCGATGGGTGCCACCATAATGAGGGAATCAAGAGCAAGATGCGGACCCAATTCATCTTCCTGGTCTTAACCTAATGGCATCATCCGGGATGCGAGTAAGGGTGGCAGGCTCAACAGTTTGAGAATACACCCTTGTCAAGAATGAACCCGAGCTCTGGTAAACGAACTAGGGTCCCGGTGAATGGATCGGGACGTTAGTAAGTGAACCCGGACCAGGCTTCCGGATAGGGCAGGATTGAACTTCCCTGACGCTGACACATCCCCAAGAAACACGGAGTTTGGTCTCCTCAACTAACCTGTAGAAAAGGTTACATACGGAATGTACGCCGTTATTGAGAAACAGTACTACCACTACCCTGACGAATCCTGTCCCCAGGATCTCCTTAGAAGCCCACGCAGACCAGTCTGAGGCTACATACTGCTATCAACTATAAAGCCTTGTTATGTCCAAGCCAACCCAATGGGCCCTGATTAATGTATATTATTTAGCAAAATCCTTTGTCTTAAGCCTCCATTAGCGATACAACCATGATTACATCCCTATTGGGCCCAGATTAGTCCAGCCCAAGCCCATTGCATCCAACTGCCTATAAATAGGACCAGTTGTGTACTGTAGAAGGAGTCCCGAATTTTCTCTTGTAAGCAATTACTCTGCCCAAACTTGTAGAAAACTCCATTGTTAAAGCTTTCTAAGCTCCTATACAATAGACTCGTGGACTAAGGCTCATTAACGCCCCAACCACGTAAAAACATTGTGTGATTATCATTAAATCCTTTCTTTTTAGTTCTCTTATCACTCATAATTCTAGTTTCTGAAAAACTTGATAAACACCAACAAATATACACTATCAATAGTGTATATTTACGATTTTGATATAATTTAATAAATGATGTTCCTTGAATAGGATTTGTGTGGATTGGATTGATTGACTCTCGGTGAGCAGTTTAAAATAAGCTAAGGACCTAAGGTAGTAAATTTCACCTTTTGTGCTTAAGTGTGAGATGCATGACTACATTGATTATATATGTTTAATGAGTTAAGTATTGGATAATGATGCATATGATGAGTATGTGATGAATGGTTATATGAGTTATGTGTGGTTGAATACCATAATGGATTGTATGACATATAATAGATGAAGTTCATGATATGTGAAAGTTGTCTTAATTGGTCAAGTTTGATCTGAGTTATGTACAAGTAAGTGTTCTCAAGTTGATGAATATGTGGATTTCTTTCTATGTTCATGATTTTGTTACCTGTTATGATATATGAAGCCTTTAAGTTTTTAGGCTGGAAACCTTAGACCTGAGCCATAGCTCTACGTTAAGGTATAATAACACCACCAACCCAAAGCTTCACATATTATGACTAAAGATGTTTTGAGTTATATGAGATGTGATGCAGTGCCTTGATTGAATATCATCAAACATGGATCATGAACATGAACATTGGCATTTTAGCATCAGCATGTATGCATGGCATGTACAGTTATGTGATACATTATTATGTGATATAAGACCATGCATAGGAATATAAGAAAAGTTATGAAATGCCTTGAAAAGTCTTATGTAAAGTTAAACATTTTAATGACACAAGACTTAAGCAAAGTGATAATAAGATGTTTAAAAAGGGTGCCACTATTTCGATGAAGCAATTAAGTAAGTTCAGTAAAGAAGACGGGGGTCTATAAGGCTTAAAGTGGCTGTCCACTAGTGTGGGCTTGGTCAGAGTTGACCATTCATATATGTTTGCCATGTTCTCGTCTTTCTCCTCCTTTTATATGTGTAATAAGTATGATAGCTATGGCAACGATGAAATGAGTAATACGATGAGCCCAGCTGTGATGATGGCTAGCCAGAGGAGAACTCATGGGATTTTATATTATATGTGTAACAAGCCCTACATGCATTGGCTAAATCGAACATTGTGCACAAAAGATAATGAGCCCATAAAAATGTGAAAGTAAAAATTAAAAAAAAAAAAAGCATAAAAGTCAAGTTTGAAAGTTCTTGATCAATAATGAAATGTATAAGTATTATAAGTCAGCATATGAGTATATGTCCACTTCAAACTCACGACATTCATCTGTATGTGTATGCATGAGATTTACTTACTGAGAGTTAGCTCATTATATTACTTTCCAACATTTTTCTAGGTGTGACTTTAGATGTTGGGCAACTTGTGGAGCACGGACTCAGTAGCAATGCAATAGTGGTTTAGGGTTTTTCATATTGCTATAATTAAATTTAAAGTATTCATACGTGTAATAATTTCTATTAATAAGAATATATAAAAGTTTTAAATTTTTATGTATTTCTTAGTATCATTTTATTTAATTCGTTTGGTTAAGTGCTTAACATACTCGTAAACCCTGGAATTACGAGTATGTGGCAATCGTACCCTACCTTAGGGTCATCACAGATGGTATCAGAGCCTTGAGGTTGTAGATGTCGTATACTCGTTATGTTATTAATTTTTGGGATCCAAAATGCTACTGAGTTCCGCCACAAGACAAGCCACACATGAATGGTTAGTATAACCTATAAATATTTTAGTTAATGTATGTTAATGACGTGTTATAATTGTACGATCGCTAAATTATCGTTAGCCATGATATAAGTATGAGTTTGGATTAAATGATTATTCCCATACTTGGTATACAAACTGAAATTTGTTATTTATCTAAATGCATGCCTTTATTATTGATGTGATAAATAATTGATGATTTATCGATATCGATGTTTGTGTTGTTATTTGATATTCTCAAGCTTTGAAAGTGACCTATCAGTTCAGTTAGTATGTTAAAGGGTTAATATGTCAGGTTAGTGTTTCGGAGAACAAAGTTTTAAGTTGTCACTGAGAGCACACACAATAAGAAACATTAGTGGAATTAGAAAACAATGGTATATATATAAAGTACGTAATACATTCAAAAATTTTGGAGTCACATTAATGATTGGGGTTCTGGACACGTTCTTCCTCGATGATCAACTTCCGTTGTTCAATTATAAGGTTCTCCCAGTAGTTTGAAGTGTCCGGCATTTTTCCTTCATATCGGTTGAGTAGCTAGCCACAAGTTTAGTTAAAGACTCATTCTCCTTAACCAACTTCTCATTCTCTTGAGTCAATCTCTTGTTGACCTTTCTAATGGTTAGCAACTCTTGTTTATGCATTTCTATATACATTTTCAAGTGGTCAACCTCTTGTTCTCTTGCAAGAACCTGTTGGCCTAGGTTTGAGATCGATGTTGTAGCATTTATGGTAAAGACTAAGGAATCTTTTACAACTTGTAGGTCTGACCTATGAGATAAAAAAAAAATTCTCTTTACGGGTAAGTAGGCGTTACAATTTTTTTAGTTTTATTTGCGTTTTTTTTCAAATCTAAAACTCAAACATTTGTAGAAAAATGATGTCTAACGATACCTAACAATGCATTAACGATGCAATTGCGATGGCACCTTAAAAACATGGGTTTTAAGCCAAAATGATGCTTAACGATGGTTTAGCGATGATACTATAAGAACTTAATTTTGGCACAAAATGATGGCTAACGATAATTTAGCGATCGTACCATAAATACTTAACTTTTGGCACAAAACGATGGCTAACGATGGTATAACCATGGTGTAGCGATGCGTTAGCAACGGTACCATAAAAACTTAATTTTTGGCACAAAACGATAGCTAATGATGGTTTAGCGATGGTACCATAAAAACTTAATTTTTGGCACAAAATGATGGATAACGATGGTATAGCAACTTAATTTTTGGCACAAAATGATGGCTAACGATGGTACCATAAAAACTTAATTTTTGGCACAAAATGATGGCTAACGATGGTGTAGCGATGGTACCATAAAAATTTAAATTTTGGCACAAAATGATGGCTAACAATGGTTTAGCGATGATACTATAAAAACTTAATTTTTGGCATAAAATGATGGATAACGATGGTATAATGATGGTATAGCGATGATACCATTAAAACTTAATTTTTGGCACAAAATGATGGCTAACGATGTCTTAGCGATGGTCTGTGTTGAAATTTGCTTGAAACTTTGGTGATGCTTAATTTTTCACTCGGATGTCAGTTTAAGATATTTTTTTTTTTTATTTTGGTAGTTTTGGAGATCAAAATCTTTCTAAAGGGTAGATCTCCAAAAAATATCAAAATTAAAAGAAATCACTTCAAACAAACATTTGAGTGAAAAGTTATGCATCACCAAAGTTTCAAGCAAATGTCATCGCAGACCATTGCTAACGCATCCCTAAATCATCGTTACCCGTCGTTTTGTGCCAAAAATTAAGTTTTTATAGTACCATCGCTACACCATTGTTATACCATCGTTAGCCATTGTTTTATGCCAAAAATTAAGTTTTATGGTACCATCGCTAAACCATCGTTAGCCACCATTTTGTGCCAAAAATTACTTTTTTATGGTACCATCGCTAAACTATCGTTATACCATCATTAGCCATCATTTTGTGCCAAAAATTAAGTTTTATGGTACCATCACTAAACCATCGTCATACCATCATTAGCCATCGTTTTGTGCCAAAAATTAAGTTTTTATAGTACCATCATTACACCAGCGTTAGCCATCGTTTTGTGCCAAAAATTAAGTTTGTATGGTATCTTCGCTAACGCATCGCTAAACCATCGTTATACCATCGTTAATCATTATTAAGCATCATTTGGCTTAAAACTCATGTTTTTAAGGCTCCATCACAATTACATCATTAATACATTGTTAGGCATCGTTAGACATCTTTTTCTGCAAATTATTAAGTTTTAGATTTGAAAAAAAATGTAAATAAAACTAAAAAAATCTTGTACATAAGTGTTCAAAATCATTAAATTAGTGTCTTAGGTGAATCTTTCATTTAATTTAAGTTTTGAATGAGATTTATCATCATTAAATTTTTAGAAAAAATGATGAAAAAACTTTAATGGTGGTAGAGGTGGGACTTCAATGGTGGTGGAGGCGTTAATGGCAGTGACGGTGTGGAGAGGTGTTGTGCTCTACCACCATGGGGAGATGGTGGTGATGGTGTCGTGGTTACAGAGAAACGGGGAAAGATTGAGAGATTGAGAGAGAAGTTGTACGAGAGGAAGAGACAGAACAAGAAAGGGCAATTTCGTCCAATTTTTTTTTTCAAAAAGTCATACTATTGTCATATTTTGTAAAGTTAGCATACCCAAAAAATCAAGTATCTTATTATGCATAAAGCATTGAGATTTCAAGGGAAATTTTAGTTTCTATGCATCATATTGGATGCTAATTAAAAAATATGCTAGGCATATTAAGTATTTAAAAATAATGATATTTTTTGGCACTCTACCAAAAATACAATCATTTCTTCCCTCTTCTCTCTTCTCACTCCCCCCCCCCCCCCCCCCTTCTCTCTCTCTCTCTCTCTCTCTCTCTCTCTCTCTCTCTCTCTCTCGGTTCACTCTCTCTCACCTCACGACACCACCAACACCACCACCACATTAAATACTGCATTTCGAACAGATCTAAAACTCTACAGAAAATCGACATTGCTCGATGGTGGTTCGATGGTGCTCGATGTCAGCTCGATGGGGCCTTCAAAATCAAGATTTCATGAAAATACAACTTTGCTTGATGGTGGTCGATGCCAGCTCGATGGACTCAATGCGATTATTGCAAAAGACATAATTTTTCACTCGGGTGTCTGTTTTGGGTGATTTTTTTTATTTTAGGTATTTTTTAAAGATCTACACGTTTGACATGTTCATATTTACATTTGTGAAGTGTAACACTTGAAAAAAAAATACAAAAATCCAACATACACCTCATGTTTAAGACATGTTTTAATATGTTTTCAAGTTTTAGACTTCACAAATGTGAATATGAGCATGTCAAACATGTAGATCTTGAAAAAATACCTAAAATAAAAAAAAATCACCCCAAACGGACATCTGAGTGAAAAATTATGTTTCTTACAAGAATTGTATCGAGTCCATCGAATTGGCATCGAGTACAATCGAACCACCATCGAGCAAAGTCATTTTTCCATGAAAATCTTGATTTTGAAGGCCTCATCGAGGTGGCATCAAGCACCATCGAACCATCATCGAGCAAACTCAATTTTCTACAGATTTCAGAGTGTTAGATCTGAAAAAAAAAAAATCGCAAAAAAAAAAAACTCAAAAACCATACCTAGATTTATTTGAAATGCAGTATTTATTGTGGTGGTGGTGTTGGTGGTGTCGTGAGATGAGAGAGAGTGAACTGAAAGAGAGAGAAAGAGAGAGAGGGGGAAGAGAGAAGTGAGAAGAGGGAAGAGATGTGGGTATTTTTGGTGGAGTACCAAAAAGTGACATTATTTTGAAATATTTAATATGTCTGTCATATATTTTAATTAACATCCAATATTAAGCATAAAATGTGAAACTTCCCTTTAGAAAACTATGCTTCGATTTTAAAATTATACCAAAATACCCTTCCGTATTTCCTTCTTTATCTCTATAATTTTTTATGAACAAGTCAAATTTCCCCTTAAAAATCTCCATTTATCTTCTTCTATTTACCACTATCATATTCCATTGACGGTGTTTCCTCCGGCGAAGGTATTATTTCTTTCTCAAATTCCCACAGAAACCCTAAAATCTCTATCTTCTGCCACTCCAGTTCCGTCGCCGGGCGCCGTCTCTCACTCTTCATCACTTTCAGGTATCTCATGTTAGTTACTTGTTATTTTTCGTTTCTATACACGTTTGGATAAGTACTTTTAGAAATGTAGTAGCCAGTTTATATTCTTGTAATGGAAAATGAATTCCCTTAAGTTAGCATTCTCTATTGGAAAATTGAAGTCAACTTTTTTGGTACAGTTGATTTGCCAGAGTAATGATAAGATTATCTATTTGTTCTTAAATTCGTAACTAAATCATTAATCCTTGGCTGTTGAAGAGTGTATGCTTGTTTCCGAGATTATGAAATTATTTTTCTTTTCCTGTTTTCGAAAATAATATATATATATATATATAGTTATGTAAATGCCCATCCTTCCATAATAAAACAATTTAGAACTGGACCTCTGCCCCTAGACTTACTCAAATGTAAAGGATATACCATACAACAGACACAAGGTTTGTGAAAATTGATTTTAAAAAAGGGTTTTCAGCTCATCTAATAAAATGCTTTCTTTTCATGCTTTTTGATAGATTTTAGCTCACAGTAAAGATTGAGTTTTTATGCTACTAATCTTCATAAATCATTAGCCTGAGTTGTGGGTACTTCTCCATGATGATAAACATAATTCATTGTGGCGTTTGCTAGTTAATCCTTTTATCAGGTAAGCTCGCAGGAGGGGAAAACATATACAAACGAGCATATTGATATGGCTAGTGTCTTCTTGGGCCCAACCTTTAGCTCCTTCACTGTTAACAAAATTAGGACAGAGTGCAGAAAACCAAGCACTACAAATGGTCTACAGTTTGGTGCTATAAAGGCAATGCGTATGGAGAAACCTTTGGAAGAATTGTACAAAGTAAAAGTGGAACGAAAAGTGTCGCCGGAGCGAGTGGCGGAGCTCGGTGTTTCGAAATGGTCGATGTGGAAGACGGGCAAGGCTAAGTTGCCATGGGACTGGCAAGTGGACCAGCTGGTTTACATTGAGGAAGGGGAAGTGAGAGTTGTGCCTGAAGGAAGTAAGCGCTTTATGCAGTTTGTGGCTGGAGATTTAGTCCGTTATCCCAAGTGGTTCGAGGCTGATCTTTACTTCAATGGTCCGTACCAAGAACGTTATCGTTTCCGAGCCTATGGTGATGACTAATGGAGCTTTTACCACGTGGATTCTATGTGCTATTTCCATGTTGCACCAGAGCAGAAAGCTTGTTCTTTGTATGTTAGAACTTAAGAAGTATAAAGTTGGTTGGTTTGTTGGACTTGTTTTTAACAGAGAATCAATTTTGTTAAATGATCTCTGATCAATGTGTATGATTATTAGAGTTCGTATTTAGATCAATTTAGGTTAATGAATCATAATTTTCTTTGTGGTCTTAGCTATAAAAAAAACCA
This sequence comes from Humulus lupulus, assembly GCF_963169125.1. Classification (NCBI taxonomy): domain Eukaryota; kingdom Viridiplantae; phylum Streptophyta; class Magnoliopsida; order Rosales; family Cannabaceae; genus Humulus; species Humulus lupulus. The sequence continues at coordinate 24,821,490 of NC_084794.1, read as the reverse complement.
AGGAAATTTTCAAATTCAGGCACTACAGTCAATTAGCTACGAAAAATATCATCCAACTTTGTAGCTATATATAGTACCATAGCAAGTTGTAAAGAAAATATATCGCTTGCGTTGAATGGAACCAAAGAAGTTACAAGGTGCATTTTTTTCCAAGCATTATACACGAAATAAGTATTCTCAGGACATATCTCTATAAAGCAAATCCCTTATAATACAATACCTCCCTAGCTGAAGAGGAACATAACCTATTACTCAAAAGCAATGAACTGCTGCAATATCCACATAACCCCATCTTCATATTTGGGTATCCCTTTCAGCAGGGTTTACGAAACCTAAGGGGGATTGAGACCACATAATCTCTAAATATCAGCTTCTATGTCCAACCTAGTTTCAATAACAACTGATCGGAGTCAAATACAACACTTGCCACTCCTCATCCTTCTCAACTACCGGTGGCAGCCCGGGCTTTTGGGCTAGTAGCAGTGGCAACTGAGGAAACAAATCTCGAGACAAGAACAGCCTCATTGCTTACAGCATTGGAGGCAGCCACATCTTCCAAGCGCTTCCAGGTTGATTCTCGCTTCTCCTGTGTTTCCCTGTCCTTAACTTCATCTTCTAGGAATCTATCCAAGCATTCATCAAACAGAGCTTGATCAGCATCTGAAAATATCTTTCTCACATTCAATGTCAGACTTTGAACAGCTTGATTCCAATGACTGCTAGTATTTCTCTCCAAAGCTGGTAGTATTATAGGCAAAAGTACTTGGCGGTTCTGGATGATCAAATTCCTTATATGATCATTGTTCCACAAAAATAATGTACGTTCAGCAACCTGCAATGCAAAACCAAGATAAAACTCAACTCAGTACAAGTTGAAGTGATAGTCAAATATTCAACATATAGTACACACTACACATCAAACTTTGCAATTCAACTAGTAATCACATGCAAATCTCTCTCTTCTTCTTTTTTCTCCCTTTTCTTTTACTATATGAGAATATGCCAGAGTTTATAAAAGATTAAAACACTCTCGTTTCCCTTATTGTGCTCTCTCTACATTACCTTTTAAAAGAAAATATCACTGGTCTAAGTTATCTAAACTTACGCCTTGCATAAATTCCATGATAAAACTCGGAGAGGACTAGATATTTCAAGAATTCGTAGCACAACACCCTAACCAAGTTATTAAGATAGCTGAGTACCAAACTGCACAAACTTAACCATCCTTGCAACTTTAAAAGGGTGGTTTTTGGATGGGAATTCTCATTTCCACCTTAAGTTGACAGATTTTTTTTTTTGTAATACTAACGTCATAATAACTCAAGTACTACAGACTAAAAAAAATTGCACTTAAAGTGTACATACACATTATACAAATCCTGTAACCCAGAATTTTCCATCAATGCCCATATAAAAAAGTGAAGGTCCAAACATCGCCCATATTTCACTTCAAGTGAAAATGCAGAACTTAACAGGAACCACAAAGTAAAGTATAAGAAAAAGAAAACTGATAAAGAAGGAGATTTTTCGTATTCTTATAGGTTCCATGAAAGTAAAACAAAAATAGGAAAGCTAGAAAGAGACAGAGAAAGAGAAAGGATGTAAAACGAAAATACAAAGATAAGTGATAGTTGTAAATTGGTAATAAAGGCAATGATTCATGAATATAAGAGAGATAAATGGGTACCTGAAAATGAAAGCTGTTGAGGCAGCGACCAATTTGACGGAATAAAGGGACCATGCAGCGTTGAAATTCAGCTGGTTGGGTGGCTTCCAGAATCTCTTCCAATTCAGTAAGGAACATAACCTCTTTTGAACTATTAGTGACAGGCCAATACTTCAAAAGACCTCGAATCACGGTATCCGCAAGCTTGACATCTTTCTCCACAAACTGAGTTATGCAATACGAAAGCTGCTGATGATACATTGCCACACACTTGGGCTTGTGGAGGGGTATCAAAGCACGGACAAGGAACAGCTTGTGCTCTTCCTTTAAAGGTAAAGCAAATCCATTAATTATGCTTCCCAGTATTTCAAGCAATTCTGCAATCCCATTGTGCTTTTCAGTCTCAAAAATGAAACGATAGAAGATATTGTTGATAGCTTTTCTGATGTATGGCCGATGAACCATGAACTTCCCATAAATTCGATGAAGGATCGTCTTTAAGTAATCCCTCTCTCTTTGGTCCTCTGAGTCAAACAAGTCAAGCAATCTCAACACAAACGAGTGGTCAATATATCTTTTGGCTAGCTTGGCATCAGTCTCAGTTGAAGCCACAAATCTCAATAGGAATTCATAAACAATCTGAATATGAGGCCAAGCAGGTTCCATACTCGGTTCCTCCTCTTCCAAGTCATACATTTCAAGACCCTTATTCTCGTGATTGAAAGATGGGAACGTACGAAACAAATTGACTGCCACCATCTTCGTAATCTCTTGCATCATCACCTCATTGAACTTGGAATTAAAAGACGAAATATAATCCACAAGCTCAAGTAATGTTTGTCTCTTGACATCTTTTTCTTTAAGACTGCTCGATGGATCACTGAAATCAAATACAACACAGCACATATTCAATTTCTTAATTAACAAATTCTGCTTCTCTGAAGTTGGAACGTCTCTAAAGCTCGGCAAAGCCTCATACACCCCTGAAACAAACAAAGGACCCGCTTGGGTTGTTGCAGCAGCAGACGTTTTCTTGGCTTGATTCGATTTATTGCCAAGTGTTCCATTGCTAGACCTTGCATGGGCTGAACTCGAGTTCGAAGATTTTGATGAAGCAGAGGAGGGTTTCGAGCTGTTACTCGAATTGGGTCCATTAGACGAGTTTATGGACGAATAGGCGTTAACTCCTCCATCACCATACGAATCACCAAGCGATGATTTTGAGGGTTTTCGGGGAATCTTGCCAAGTAAATTTTTTATCATATCCACAAAACCTTGAGTCCTTAAAATCTTAACGTTCAAGACCAATACGACCAGAGCTTATTCTACCCTCTAACAACGACCGCTCAGCTCAAATCATTGTCCATTTTCGCTATAAACAAGACAGGCCATGAGAGGCAGAAGGTGGAAACTTATTTACCCAGAAACTAAAACCCTAACCAGAAGCTCGAGCCGAACCCGATTCTATTTCTGTCCATGGAAAGCCTCACAATTTCAAACGAAGAATAATTTGAATTTGAAGTCAGAATAAATTGAAAAGGTACATATATATATACATACATATATACACACACAAATACAGACACATAACAGAAAGTAACTTACATTAACGACGATTTGATATAAAGGGTCCTTAGATAGTGCGAGAAAACGAGGGAAAATGCGAGAAACCCCTAGAAATCTGAGCTGAGGACTTGGTCTCCGACTATCTCTGATAGATAAACCCTTTGCCCCCACTTAACCAAATTAATTCACAGAGAAGGAGAAGGAGAGAGACGAGATTTTACACAACTATAACAAAAAAAAATTAATAATAAATAAATGAATAAATACACATCAAAAGTTATAGACTTTACAATAAAATCTGAAAATGAAAATGCCTCTCTCTCTCTAACCAAGCTCTCTATGTATTGATTTGCTTTGAAATTTTCTTTTTATGAAATAAAAAAAATTGAAGAAAACTACAATGTTATTATATTGTAGTTTAAAAGCTGCCTTAAAATTTTCTCAAAAGAAAAAATAATAGCTGCCTTAATATTAATATTATTAAATTTTATCCCAAATTAAAAAGAAGTTTTCACATAATGGTAATACCTTTACATTTAATTGCAAATTACAATTATGTCCCTGGTGATGTTCTTAACTAAGAAGCAGTTTTGCAGCAAAAGAGACCCAATAGGCAATAGCATCACAGATTGCAGGTGGTGTGGGACCCATTATGTGATGTTTGTGGATTGAGTCAACCTTGATAAGTCCACATAGGTTAATAAAAGATAATAAAATTGGATGTGGTAATGCTAGGCTTTAAAATCTAAACAAATATTTGGCAATACAATCCAATTTAGACCAGTTCTACTTCTAATTCTGATTAAAAATCCAGTAATACACCAAATTGGATCTTCTTACGTTATAATTATATTTGTCGCCACCTAAGAAAATAAATATTAATGACAATGGTCTGTAAAAATTAAAAGGGGCAATGATGGTTTTGAGAGATGCCTATAAAATTTTGCTTTTAAAAGGATATAGATAGAGATTGTGACAGTTAACACTTTTATTAGAATAATATATAATTAAATAGAAACATAATTTGATAGATAGGACATGAAAAGAAATGAATGGTTTTTAAGCCACCCACCATCTAATTTTTATCATCCACTATTATGCCCTTTTATAAGGTACATATTAAAAGGGATTTAGTTTCTACCCTTGTTAAGGGCACACCACACCACCACCAATTATTTTCCCCTTCTTCAAACATATATAAATATACATATAATATACCAATAATTGGATTGAAATCTATGGATTTGGGAGACTTTTGGGTTCCATAAATAAACTAATATAATAAAACCTACCAATACCATACTTATACATGCCACAAAATCCAAAATAGGAAGGGCAAAGTCAAATCTTTTGTGGAGTAATTATAGATTGACAAACAATCAATCCAATTAGGAGTGTTCATTTGTGGTTTTGATTCGGATTATAACATATTTTAATCAACCTAATATAAAAATTAATTTACAAAAATATAATTAAGAAATAAAAAAAGTTTAACTTGTCCAATGTGTTTAGGCCCAAATCAATTTTTTTTTAAATTTTAAATAATTAAATTTAATAAACTAAAAATATAGTATACATCTTCCAAACTTAGACATAATATTCTAAATTGATACTTTAAAATATTATCTAAATTTATTGTTAAGAATTTAAAAACAATATTTAATATTACATATAAATATATATATATATGTAATAATATATATATTAGATATATGTATAAATGAAAAAAAAACTTATTAATAGATTTATTTAAGTTATATTAGGAGGATTTATAATAATTGAAAACGGTTTAATTTTTTTGTCGAATTATTCATATTGCATTATATGTCAATTTTTTTAATTTGATTTAAGTGGTTTATTAGGATTGGGCTATTGGCAAAAAAATTTTGCACAACCCAAAATCAAGGGTAGAACTTATCCCTCTTATCACATGATAAAAGTAAAGTGTTCTTTTTTTTTTTAATTAAAAAACAGAGAAACTAAAGTTGCACACGTGCACATGCTCAGAGATAAAAGGCTTCGCACGTGAGAATCCTAAAAAAGTGTCGTACGAAAGCTATAAAGAAAGAGATTATGAATGGTGAATGATGGTATGAGCACCAAATCAGTAAATTACAACCACAGATCAAAATCATCCATCAATCTCGTGGCGCGAGGTCTACGATCCACCCAACCACTTATTTGTCTTTCTTAAGAATAAGATTAATAGTAAATCACTTATTTGTGGCAAATTTACAAAGACAAATTAAGTGACATTCAAGAAGAAAGATGGGTTTTGCTCAAAAAAAAAAAAAAAGAAGAAAGATGGGTGAGATGAACAAATATTATAACACCCCTTATAATAGTTTGAAACTCACAATAAATATGGAAATAGATTCACAAATTGATTAACTCTAACTTGATTGGATGATCAAAACTTCACATCATAACCATCGTTGTTTATTCAACTTAATTAATTGTTTTCCTTTTCATTTATTTCAATTGACTAATTGAGAGTATGCTTTATTGAAAAGAACCGTCTTTGACAGGGAAAGTTCATTCCTTCGTTGGTTTTGCTTCTTCAACAATAATAAATAAACCAATGGTGTTCATTTCTTCCATCAAAGAATAAGTGAATCCATCCCCACTAGAATTTAAATAACTTCATGATTTAGCCCTAAACATTTGAATTTTGACCGAACATAAATATTATTTGCATTCTTTCTTTTTTTTAATCTCATTAACACTCGAATTTTACAAGTAGATTCTCCAAGCCAACTTTGAAAAAGAACAAAAAAAAAAGTGGTTAATGTGGGGTAGGCAGTTGTTAGTGTAAAGTTCCAATTGGGATTTAATTTAATCACAAGCCCAAATCAAGAAATTGTTTACAGAAAACAAATAATCCAACCATCAAGCCAAGCATACTATATGGTACAGAGTCAAACTCGAGACACTATCATTTTGAATAAACATTTACCCATTATGTGTTAGGTTAGACTGGCCACCGAATAATAGATCTATTAGATTCGCAAAACCTGGTGCATCATTTTATCACTTTTTTGGGGGTTTATTAAATATGCAATGGGCATCTTTTAGATACTCTTATAACTATAAAATACAAATGAAATATGCAAAATGTAATGCTTTAAAGGTACTGATTCATAGCACCAAAATTTACCAAACCTGCTGTGGTGGCCATCAAATAAGCTTCTGGACATGGAGATGACTAAGACTGAAGGTCTCCAGGCTTCAAAGAAAATGCTAACAGCAGACACAAAGATGAGCCTAGACCCTTCTTTTTGTGTATATGCAATGATGAGCTGCCTAAACCTGCTCATCTAGATCTTCAAAACAAATGGCCTGAGTTATGAACATAATGATAAGGGCAAGTTTAGTTTCACTACACCAGTTAATGCCAAGAAGGTCCCCTTCTGCGGCTGCACACCCATCTGGGCTTTTGAGAAGCACAATAATGATCAAATAATAAGTTTCAACTGGCAGCCTCACTCTGGATTCAGGTAGTACCACAACAGTTGAGAGTGAAGAACCAAAATCAAATAAATGAAATGAAAAAAGAAAAGAAAGGAAGAGCAAGTCCTAAATTATTAAAATGTATCTCTTATGCCCCAGGAACAATGCTCACCCTTCTCCAACCCCAGCATGCTTTTACTCATTCCAGATGAAAGAAGTCTAAGCGGGAATGAGTCTTGAACTTACAATGGCATGCATACAGTAGTAATCCCAGCAAAAACCACATAACATGAAATCCAAGTTTCCTCCTAAAAATTTTTTAGTTGTGATTTGTTCTCGCGTGTTCCGTGCTTAAACAAGATTATAGTGCTTTTTGCACATTACTTGTCGGTGACACAGATCACATAGTCACTCCTACATCTAGCACACATACAAACGTTGAGCATGATAAATTAGAGAGGAAAAAGAAAAAGAGCCTTGGGTTTGTGCAACCACAGTATCTTCTCTGCACTGTACATTACAAACACACAACAACGCTGGAGCTAATGCCAAAGAAAACAGATACTCCTTGCTGCAACCAATGAATAAGTCATCTCTTCCTACGCTTCGGCTCAACCTGGGAAGATGAACATTTTTAAAACAAGATCCCATTACATTTTAAGGGGAAAAAATAGTCCTTCACTGATTCAACAAAGGCAATAGGCCTACCAATACACCCCGGCAAAATAAACTATTACTATTAAAGAAACTGGGAGAACTTGAATAATAATATTCGAACAAGTTAACAGAGCAGAGCACAACCCCACAAATACAAACAAGGGATCAAGTGAGAGAGTTCTCACCTTAGTCTCAACAGATGGTGATACAGGGAATGCATTTAAAGATCTTTTGGCATCATCATCAGAGGAACAGTCGGAACACAAGAAATGATCCAGTTTCTTCGCTTCTTCAATGGTCATACCCATACAAGAGGGATGAAACCTACAAAATATGTGATACAAAACTCTATTGATATCCTTATACAAATGTATATATTTACATAACATTACCATACGTTATACAAAAACAAATATTATATAATATAAATAATACAACGCCCATTTTTTGTCTTAAAAAATGCACACCACACTTGCAAGTTGCAACCTCTATGAATGTCCCAGCCAACAACATGAATGGCCTGAAATGCATTTGCATGATACACCAAATCATTAATAAAGAGTTTTGCAGAAGCTACTATAGTAATACTATGTACCCAACTATGCTATGGGGTGTTAAAGCAGCATGCAGAGGCTTGTTGGATGATATTTTCTTCTGAATTTTCCATAAAAAGAGCTCAACTAAAATTCTAATTTGTATTTTCAGTTAGGGAGTTTTTTAATTTAAAGATGTTATTACCATTTGAAGTTGGCAAAATTGAAAGATTTGCCAATGAAGACCAGGGAAATTGTTTTGACGAACAAAGGTACACAAATGCCAGTTAGTCAATGGATAACTCAAAAGTAACCTTACTCCAACTACTCGAACATACTATCACCACCTTATCTACCAACCTATTTAATGCCATAAATGCAACTTATTTTAATTAATTTATTATCATTCACCACATATCAGGTTCAAATTTCCCAACTTGGAAACATCAGCCCCTTGGATGGAATTTCTTTCTGCTATTTCTTTTATACTATATCCTCCTACTCAATCCTAAAATCTTTGAGGGATAAGCAATTCTAGGAAATTGTTAGAGGTCCCAACAAGAATTGAACCACAAACATCATGGGAGCAAGGTCAGATTACTCGACCTAACCTCATGATAAAGTTCATAATTAGCCCATCTAGTATCTATACTTAAAGAGGGGGAAACATGTTGGAATCTGGTGCTTTATGCTCTTAATACAGATCATGAAGAAGAAGAAAAACATGCTTTGTTTCACACTAATCAGCCATGGTTCAGCATTAAATCTATAAAGTTTGGCGCTGGTTTAAGTTTAACTAGAATAAAACAGAAAAGCATCCACCATACTTAATTTTAGAACCAATTTCAGCAGCCTCTTTAATTCAAATTGTTAACTCGGAATAACATAATTAATGTCTCTTATAGTTGACAAAGACACTAGCAATATAAAGTAAATGATAACACCTTCACCTTCTCATGGCAAAGCCTTACAAACAATTTCACTACTAGAGCTAACTCTGTTTAAATATCTCCAATTAAAAAATCACTAGATGATACTGCATATCTATGATGGCAAAATATAGTTCTTGACAATGATCGGATAGTAACAAGGAGTGAGTGAGGGGATAATATTAGTTATTTTTGGTCCTAACGGCACTATCAATGCAGAAATAATTATGATGAAAAGGGAAAATGACAAGCTTAAGAGAACTAAATGAACCACAGTCCCATTACAATGTAAGTATTCAGTATTCATTAAGGGAACATTATTCTAACTAGCACTAGGTAAAAGTGAGACATGAAAGATGTGTGCATTGAAAACAATTTCTGTTAGCTTCAAATTCTCTGTACAAGTTATTATGCTTTACTTCTTAAAAAAGCAAAACATGAAGGTTATAAATCGAAACAAATAGAACACAATTAAGTGGGTCTAAATATCAACTCAACAGAGCTCCAAACATCACGGGACCAACTTTGGGCAAGTTATCATTGGTTATTATAAAAAATAGAATTCATAATGATATAAACAAAATAATTGTAAGAATTACCAGTCCTTGCATCCCTCACACTGCACCATAAGGTCGTCCGGATTATAAGGCATCTCACATTTACAATACCTTCAATAACAAACCAATGAAAGAACTTCAAAACTCAATAATGCCATCAAAAACTATACAAATTCTAACGAAAAGAGATTCAAATATGTGACGTAACCGGAAACTTACACGGCAACACGATCCGGTGTGAACCCGCCAGTGGCAGCCTTGTACTCAAACCTACAAAAATAATCCTCAGCTCCCACATTCTCAAGTTTGGTGTAGTTCTTGAATGTGTGGACTATACATTTCCCTTCTATGGTGTGAGCGCTCTGCACATCATAGTGGTCCGACAAGAAAAGCTCCTTCGCCCCATGAAACTGTCTCCTCCCTCCAATCGACTCCTCGGGTCGGTAATACCAACGAACTCGAACCTTAACGTTGTTACGGTGATCAGCTTCGATCTTCTCTACACGAGCTACGTATGGAGGCTTATCAGAGTCCGATGGTCGCATCAACACACAATCCCCAGCTGAAGCAACCAAAGTTCAATAAAATCCCAATCAATGCGACACAAAGCAACACTAAACTGTAACAAAAACTAATAAGAATTCAGGTTTTTCAGTCCCCAAATTAGGGCCGAACCAATTGCCAAAAAAAACGAAAATTTGGGTTCTGTTGGGTGTTCAAAAATTAGCATTGTAAGAATAGAAAATGTAAAATCTGAATGGAAAAATTAAAAATTATAGGCATATATAAATATTGGGGAAGAATTAGAAAGAGAGAATGAGAGATAGAAAATACGTCGGACGACTTTGTTAGTGCCCTTGATAGTGTAAGAGTCGAGGTCCTTTTTTCCTGGTTTGGTCTTGGCCATGAATGGATTGAACTACCCCAAGTAGTAGGGCAATGGGTAGTAAGAGTCTAAGGATGAACAAGGAGAAGGGGTTTCAGGGAAGAAGAAGATAGTTTTGAATAATAATGAGTAAAATTGTTGTGCAAGTAATTGGGTTTTTCTGGGTTTTAAGGGATTTAGCTCCCAAGCTTTGGAAAGACAATAGTGCTTTTTTTTTTTGGTTAGGTAAGGTACTGAAAACCCTAGAAATGTCGAAAAAGAGGGGAAGGGACAGAGGAGTGTACCCGGAAGGAGAGAGAGAGAGAGAGAACGATTTTGTTGGGACCCGATTTGCAAGGATGAACAGAGTGGATGCCACATCATCATCCATCATATGCATGCATGCATGCCGCTCCTCACATCGGGAAATTTGATAAATCATGCTTACATTAGCTTAATATTTAAAATTTGAACCAAAGTTAACTACCATATGAAACAAATGCTCATCTTTCATTTAATACCAAAAATACCCCCATACCTTTCCTCTCTATTCTCCATCTTTCTCTCTACCTTTCATTTAATAGCTTAATAATTAAAATTTGAACAAAAGTTAACCACTATTTAGAATGCTGTTTAGATGTTGGATTTGTAGTTTGTTGGTATTTTTTTGTAGTTTTTTGGGTGAAAATCGTGTTCTGTGAAAATCTGCGTTTTTTTTGGGTTCCTTGAGTTTTTTTCGAAATGCCCGATAGTGTCCGATAGAGGCCCGATTCGGGCACGATAGTTGTTGAGTTTCAAGGTTAGGGATGAAGGTCCGATGGAAACCCGATGGTTGCTCGATAGTTTTGGTTACCCGATAGTTGCCCTATCGTGCTAATGTCGTACCATCATCGTACATTTATGGCAAAAACTACAGTATTGCACACTATCGTACCCACTATCGTCCCACTGTCGTACCATCATCGTACCATTGACAAAGTAAGTTAACATTTTGAAACTAACTATTATCGTACTACCATCGTACCTATATCGTCCCACTACAAATTCTAAAATTACGATGTTATAGTAACTACTTAACAAATTCTATCGTACACCTATCGTGCTAATATCGTACCATCATCGTACCCATTATGGAAATAACTACAGTATTGCACACTATCGTACCCACTATCGTAATACTGTCGTACCACCATCCCTAACCTTGACTATCGGGCAACCATCGGGTTGTCATCGGACCTTTATCCCTAACCTTGAAACTCAATAACTATCGTGCCCGAATCGGGCCTCTATCGGACACTATCGGGCATTTCGAAAAAAACTCAAGGAACCAAAAAAAACGCAGGTTTTTACAGAACACGATTTTCACTAAAAAAACAGCAAAAAATACCAACAAACTACAGATCCAACATCTAAACAACATTCTAAATGGTGGTTAACTTTGGTTCAAATTTTAATTATTAAGCTATTAAATGAAAGGTAGAGAGGAAGAGGGAGAATAGAGAGGAAATGTATGAGGGTATTTTTGGTATTAAATGAAAGATGAGCATTTGTATCATATGGTGGTTAACTTTGGTTCAAATTTTAAATATTAAGGTAATGTAAGCATGATTTATCAAATTTCCCCTCACATCGGTGTTTTAATTTATTTATTTTTAAATTAATTAATTCAATAAAAAAAAAGGAAATTTGATTATTGATGCATAAAAGTGGCCTATAAAATAAGATGATATTAATATAAAAAAATATCACATTTTTATGATAATGTTCCCTTGGGTTCCCAAAATGCCCTAGTCATAAATTTTTCTCTTTTTCTTCTATTGTCTTTTCTCTCTTTATCTCTCACGTTTTCTATTTCTATCTCTCAAGCTCTCATACAAAAATAAAATAAATAAATAAGGCAGTCACTCTTATCTTAATCTATACTAATTTTTTAGCTTGGATTTCATGAGCAAGTTGTGAACCATTTCAAGGCAAGAACTTCATTTTGGATTTCGGATATAGGGGCAAATATCGTATGGGTAAATATATATTTATTATATGTAGTGAGGAAACTTGTTTATCTACATTGCTTTTGCTATTTCAAACATATTTGTGTATGTCTTCATGTTTAATTGTAATTTTTCACTATCGGAATGGATTTTCATTCCCTTCTTGATTTTTTCTGGGTTTTTTGTCTGCCTCGATTAGACTCAATGGTCCTCAATGGACCTCGAAAAAACCCTCATATGTTTATATTAATTGGCTACCTCGATATGCCTTGATGATACTCGATAGCCCTCGATGGACCTCGATAAAACCCTCACACATTTAGGGAAAATGGCTACCTTGATGAGACTCGATGGACCTTGATAGAGACATAGAACTTAATGTATGTAGTATATGCCTCGATGGGTTCATAAGAAATTTGTTGGGCAGTCTGCCTCAATGTACTCTGATTGTACTCAATAGACCTTGATAGGCATCGACATATCTCGATAGAAATCGATTTTTTGATGTTTTATGTTATAGTTTTAATTTTTGACCTATTTTTTCTGTTTTTTTTTTTATACAGATTCAACTATTTCCCTATTTGTTGCATTCAATGGTGTTTGAGAACTAAAAATAGGAATTAGATTTTCAGGGATACTAAAAATCAAGTTCTACCTTTGGAGAAGGGTGTGACGTATAAGCAACTGCTTGACATTCTGTACGATAAGCTTGAAGTAGATAAATGTGTGTATGAATTGAAAATTGAGGTCCCGTACACATGCCTCTCACAATCCGTCAAGACTACCATTATAAAAAATGATAGGCATGTGCGTGCATTCATTGGGTTAACATCAAAATCTGTAGAGAAGGTGAGTCCTCTATGTATGACATTGATTAAGAATGGAGGTATAAGAGATGCATCGGCCTCTCCCAGCGTTAATAAAGAAGTTTGATTTGAAGAGAACATTTCTCCCCCATGTCATGGTTTCAAATGAACTCAAAGTGAGGTTGGGACATTTGTTATCGAGACAAATCCAGACGTTATAGTCCATGATGATATACTTGTTAGAGACCTGCCATATTTTCATGACACAACGGAGTACGATCCCTATGGCTACGATCCTTATGTCAACGACGATCCTGTTGTTGATGCAACAGATCTTAGTGAGCCAGATATTAGGGCAGATTTGCCAACATAGAGTTCAGATGTAATGGTAGTTGAGGAGCGCAGAATAGAAGAATGGCAAACACCTGGGACCAGCAATAGTCGTCCAGGTCCAAGTACAACCGATGATAGTTTTAGATGGAGTTCTCCATTGGACTTAGGTGAAGATTGTAGAACATGGAGTGCTCCCATGTTCACCAAAGAGGATATAGATGCCTCACATCAACATCATTCCTCAACTGGCAAAGCTTCAAGAGAATTGCACTGGGCAAGTTCTTTCAGAATAAGGTTGAATTGAAAACCAAAGCATCCATATTTGCGATGAAGAATAATTTTGAGTTTATGGTGAAGAAATCTATGTAACACCCTAAATTCTAGCTATAATTGTAGAAATAAAGATGTTGAAAAATAAATGTGATAAATCGTAAAATGTGTTGCCTTTTTTATTGATAATTTAAAATAAACATAACCCGGGTTTAAGAAAAATTAAAAAAAAATAGTCTTTACAATAAAATAAAAATAAAACTAGGCAACATTTAATCATAAAGTTCATAATTTCCCAAGAAAATAACACGCGGTTATACAGCCTCCATATATTCACACCAGTCTCGCTATTGGGAATCCACTCGCCACCGGTCGTCTAAGGTTAACTCATTCTGCAAAAAATAAAGGAAAGGAATGAGCTTCTAAGCCCAGTAAGGAAAATACACAGAAATTCATACATAAATCAATCATAAACTCACAACAAATAATTTCACATGCAATACTATATTCATAACAGAAACTAAGGTCATAATCTATCCTATATCACCTTCATACTAAAAATCACACATAGATCTAGATCATAAATTATATCATGCAATCATAACATTATTCATAAACACATCATATATATCAAAACATATAATCACATAGTCATAACAATCATACCATCAGTTCATACAAGAGTTCATAACAACACTAATTTATACAAATCATACAAGATCAAAATATATCCTAGGTCATAGGTCATAATCATAGGTTATAATAACAAGACAGGTATAAGAAAAAGATAAGTGCTTATATAGGGGTGGCAATTAAGCCCCAGACATAAGTCCGTCATACAATTTTGGCAACCAAGCCTACCGGACATCACTTAGGTCCGTCATACATTTTTGAACACCTTAGGTCCAGCCACACTTATCTTCTTTTTGTACCTGAAATGTTAGGGTCATACAAAACATAAACTAAACTACCTAATTTTCCTTACCTTGAGTGTGGTGAACAGAATCTATACTTGAGTCTTTTATATGCTAATCCTGCTTAAAAACCCTATTTCATAAACATAATACAATTATTAAAACATAAACTAATAGATCTAAAACTCAAACACAATCAAAACATAACTTATACCTCAACCTTGATCTTGAAGACAAATCCTAGATCCTTAAATGCTTACTTGTAGGGTTTTGACAATAGGAAAGATAGCCTTGATCGTGTGGCCTCTTTGAGTACTAGGGTTTCAAAGATTTGAAGAAGTGATGGTGATGATGATCTCAGCCTTAGTGTTTGTGTTTTGACAACAATAGGGAGAGAGTGTGTGTGTGAGGGTATCAAGAAGAGCAAGAATGAATGAAAAAAAAAAAAGAGAAGGAATAAGCTCTATTTATAGGCTCTCAAAAATCTTAATTTCATTCTAACTATAATCCAAATTTAAATTTAAATAAAATAGAATCCTAACTTCTATAGAAAATATCTCTAAATTATCTTATTAATATTTTTATTAAATAATTGAGGAATAATCTAACATCAAACTACCTAGGAAAAATATCTCAACCTCTAACTACCTAAATCTCGTAACTCTGAACTCAGTTGTAGTAAAATCAACATAACTGAAGCTGTAGGAGTCTGATTTAAACAATCTTTATATCGTTAGAAAGCTAATTAAATTATCTACAACATTTTAGAAATACTATTTTTATTTACAGTACAAAACGAGTCCGAAGTTACAGTACCTTAAAGTTACGAAAATTTTATTTAATTATCTAAATAACAACCTAATCCACAAATATCCTAACTAACCATAAAATAACAAACTCTAATTCTCTACCCTGATTTTGAATTTACTAAGCCCAAAATCTTATTGGAATTTAGGGCTTTATGTAGACTCAATCCATAACAATTCTTAATAATACCATAATTAATTTATTCTTACACAATCACTCATTTTCCCACAAACAAGGCTACTAATACCATAAATCTATACTATGCTATAATAATTATAACCACTAAATATTAAAAAAAAACTAAACCTTATTCTATCACCACAACTCAAGTTAAATCTATTCTATAAAATAAAGACAACCTATAATCACATAAATAAAGAGGTCTAAGAGAAAGGTAACATCAGTTACTACAATCTAGGACTAATGTGTGGTACTTTACCTGCAACGATCCTGATTTTGGTTGGAGATTGAGGGGTAAGAAAAAAATGCGATCTGAAATGTTCAAGATTACTGTATACAACGAAGTACACACTTGCTTACAAGAAATTTGAGATAAGGACCACCGTCAAGCATCGCCGTAGGTTGTTGGCCACCTAATCAAGAGGAAATTTGCTACCGATGGTACTCGGTACATGGAAAACAACATAAGGGAGGACATGAAGCACCATTTTGGGGTCAAAATGAGCTATGAGAAGGCATGGAGATGCAGAGAAAAAGCTCTTATGTATGTTAGAGGGACACCTGATGAATCATACTCCAAGTTACATGGATACCTGTGTAAGTTGGAGCATAAGAACTCAGGTACAATTACTGATTTTGTAGCTAAAGATGGTCGTTTCTTGTATTGCTTCTTTTCCATCGGTGTTTCTAGGCGTGGATTCCAGTACTGTCGTCCTATCATTTATGTGGATGACACGTTCTTGAAGAATAAGTATGGTGACCACATGCTTTGTGTTGTTGCGTTGGATGCAAACAACTAGTTGTTTCCAATTGCGTTTGCATTGGTGGATAGTGGAACCATAACTGCTGGACTTATTTAATGAGAAAATTGAAGGAAGTCATAGGGGATGTTGAAACCTAGCTTTTGTATCGAACATGCATAAAAGAATTAATCATGCTTTGGAGCTTGTGTTCCCAGATGCCTATCACGATGCATGTTACCACCAGATCTGTATGAATGTGGTGGAAAAATTCAAAACTTGTCAAGACATCATGGGGTGTGCAACGTACACGTTTCGAATAACAGAATTTCACAAGTTCTTTGAGAAGATTAAGGTAATTGATCCGCCCATTGCTCAATATCTTAAGGGAATTGGTTTTGAAAGGTGGAGTAGCGCTTATTTTCTTGGAAACCGATACAATATCACGACGAATAACTAAGCAGGGGCGCGGCTGCAGGGGCACATCTGGCTGGGCGTGCGGCTGGAGTGTAGGCATCAGCTCAGGCTCGGGACTCAATATTATAACCCATAATTTTTACACAAAAAATTACAAAAATTATGTGCCCAAAAATGGCTTACACATTTCATCTAGAAATTTTAAGAAAAATTCTTAAACCCAAAAGCACCATAATAAACAACCCTTAAGAATCTATCGTCGTGAAAATAAACATCCATCCATATAGATTAATGACATGCTCTGGTACCAATTGTTGAAAAACCAATCAGAGCACGCAGGGAAAACTTGTGTGTGGAGGGTCCGTTGTTGTTTTATTCTTATTATGAAACAACAGAACAACAATATACAAAAAATTTCAATAATCATATAAAAAATTTATATGACCAATAAAACAATCCAGAAACATTATCATACAATAATATTAATCATGCAACAATATATATACATATACAATATATTTATATATATAATATATAAACACAAAAAAAACAAGAACATAAACTTTTACCTCTTGAAGCCTATCAAGTGTCATTTAGTCTTTTCATATTTTTATCGATCTTCCTATCCAAAACTTTGAGCACTCAAACCACGATCTTCTGGAGTGTTCTCTACACCTGAAGATGTGTGTGGACATATAGAGAACATGAGTTTGTATTTTAAGAATCACACGTATTTCTCAACACATGAGAACTATTCTGAATTGTGTATTGTGTTGTTTTGTTATTGTTGTATTTTTCTCTTCTTCTTCTATATCATATTGATGTTACTTTATTATTCATAATAATAATAGTAATATAAAATAATATAATAATGATGAAAGGATTTGATTTTAGGTAAATGTCTAACTTACCATATTTGAAAAAAAACCATGTTAAATTATTAAATAATTAAATAAATAAAATAAAAACAATACTGATACAATATCAGTACAAGTGGTACTGAAATGCCCCGAATTCTCCGGTATGGTTTAATGGCGGGATTAGTAAGCTGGGAGGGCCATACTTGTTTAATTATGCCATTAATCGAATATATGCATGTTTATGTGAATTATATTATGATATGATGTTAAATGCATGCATGTGGGTCCACATTTCATGACAGGGGTATGTTGGTAATTTGGCTCGTTGAGGGTGTAATTGTATATTTGTATGCATGTCGATGATATAATGTTGAGGCCACATTATAATGTGGATTTGTTCGTGCTATTCGATATGAGACGATCTTTGAATATTAAGTAGCGGTTTAGTCATTACGGGATTAAGTTCGAGGCTTGGGGTGAGTCTCGGGATGATTAAATGATTAGAATGTTGCCGGGAGTAAAAGGGTAACGAGATATGAATTATTGGTGTTTGGGAATTTTGAGAATAGCGGGAATTGGAGAGCGTTAATTATGATTAACGAAATAGGTTGGAAATGGCGATTCTACCCTTGGGGAGACTTTAGAAGCTTTAAATGACCTAGGGGAATTAAGGTCATTTGGCTTGGGTTATATATGTTTTAAGTTGGCTGTAGAAGCATATAGAACAAAAACAGAGCAAGCTTCTCCTTCCCATACATCATCTTCTCCCTATCTCCCTTTGAAGTTTTTGGTCCTAAATTGAAGTAGCAAGCTAGGAAATCATAGCTTAGAGGTTATAGACTTGGTTCATCTACTAAGGAGGATTCAAAACCAGCTGGAGGTAAGGAATTGTCCATGAATTTAAGGTGTTACTCTGTTTTTCTTTTAGTTTTCAGCCTATAGATTTTGATGTGGAAAGTTGGAATCAAGGGGAGTTTTTGTGTATGTTTGATTGGGTTTTGGTGAGGGGGTGATGTAGATGAGGTTTAGGGGTTGAATTGGATGTTTTGGTAAGGTTTGGGATTGATTTGGAAGTATGGTTTCAAGGGGAATCGCAAGGAGGAAAAACCAGTGGAGCTGCTGGTCTGAAGCTGGCGCCTCAGCGCCAGTCCTAGCGCCCCAGCGCTATGCAGGGCAGAGAGCAACCCTCTCTGTTTCTGGGGCAGCGCCCCAGCGCTGGTGGGCAGCGCCTAGGCGCTAGGTCAGTTTCAGGGAAAGTTATTTTTAAGGCTCGGGGGTTGGATCCTTTGCCCCTTTTGAGTAGTTTGAGAGTCTCGAGAGTGAGGGATTGATCTCGAGAGTGTAGTTTAGATTGTGAACCATTCATTGGTTTACTTTATTGGTGGTTTCTAATTGGTTATGATTAGGTAACCGCTAAGGAATCTAAAGGTTGATCGTTCTCAAGGGTCGTTCTTATATTATTTCTCGCTCAAACCCAAGGTAAGAGAACTGCACCCTGTGTATATGTGACATGCGTGATTGTATTGAGGCATGTTGATTGATAAATGTGGACATGAATTGCCTATTAAATGCTAGCGAATGTTGTATACTTGTATATGTACTGACTAGTCAGGGGCACTGACCTAAGAGTCTGAAATGGCATAGTGTCATGAACGCCGAGCCAAATGAAGATTAGATCTAATCGATATCAGCGTTGAATGGCTCTAAGGCATTAACGCTGGACCGACCCTAAGGTCGATGAACTTATAAGCGTTTGTCTAGTCTAAGACTAGTTACTAGAGCCAGGGCTTATGGCCCCGGTGACTGTTTGTCACATGGCTAGGCAACGTTATTCCAGGGTTATGAATTTAAGATCATGAGGAGGGTTATGTTGGTGGCTAGTCACCATGCACCTATCATGTTCGAACTAATAAAGGTTCACTTATCTATAAAGCCCCGGTGACCCTTGTTGGGGTTTTATGCCCCAATTAAAACCCAAATTCTTTGTAATCTCATTTTATTATCAATAAAAGAATAGAAATCATTTTTTGACTTGGTCAATCACTTTGCTCACATGTTTTATTTTCATGATTATTTGTTTAATATAAACTTCTATTAAATCCCGAGCATATAGCTAATCTTATTTATAGTGACGTAATCACAGTGGAATATAAATATGATTATATGTTCAAAATAAGTTAGTCCTAAGATTAGCCAGTGCCCAGGATTTACACTGACTTGCCAATCTACGATATGATCTACTTACACATTATAGTGTTATGTTCTTTCCAGAACATTAGCAAAGTAGATAAGATCGGATGTATTTGTTACATCGGACAGGACCGATATTGACAGTTGCTAAGATAAGTAAACATACCGTTATTATCTATTCTAGTCATATCATATAGTTGACCATAGGTCAATTCAATCTCAATTCTGAGTGGTTAGTATTCTAACTGATTGTATTATTTGAGTTCTTTGACTTGTTCGTTAACAGCTTACCCTACGAACTAGCCCATACTTACATCTTGGGAACTCGGTAGTATAATTGAGTGGGAATGTTAATCATAGATATGAACATCTATAGCTTCTGATGAAGAAGTGAAACGATGGTTTCCTTTTAGTTTGGTTCAAGGTGTTAAATGATAGAGATCTCATTTCAGTAATTAAATTAGTTTACTAAAATATCATTTACAAAGAACTAAGTGTTTTTAAGGATAAAATACAATGAAGGGTAAAACGGTATTTTAGTCCCATCTCATTGTAGACCGTCTATAAAGGATTGAGTGATAATTATGGTTGTAACAATGGATAATAAATAGCGTATCTATATTTGTTATAGAGCGTTCTATGAATTCAAGAGTGCAATTCCGAGTCTATAGTGGAGTCACGAGGAATTAATAAGTTAGTAAATTTATTTGTTAGATTTATGATAACTTATTGGAGCTTGATTTCATAGGCCCATGGTCCCCATTGTACCTTGGATAAAATCATCTAGATAGTCTCAATTAATTGATTTAATCATCAATTAGAATTATCAAAGTTGACCATGTCAATTTTGGATAGTTTCACAGAGTTGTATAATTTTGAGAAGAAAAGAGAAATTATGGCAGATTTATTAATTAAGATAAATTGGTATCTAAATTAATAAATAAATTTAAATCAAGGTTCAAATTAGAAATAATTAATTTGATAAAGGATTTAAATAATTAAATCAATAGAAAATAATACAGGCCTTGATTAGCCCATGATAATTTCGACCTAGGGCTTCAAAATGGCTATTATTTTATTGATTTTTTAATTAAATTAAATGGCCTAATTGAGTCTATAAAAGGAGTGCTTAGAGAGAAGATTTCAGAGACGACAGATAAGTCACAAGTCAGATTTTCTGATAGTTTTAGATTCTCTCTAAACACAAGTCCTTTTCTAAACCTCTTTGTTATTTTCTCTTCTTCTCTCTATATCTATCTCATGTGTTGAGAATTGCCCACACTAGTATAGGTGGTTCTAAGGATACATTGGAAGATCGTGAAGAAAATAGAAGATCGGTTCAGTTTCTTAATAATACTCTGCGACAGAAAGGATACAAGAATTAGAGAAACTGAAGGAAGGACTCTTAATTCCACTGTGTATACTGTAAATATTCTATTCTTTGTTTCTCTTTGAATTCAATTTTAGAAACATGTTTTATGCTATCTCGTATTAATTTGTTTAATATTAGATATACATGAAAATAAATAAAGATCATGTATAAGCTAATCCAACAACCCTATCGTCACAAGGCTAAAGGGAGCTGGACCCATTTTAGTGACTTTTGCGACTGTCACCTATTTGTTTGGATTGATGGTCCTGAATGGTTATTACGATCATTGTTGATATTATATCATGCTTTATTGTGTTTTCTTGCTGGCCCTTGGCTCATGGGTGTTATGTAGTGCAGGTAAAGGGAAAGAAAAGCTCACCCAGCCTTGAGTGGAGAGCTGAGGTGGTTATGTGTACATATGCGGCCGCTTGACCACCATGGCCAAGGAGTTCTCAGAGGAGCTAGGGGGTTTACCCTATTTTTGCTGCTTAGGTCGGCGAGTTTGATATTTTGAAACTGTAATGACCTTTTTGAGTTGTAAATAACTTGTAAATGTTCTTGTGGGCCCATGAACAGTTTTATGTATTCAATAAAATATATCATTTCCTTTTTATTGATTTTCCACCTTAGCCTGTTAATGACACTTAGAACACGTTTTTAACCAAAGGACTCGGGTAGCGGGTCAAATTTCCAGTTCACCGTAACTGTTCTGGAGTAACCAGGGCGTTACAGGTACACACATGTCACAGTCCTTGGACTGTGTCAGGCGTGTATTGCTCTTCCCTTTTCAGGGATTTTTCATTTTTCTTTTATTTAATTATTTAATTAAAATCAATCTCCCACAAAATAAGGTGTTAATCTTTTTAAGGAAAAGATGACAACCATAATTCAAAATTCAAATTGATGATCATCATCTTTTAAAATTAAATAAATCAAAAATTATTTTTGACTTACCAATTTTATTTTCTCCCACTCAAATAAAATAATTAATTTATATATATATGAAATTCGAAATTTAATATATTTTAAATTAATAAATATATTTTCAAAATTGAATAATTAATTCTAAATTAATTATTCAACCTCAATTATCATATAATTATATACTTGACCCAAAAATAAAATTCTTCTCAAATTCCCAAATTACAGTTATACTCATGTATCAACTCTTACCTTGATATGGTGTTGATAGAGCCACCCAGGGGACCTATGGACCTATAATATCAAGCTCCAATAAATATTACATTATTAATCAAAGCCTTAGATTAAATAATCATATTTATTAATCTCATAATTACTCCACTAAAAAGATGAGATTGAACTCTTGATAATTATAGACATTTATTTATTGAGTACTTTATTAAGAATAAAGTGTCAATTGATATAATCATTACATGCAGCGTTAATCCTCTATTAATGGTTCATAATTAAAAATGAATAAAATTACCGTTTTACCCTTTTAGCTATATCTTGTTCCTAGAGTACCATTGACTTTACTAGTGAGGGTTGTGTCACAACAAGTTTGCGACGTGAGCCCTCATAACCTTTTCAGTTGCAAAAGTCAACCCAATAGGGAACCATTATTCAATCTATAAGAAGGTATAGAATCTGTATCTGGTAAACTATGTCCCCAACCATATACATCATTGAGTCCTCAAAACAATTGTTCTTAGCCTAATCATTCTGACAAACCTTAACGCATGAATCAAAGACTCAAATGCCATATATAGGATTTCATAGTAACCTCAGGATTAAGATCACCGTGTATATGATCATTGTTTGATGTGTTTGAGTAATACTATGAAACAATGTTTAAACAAGTATTAACAAATCACATCTGGTCTAGTTCTACATACTCTCAGCATGCAAAGTACCTCAACTAAAGTGTCCTACTACACTAGTAACCCAGATCTAGGTCACATGTATTCATAATGCTAGTGGACCGTACTAGCAGTAATTAATCTAAAGATTCTATAACTTTATTTTACTGTGAACTATTTAAGTTTATTATCTTAATCTCGATCCTCCCATACTAATATGAGATTAAGAACACATAGATAAACTTTGGAATTTTCTGATATTCACTTAATATTATCATATAATATTGGACATAGTCTATATATATTATAATGTAATTCAATTATTTATTTCATTTAAAAGATTTGTCAACTACAATTGCTTTAAGGGCACTATTCCCAACACAAATAACGTGTGTCAGAAAACTTTAATAAAATAAACCATTAATCAATTAATTTGTAACATTTAACAAGATAAAATTGAACTTACTCGACGCTTGACGAACATAGGAACCAACTCAGTTGTCGAAAGAGTGATATCGGTCTTCGTAGCCCAACTAAGCATCCTGGGAATCTGGTTCCCACTATTCTCACCGTACTTACTCCCTATAGCTGGCATGGCCTCAAAAGCCTAGTATAGAAGTGCGGGGGCATAACCATAGAAACTATACTTCAACTCCTTTTATTTTTTGCTTGAACCCTCTTTCTTCTTCTCCTCATAATGTTTCAATTGCTTTTTCATGTCCTTTTGAACTCCTCTAATAACCTTCTTGAAAGACAGCTCCCCCCACAGATACTTGAAGAAGTAGTCAAGATCCTTAACCATCTTTAGGGAATCACTCCATATCTGTGTTGTCTTCTCAGGGGCATTCAGTACCCCCTTTATCAAATAACACAAACCCAGCTTAAATGCATTTTTTGGGTTTGTCGAGGCCTTCAAAGCATCCTCCAACTGGATGAAACTAACCTTGAAATCACCATTAAAGTATTCTTGGATGATCCGATCATGAAAGATGCTTTCTCAACTCATCTGGGGACGGGGTGTTCCCAAAATTCAGCCCAGTGACTGGAGCAAACTCTGCAATCCCAAATTTGCAAAGAGTGTTGCCCAAGTAGAACTGGCCCTCTTCAACCTTCTTGCTTTCCACCTTCCGCAACATAAGCTGATGCAGTAGAACCCTATAAAAACTAAAGGGCTTAGCCTTGAAGAACTGTCCCCACGGGCATGCCTCTGCCCGTTCAATTAGCATGTGCCTCTTAAACTGCTTTATAAGGGTTTCCAAGTAAGCACTACCCCTATAGGTGACACGACCAGGAAAGAGCTTCTCCAATGGTATAATGAAATCAGGCATCTAAAAAAAATGTTTATAATACAATTTTAAACATTTGGTAACTATCGAGGACCATTGAGGATTGTCGAGGCCCATCGAGGTTTAAAAGAATCAAACAACATATAAACTATCGAGGTCTGTCGAGGCCTATCAAAGTAGCACACAATATTGATGCTGACCATTACTGTGGAGGCCTGTGGAGGCCTGTCGAGGTCTATCGAGGCATATGTAAAATCAGAAAATACCCAATTCTATCAAGGCATATCGAGGCCCATGCAAAATCATAAAATGCATAATTCTATCGAGGTCCATGAAAAATCATAAAAATACCTAATTCTATTGAGGCCTTAATAATATTGATGCTAGGCACCACTGTCGAGCCCTATTGAGGTATATTGAGGCAATGAAAAATCATCTAACTCTATCGAGGCCTATCGAGGCACATGCTAAATCAGAAACATGTCTTAATTCTATCGAGGCCAGAACCTAATAGATACTATCAAAGCCTATCGAGGCCTATCGATTTCTATCGAGGTGAATAAAAATCTCGAAAAAAGCTCAGATTTCTTCATACCCCATCCCTGATCTATCCCATGAACAAAAAAAATAACAAATAAACTAGGCCCAAACAATTTATTGCAGAATAAACAAGTAAATCCCTCACATTTGCCTATTTTGAGGTTTTTAGTCGATCTTGTGGGTTTTCTCGCTTACCCGCCTACTCCGGCAACGGTTTCTTGCCACTTTCTGTGCTGCTGTGGTTGTGGAAGACAAAGCCATAGTGAATGTGTGAAAGGAGAGTGAGAGTTTTGGGGGATTTTGGTTTAGGGACT
The DNA here is from genome assembly GCF_963169125.1 of Humulus lupulus. Taxonomy (NCBI): domain Eukaryota; kingdom Viridiplantae; phylum Streptophyta; class Magnoliopsida; order Rosales; family Cannabaceae; genus Humulus; species Humulus lupulus. Next base: position 24,796,430 of record NC_084794.1, on the reverse strand, counting down.
GAGAATAGAGAGAGTAGAGAGAGAAAGTGGGAAACAAATGAGAGGGGTATTTTTGGAACTAATGGAATACTAAGATCAAATGCATATGTATACAATGGGTAGGGTATTTTTGCTATGGTACCCCATCAAATGCATCAATAGTCAATATATACCGCAAAATTTTATTTGGTTTTTTAACGGGAAAATTGGGTATTTATGCATAGTGTAGGTTCCTTATCCAATAATAATATCATTTACCAACATTTCAAAATAATGCTACTATTTTCTTGATTTCCAAAAATATCATTTTCATTTTTTTAGCTTCCATCTCTCTTTTCTCTCTCTTCTCTCACTATCTCTCTCGGGTCACCCTTTGATACTTTTGAGAGTCATGACAGTCACCACAAAACCATAATCACCACCAAATTTCTTAGAAAAGCGTCCCTAACTTTGACATCGACCTCCCTTTTTTTCTTCTCTTTAAAGTATCCATGGAGACTAAAATAAAATGTCCCATGATAGTTTTTGATGATATAAAACTTAAACCCATTAAAAGTTCAATTAAGACACTAATTTATGCATTTCGAATAGATCTGTGCATGATATTTTGTTTTTTTTTTTTTTGCAATTTTTTTCACAATTTTTTAGATCTGAAACATAAAAATATGCATAAAATTCAATATACCTTGATATACCTTGATACACCTCGATGCCCAGATCGATGGGCCCTTAAAAATCATGATTTTCATGAAAAAAACATCTCCCTCGACACACATCGATGCCACCTTGACATGCCTCGACACACCTCGATGCAACTCGATGCAATTCATAGAAGGTGCATAACTTTTCACTCGGGTGTCCGTTTGAGGTGATTTTTTTTAATTTGGTATTTTTTTGTGATCTACAAGTCTGAGATGTGTACACACACATTTGAGAAGTTTAAAGCTTGAAAACATACCCAACTTTGAAAATATAGGGGTATTGTTTTGAACTTTGGGGTGTTTTCAAGCATTCAACTTCTCCAATGTGTGTGTACACATCTTAGATGTGTAGATCTAAAAGGCATACCCAAATTAAAAAAAATCTCCTAAAACAGACACTCGAGTGAGAAGTTATGCACTTTCTATGAATTGCATCAAGTTTCATCAAGGTGTGTCGAGGCATGTCGAGGTGACATCGAGGCAAATGGTTTTTTTTTCCTGAAAATCATGATTTTTAAGGGCCTATCATGTTGGGCATCGAGGCACATCAAGGTGTATCAAAGTATATCATAAAAATCATGATTTTCATGAGAAAAAGTCATCTACCTCGACATGCCTTGACACACATCGATGCAACTCGATGCAATTCATTAAAAGTGCATAACTTTTCACTCAAGTGTCTGTTTTAGGTGATTTTTTTTTTAATTTTGGTATTTTTTTAGATCTACACATCTAAGATGTGAACACACATTTGAGAAGTTGAAAGCTTGAAAACACCCCAAAGTTAAAAAAAATACCCCTATATTTTCAAAGTTGGGTATGTTTTCAAGCTTTAAACTTTTCAAATGTGTATGGACACATCTCAGACGTGTAGATCACAAAAAAATACCCAAATTACAAAAAATCACCTCAAACGGACACTAAAGTGAAAAGTTATGCACTTTCTATGAATTGTATTGAGTTGCATCGACGTGTGTTGAGGCATGTCGAGGTGGCATCGAGGTGTGTTGAGGTAAATTGTTTTTTTTCATGAAAATCATGATTTTTAAGGGCCCATCGAGGTCTATCGAGGTATATCGAGTTTTCTACAAATTTTTACATTTCAGATCTAAAAATTTGTGAAAAAAATTGCAAAAAAAAAAAAAAAAAAACCAAAAAAGCATGCACATATCTATTCGAAATGCATAAATTAGTGTCTTAATTGAACTTTTAGTGGGTTTAAGTTTTATATCATCAAAAACTATCATGAGACATTTTATTTTAGTCTTCATGGATACTTTAAGAGAGAAGAAGAAAGAGAGAAGAAAAAAAGGGAGGAAGATGCCAAAGTTGGGGACGTGTTTTCAAAGAAATTTGGTGGTGATGACGGTTTTGTAGTGGCTGCCATGACTCTCCAAAGAATCAAAGAGTAACCCGAGAGAGAGAGACAGAAGAGAGATGGAGGCTAACAATATGAAAATGATATTTTTGGAAACCAAGAAAATAGTAGCATTAATTTGAATGTTAGTAAATGATGGTATTTTTTGGATATATGAACTTATATTATGCATAAATACCCAAACTTCCTTTTTTTTAATTGGGTTATTTGCGACATAAATAATCAAACTTTTTGTGTTATACACTTATATACCCAATTTTTTTTACCGTAAAATCACCCAACATTACATTTTTCTTACAGTCGTCACCACTATATCCATTAAATATGGTTGATTAAAATGCCACATGTCAATGTATTATTATTCCACCTAATATCTTTTTTAAAAAACTTATTAATTGATTTAAAAAAATGAATTAATAATACATTTTAATAATATAATAAATAAATAAATATAAAATAATATTTAAAAAATCAAAACAAGTTTTATTTTTTTCCTATCTCCTTCCTCAGTCATTATTCTTCCCCATCTTTGTCCTTCTCTCATTCCCCAATCTTTCTTCTTCCCCCAATCAAATTAAGATAAAGTAAAAATTAAATTTGTTCTTGATGTTCATGAAAAACATATTTCAATCTTAATTAGAGTTCTTTGCTTCCCATAGTGTGAGTTCATTTTTCAACAATAATCAAATTGAAAAATCATTGCATCAATTTTGCCCGGAAAATAAAATCAATTCATAGAAACTCATTTTTAATCAATTCTTCAACATCAATGTATCTATGTTGCCCATAAACAAAATCAAGAATAAAAAAGACCCACTGTATTTCAAACCCAGAACCCTATTATTTGTAAGTTCAGAAACTAATTGTTATTTCAGAATTGAAATAAAAAATTAGAACGAATTACTGATTAAATTTCTGGCTGAGTCGCGGACTATGTCACTCTCTTTAAGACGTTTCGCAGCTCTGCCCTAAATGTGCACAACAGCCTATCAACAACGCCGTCCCCAGGATAAAACAACCATTGTATACGAAATCCTTCTACACCGAAAGGAATCGCTCATGTACCCTCAAAATTGCTCTTCGAAAATTCAAGTTTTTTCTTTTTCAAATTTTTTTTGTCTCATGTAATTCTGATGCAACTTATGAAGAGAAGTCGATCAAAAATAAAACGGTAAGAAAACGTTGATTAATTCGTGGGAGGAATCGTGGTCATATGCAGTTAAAAACGGAACACGTTTACTGCTTCTAATAAAACGTTTTAAAATTAATTAATTAATAAATAAATAAATATATTTTATTAAATAATTTTTCAACAAAAAAATAAAGTCTGACACCACACCACCCGCCCCCCAACTTGGCTCGACTCGGCTCGGCTCAACACGGTCGAATGGCGGCGGCAACGCGCGCGCGTGTGGTGGTCAGGTGTGTGAGTCCTTACCCATGCGCACAAAACTGGGTGCCCCTTAGGGCCCAAACCCAATTCTCATGGTTGTCTATTTTATACCCTTATGAAAAAGTATTCTTATCCCATGTGGGACTCTTTCCATATCACACACTTAACACTTCTCTATTTTAAAAAATTCACACAAAGTTCCAACAATCCCCCACTTGAATTTTTTAAAAATATTTTCTTGAGCAATATCAAAATCTAAAAGATTGTGCATAAACAAATGTATCTTTCGATTTGAATATTTGCGTAGTAAATACGATTTAGATTATACTAGAGTGACTCGTAGTCTTGAACTCTATCTCTAACAACGTACCACGTAACAATCTTTCAAGGGTGTAGTCAAAAGCCCGTGCGTTAATGGCCATGCACGTCTATCCCAGTATAGTGAACGCTCTAGAAATTTTTGCCCCAAATTTCATAGGAAGTGGCCCTACTTCCACATTCACATAGGTGAGTCTATCAAGAGTGCTCCTGTAGCTTGGTACTCCACTCCACGTAGAGTATAGATCTTATTAAGAGTTCCTATTAACTCATCCTCATATCGCTTCAAGACTTCATGCTTCTATTATGAAAATAGCATGATCAATACTTATCGCCTCATAACTTGTTATTACCCATTGAACCTGATTCTTGGGATCTCCAGTCTTTAGGTTGGGTTACCATCATGGGTGACTCATCATTCTAAGGGCAATAGTCCCATTCCTTTTGAAGTTCTGTGGACTTTCTTTCTTGCTAGTCTTTTCGTCAAAGGATCTGCTAAATTATCATTAGTGCGTACATGATCCATTCTAACAACACCTGTTGAGAGGAACTCTCTAACAGTGTTGTGCTTACGACATATTTGCCGTCTCTTACCGTTGTAATAATGGTTCTGTATTTTTGCAATAGCCGTGGTACTATTGTAATGGATCAACACAGCTGGTATCGGTCTTTCCCATAAAGGGATCTCAGATAGCAGGCTTCTTAGTTAGCCTGCTTCTTCACTAGCAGTAGCTAGTTATATCATTTCAGACTCCATGGTGGACTAAGCCAAAATAGTTTGTTTCTTTGATTTCCAAGAAATAGCTCCACCTGCTATACTAAAGATATAGCCACTTGTTGCTTTGGAGTCATATGACAAAGTGTTCCAGTCTGCATCACTATATCCTTCAAATACAGCTGAAAACTTCTGATAATGTAATCCAAGGTTCACGGTTCTCTTAAGGTATCTCATAACCTTTTTGTTGACTGTATTTTTAGCCAACGACGTGAGAACGTCAAATACGAAAAACCTTCAAGAGAATTTAAATAACATAGACAGTTCAAACAAGAAAAGTAGATAACACAAGAGATTTTTATAGTGGTTCAGCCCCGATCAGTCGGTAATAGCCTAATCCACTTAGATTTGTGATTATAGATCTATAATCAAGATCAGATAGACTGAGCCAACTGAGTTTCTTCAATACAGATTGCAAAAATACAAGAATTCTTTCAAATATCAGCACTTTCTCTCTCTAGAATACTCAGACCCAAAAGTCTAGAAAGAAGAAGAAGAAGAAACCCCTCTCTAATCCCATAAGCCCTCTATTTATAGACTTGGGATCTTCAACTGATATCCCCTTCAGATAGAGATATTTTATTATTCATATTATATTTAAAATTACAAGAAATATTTAAAATACAACAGATTCCTCAATTTGAGTGAGGAATGAGAGATTCCCGGGTGCCTAGACCGATTATTGCTGAAGTCGTTTCGGGGATTTTGACGTAGTCTCCTGGTCGAACACATGCATGTTGGATACATGCAAGTGCTGGTCGGACATACTCCTCTAGGCTTTCCTTGGCTCAAGGTTATGCATGCATGGCTCTCCTCGGATCATGGTCCGAACCACACCTTGGCTCTCCTCGGACCAAGGTCATGCATGCTTGGCTCTCCTCGGACCAAGGTGGTCCGAACCAATCTCCTTGGCTTCTCCTCGGACCAAGGTGGTCCGAGCCAATCTCCTTGGCTTCTCCTCGGACCAAGGTGGTGCGAGCCAATCTCCTTGGCTTCTCCTCGGACCAAGGTGGTCCGAGCCAATCTCCTTGGCTCCTCCTCAGACCAAGGTGGTCCGAGCCAACCCTCTTGGAGCTCTCCTCCTCGGACCAAGGTCCATGCCAATCTCCTTGGCTTCTCCTCGGACCAAGGTGGTCCGAGCCAATCTCCTTGGCTCCTCCTTGGACCAAGGTGGTCCGAGCCAACCCTCTTGGAGCTCTCCTCCTCGGACCAAGGTCCATGCCAATTTCCTTGGCTTCTCCTCGGACTAAGGTCTGAGCCACACTCTCCCTTGGCCTCCTTGGATCAAGGTGGTCCGACCGGACTTCTTGGCCTCTCCTCGGACTAGAGTCCGAGCCCATCACTTAGGCTTTCCTCGGACTAAGGTCCGAGCCAAGCATTTGGCTCCTCAAACTAAGGTCCGATCGGACCTGTTGTGACTTTCCCTCGCGCCAAAGTCCAAGCCCATCTCTTAAGCTCCTTAGACTTGGGTTTGAACCAAACACTTGGGCTCCCCGGGTGTATTTGGCTTTGACTATGACATCTCTCAAGCAGTCCAAATTCTTCTCTGATGAATTGGGCTACTGCTAAGCCAGATCTCCCCATCATTCCTTGCCACTTGTTATTTTTATTGCCACGTCATCGATCTCCAATTTTTGGGGATAACACTTTTCAATATGTAATGACCCAACTATTTCTAAGACCTTGGACCATTAAAACTACTAGACATAGCTACTATTTTGGGAAAGATACATAAGAAAATAATATAACTTTATTAAAACTCAAAATATTGTATCAAATACATAATAATAGAAAATATGGCATGGGTACCCATTGTTTAAAAGAAAAACATAAACTTTAATTCAATTGTTTAAAAACACTAAATGCGGAAAAACATGATCTAAAAGACTAAAAATAAATAACTTCATCCTCGATCGACACGCAGTCCACACATTCCATCCATCCTCAACACACAAGCCAAGCTACCAAGAATCCTTCCGCCTTCCAGATTCATTTTTCCTGCATCACACTAAAAATATAGGAATGAGCCTAATGCCCAGCAAGAAAAACCTACTAAAAACATACATCATATATCATAAGCATAAAACTACATCATAAACATAAACTATAAAACATATGACTATAAAAAAATATATATCATAAGCATATGCTATAAAAATATATGGCTATAAAAACATATATCATATAGGACTACAATATTAATGGCCATTAACTCATTAACATGGCATGCAATAAACCATCTAGGTCCCCTGTCTAATATCTGAGGTAGGTTAGATCACATGGTAGTATATGATAACCCATCTAGGTCCCTTGTCTAATATCTGAGGTAGGGTAAACCATAACTCTAAACCATGAAAATGATAAACACTAGGGCTTGCTAGCTAAGCGACTATGAACCCTAGATAACATAAAAAAAACATAACATAACATATTATAACATAAACTTATCATAACATATTATACATAAACATAACATATAAGCATAGCATATCATACAAACATACAAGATCTATCCTATTTTCCTTACCAACATCGGGATATTTGAGAACAAAGACGAGATTTGGAACACTCCTAAAACCAACAATAGAATGGTGAGTATTTTTAAAGAGTAAAGAATGAATGTGGAACTAAACCATCAAGAAGAAACTTACCAAGAAAGAACTTAAGTTTCAAGAACCTAATCAAGAACCAATAACGAAAGTTAGGATCTGAATAAAAGAAACTAAGAAAACTAAAGAGTTTTAAAAGATTGAACTTAAAGAATAAGAGTACCTTAGTTGACCTTATGGATTGGTCTAACTCCAATATCGAAATACACTAAACCTCACTTCCCAAGTATTTTATAAAGCTTAAGAATGCCAAAACTTTTCCCCAACCCAAGTGTTTATCACTCTATGGTCACACTAGCACCTTGGAGTCTGATCACAACTTGACGAGTGAGTGGAAGGGCTGGGTTCTAAGTCCTATTTATAGAATTCTAGGAATAAATATCTTCTTTTTGGCTTTGAATAAAAATAATGAATTTAATTGAAAATATTTGAATATTAATCAGTCAAAGGCTTAGGACTTGGTCAAATTGTTCAGCGGTAGGTCTAAAGAGTCAAAGCTTATTTTAAAAAAAAAAAAAAAAATAGAATCCTAACTTCTAAGTTCCTAAATCTCGTAACTCTAAAGTTACATGTAGTAAAATCAACATACCTAGAGCTGTAGGACTCCTATTTAGACCATCTTTATACTGTTAGAAAGCTAATTCAATTATCTATAACTTTCTAGAAATACTATTTTTCGAAATTCATAATATAACTGGGTCAAAAATAGGTCGGAAGTTACAATACCCTAAAGTTATGGAAAATCTATTTAATTATATAAATAACAACCTAATCCACAAATATCTTAACTAACCATAAAATAACAAATTCTAATTCCCTAATAATCATGCTTATGACAAGTGTCATATTCTTATTGGCTTCATCTAAACCTTAGGTTATAATAAATAATACACCTAGGACCAGCAATATTAACCAACCCTTATGTTATAATTAATATTCTTAAACTATAGGTTAAACTTATAAAATTCATAACTATTGCTATGAGTTTCCAACTAAGTCCTGACTTGAACCAAAATCTACGAAATCTAACATACTACAAACTAATACTAACTACTACTATCTAGCTAGTTAAGTAAATATTATGGGGCTCTACACAATAGCATGCCAATCTCTATACTAGGTCTGCTAGTAAACTTGCACAATAATCCCACGACATAGGCAATGTCGGGTCTCGTACAATCAGTGGCATAACGAAGACTGCCAATGATGCTCGCATAGTCAGACTATCTCACACCGTCACTAGTGTTCTTAAATAACTTTACACCTGGATCATATGGTGTGCAAGCAGGTTTACAATCAAAGTAATTGTATTTCTTTAGAATCTTCTCAATACAGTGAGATTGATCCAAAGAAATTCCCTTTTCAGACCTAGTAATCTTAATACCAAGGATTACATTCGCTTCTCCGAGGTCCTTCACATCAAAGTTAGCACACAACAGAGATTTCACAGCATTCACAACATCAATATTCGAACCAAATATGAGCAAGTCATTCACATATAGACATACAATAGTGCAAATGTCATTCTAAGATTTATAGTAAATGCAGTTGTCACTTTCATTCACTTTAAACCCATGTGAGATAACTAAATTGTCAAATTTCTCATGCCATTGCTTAGGTGCCTGCTTAAGACCATACAGAGATTTATCTAACTTGCAAACCTTATGTTCCTGACCATCCTTCAGGTTGATCCATATAGATCTCATTTTCTAGTTCACCATTGAAAAAAGCAGTCTTAACATCCATTTGGTGTAAAACTAGATTATGAATGGCAACTAGGGAAATCAAAACTCTAATGGATTTTATTATAGTAATAGGTGAAAAAGTGTCAAAGAAATCTATATTTTCCCTCTGCCTAAAACCCTTGGCTACCAAACGAGCCTTGTACTTATCAACAGTACCATTGGGTTTCAACTTCTTTTTCGAAATCCACTTACAACCTAACCAGGAGGTAGGTCTACTAAGTGCCAAGATTTTTTAGACTCAAGAGATTCCATTTCATTGTTGATGGCCTCTTGCCACAGGTCAGCATCTAGGGAAGACAAAGTGTCACGCCCCGGCTGCCCCGGGACACGCGACGGTGATCGGTGAACCGGAAATTTGACTCATTGCCTGAGTCCTTTGGTTAAAAAACGTGCTTCTAGTGTCATTATTAGGTTAAGGAGAAAATCAATAAAAAGCAAAGGATGTATTTCATTAAAAAATGTCCATGGGCCCACCAGAACATTTACAAGTTATTTACATCTCAAAATGGCCATTACTATTTAAAATTTACAACCCGCCGACCTAAGCGGCAAAATTAGGGCAAACCCCCTAGTTCCTCTGAGAACTTCTTGGCCGTGGTGGTCAAGCGGCCGCATATGTACACAACGTCGCCTCAGCTCTCCACTCAAGGCTGGGTGAGCTTTTCTTTCCCTTCACCTGCACCACATAGCACCCATGAGCCAAAGCCCAACAAGAAAACACATATTGTAAGTAAACAATATCATATGATGTAATTAAATCACACCGAGATTATAGCTCTAAACTGATGAGTGACTGTTGGATAAGTCTCAAGCCATCAGATAAATAGGTGACTAATGAGTTACACTCTGGACAGGTGACTAATGAGGCACACTCTTTGGGTAGGTGATTGATGAGTCACACACTTTGGACAGGTGACTGATGAGTCATGCTCTGACTAGGTGACTAATGAGCCACGCTCTGGATAGGTGACTAATGGGCCACGCTCTGGAGGTCCCATACCCTCCTAGCCATGTGACCTGTGGGTCACCTTAGCCTTTTCCGGCTCTGGCTCTAGATTTCTAACCTTGGGCTAGACAAGCGCTTATTAATATTCATCGAACTTGAGGTCGGTCCGGCATTAATGCTCATTTTTTTCATTCAATGTAGATGTCGATTAGATCTAATCTTTATTGGCTTGCATTAAGCATGCAAAAACCATCCTTGACTTATGAGTCAATGCCCTGACTAATGAGTCAGTGCCATTCACAAGTAAGCAATGCTACCAGGCATATATCATAGGTCAAATATATAAACATGGGCATTCATCACGCTTACTTAACAGTTGCTAGCATAATAATGATCATGCACAAACACAGAGACTCAGGCTCTGAACAGTTTCACAGTCAATATTAATGGCATGCCTTAATGATATCTTTATACAAATGAGCAAGCTTGCAAAGCATTCAATATGCTATCAATGTCCACATTCAACCATCCAACATGCATCAAAATATAACCATGCATGCTTCATTTGGGGGTGCAGTTTCTTACACTGTTTTCTTACCTCAGATTCGAGCTAGAATGAATGAAAGATTGACCCTTGAGAACGATCTGACTTTAAGTCCTTTAGCGGTCTCCTAATCATAACCAAATAAGGAATACCATCAATAAAATGAACATCATAGGTTTCCAAACCAATATCTAGCCTCTGGGAGATCAATCCAAACTAATCCAAGTAGTAGGAACAATCCTGAGGCCTAAAACTATGTTCCCGGGGTCAAAACATGCAAACAGGGCAAAAACTGACCAAGGGCTGCGGCCCTGGCACCTTGGGCGCGGCCCCCAGCACAACCTGAAGCAAGCGCCGCAACGCCCAACATCAAGGGTCGCGGTGCCTAGCAGGCACAACTTCAGGGAGCTGCTTCATTGAACAAGGGTCGCGGCGCCCCAAGAACAGGGCCGCGGCCCCTAACCCTGGGCCATTCCCAAACACGTTTTCAACACCCCAAAGCCTCCAAAATCATACGTAAACATTCCCCAATCATCAAATCAAAGTTCCCAAGCTTCCCAATGGTCCAAAACCCTCAAAACCCAAGGTTCAATCGAACCGAAAACTCAACGATTCACATAGTCTAATTCAAAGCTTAGAAACTCTAAAAACTCAAAACTTTAAACTTCGATTACCTTCGATTGGGTTGTTTTCCATCAAATACTTTGGTTAAGAAGCTTCTAATATTTCCTAGGATCGTTATGCCTCGATCCTCGCTCGATTCTGACTCCTAGAACTCAAGATTTCTTCAAAAAAGCTTCGGATGGCAAAAATGGACTAACGAAGGAGAACGAGAGGTTTTCTAACGTACGTTCTATCTGACAAGCTACTTCATGCTTAAGTAACCTCAAATAAAACCTAGTGCTTGGGACCCCAAAAACACCCCCGAGGACATTATAGTCAAAACCTCTGAAATTTCCTCCTGATCTCAAATACTCCCAATTTATCATCAAATAAACATTCTTATTACCCCATAATTTGACCCCGTTATGACAAAACCGCTAATCCATTATATATGACCGTCTCATGTCAAATAGCTCGAATATATCTCCATAATGATGGAATCTCATTCATAATTCACAATTTGCACCTAAATACACAATTATGCCCTAAACGGGACTAATTGCCAAAACAGTTCAATTAACAAATGTGGACCCACATGCATGAATATAACATTATATTATGATATAATTCACATAAACATGCACATAATCATTTAATAGCATAATTAAACAAGTATGGCCCTCCCGGCCTACTAATCTTGCCATTAAACCACATCGGAGAATTCAGGGCATTACACAAAGCTTGTTGGAGGTTAGCAGGATCCTCCTCTAAGGTATAAGCACATAATTCTGATCCAAAATCTTTTCCTTTTCTAGCTCTCTTGCTCCTTCTAGGTTCCATATCAGTGCTATCAATGTGCTCATTATCCCTAATCAATATTTCATTCTCAATTTAAAAGGAAATCTATGTTCATAAAAATAAACATCATTAGATTCCACAATCACATGCGTATTCAAGTCAAAGAACCTATATGATTTGCTATTATTTGCATATCCAATAAAAACACATTCATAGGCTCTACTAGCTAATTTAATTCTTTTTGGATCAGGAATACAAACATATGCCAAACAACCCCAGGCTCTAAAATAAGACAAGTTTGGTTGTCTATTTTCAATATCTCATATGGTGAAATTTTTACTTTTAGATTTAGGAACTCTATTTAGAACATAGCAAACAGTTAATAAAATTTCACCCCACCAATGAGATGCAGCACCAGAATTCAATAAAATAGCCGCAATAGATTCAGTAAAAGTTCTATTTTTTCTTTCAGCTTTACCGTTCATTTCAGGTGAATATGGTGCAGTTTTTTTTTTGTGTACGATTTCATGCGAATTATAAAACTCAATAAACATGCTTGAATCATATTCAGTTCCTCTATCACTTTGAAACCTTTTAATTTTCTTATTGAATTGATTCTCAATTTCAGTCACAAATAGTTTGAACAAGTTAAGCGCATCACTTTTATTTTTCATTAAGTACACATAAGTAAAGTCAGAACAGTCATCAATAAAAGTAATGAAATAACGTTTACCATTCCTAGTTAACATTCCATCAAGTTCACATATAGCATAATGAATTAAATCTTGTGGATGCCAAAAACCCGCCAAGAAAAAAATCGTTGAAGGTGCAAGGCACCTAAGAAGGAGGCTTGTGTTACGCCAACACGTATAAAGTCTTCTACGAGTTTTGTCCCTTACCTTGAGGAAGACTAGCACCATGAGGCTTCATGTAGGTAGCTAGCCAATTGCACTCGCGCACCCCTCACAATGCTAAGTGCCTTGCATAGCGAGGCCCCACATGACTCGGCTAGCCAAGTGCCGCGGGTGGCACGCCCACAAGGGTCGCGTAAGGGTCTGGGTCTCTCGGTGTCACAACATATGGGGAGCCTCGCATAGCGAGGCCATGTGTCTCGTGCCAAGTGAGGCTCACCTTGCCTTGACGTCCAAATGACTTGCGCCAAGGTCCGTGCACCACGGCCTCGCGCCTAGCGATCGCCTCAAGCACCTATAGCCTTGCATAGTGAGGCCATGTGTCTTGCGCCAAGCGAGGTTCACATAGCCTTGCCCCGAGGGTCTCGCACTAAGGGTCTCTCGCCAAGTGAGGCACACCTTACCCCAAGCACCTATAGCCTCGCATAGCGAGGCCATGTGTCTCGCGCTAAGTGAGGCGCACATAGCCTCGCCCCGAGGGTCTTGCGCTAAGGGTCTCTCACCAAGTGAGGCACACCTCGCCCAAGCACCGATAGCCTTGCATAGTGAGGCCATGTGTCTCGTGCCAAGTGAGGCGCACCTAGCCTCACCCCGAGGGTCTCGCGCCAAGGAACGTGCACCGCAGCCTCGTGCCTAGTGCCTCACCCCAAGCATCCATAGCCTCGCATAGCGAGGCCATGTGTCTCGCGCCAAGTGAGGCGCATCTTGCCTCGATGTCCAAACGCCTCGCGCTAAGGGTCGTGCACCATGGCCACGCACCTAGTGCTTCATCCTAAGCGCCCCATGGTCTCGTCCAAGTTCCTCGCACCAAGGGCCTCACGCATGAAGGCTGGGAGGGTGATGGTCTCACGAGGTGAGATCCTCATCTCGTACTTAGACATCATACCTCAACAGACACAAAGCAGGCCTTGTTGAAGAGGCCTTATCTCTCTTCCTAAGATAAGTGCCACCAATGGGGCACCTCTTTCCCTGTGGGTCTCATGAGATGTAGAGTCATGGGCCTCATGAACATGCATTCGAGGAAGGTTAAAAAGGGTTTCACAACGATTCGGCATGAAGGCATAAGAGATATGGAATGAACCTATATACCAAGAAGAGTTAGAGTACGGATACGATGTCCACGCCAGACAGGTAGTGGTAGTATAAGAATGGTACATGGTAAGGACTCCCTCAGCACGCTTAAGATGTCCGTACCCCACAAGTAGTGGAGGTGTAATGTGGTACCAAGGCAGGAGTACTTTTGCAGACCCCTGACACGTACTAGAGCCGACCACCACTCTTCCAACACCACTACGACTTGTGCCACAACCCTGACAATATACCTATGTACAATCTTGTCCCCTGGGACCACGATGTATCAGGAGCCATTAGAGCCCCAATATAAATAGACCTTCACCCCTCCAACAACGGTGTAACGCCCTGGATAGCCAAGACCGTTACACTGTGTGATTATAAAGTGCCAGACTTCCTAATCAAGTCATTTAATTAAAATCGTGTCACAGAAGCTATAAAGGAACTAGGGTTAAAAGTGTTTTGGTCTCAAAAGCCACATTTTCATTAAGGAACATTATTTGTTTGTACGGGATCCCAAAAGTACAAGTTTAAAGATCGTTTACAAAAGTTATAGGACTCAGGTACAATAACTAGCCATGCTAAGGCAAAACAAGCGGTTAGGTAATCCCTGTCCTGATCCACTCCTCGACCATGGTGATCGAACAGCTGGCTATGTACATTTCACCTCGGAGCTCTCCACCTCAGGCTTGGTCCAACTTGCCCTTGCCTTTACCTGCACCACGTAGCACCCGTGAGCCAAGGCCCAGCAAGAAAACACAACAACAACAGAGCATAAGCAATTAGCAGGCAAGTCAATATCTCATATTGCATTACATAATCTCAACCATATAACCAATCAGTATAATCAAGTATTCCACATACTAAGCATATCAAATAATAACATGAACAGTTCACAAATGATAACTAGGGCTAGCGCCCTCAGGCTGCTCCCTCCGTTATCCCGTTATCCTTGGCTACCAATGGCCAAGCCGCGCCCTATGCGCTAGTATTATGTACGACACTCTTAGGCCGCTTTTACATGTCCCATGGCGTAATACCAACATTGACACGATATAATTCTCGGGAGCACTTAGTCCCATCACAATTATATAACCGGGTGCAGTTTTCTTACCTTTCAATTCAATAGCTTTGATCCCTCGACTCCTTGAGCACGATCCCCCTCGAGCCCTAGCGCTCACCTAAACACAATCATGGGCCAAAGTCATCGTCAATCCTCGAGTTCAAAACCTAGCCCTGGGGCCAATCACGAGCCCCCGGGAAGTCCTAGTTCCTCCAAACAAGGTGGTGGAATCAAACCCCAAACCTTAGGTCAAAAACCCTTGCAAACAACCCTAAAATTCCCTTCAGGAAGCAGGGTAGTGCTACAACGCTCATGGGAGGGCGCTACATCGCTACAAACAGAAGCCAAACTCCCTTCAGCATAATGGCCTAGTGCTACAGTGCCCAAAGGCTAGCGTTGTAGCGCTAGTCACAGACAGCCTAGCACTGATTTTTCTCTTCTACGATTTCTTCGAGCCAACCTCAACCAAAACTCTTCCAACTCTTTCCCAAACTCAAAAACAACCTCATGAATACACTCCACTCATCCCAAGCACCCCAAACACATGCATCCACAAACTCAGAATTCACCATAGCTACTTCTAAGCTCTAAAACTTAGTAAAAACCAGCTGAACAACAAAGTTAGAGTTTAGACTTTATATCTTTGATAGGATTTCGACCACAAGCTGCCTCTAGACTCTTTTGGCTTGCTCCTCCTTAACCTTTGTCCTGAATTTCCCAAAGTCCCCATCAAACCCAGCTTACACACCACAATTCAAAAACCAAAACCACCAACTAGAGAATTTACAGAACCTTACCTCAAGTGATGGCCTAACCTTGCTAAACCCTTGTCAAATTCTCAAGTTCAGCTCAGAGACCTTGTAGCTTAATTGACCTAGCTCCCCTATGAGTTTTACTCCAAAGAGAATGAAGAACAGTGGTGATGAAAGCACAAACCGACTCAAGAGAGAACCACTTTGTTTTTCCTTTCTTTTCTCTTTCTTTCCTTTCCTAAGACTTCTGTAATATTCTACAAATCCCACTAACATAAAGCCTCAACATATCTATTCCTCACATATCAAATGACCCTAATCCCCTCCCCTTTTATTTCTAATCCTTTAGTCCACTTAAGGGCATTTCAATCATTTTACCCAATTCCCGCTAATTCCTCAAGTGTCTCTAATATTTTCCGCTTAATTCCCGATACCTAACTAGTCTCCAATAATATTCCTCAATGTCAAAATAGATTCCAGTATATTCGCTAAATTCCTATTTATACCCCTGAGCTCACCCCGAGCCGGGTGTAAATCCCCGCTATGACTTTTTCGCTACTTTGCTCACTAGGATCGTCTCGAGTCATAGATCACAGATATATCCACATAATAATGTGTTCTCAACAATTATCACATATATCAAAGCAGTTATGCCCATAATGGCCAAAATTATGATTATGCCCTTCTAGCCTAATCAGGGCCTCCATGCATACTAATACACATAGTCATGCATCTCAAAAATTCAAATAGTCACATAACATGCTTTAAATCATAATCATGCATCTTAATAATTAAAATCACACATAATTCCCATTATGCCCACCAGACACACTAATCAAGGCCCTTAAGCCTTATTAGCAAATTTGGATCGTTACAAAGGGGGTTGGAAAATTCATTGTATGTTGAGGCTATTAAGCAATATACAATTTTTACTCCATTGTAGTTCTGCATATTTACTCTTTCAAGTTCTCTCCATCTTCTTCTAAGATATCTTTTACAATACCATCTCAATTTTCTAACCTTATATCGTTGATGAGATTTCATCGTCAACAAATCTAAAGGGTCAGATTCTCCAGTAACTGATTTATGAGGTGTCTTAGTTATTTTTGCTTGACTACAGAAAACACATTTTTCAAAATTATTTTATGACATTTTCATAATTAAACCAATGTTACTCGTGTTCTTAATAATGTGCTTATTAACATGATAAAGTCTAGCATGCCAAACATTAAAATCACACAACATATAAGCAGAAGGAGAAACTTTATTAAATTCAACATTTAATTTAAACATGCCATCAGTAACATAACCCTTCGCAACAAAAATACCATTCTTAGTGATGGTGTACAAATCAACCTCAATAGTTTGAGTAAACCCAGCCTTATTAAGCATAAAACCAGAAACCATATTCTTTCTCATCTCAGGAGTATGCATTACATCTTTCAGTAATAACGCCTTTCCTGAGGTGAACTTAAGCTCCACATTCCCAATCCCAGCAACAATAGTAGTGTGGGAATCTCCCAACAACACTTTCTTATCATCAGTAGCAGTGTATGTTTTAAACATAGCACGATCATAGCAGACATGGCGAGAAGCGCCAATGTTTACCCACCACCCATCTGATCTACCAATAAGGTTGATATCAGAAATCATAGCTGTAAAAGCTTCTTCAGTCAAGTTAGCCTGCTGAGCAGTGCTTGGCTTGTTCCTACACTTGCATGCCATATGACCTGGCTTGTTACAATTGTAACAAAGGAATTGTTCAGAGTCATTTTGTTTAGGTGGAGGCTGTTGCCTTCCATGTTGGTTCTTATTATGGTTCCAACTCTGATTATTGTTTCGAGGAGTGTTCTGGTTGTTGCGATTGTAATTTGAATTCGAGTTGCGGTTCTGATTCTTAAAATTTTTGCCATTAGGCTTCAGAACCGCAAGTGTGGACTTCTTGGGGTTGCTGTTTGAAATAACAAGCACCTCTTCTTTCTGGTCTTATTTCCTCGCTTCCTCCTCGATACAAAGGCGGGTGATCAAACTCTCTAAGGAAAATTCCTTAGTCTTATGCCTGAGTACATTTTTAAAATCCTTTTAGGAAGGAGGTAGTTTGTCAATTAAAACAACAACTTGAAACTGTTCATCAAGGGTCATACCTTCTGAGATAATCTCATGCGCAATTTTTTGAATTTTGTGGGATTGGGCTTCCACAGATTTATCGTCCACCATTTGATACTTCAGATAGCGACTGACAGCGTATTTTTTAGTCCCCGCCTCTTCTGTATCATATTTCTTTTGCAACGCCTCTCAAATTTCCTTTGCTGACTTGTCTAAATCATAATAATCATAGAGATCATCAGATAAACCTTTAAGAATAAAATTCTTACAGAGAAAGTCATTTTTTACTGAAGAGTCCAATTCCTTCTGTTGCTTCTCGCGCTCAGTCTCTTTGTCGTTGTCGGTCGAAGGTTCAGAGACAGCTGTCTTCACAACAGTGAGGACAAACGCAACCTTATTCATGGTCAGATAAAACATCATCTTTTGTTTCCAATGCTTAAAATGCAAACCCTCAAAACTTAATGGCTTGTTAATATCAGTAGAGGCAGAACCAGAAAAATCATCAGTAGTAGCCATAGAAGAACAAAACGTCTTCAAATTGTTATTTCGGCATTGAAATAAAAAATTGGAACGAATTACCGATTAAATTTTTGGTTGAGTCATGGACTATGTCGCTCTCTTTAAGACGTTTTGCGGCTCTGCCCTAAGTGTGCACGGTAGCCTATCAACCACGCCGTCCTTAGGATAAAACAACCACTGTATATGAATTCATTCTACACCGAAAGGAATCGCTCATATACACCCTCAAAATTGCTCTTCGAAAATTCTAGTTTTTTCTTTTTTCAAAAATTGTCGTCTCATGTAATTCTGATGCAACTTATGAAGAGAAGTCGATAAAAAATAAAACGGTAAGAAAACATTGATTAATTCGTGGGAGGAATCGTGGTCATATGCAATTAAAAACGGATCACGCTTACTACTTCTAATAAAACGTTTTAAAATTAATTAATTAATAAATAAAAATATTTATTTTATTAAATAATTTTTCAACAAAAAAATAAAGTGTGACACCACACCACCTGCCTGCCAGCTCGTCACGGCCGGAACGCGGCGGCGGCGGCGCACGCGCGTGTGTGGTGGTCAGGTGTGTGAGTCATCACCCAGGCGCACAAAACTGGGTGCCCCATAGGGCCTAAACCCAATTCTCATGGTTGTCTATTATATACTCTTATGAAAAAGTATTCTTATCCCATGTGGAACTCTTTCCATTATCACACACTTAACACTTTTCTATTTTAAAGAATTCACACAAAGTTCCAACACTAACTACCACCCTTGACCTCCGGCAACCGCGAGTCTCTTGTCGCCATCATGAGCCTTCGACAACTCAGAAGCTTCGTGCCACACCATAAACTCGGCAGCCCATGCCATTAACGCCGCTAGATCCAAAACAAAGAAGAAAGGCAACCCACTGAAGTCGTCGCTAGCACAAGCCCTCCGCAGCTGCAACCCGTCATTGAAGCCGCCTCCAAGCCCACTTCTGAAGTCGTTGTCCAGATTTGCGCCCAAGCTTTAATCTACAGAAGAAGGAGTAGGAAGGATGGAGAATAGAAGATGGGAAGAAGAAGAGGCATCAGAATGGGGAAGACAAGTAAAAGAAAAGAAGAAAGTTAAAACAAATTTCTTTTTTATTATTAATTATATTTTTTATTATTAAAAAGCATTAATTAGTTTTTTTTATAATTTTAAAATTAATTAATAGGTTTTTAAAAATAATATAATGTGGACCAATAATAAGCTAAACCTCGCAAACTAGTCAACTCAATTATGACTTAATGGAGTTGGTGATGACGACTAACGTTGGGTGGTTTTACCGTAAAAAAATTTGGGTATATAAGTGTATAAAATTGAAAACTTTGGGTATTTATCAAAATTATTTTTCAATAATGATTTAAATTAATAATAATCAAATGTTATTTTCTTAGATAAATTTGCATAATACACTTATATTTACTAAAAAATTACATTTTTACGGAGTATTCATTTTTTTTTTCAATTTTACGTTTTTAAGGAATTTTATTTATTTATTTTGTGTTGTTTTTTAGTTGTTTTTATGTTGTTTAGATATATGTATAGTTGTTTTATTGTCGTTTTGATGTTTAATTGGTATTTAGTTGTCTTCAGTTTATTTTGGATTTATTTATTGTTTGAATATGTTAGTATGCAATGAGGTTGACTTATATTCGTTGTCCAATCGTTGTTTTTGAACATGTTAATATGCAGTAAATTGATGTCTAGTTGTTGTTCAATCGTTATTTTTTAATTATTTTTTTACACCGTATTTTTATAAATAAAAAAACTTTGAAAGTCGCATGATAGTGTTTTTGGAAGAAAAAATCAGCGACAATAAAAAAGTAAAAAAAATATATTTATATTTATGAATCAGTGTACTATAGGTGCATCTTCGAATTAATTTTGTATTATTTTGAAGTAATTGATTATGAACATATATCTTTTCTTTAAAACTTAAGTTTTTTATTAACAAAAGTACTATAATTAAAATAATTGACATATATCTTCCGAAACCATTTCATTTTACTAAAATTTTCTAAATTCAAATTGTAACACAAATAATAGATTATGTTTATTTTTATGTGAAATAAAAGAACAAATTTTAAATTTTAAATAATTTTCAATAACAAAAAAAATACCCAAGTCGTATTTGTTTGAAAAATATCTTAAAATCAAATAATTGTAAAATAAATATTGATAAATTTTAATTTAACCATTTTTATAATTTAATGGAAAATCAACAAATATCCTCACTAACTTGGTGAGCAATACAACATTTAATTACATCATAAGACAAACGACTAAATTTGTCACGTAGACTAATCTTTGCCAAAGAATGGGCCATTTTATTTCCCTTGTGGGGAATAAAGTGACAACAACCAATATGGCAAATATTTAAAAAATGTTGGATATCCCCAACAATAATATCATCTACAGAAGCATCACCCCGAGCCTGAATAGCGCTAATAGCATTAAGACAATCACTCTCTACCGAATGGACAAGTAATTGTTCCCAATGGCACCATCTAAGGGCCTCTAGAATGGCCATTAACTCAGCAGTAAGAGGCAGCTGAGAAGCACAGACCTGAGAGGTGAAGAAATGGACTACACCTCCCTATCATCTTGAATCACAGCACCAAACCCCATTAAATCCCGCTGAACACAAATGGTAGCATCGACGTTTAACTTGAATTGAGATGGGAATGGTACTTGCCAAGCACGCCTAAGAGAGGCCAAGTCACCTGGTTTCATAGGAGAGGGAGTTGGGCTGCTCGCCTGATAAACTGGTTTGGCTGAAGGGTACTGTAACGTGAGCCATTTTGAGCTATCTTAAAATTCATAAATATATTCCCCTGCTGCCTCACCAACAACTTTTAGTTCACGAACCTTCTTCCCATGCCAAGCATGATTACATTCAAACCAAACCATCCAAATCATGCACAAACAAGCTTCGATGTCGACTCGGGCCAAAGTCGACAACCCTCCATTGCTCACCAAGGCTACTCAAAGGAGTAATGGGGCGAAAAGTAGACAGGTGAGGGATCCAAGGGTCCTTTGAAGGGTGTATACTTGCCCCATCACCTACTCTCCACCGAAGACCCAATCTAAGAGCATCACGGCCCCATAAGATACTCCTCCAAACAAATGAGATACCATTCCCTCCTCGGACATGCAAAAACTCATCATTCTTAAAATACTTGGCCTTTAGGACACAAACCATGAGACGCGAAGGGTTAGACAGAATACGCCAACCTTGTCTTGCCACTAAAGCTTGATTAAAAGCTTCCAAATCATGAAACCCCAAGCCACCCTCATTTTTGGGCAAACAATGCTGCTCCCACCGTATCTAATGCATTTTATGCTTTTCCTCAGTAGAGCCCCACCAAAATCGAGCTACTAAAGCCTCAAGATCATAACAGAGCGATGTTGGTAGTCTAAAGATACTCATTGAGTAAGTGGGGATTGAGCGAGCAACTGACTTGATTAAGATCTCCTTGCCTCCTCCCAATAACAGTTTGCCTTTCCACACCTAGAGGCGCTTCCATACTTTGTCTTTGATGTCCTGAAAAATGATCTTCTTCTTCCTGCCAACCAAAAAAGGGAGCCCCAAGTATTTTACCATTTCAGAATAAGCCTCCAACCCCATAAGTTGCTTAATTGCCTCCCTAGTGTCAAGGTCCACATCTGGACTAAAAGTAAGCGAGGATTTTGCCAAATTGATAGACTGCCCCGATGCGCCTTCATAAACAGAGAGAACATCCAAAAGAGCTCGACATTCCTCTATCGAAGCTTTATAGAACATCACACTATCTTCTGCAAAAAATAGATGACTGATCCTCGGCCCATAATTGCATGAAAAACCTGTAATGTTCCCATCTTCTTCTGCCATACTCAGCAGACACGACAACCTTTTCGCACAAATAAGGAAAAGGTTTGGTGATAGTGAGCAGCCTTGACACAACCCTCTTGTAGAGGAGACATACCCTTGACTTTGCCCATTTATGATGAACGAGAACTGAGGTGATCTTATACTTCTAATAACCAACTCCCATTGTTGCGAATAGATCCCATAGCCTCCATCATCACATCTAAGAAACCCCACTCAACACGATCATATGCCTTACTCATATCCAGTTTAACACTCATCCAACATTTCCGCCCATTACATCTCTTTTTAATTGAGTGAAGGACTTCAAATGCCACAATCATGTTGTCGGAAATTAGTCTCCTTGACATAAAGGCACTCTGTGTATAGGAAATGACCAGAAGCAAAACAACCTTAAGTTGATTAGCAATAGTTTTGGTGATTACCTTATAAATGACGTTTCATAAGCTAATCAGTCGGTACTCAGAAATCTTTCGTGGACTATTCACCTTCGTGATGAGAACAACACTCGTTTTATTCAAAGCTCCCATCTCCATACAATTATTGAGCACATTAAGACACACCCGTACCACCTTCTCACCGAAAATAGCCCAATTCTTTTGGTAAAACAGAGCATGGAATCCATCCGGGCCTGGCGCCTTCGTTCCATCCACAATAAACAAATATTTGCGTATTTCGTCTTCCTCAAAAGGCTTACGCAATGTCTCATTTATGTCTTCTGTAACCATCTTCTCTACTGAGTTCAAAATCTGAGTAATAGCTCCTTGGTCCACCCCATTGGATTTGAATAGACCCATGAAATAGTTCTCAATGATATCAATCAAGTCATGTGGGTACTCCCTCCAATTCCCATTAGTATCTTCAAGGCCTCTAATTTCATTTCTCTTTTTCCTGGCACAAGCTTTCTTATGGAAGAACTGTGTATTGCGATCACCATTAGCCAACCAATCTGTTTGTGCACATTGACGCCAATATGATTCATCAATGGTGAACAACTTATTCAACTCTCTGTTATAGTCACGTATACTCCAGATATTGATCACAGAATGGGGAGCATTGTGCTACATCTCAATACAGTTTCTTAGTTCTTTAATACAATCGGGCAAACCTCCAAACTTTTTTTTTCCACACGCTCAAGGCTTTCCCATAGTTACGAAGCCACGTAAAAAACGACTCCACACCCCCATCGAAAGAATCATCCCTCCAATTGTCCATAATGGCGTTAAAACACTAAAGTTCTCTAAACCATACTGGTTCAAATCGGAAACCCCTTCCTCGAATAAGACCCCCATTATACGCCAGAGATGGACAAAGATCCAGGAGAATAACTCTATGGTCTGACCCCCAAAACTCCAAGTTAGAGAGTTGATAGCTGGGAAACAAAGAGCACTAGTTTGAACTTGCGAGGCCTCTATCTAATATCTTTAGCACGTTTGCATCACCCCCTCTGCCATTGGTCCAAGTGAAAGGACTACCAACATAACCAAGATCACGAAGCTCACGCTCATGTAGGACCTCACGAAAGTGGGATAAGGACAATGTGATTTTTTGTGGACCCCCCAAATTTTCTTCATTTGAGAGGATCACATTGAAGTCTCCCATAAGACACCAATGGAGTGGGGACTCGTTGATGATTCTCCTCGAAAGATCCCAAGTGTCACGCCGATGCAATGTTACGGGATTACCATAAACCCCAATTGAGGACCATGCTGCATGGACCCTAGGCAGTCAATATGGCCCAAAGAATAGCATATAAGATATATTGTCACTGCCGCGTCCCAAAGCAACAAGAGCCCCCCACTTCTACCACCACTATCCACATGATAAGCATTTGCAAAACCCAATCGATCCCGAATTCCTTGTGCTCGAGAACTGGAAAGCAAAGTCTCCATAAGGAATACCACCTTCGACCACGAGCTATTGATTAGCCCACGTAAATTATTGAATGCACAGGGGTTGCCTAATCCCTGGGCATTCCAAGCTAAGATATTCATGAGGAGCGGTGAGGTTGCTCCGTAACCTTCACCGATGGGACAACGCCAGATTCATTACCCAAAACTTTCTGAACCTTAACATCCTTCTCGATATCGCCTCCAAAACCTCCTCATTTCTTAGAGTCGTCATAGCCCGATTGTAAAGTAGTGGAGTCTCTCTTTGATCTTGCCTGCGTTTTCCACTTGCGAGTTTTACCCGTCTCCTTGGAGCCAGCCCCAAACGAGAACTGAAAATTTGGACCCTCCATAACACTGCCAGTTCACTCCCAAACCAGTCCATCCACCACCCCTTCATGCACCACAGAAATGTCTGCAATGGTATCGAATTCTCCAAAGGAATAGCCATACACGGGTTCAAAGAGATTTGATGTAGGAACCATCAAAATTGGACCTTCACTTATCTCACGTGAGAATTTGAAAATCTCACGTGCCCTACTTCATGCAAACGCATGTGATTATAAACCATCCCATGCATAACACTCTTTCCTTTTTCAGTTATTGTAGACATTCCCAAAACCAAATTGTCTCCCTTTCTATAATGGGGTGTAATGACCCAACTTATTCTAGACTTTTGACCATTAATAACTACTATACATAGACACTAATCTTTAAGAAACATACATATGAAATAATCATAACTTTATTAAAACTGTAAAACAAAAGTTAAAATACATAAAATTCAGAGTAGGATATTTTTGAAAATAAAACATAACATATCTTAAATCTTAAATAAATTAATTACAAAATCAAGTGCGGAAATACGTAGAAATCACAATTTAAAAGACTTAAACAACTTCATCCTTGAATCATTCGCGCAGTCCACCGATTCCATTCTCCCTCAATACACAATCCCAAGCCGCCAAGAATCTTCCCACCGCCATAACTATTTTCCTGCACATATAAAAGATAAAGGAATGAGCCTAATGCCCAGCAAGGAAAATCTACTACAAGCATGAAACATAATTATACACATAAACTATGAACATATATCATATACTATAACACATATATCATAATTCTAACCCATGTACATGGTGACTATTGGGGTTTGCTAACTAAACAACTATAAGCCTCAAACTACAATGAGGTTTGCTAGTTAAGCAACTATAAGCCCTAAAAACATAAAAGTGTTGGGGTTTGCTATATAACAACTATAAGCCCCAAAACAAACATATATCATAACACATAAAATCATAATCATAACATATTATATAACATAACACATATCACATAGGAGCTATCCTATTTTCCTTACCAAATACAGGGATGTGAGAACAAGGGCGGGATTTTGGAACACTCCTAAAAACCATTAATGAGAAAGGCGAGTATTCAAAAAGAAAGAGATGAAAAGGAATGAACTAAACCACCGAGAATATACTTACCAACAAGAAACCTCAAGTTCAAAGAACTTAGATGCCTAACCACGAATGACAATAGAGAGTTAGGAATTAAGTAGAGAAAAACTATAAAAACTAATGAAACAACACAGAAAGGAACTAGAAATAGGAATACCTTGAATGCTCTATGACCAAACTACACCTCGAAATCGAAATACACACTATGAACCTTACTTCCAAAGTGTTTAATAAGCTTAAGATGATAAAGCTTATAACCCCAACCCAAGTGTTTAACACTCTAAAGTAAACCTAGCAGCTTGAAGGCTTTGAACTCAGCTTGAAGAATGAAAGAAATGGCTGGGTACTAGGTCCTATTTATAGAGTTCAAGAATGAAAAGATCTTCATTTAGCTTGAATAAAAATAATGAATTTTAATTGAAAATCATTTGAATATTCGTTCAGCAGAGGCTTAAGACTCGGTCAAAAAGATTTTGGACTTATCAAGAGGTTAAGGATTAAAAAGGAGCTCGGTTTCAAAATTATTCAAAATTTATGCCCATGAGCCGATATATCGCCTGGGATGATATTCCCGAGGCTCGTCGAAGTGGTCGTGTGAAGTTACGTGTTTTTCGTATCCCCGTGTGGTGATATATCGCCCCCTAGAGCTGCGATATATCGACATACGCTGAAATATTATACACGTAATTGCAATGTTTAAGCCTAATTTGAATTGAGTAAACAACTTTGACTGAGTCTAATAACGATTTCAAAGCTGCTGGCAGACTCTGGGGTTTTCAAATATTACTCTTAATAAACTATTCCTAAAAAATACTTAAATTCTCATTAAACATGCACATGACAAATGTCATTATCTTATTGGGTCTACCTAAACCTTATAGTATAATAAATATCATCTTCATAATCAGTCATATTAATCAAACCTTAGGTTATAATTAATATTCTTAAACTTTAGGTTAAACTTATAAATCTACAAGTGTTGCTACGAGTGTCCAACTAAGTCCCGGCTTGAACCAAAATCCACAGTAATTGTAGAGTCCCAGAATTTACTTAGCTAGTTAGATAGTAGTAGTAGTAGTAGTAATAGCTAGTATTAGTTGTAGTATGTTTATAACTGTGGATTTTGGTTCAGACCGGGATTTAATTGGACACTCATAGTAACACTTGTAGATTTTCTAAGTTTAACCTATAGTTTAAGAATATTAATTTTAACCTAAGGTTTGATTAATATGACTGATATTGATGGTGATATTTATTATATTATAAGGTTTAGATAGACCCAATAAGATAGTAACACTTATCATATGTATGATTATTAAGAAATTATTATTATTATGATAAAATAAGAGAAATATAAGACTTAGTCTTCACCAAAATCTGATAGGAGCATGACATTTATCACAATTTTATTTATTTGTGGATTAGGTTGATATTTAGATAATTAAATAGATTTTTCGTAACTTTAGGTTACTATAACTTCCGACCTGTTTTTGACCCAGTTATATTAGGAATTTCAAAAAATAGTATTTCTTAAAAGTTGTAGATAATGTAATGAGCTTTGTAACAGTATAAAGAGAGTCGAAATCAGAGTTCTAAACCTCCAGATATGTTGATTTTACTGAAGGGGAGTTTAGAGTTACGAGATTTAGGGAGTTAGAAGTTAGGATTCTATTTGTTTTTATTATTTTAAAAATCAAGCTTTGAATCCTTAAATCTCTCTGAAAATTTTGAACAATTCCTAAGCCTTTGGCTGAAGAATATTCAAATATTTTCAATTAAATTTATTATTTTTATTCAAAGCCAAAAAGAAGATTTTTATTCCTAGAACTCTATAAATAGGACCTAGCACCAAGCATTTTTAATTCATTCATCAAGCTAAGTTCAGAGGCTGCAAGTTGCTAGGTTATTGTGAGAGTGTAAACACTTGGGTTGAGAATTATAAGCTTAATCATTATAAGCTTAATAAACACTTGGGAAGTAAGGTTATAGTGTATTTCGGTTTCGAGGTATAGTTCGGTCATAGAAGCATTCAAGGTATTCCTAATTCTAGTTCCTTTCTGTATTGATTCTTATAGTTCTTCTCTACTCAAATCCTAACTCAGTCTTTTCTATTCTTAGGCATCTAAGTTCTTCGAACTTAAGGTTTTCATTGGTAAGTATCGTTTCGATGGTGTAGTTTATTCTTTCCATCTCTTTTCTTTAGTATACTCACTTCTATATTATGGTTTTTAGGAGTGTTCCAAAATCCCAACTTTGTTCTCATCATCCCGGTATATTGGTAAGGAAAATAGGATAGGATTTATGTGCTATATGTTTTATATGTTATCTTATAGTTTTTATGTTATGAAATATGTTATGATATGTATGTTTGTAGGCTTGGGCATATGACCCATATGACTAACAAGCCCCAAATAGATTATGGGCATATGACCTGCTTAGCTAGTAGGACCCCAAATAGATTATGGGCATATGACCTGCTTAGCTAGTAGGACCCCACTAATCTAATGGGCATATGACTTGTTTAGTCTATGGGACCCCAAGTAATAATGGCCATTATAGTATGTATGTGATATATGTGTTATGGTATGCTTTTTTTTATATTGCACTATGAATTTTTATGTATATGGCTATATGAATTTTTATGAATTTTTATCCTTGATGGGCATTAGGCTCATTCCTTTTTGTCTATATGTGTTGGAAAATAGGTCTTAGTGGCATGGAAGGTTCTTGGAAGCTTAGAGAATGTGTATTGAGGCGGAATGGATTCAAGAGCTGAGCGTTTCGATTCGAGGATGTAGTTTTGTTTCTTATGGTTTTTACATGTATCTTTCTGCATTTTGTTATGTAAATCTCTTTTTAATTATGTCATGTTTTGATTTTAAAACAATGGGATCCCATATCCTACTTGAGATTTTATGTAAGTTTAACTCTTATTTTTACAAGTTTCTTAATAAAGTTATGGTATTTTCACTTGTAAGTTTTATTAAGGATTAGTATGTATAGTTTTCGTTAATGGTCCAAAAATCTAGAATAGTTGGGTCATTACAGTAATAAACATACTATAACTACTACTAGCTATTATTATTACTACTACTATCTAACTAGCTAAGTAAAGTTCTTGGAATCTACATGGGGTTACTCCAAAGTTGTCACAATCCCACTAAATCCGCTCTTATCCGAAGCTGGCATGATTCACTCTTGGGGTTCTTCCCATAATCAATCGCATCAGATTCTTTGCCCTTAATCACCTCCGTAAACTCCCCCTGGCCGTCTCCATACTCGGCCACCGGATTTTCAAAACCAGGAGGGCCATGCATCCCTCTCCCTCTTCCTCGTCTTCTAGCTCCGCCAACCATGCTACTATCAGAGTTTCTCCCTTCGCTGCGAGAAAACCCAGGACCCTCGTTGTTACGAGCAAAAGGCTTGAAAGAGTGGCTAGCTTTCATCCATACACCATTTTTGAATCTTTCGATCCCATTAACTATCTCACCCAGAGGAATGCGACATTTTTTAACACCATGCCTGATAACTCCACAGCGAAAACATAATTTTGAAAGTTTTTCATAGAGGAAATCCACCCAAATCGCATAGGGGTCACTTCCCAGCCGAATCTGGGAACCTCGTTGGATAGGTTTAGAGATATCAACCATGATCCAAATTCGAACAAAACGGTTAAGGCACTTCCCAAACTCATCTTTTTCCACCTCTAAAAGAAGCCTGATTCTATCTCAGATCAATTCACCCACCTTCGGAGTACGTCCATGAAGCGAAAAATTATGAAGTTGAATCCAAAATGACATGAGAGAATGATCATCCCACCCAGTATCTGCAGCGTCATTCAAGAGGTTTCAAAACCAAGAGTCTTCTATCGAAATGTCACGACTCACCATCTAGAACCGCAAGCATATTCGAATCTAGATCAAACATAAACAAGAACATGTTACGTCCCATGTCCTTCATCGTCATGTTCCCTTCTGGTTTCCAAAGGTTCCTCATTGTTTCATTGAAAGCATTTTTATTACGCGGGTTGTGAACCAAGAGATGCCCCAAAAGCCCATGCTGGACCTGATCCCGCCCTTTGGCCACCACCACCTTGGAGACTCCAATAAATTCTTCTTCCTCTTTAGTTATAGCAATTCGATCCCACTAACCCACAAAATCATCGATCGTACGTAGAAAATTAGTTCACAGAGAAATCACTACTGTAACGTCCCAAATTTCCTAATAAGGTTTAGGACCTTGATTAGGGGGCCAGGAGGGCCATAATTGATTTAATATGCGATTATGTGATTATATGCATGATTATGTGAATTATATTATTATATGATGATAATTGCATGCATGTGGGCCCACTTCTTATTAGGATGCCAATTTTGAGTATTTGTATATTTTTGTGCATGTATGTGATATATGGGTGAGACCACATTATTATGTGGATATGTTTGAGCTATTCAGCATGAGATGATCCTAGGATGCAAGTTAGCGGTTTGGTCATAATGGGAGTAATTACCGAGCTCGGGGTGAGCCTAGGAGTAAATTGGTGTTTAGTACATTACCGGGAATGAGCAGGGTAATGGGATATGATTTAATAATTATTTGAGGATATTGGGAGTAACGAGAATTGGGGGACGTTAATTATGATTAACGGGATAAGTGGGAAATGACAGTTTTGCCCTTGGTGGCTTTGAAGGCTTTAGAAGGCCCTAGGGGCAATTTGGTCATTTTGACCATTAGATAAGTTTAAGTTTAGAAGGATGTGGAATTAATTAAGGCAGGAAAAACAGAGTTCTATAGTTTATCTCTCTCGATTACTCCTTTCTCTCTCTCGATTGGGATTTTGAAGCAAGCTAGAGAATTGAAGCTTAAGGATTTGAGGATTAAGGGTTTAGGATCGTGATCAACAACTGAATGTGTTTATTCAGGGATTGGAGTAACAATTCTAAGCTTTAATTTCTAAGTTTTTACTCTGTTTTAAGGTTATTTGAAAGCTTGAGATTTTGATCTTAGAAGTGGATATTTGTTGATGTTTTGAGTGTTTCTAGGCTTGGGTTTTGTTGTTTGAATGGTGGTAATGTTTTATAAATGTTTGGTTGTGATATTGGGATTTGGTGGAAGATTTGTGTAACGCCCTGGTTACTCCAAGACAATTACTGTGAACTTTGAACCGTGCTTAACTCGCTAACGAGTTCTTTGGTTATAAATGTGCATCTAGGTGTTATTAATAGGTTAAGGTGAAAACCAATCAAAAGGAAAAGATTGTTTTATTCAAAACATAAAACTGTTCATGGGCCCATAAAAGCGTTTACAAGTTATTTACAATCCAAAATGGTCATTACAGTTTGAAATTACAACCCGCAGACCTAAGCGGAAAAAATAGGGTAATCCCCTAGTTCCTCCGAGAACTCCTTGGCCATGGTGGTCAAGCGGCCGCATATGTACACATTGCCACCTAAGCTCTCCACTCAAGGCTGAGTGAGCTTTTCTTTCCCTTTACCTGCACCACATAGCACCCATGAGCCAAAGCCCAGCAAGAAAAATCAATACTACATATATATAATATCAAACGATGATCATGATAATCATCCAGGACTTATAGTCCTAAACTGATGAGTGACAGATGTAAGAGTCACTAATGTGGGATTTCGCACCCATTACAAATAAGTGATCAAGTCACTAGCTTAAACAGGATAAGTGACTAATGAGCTAGTCACCATTGTAAACCAAGTGAGTGACCATAGAGTCATTATTGTGGGTTCCGTACCCTTAGCCATGTGAGGATGGGGTCACCTGGGCCTTCTGACCCTGGCTCTGAGTAACTAGTCATGGAACTAGGCAAGCACTATTAGTTTTCATCTAACTTGGGGTCGGTCCGGCATTAATGCTCATGAAAAGTCATTCAATGCTGATGTCGATTAGATGTAATCTTTCATTGGCTCTACGTTCATGATGCTTATGCCTCTCCTGGCTCTTAGGTCAGTAACATATGACTAGTGCTCAAAACTACTGACGAACTTGACTAGTAAGTCACAACTTCACAGCTAGTTATGACACCATTGCCGATTCTGACTAGTAAGGCAATGCCAATCACAAGTGAGCAAGATTTTCTAAGTATTTGATATGCAATCCATGTCCACATTTAAACACTCAACATACCTCAATAATAACCATGCATGTCACATATGTGGTGCAATTTTCCTACCTTTGGTTTGAGCGAGAAATAGTAAAAGAACGACCCTTGAGAATGATCGACCTTCTGACTCCTTAGCGATTACCTAGCCATAACTAATTATAACCTTCATTAATGAAAATCAACAATGAAAGGGTCTTGACCTAGACCTCACTCTCGGGATCTCGAATTGTACCCAAACGGTGAGTAGATTCGATCTCGAGCCTTAAGGATTGAAGCTCCGAGCCAAAAACCCTTAAAAATGCCTAAAACCAAAATCTGAAGGAGCAGGGTAGCACTGTAGCGCTATCCCACTAGCGCCCCAGCGCTCAAGACATATCCAAAGCCACCCTAAGTAGCACTGTAGCGCCCACATTTGGGCGCTATAGCGCTACACATAGCCAGCTTTGCCCAGAAATTTTCCCCCTTCGACTACACCATTTCCAACCTGAACCAAAAGCTTCCAAACCCATTTTAAGTCCCAAATGAACCCAAAAACCATCTACACATGTCCTAGGCATCACAACCCAGGTAACCCTAGCCAAAAACTCCCATCAATTCCCTTCAACCAATCTAGAAAACCAAGCTTAAAACCAAACCAAAAACAGAGCAAAGCTAGAGTTTTAATGGCTAGAAACTTACCTCAAGCTCATATTAGGACCCTCTTCAATGGTGGAACACATCCTAAGCTCTCAAGATCCACTTCCCTAGCTTGAATCCTCAAGAACAACTAAAAAATTCAAAAGAAAAAGGAGAAGAAAAGAGGTACGAGAGAGATAAGTTTATGCTCTGTTTCGCCAACCTTCTACAGCCTTCAATGGCTTAAATATAACATATGGTGAAAAGACCTTTTTGCCTCTAGGTCATTTAAAGGTTTCTAAAGACTCCCAAGGGTAAAACTGTCACTTTCTACCTATTTCGTTAATCATAATTAACACCCTCCAATTCCCGTTATTCTCGAAATTCTCAAATACCAATAATTCATATCCCGTTACCCTTTAATTCCCGGCAACGCTCTAATCATTAAATCACCCCGAGACTCACCTCAAGCCCCGAACTTAATCCCGTTATGACTAAATCGCTAATTTGCACTCAAAGATCATGTCATGCCGAATAGCTCGAACAAATCCACATTATAATGTGGCCTCAACAATAGATCACCGGCATGCATACAAATATACAATTACGCCCTCAACGGACCAAATTACCAAAATACCCCTGTGATGAAATGTGGACCCACATGCATGCATTTAACATCATATTATAATATAATTCACATAAACATACATATAATAGTTTAATGGCATAATAAAACAATTATGGCTCTCCCGACCTACTAATCCAACCATTAAATCGCATTAGGGATTTTGGGGCATTACAATTTAGCTGAGTTAGAATTGAGGAAATCCAGGGGAGCTGGGGTTTGCAGGGTCAAGTCACGACTGAGTTCATGCAAGTCACGACTTGAATGTATCCCAGAGCCTCCCCTGGGCGCTCTTTGGCAGGCGGGTCGCGACCCTCAGGGGCAAGTTGCGGCCCGCCCTTGGCACCCAAATAGGGGTTTCTCTGTCTTGGGGGTGCGCTACGGCCCTTGGGGGGCAGGTCGAGGCCCCCCTATCCTCTTTGTGCCAGGTTGGGTTTTGGTTAGTTTTACGTGCGGGTTTCGAATTTCATGGCTCGAGATCGAATCTACTAACCATTTTAGTAGGATTCGAGATCCCGAGAGGTGGGTTTTAGTCCATGAACCTTTTATTACTCATTTTATTGATGGAATTTCTTATTTGGTTATGATTAGGTGACCGCTAAGGATCCAAAGATAGGATCATTCTCAAGGGTCGTTCTTTGTTTATTTTATGCTCAAGTTTGAGGTAAGAAAACTGCACCTGGTATATGATGCATGTGATACATATGGTTATGGCATGACATGAATGTTGAATATGAAATTGATCAGAGCCTGAGTCTCTGTAATTGTGCATGATTATGATTATGATTATGCTTATGATTATTGATCAAGCATGCTGAATGCCTTATATCTGGATATTTGACATATGATATATGTCTATTTGCATTACCTCATTGAGAAAGCACTGAATTATTACTCAGAAATGACAATGGTGTTTAGTACTGGTTGGGAAGCTCAGACTTATTGGTCATGATCAGCAATAGTACTGAGCGATGGTCGTATGGAATTGACTTATGAGTCAAGAACGACATTAGCGTTCTGACCGCAAGCCAAAATGATTAGATCTAATCAACATGAGCATGAAATTCTTGATCAACCTATTGGTCGTAGAAAACTAAAGTGCTTGGTTAGCCTAAGGCTAGTTACTTAGAGTCGGGGCTAAAAGGCTCAGGTGACTGACATGTCACATGGCTTAGGGTGTAGGACCCCAGAAAGACTTATTAGTCTTCTATTCAAGGTGCAATTCCCTAGAGAGACTTATTAGTCATCTATTCAGGGCGCAATTCCCCAGAGAGAGACTTATTAATCATCTACTCAGGACACAGGACTCCATAAACATTTATTTGTACTTGCCAACTTGCATGAATATGGTTATTACTGCTAGGCATGCTTATTATGATTTGGTGACATGTTATTGTCTGCTTATTAGCATGTTTGAGTTTTCTTGTTGAGCTTCGGCTCATGGGTGCTATGTGGTGCAGGTAAAGGTAAAAGAAAGCTAGACCATCCTTACGTTGGAGAGCTTAGGTGACGATGTGTACATATGTGGCTGCTCGACCACCACGACCGAGTGTTTAAAGAGGAACTAAGGTTAAACCCTATTTTGCTGCTTAGGTCAGCTGGTTGTAACTCTTTTATTGTAATTAACCTTTAAAATATATTTTGGGATCAATATATACAATAAACATGTTAGTGAAACGTTGTATCTTTGACTAAATTTTTTAACCCTATATTGTTAATCATATTTAGTTACACGATTATGGCCAAATGACTCGGTTAACGAGTCTAGCACTGTTTAAAATACACAGCGTAACGGTCCCTAGGTAGTAGGGCGTTACAACTGCAAAACTCACACAGAACCGGTGAGACACACCTCTCAGGTCACCGTGGTTTCGAGATACCGTATGTGCGATTCCTATTATATTATTTCACTCGTATTTTCTAGGAGTCCCTGTTTTCAGCTCTAGATAAATTATAACCCCAATTTTTTTTATATGATAGTGTACATTGTAGTTATAACAAACTTTCTACTAGTTTTCAGAAAACTATGACTAATTTATTGTTCTGAAAGCAAGGTTTAAACGGTTGCATGTGTGTCTGTTTTGTTTTTATAATCTAGGGAAGTATTTGCATCAAAACAATAAATTTTCGAACTAATTAGCTAAAAAAATTTGGGACCAAATTTAGTTAAAAAGCATGAGACTAAAATAACATCTTATATGTATTTTATGATAAGGGTAAGGATTTTTTTTCAAAAGAAGAGTAGTTGAAAAATATAATATTTACACTCAAATATTATATTAATGATGTCAATTAAATTTTAATTATTTACATAAAAATATATTGGGTTATTTGCGATAATAATGCCTATGTAGTTAAGTTTGTTGCACTTAAATGCTTATGTAAAAATTTTGGCGGCAATAATGCCTACCGTTAATGTTTTGGTGCAGCCGTTGGTCCCTGAGCTGTTAGGGGTATATATGATACACGTGGCACGACCCGATTGGGTTAAATTATTAAAATTTAAAACAAAAACAATTAATGTTTCTGGTTTCTAATTTAAAAAAAAAAACTAACAGTGATTAATATAACCAAAAAAATCGATTGTCTAAAACCAAGTTCTAAAACTAATCTAAAACTAAAAAATCTCAAAATTCCATACCCAGAAAAATGATCTAAGCTTTCCCCCCTACGATTGAAGAGACGACCGACCCCAGCACGGAAGAGACGACGACGACTTTGCCTCCACAATGCCGACCATTTGACAATCGGAGGAACAACCACCCGACTACGGTGAGTTCTTTTCTTTTGTACAGAGTTCTTTTACCCAAAGTTCTTTTCTGTTGACTGGGTTTCATTTCTCAAAGTGTTCATGCAGCAATTTTTTTGGGGAGAATGATAATGATACTCTATATAGAGCAGTTTGGGTGGGGAAGGGTGTCGATTTTCAAATTTTTTGGGGGTGAGAATTTTGTTGATTTATAGTAGGTGGTATTATTAAATTTGGGTAAAAATGTTGTTGGGAAGCATGTGCATACAATTGACAGAGTGGGGTCCATTGAAATATATACTTTGTTTATTGAAAGGAATCTTTGTTGTTGTGGTCCATGGTTCTATCGTGTGGTAGACTATGTTGCTCTTCAAGTGTGTGAACTATATTGTCTTTCGGTTTGTGTGTGTGTGAAGTATTGACATTGCATTTTTTATTTCTATTGAATAGGGCAGTATTCTAAACTAGAGTTGTCTTTATTTAACAGGTGGTCATACTAACATCTTCACTATTGCAATACACCATGGGGGAAGCTAGTTTACTCCATTCGACAATAGAAGATATGAAGGAGGTAAAGTTGATTATGTTGATTGGGTGGATACTGATTACTTCACTAGGATGGAATTGGATGGAATGGCCTTGGACTTAGGACATAAACTTCCAGCGGGTTTTATGTACAAACCAATAGGAAAGGTGCTTAATATGGGCTTCATGGTGGTAGGGGAAGGAGATCCTAAGAATTATAGAGGATATTGAGAGGAATCGGGTTACAAAGATTGACATATATCTTGTTTTTCCTGAAACAGTTCCACCTTTAGATTGGTAGGAAGATTCAGAAGCTGTTAAACATGTCCGTGCTACCACTTTACCTCCTATGAAAAGATGTATTATAGAGGAACTACCAGATGATTGTGATGTCCCTACAGATGTTGTTGGTATCCTTGTTGATGCAACCATTGATGGGGAACAAGAAGAGTTTGATGCTGATCAATATTCTGAGGAATTTCAGGATGCTGACTTTGATGAACCTG
Source organism: Humulus lupulus (assembly GCF_963169125.1). Taxonomy (NCBI): domain Eukaryota; kingdom Viridiplantae; phylum Streptophyta; class Magnoliopsida; order Rosales; family Cannabaceae; genus Humulus; species Humulus lupulus. The sequence goes on along the minus strand of NC_084794.1, from coordinate 24,759,840 downwards.
ATAAAGAGGAATATGAAGAAGAGTTATTATGAAAGTGATATGGAGAACCAAATACCAGAGGTGGTTGTGCTTTCAGATTCAGAGGATGATATTGGTGATGTGAGGGAAGATACAGTTGAGGAGAACCAAGACCTGGTTCAGAGTGACAGAAATAGGAAAGGAAAGCAAGCTGATGTGAGGGAAAATACAGCTGAGGAGAGCCAAGACAAAGTTCAGTGTGACAGAAAAGGGAAAGGAAAGAAAACTGATGAAGATTTCATATTGGAGGAGGAAGAGTTTGAGCAAGATGTTGAAGCTGAGACAGAGATGGGTACACAGTCTGACCCTAGGAGATGGTGGCGATCAGTTTCAGATTTTTGTACTCAAAATATTGATGATGGAGACTCAGATGGTATATGTTCTGAGGAGGAGTTACACGAATTGAAGCCAGATGATGAGTTTGATGCTGGTAAAAATTCCAAAGAATTCAACCCGAAAACCCAAATGCAAAACTTCCAATTTGTTCTTGGCATGGAATTTGCCACTGTTACAATTTTAAGGAATGAAATAAGGGAGTACTTTATTGAAGGTGATCAAAAATATGTATTTATTGCCAATGATTCAAATAGAGTTAGAGTTAAGTGCAAGGGTGCAAACTGTGAATGGATGTTGTTTGCTGCAATAGTTAACAAGACAGATGGCAAAACAATGAGGGTCAAAACACTTATTGACAAGCATAGTTGTGGCATTGTTTTGGACAATAAAAATCTGACCTCAACTTGGCTTGCAAAGCACTTTTTGGAGCAATTTAGGCTAAATCCGAGTATGGAATACAATGCATTTAGGGAGATAACTGCAAAGACCAAGTACTCACGTGTGTCTAGCTGGAAATTTTACAGGGCCAAGACAAAAGCAAGGAAGATGTTGGATGGGTCTGTCAAGGAATAATACGCCATTCTTGATGACTACTGTAAAAGGTTGTTGGCTACCAATCCTGGCTCTACTATGAAGTTGAAAACTGATTTGGTTAATGGGAGAAGGAAATTTCAGTGTATTTATATTTGTCTTAAGGCATGTAGAGATGGATGGTTCGGGGATTGTAGACCTCTAATTGGCCTTGATGGCTGCTTTTTAAAAGGATATTGTAGGGGCACTTTATTGGCTGCAGTAGGCATTGATGGTAATAACTCTATGTTTCCCATTGCCTACTATGTTGCTGAAAAGGAAAATACTGAGGTTTGGACTTGGTTCTTGGAGCAATTGAAGGATGATATTGGGAATTTGAGTCCTACCAAGGTGACAATGATGAGTGATCGTCAAAAAGGATTAGAAAATGCAGTGGGAGCCATCTTTAGTGGGTGTGAGGTGAGGTATTGTGTTAGACATCTTCATGCTAACTTTAAAAAGGAATATCCTGGACTTTTACTTAAGCAACTTTTGTGGGCAGCAGCTAATACTACAACACAGGCTGAGTTTGCTCGAGCAATGCAAGAAGTCAAGGATGTCTCGGATGGTGCTTACAATTGGCTAGCAGGGAAGAACCCCACATAATGGAGTAAGTCACATATTTCAGAGTACCCAAAATATGACATTTTGGTGAATAATTTGCGTGAAAGTTTCAATGCAGCCATACTTGATGCTCGCGACAAGCCAATTATAACTTTACTAGAGAAAATTAGATTTTGGCTGATGTCTCGGTTTTATAACAAAAAAGCTGAGTTGGAGAAGATGACTCAACCTCTGGGGAAGAGAATTTTGAAAATAATTGAGAAGCAAAAAGAGGTTGCAAAGCATTGTCTGGTTACTAGGTCTGACAAGTTTCAGTTTCAGGTTCAATGCAGCAATGGTAATGCCTTGGTTGTCGATTTGGAATTCAGAACTTGTACATGTAGGAGGTTTCAACTATCTGGGCTTCCTTGTGGCCATGCACCAGCTACTATCTGGTTCATGGGAGGTAATGTCTTTGATTATGTCCATGGATTCTATAAAAAAGAATCATTTCAAAAAGCATATGAACAGAGTGTGCATCCTATGCCTAGTCCAGATATGTGGCCTCAGACAGGACTCAACCCAATTGATCCACCACCTGAGACGAAGCTGCCTGGAAGACCTATGAAAGCTAGGAGAAGGGAGACATATGAACCTCCACCTGCTTTAAAGAAAGCTCGAAGAATTGGACAAGTTAAAACATGCAGCAATTGTCTGAAAACAGGCCACAGGAGAGAAACATGCAAATCTGCTAAGGTGGTTGAGGTATAAACTTTATGCTTTCTTTTCTTCTTAGATAATTTTTATCATTGATTAGTTGCTTTATCATTGTTTTGTGAATTTGGAGCTAAATATTTGTTTGTTCAACCTATTTTAGAATCGTGTGATCAAAAAGCAAGGTCGTCCACCACTGCAGAAACCAACTGAAGCCACACTTTTAAGGAAGGAAAGAAGACCGAAACAACATGCTAAAGGAGGAACTAGTGGTGCAAAGAATGCTCAACCCGATGCTGTCTGACTGGAAGGAGTTTCATCTTTTATTTTTATTTTGAACTAGTGGTCGAATCTTGTATTTTGGTGTCTGTTATGTGTTATGCAAAGTTGGTATTTGGATGTTGTGGTTGGTGGCTGTTTTTTGAGTCATGAAGTGTTATGTTGACCATTTTAGAGTCATGTACAAATCACTTTTTGATCATATCTGTTTTTTGAGTCATGACAGGGTCATGCTGGCCATGAAATTGGTCATGTACAGATCATATACATTTGGCTTTTTAGGCCTATATTTTTGTACTTATCTCTTATGGTAATGAATGTAACTAGTTGTTGATCATATTTATTTCACAAAATACATAAACTAGAATACTGAATTCAAAATAGACCAAGATAGATTACATTGATTCGGGGTTTCATTTTACAACAAAATTCATTTCAAATCAATGCCTAGGGTGCAATAGCTTTGTCATTGTCAATACTACACATGAAGATTACCCAAAAATAAACTAACAATACCAACAACTTCTACTTTGATTTTGTAGCCCAAATAACCACAACCAATAAAATTACAACAAAATACATAGTATTCAAAAAGTAGTAATACTGCATTCGACCTCCATCATTACTCTACCCCTGCTTTCAACACAACTTTTACAACTTTCTCTTCCAACATTTTGAAGGTTGTGAGATTGTGTCTCAAATCCATTTGAAGAACCACTGCATTGCCGATGACTTCCAATGTCAGTTGTCGTACTTAGGGATGTGATTTCAGTTTTGTTGACGCGGTTCTTCGCCAACAGGTAATTAAGAGAAGAAGAGAAATGGACTAGTAGTGAAAGTAGAACTGTCACAGATATGAAATCTTAGAGAATGAACTATGTGACTCAAGACACATTTTTAAGTGGTTCAAAGGTTAAAATCCTTCTACTCCACTAGTCAATATTATTGATGTATTCTGGGTATTTGGTTTACGAAGTATATGGCTCTTCAGAGACTATTTTTTCCAACCCCTATCAACTCCTAGGGTCCCCATATTTATAGGAGAAAGCACCTGGAAGTTGGTAGGGAGGTCATCACGTGGCCTTACCATTTGTCATATCAACTCTGTAACATTTATGATTAATTCCTAAACCTGACACATAAGTGTGGTCTAATCAGTATGTAAGGAGATAATGGGCCGCACGGCCCAACCCAGCCGTGGGTGTCTGAATGCGCACGTTCCTGATGCGTGCCCGGGAAGTTAGGGAGATATCGGACACGTGATGTCAGATATAGGCACGTTTATCTTGCGTGTGTTGACTTTACAAAGGGTCAGAGATCCACGAGCAGCAGCTCGCACAACTAGCTGCTTCACTGACCCAACCTTCGGCCTTAAGGACTCCTTCCCCCAGCCTTGGGCAGCATTGGCAAGTTCTTGAGGATGCCTCGAGCTAAGTGGGTACGACCTGGAAAACAAAATCTCTGACCTGGGGAAGCCCTCGGACTAACCTTGATTAGTCCGAGGCTCGACCTGCTAATCAGCCCGTGGGAAAACCAGGGCGTACATCTGCCCCCCAAGCTCCTGCTCGTGGTATATGACGTCATATATAGAAGACCACAGTAAGGGCTTTTAGACTTCCCTACAACCCTTCACATTCCACTTTTTGTGCAGGCGTCGGATACGTGGAACGCCGTGGGTGGTGACGGTACGTTTTACGAGAACCGCATTTAATGGCCTAGCCTATTGCCCAGCCGTCGTTTCATATTTCGAGTGGAAGGCCTCAGATCCCTCACTAGGGCCATCCAAGAGCCTTCTTCACGTGATATTTCCCTTATATAAAAAGGGGGTGGCCATCCTACGCACGGACCACCCCTTCATTCAAATATTTCCCAAATCTCTTTCCTTCTTCCTTCTCTGACTTTCAGAAGAACGAAACCCTTGGCTCTACTGCCACCATTTTCCTTGTTCTCGAAGCTTAGGTGCACGAGTTCATCCAAAGCTTTGGAAGCTACTGCACCGATGAGACTCCTGCCAACGCAACACTCTCGTTTACCGTCCAGCCATATACTGTAAGTTTTCTGACCCTGTTCATTTTGAAAGCATGCCACTGTAGTTTAGGTGAGAATTTTTACTGTAGCCGAATGCAAGGGTTTTCTGGGTTGCGAGGGTAGAAGGGTGACAACCCCTTTTAGGCTAGGGCACGCTTGTTGTAGGAAATCGCCTTAGAATATGGGTTTCAAGATGCTTCCCCAGAAACAATTTCTGGTTAGGATCTTTAGGAATTTTGGGTGAAAAACCGGGTAGCTTAGGGGATACGCTTCAAAAGTGGTTTTGCAACGTTCTGCCTGTTGAAACTTCCCCCCCAAGGCAAATTTTTACTCTGAACCCCCTGACACACGAATTCCGAGTAATCTTGGATCTGTTGGGAGCATATGCGCGTGTTCATTGAACCGCGTGGTTCCACTCTCCGCGGGCTGGGCTTACCTCAGCTCGTGTTAATAATGATTGCTTCGTCCTTCTGCTTGGGTTGCCTTTTCTAAAGTGTTTTCTTTTGTTCGATAGGCGACCAGATGGCTCCAAAAAGGAATCTGGGTCAGAAGAACGTGGGAAGCTCGATCTCCCAGCAAGAGAAATGAAAGGCGGTGATGCCCAGCTCGCCGATCCCCCACTTTGGGCCGGCCGTGGAGAAACAAGTCGAGGTGGCCCCCGACGCATTCTTTGAGGCTGAGAGAATCGTCTCAAAGGTGACCGACCAGGCGAAGATCAACAAACTTTTCCTCACCCACAAGATCCCACTGGGGAAGGCCTCAGTCATAGCCTGACCTGCTGCGGAGGGCGAGCGGAGCTGTACGCCGCTAGACGAATCGTTCGCGGCCTGGAGCGGTGAGCACTTCAAGGCAGGGGCCTTCCTCCCCCTGGACCAGTACTTCGCTGACTTTCTGAACTACGTGGGGTTGGCCCCTTTCCAGCTCCCCCCTAAACTTCTACCGTCTGCTGGCGGGGTTGAGGTACTTGTTCAAGAAGCAGGAGTGGGAGGTCCCTACTCCTGCTGATATTTTATATTTCTTTTGCCTCAAAGCCAGCCCGGATCAGTGGGGGCGAGGTGACGGGTTTTACTATTTAACCCGTTTTCCTAATACGGCGGCGGTCATCGAGCTGCCAAGCCATCCAAATGACTTCAAGGGCCAGTTTTTCATGTCAACTGGGTTCCGGAACTGTCAGCACCGCTACTTCAATCGTCCCCGTAAGTGAACCCTAACCCTAGCTCGCCTTTTAAGTTTTGTTTAATTTTAGCTCCCCCGTACTCCATTCTAATTCCAGCCCAATCTTGCAGCCATCTACGCGAGGACCGAGAAGTCTGCGACCCTCGGGGGTCAATATGAAACACTGGCGGGCTTGCCCCCCAGTGAAAAGGACTACCGCGTGCTCGTGACGGACGAGATGATGGTGTTCTGCAAACTGATTTTTCCAAATCAGACTCTGAACCTGAAGAGGCTTCGGGGGCCACCCCCAGCTCGCACAAACAGACCTATCACCGTGGAGGAGGTCGCGGAAGAGGAGGAAGAGGAGGATGAAACAGCTGAAGTTCCGCTCGTGAGGAATAGAAAGAGGACCTTGGAGGTCGCTCAGGGGATGGATGAGGAGAGGATCCAAACCGGAGCAGCTGCGGGTCCTTCCGGTCAAGGTAAACCTTATTTGTTTAAGAATGTAGATAGGGCCACTGCAGACCCCCGGCTGGTTAGGTTCAATCCTAGGCAGATCGTCCATCGTCACGGGAGGGACCCGGACCTGAATACACTCCTGCTCCATTGTGTTGACCGGCTCGTGCTGGATCACCAGGAGAGCCAGCCTAGGGGTACCGTAGTAGTAGATAACACCCTAGCTTTTAGGTCGATCCTTTTTGAGGAGTATGGGACCAACTTACGCACATGGCCATCACTTCAGAGGGGTGCCTATGCTCCGGGTTTTAGACAGTATATAGAAGAGTCAAGCCCCGAGTCAGAACCGGACCTAGAACCCGCATCAATTCGCGAGATAATTATCCTAGGCTCTTCCAGCTCGGGGGGTAGGGCTCCCTTAATATTCGTATACTTTTTTGCTCTTAACCTCTGCATGTTTGCTAACTTGTAATAACCATGCTTTTGTTTTTGGCAGAAGAGATGTCTCAGCCCGGGGGTAATCTGCGGGGTGTAGTCTTCGGCGGGAATCCCCCAGCAGGGCCAAGGTTGAAAAGGCTCCGAGAGTCCAAGAGCGCGGCCGGGGCCTCCACCAAATCCCCGGCTAAGGAGAAGGAAAAGACCCCGCCATCCCAAGTCGAGGGGGCGATCCTTCCTGTTCCCGGAGCAGGACACATGCCCCCGCCACCCCAGCGATCTCCAACATCCACCCAGGACGTGGTACTGGAGGTCGGGGCTCCCATGCCCCCGGATGTACGCATACCGGTCGACCCCCATGATCTGGGAAAGATCCCAGAAGCATTCCGGGGGACGGTGTATGAGTCGGCGAGCTATGCCGTCGGCCACTTCTACAAGCTCAAAGAGAAGGATCTCCGGGCTATCGAAGCAACGAGCCCGGTCCGAGTCATAGAGTCTTCGATGGACATGACCCTAACGGTAATCTGCCCCACTCTTTTAAAGCTGTAACACTTACACAATGCCTTGTTTTTCCACTTAGCCAACTTATCCTTCCTTTCTTGCAGGGCATTGCTGCCGTTCATCGAGGTATCGCCAGGACCAAGGCTCAGCTCGAGGAGATGGAGGCTGAGCGCCAGGCCGCCCTTCAGGAAGCTCAGGCGGCGAAAGATGCGCTGGCGGCTTCGAAGGCCGAGCTAGAGAGGAGCCGCTCAAAGAACCGAGAACTTGAAACCTCCCTTGCCACTTCACGAGCAGATCTCGAGGCAGCGAAGACCGAGGCCCAGACTGCCCTGGAGGCCGCCTTGGAAGCCGAGCGGGCCATCTCGGAGCAGTCAATGCAGGACCTGTTCTATCACTGTTGGGCCCATAACCCGGATACTGACTTCTCTTTTATGCCACCGGACCTCTGGGCTATTTTGCTACCGAAACTCCAAGCCCGCCTAAACAAAGAGGTACCGCCCTCGGAGACTGGGGAAGCCTCTGGCGCGGCGGAGCAGGGCGAGACCGCGACCTCCAAAGGACTAGCTGATGGGGCTTAGGGCACTCCTCCTTATGCATTTGTAATTATTTTTATTTTGTCTTTGTAACCTTTTAATGAGGTTTTTTCACCTCGAGACGATTTACTTGGTCACCTTAACTTATATATATTATTTTTTTATATAAGCTTAGTTCATGCTAACCGTTATTTATATCCCGAGCTCTTTAAGAAAGAGCCACGACCAATAAACTTATGTTAACTTCCAAGTTTTATGACCCGGTTAAAACCAGGACCTTATTTTGAAAACTTAGTTCATGTTAACTTTTATCCATATCCCGAGCTCTTTAAGAAGAACCACGATCAATAAATTTAAGTTAACTTCTAAGTTTTATGACCCGGTTAAAACCAGGAACTTATTTTGAAAACTTAGTTCGTGTTAACTTTTATCCATATCCCGAGCTCTTTAAGAAGAACCACGATCAATAAATTTAAGTTAACTTCTAAGTTTTATGACCCGGTTAAAACCAGGAACTTATTTTGAAAACTTAGTTCGTGTTAACTTTTATCCATATCCCGAGCTCTTTAAGAAGAACCACGATCAATAAATTTAAGTTAACTTCTAAGTTTTATGACCCGGTTAAAACCAGGATAGGACTTAGTTCGCATTAACCCTTATCCATAGATAAGAGTCAACATCTAAGTCGTTAAGGAGACCTGGTTATATCCAGGTACCATATGCCCCCCAAGTAACTGGGAAAGGGTCTTTCGTGGTTACTTTTAAAATCACACTTGCAAATAAAAATAAACATTCGATTCTTATTTATACATAGAAAGTGGCCCTCCAGGCCTTACAAGTGGATCATTGATAGTATTTCTTTAAGTGGATGGCATTCCAAGTCTGCGGGATCGCCCCTCCATCAAGTCGAGCTAACTTATAAGTTCCCTCCTTGATGACTTCGATGACCTGGTATGGTCCTTCCCAGTTTGGTCCCAAAACCCCATCTTTGGGATCTTTTTTGGCCAGAAAAACTCTCCTTAGGACCAAATCGCCAACGCTAAAGGAGCGTTTTTTGACCTTAGTGTTGAAGTAGCGAGTGATCTTTTGCTGATAATGGGCGAGTTGGAGTTATGAATCCTCCCGCTTTTCATCAACTAGGTCTAGGGAATGGCATAGGAGTTCGTGGTTCCGGTCTTGGTCGTAGGATTGGACTCTATGCGACAGAACTTTAACCTCCACGGGGAGGACTGCTTCACTCCCAAAGGCTAGGGAGAAAGGAGTGTGACCCGTGGGAGTTCGATGCGAGGTCCGGTATGCCCACAGGACCTGGGGGAGCTGGTCTGGCCAGACCCCCTTTGCCTCATCTAGCCTCTTCTTGAGGCTTGCCTTTAGAGTTTTTTTCACCGCCTTGACCTGGCCATTCGCCTGGGGATAGGCCACGGACGAGAAACTTTTCACAATTCCGTGCCTTTCACAAAATTCAGTGAACAGATCGCTGTCAAATTGGGTGCCGTTGTCGGAGACAATCTTCTTAGGAAGGCCAAATCGACAGATGATGCTTTTCACCACAAAGTCGAGCACTTTCTTCGATGTTATTGTCGCCAATGGCTCTGCCTCGGCCCACTTGGTGAAGTAGTCAATGGCTACCACGGCGTAATGGACCCTGCCCTTCCCGGTGGGCAGGGCGCCCACTAGATCTATTCCCCAAACGGCAAATGGCCAAGGAGCCGAGATCATTTTTAGCTCGACCGGAGGAGCTCGGGCAACCACAGCGAATCGCTGACACTTGTCGCACCTTTTCACATACGAGATTGAGTCTTTGGACAGAGTCGGCCAATAATAACCTTGCCTGAGAACCTTTAAGGCCAGGCTTTGCCCCCCAGTGTGGTCTCCGCAGAATCCTTCGTGAACTTCCTGCAGGATGGCCTTCGCTTCACTTGGAAGAACGCACCGGAGGAGAGGTAGGGAGTGCCCACGTCGGTACAACACTCCTTCGACTAGCATATATCTAGGAGCTTGATAAAGGACTCTTCGTGCGTCGTTACGCTCTTCGGGTAACCTGCCTTCGACGAGATACTCAAGAATGGGAGTCATCCAGGTCGGCCTAATATCAATCATCTCGATCTCTGCTCGATCTCCCTCTATACTTGGTTTTTCCAAGAATTCTATTGGCACCAACCCCAGGGTTTCTGCCTCTCCCGAGGTGGCGAGTTTGGCGAGAGCATCTGCGTTGGCGTTCTGCTCCCGAGGTATCTGTTCGATCGACCCTCGCCCGAATGTGGCTAGCTCGTCTTTTACTTTTGCCAAATAGGCAGCCATCTTGGGTCCTCGCGCCTGATACTCTCCCAGAACCTGGTTCACCACGAGCTGGGAGTCACTGAAGCACTGGACGGAGCTCGCTTTTAGCTCACTAGCTACCCTCAGCCCAGCCAATAAAGCCTCGTACTCTGCCTCGTTGTTAGACGCCTTGAACCCGAACCTTAGCGCCGAGTGGAATCTATGTCCCTCGGGAGATATCAGGATGATTCCGACCCCAGAGCCATTCTCGTTAGATGAACCATCAACGAAGATCTTCCATGACGAATGTGGGGAAGTGACCTGAGGCAAGCCTTCTGATGGATTCTCCTGGAATCCCGTGCACTCCGCCACGAAGTCAGCCAAGGCCTGACTTTTTATGGCAGTCCGTGGAGTATAGAAAATCTCGAACTGACTGAGCTCGACCGCCCACTTTAGCAAACGCCCCAATGCTTCAGGCTTTTGCAACACCTGCCTTAGAGGCTAATCGGTCATGACGTGCACCGAGTGGGACTGGAAATATGGTCTGAGCTTTCGCGAGGCTGTGATTAGGCAAAACGCCAATATTTCCATCAGTGGGTATCGTGACTCTGCTCTGAGGAGTCTCTTGCTGATGTAGTAGACTGGCTTTTGGACTTGGTCCTCTTCTCGCACTAGCACGACGCTTGCTGCATTCTCAGTGACGACCATGTAGAGGAAAAGAGGTTCTCCTGCCCTGGGCTTGGACAGCACGGGCGGTTCAGCCAGATGCGCCTTCAAGTCGAGGAATGCGCTTTCGCATTCTACTGTCCACTCAAACTTCTTGTTCCCCCGGAGCAGGTTGTAGAAGGGCAAACACTTGTCGGTTGATTTGGAAATGAACCGGTTGAGTGCTGCCACTCTTCCTGTGAGGCCTTGGATGTCTTTCCGCGACCTGGGGGAAGGAAGCTCAAGCAGTGACCTGATTTTGTCGGGGTTTTCCTCGATTCCTCGGGTATTGACTATGAACCCCAGGAATTTCCCTGATGCGACACCGAACGTGCATTTATGAGGATTGAGCCTCATGCCGTATTCTCGTAGTATTTTAAAACATTCTTCCAGGTCGGGAACATGGTTTTCGGTAGTCTTTGATTTGACAAGCATGTCATCAACATACACCTCCATGTTCTTTCCGATCTGGTCCACGAACATTCTGTTTACTAGCCTCTGATAGGTAGCTCCGGCATTCTTCAGACCAAATGGCATGACCTTATAGCAATAGGCATTCGTTGGGGTCATGAAGCTGGTATGCTCCTGGTCCGCTGGGTTCATTGCGATCTGATTGTAGCCTGAGTACGCGTCCATGAAGGACATGAGCTCGTGCCCCGCCGTGGCATCCACCAGCTGATCGATCCTTGGCAATGGAAAGCAATCCTTGGGGCAGGCTTTATTCAGGTCGGAGAAGTCAATACAGGTCCGCCACTTCCCGTTGGGCTTTGGAACCAGCACGGGATTAGCGACCCAAATTGGAAATTTGGCTTCGCGGATGAAGCCACACTTTTTGAGCCAGGCCACTTCTTCTTCAAGGGCTTCAGCTCGGGTCGTTCCTAAACGCCTCTGCTTTTGGGATTTGGCAGGAACACTTTTATCCAGGTGGAGTGTGTGCATGATGACACTCGGACTAATCCCCACCATGTCCTCGTGGGACCAGGCGAATACGTCCAAGCTATTCTTCAGAAATGCAATCAGCTCCGCCTTTCTCTTGTCGCAGAGGTTCTTCCCAAGCTTAACCATCCGTGATGGATTTTGTTCATCAATGTTCACCTCCTTGAGCTCCTCAATAGCCTGGAGCTCGGATCTGTCCTCGCCTACTCGGGGGTCAATGCCCTCGTTCAAGGCGATCTTTTCTTCTTCGATCTTCTGAGGTTTTTCAATCTCAGGAGCCGCCAAGGGTCCCTGAGATTCCTCCTTGCCCTGAATGGCCATTGCCAGCTGCCCGGGTTTAGACTTTCCCTTCATGGAAATGCTGTAGCATTCCCTGGCAGCGAGCTGATCGCCCCTGATGGTACAGATTCCTGTTGAAGTAGGGAACTTCATGGCGAGGTGTCGAACGGAAGTGATGGCCTCGAAAGCTATGAGCGCAGGTCGTCCCAAAATGACGTTGTAGGCAGCGGAGCAGTCAATGACCACGAACTCAAGTAGCTTGGAGACTGTCCGAGACTCTTCTCCTAGGGTGATCACCAGCTCAATCGTCCCTATCGCTGCTGATCCTTCTCCCAAAAAGCCATATAGCATCATCGAGGTTGCCTTTAGCTCGGCGACAGTCAGACCCATCTTTTCTAAGGTGGATCGGAATAGGAGGTTCACCGAGCTCCCATTGTCCACCAAAACTCTCCTTACTTTTCGGTTGGCGAGCTGGACTGCTACGACCAAGGGATCGTTATGAGGGAATTGGACATGGCCTGTGTCTTCCTCCGTGAAATTTATCGGTTGTTTCTCTAGCCATTGCTGTTTTGACTGACGTTGCTCCGGGACGAACTCCGCTCCGTTGTGGGCCTTTAACTCATTCACATACCTCTTCTGTGCACCTCTGCTCGTGCCAGCCATATGCGGCCCTCCAGAGATGGTGGATATCTCTCCCTCGATCACAGTAGGAGGGACGTCCTGATCTACCCGAGGCCCGGGCTGATTGGCTGGGACTTCTGGAGTTGGTCGACCCGCTGGGACCCTGTTTCGTGAATATTGTGCCAAGGGTCCTGCTCGGATGAGAGTCTCGATTTCATCTTTTAGATGCCTGCAATTGTCAGTATTGTGGCCGATGTCGTTATGGAAACGACAGAACTTCGAAGTATCTCTCTTTCCCTTGTGGTGTTTTAATGGCTTCGGCCTCTTCCAGGGGACCCGAGCAGCGTTGGCCAGGAAAATATTTTCCCTGGACTGGGTGAGCTCGGTATATGTTGTGAACACGGGCTTGAATTTATCCACAGACTTATTCTTCTTTTGACCGTGCTGGCTGTTTTCACCGTTTCCCTTTCTTTTGCCACCGCCGGGCTGGTTGTTCTGCGCGTCGCCGGGGATTGCCACCGCGATCTCCGTCCCTGCTCCAGCGGGCTTCTCGGGAACCTGGCTGGTCCCCGCGGCTGAAGCTTCAGGTTCTTCTAAGTTTATCCATTCTTGGGCTCTGTTAAGGAATTCGTTAACCGAGCCGACTCCCTTCCTCTGAATATCTTTCCACAGGTCTCCTCCGACCAGGATTCCGGTTCTCATGGCCATGAGCTTAGAGCTATCGTCAGCGTCCCGAGCTCAAGCAGCGACATTTGCGAATCTGCTCAAGTCGGCTTTTAGCGTTTCACCGGGCTGCTGTCTCACGTTAGCTAGGGAGTCTGCCTGGATTCGGGCGGCCTGGGAGGCGCGGAATGCCCTTTTGAAGTCAGCTGAAAAAGTCTTCTAGGAACTGATTGACTGTCTTTTACTTTGCTTGAACCACTGCCTGGAAGGTCCGATCAGTGTGGAAGGAAAGATCAAGCAATGCAGCTCCGGACCAATGTTATGAGCCATCATTAGGGTGTTGAACATCCCCAAATGATCTGACGGATCCCCGTCCCCGTTGAACTTTGACAAATGGGGCATACGGAAACTAGATGGGTAGGCCGTCACTGCTATATTGGGGGCGAAGAGTTCCATTTCGTCGCCCGAATCATACTCGTCTTTTTCTTTTTCTGTTAGGAGCTTTCTCATCAGCTCCTCCATCTGAGTTAGGCGCTAGAGGGTTTTGTCCTGAGATCCTGGGTTATTCCGGGGCTGTTCCACAGCTCTGGACCCATTGTACACATTAGGTGGGTTGTTGCCCCTCCTATCTTAAGATAGGTTATTTGGGACATTCCCTCCGTTACGTACTTCGGATCGAACTCCCGCCGAGCAGGCCTGCCTACCATCTTCGGTTCGATCGTCTCTGTGAGAGTTGAGGTGATCTCGAAGGTCGCCTCCCTGTGTAGTCTGGTGACTTTGTGCCAAACTCAGTCGCTGACGCAGGTCTCCTCCCGAGAGATCACTCTGGCGACTACCGGTCCAGTGGCTCCTGCTGGATAGGCTTGGAGTGCGTCTTTGGCGGTTACGATCTGATCCTTCCCCTGGCACCCTGCTGCGCTAGGAAGGCCCAGCCGACAGCGGGTCTCTCCTACTACTCCCGTAGGCTGGGATGTCCCGAATGGGCTGAGGAGATGGGTATCTAATTGGAGAAGGAGGATGCCTGACTGGGGAGGCGATCCTAGTTCCGTCCGTACGGATCAAATTTGGCGGGGGCCTTTTGGCCCTGCCAGCTTGCTGGTCCTGCGCAGGGCGAGCTGGACGAGGCGTAGGACGGTCTTCTGGGACGAGCTGGCGCTGCTGGCCCGCCCCGGATCTCCTTCGGGAGTTTCCTCGAGCTCTCCTGGGCGCCCTCGAGGAAGGTTAAGAGCTAGGGGTTGACGTCCTAACCGAACGGCTGTATTGCTGTTGTCTGACCCCAGGCATTTCCCTGAAGTTTGCCTCTTGATGGTGTGATGAAGGGGTGGAGTTGGCTGCATGAGGCCTATCTGAACGGCTATGTCTGGACCGATTACTCCGGCGAGACTTAGGAGCCTCACCTTGCCTCTCTCCAACGTTAACGTTGGTTGTGAGAGGGGGTAGTCGGGCTAGAATATCCTGGATTTGCCGACCGGCTGTTGCTAACTGGCTCCTCAGTTAAGCATTCTCCATCTCCAACGCAGTATAATAACACGGGTTCGGATTAGGTGGTCGGGGTGCTGAGCTACCAGTGTCTTCCTGGCCCGCCGGTTGCTTTCCTGGCCTCTGCTGGACTTCAGGAATTTGCTCATCAGGGATGGCAACATGGTGGGCCTCCTGCCCATCATGCTGTTCTGTTTCGTTGCCATGCCTGGATCGAGTGGTCACCATAGTTGGATATTTGCGGTAGCACTAATAGAACTTGCTCTCAATGAAAGCACCAAACTGTTGACGCGGTTCTTCGCCAACAGGTAATTAAGAGAAGAAGAGAAAGGGACTAGTGCTGAAAATAGAACCGTCACAGATATGAAATCTTAGAGAATGAACTATGTGACTCAAGACACGTTTTTAAGTGGTTCAAAGGTTAAAATCCTTCTACTCCACTAGTCAATATTATTGATGTATTCTGGGTATTTGGTTTACAAAGTATATGGCTCTTCAGAGACTATTTTTTCCAACCCCTATCAACTCCTAGGGTCCCCATATTTATAGGAGAAGGCACCTGGAAGTTGGTAGGGAGGTCATCACGTGACCTTACCATTTGTCATATCAACTCTGTAACATTTATAATTAATTCCTAAACCTGACACATAAGTGTGGTCTAATCAGTATGTAAGGAGATAATGGGCCACACGGCCCAACCCAGCCGTGGGTGTCCGAATGCGCACATTCTTGATGCGTGCCCGGGAAGTCAGGGAGATATCGGACACGTGATGTCAGATATAGGCGCGTTTATCTTGCGTGTGTTGATTTTACAAAGGGTCAGAGATCCACAAGCAGCAGCTCGCACAACTAGCTGCTTCACTGACCCAACCTTCGGCCTTAAGGGCTCCTTCCCCCAGCCTTGGGCAGCATTGGCGAGTTCTTGAGGATGCCTCAAGCTAAGTGGGTACGACTTGGAAAACAAAATCTCTGACCTGGGGAAGCCCTCGGACTAACCTTAATTAGTCCGAGGCTCGACCTGCTAATCAGCCCGTGGGAAAACCAGGGCGTACAAGTTTCAAGGTCACCAATTTTTCTTAGTAGTCTAGGGATGACCACCTTTGCTCGATGACACATTGGAGGGTCTATCCATTCAAAGAAATTACACCCACCATGACTCTGAGTTGACCAAAACATACAAAATTTCTAGTGAACACCCATAAACATTTATTCAATGAATCAGATTACAAAAACAAATGGAGACCAATCTTACCCGATACTTGTTGCATGTTCTGAATCTTCGCCCAGAATTTTTGTTTGTCCAAGCCGTTCTTTCTACCTTTGGCCTTGGTGGTCGACAATGGCAATTTTTTTCAATCTCCATTAACCCGATGCAAAAGATGCCCTAACCCCCAATTCGAAGGAATTACAAGTTTTCTTCTAGTGGGTTCACGTGCTATACTATCGGGGGTGGATCGTCTGGGTGTGGTCGGGGGGAAAGCTTCATCGTTTTTCTGGGTATGGAATTTTGAGATTTTTTGGTTTTAGACAATCGGTTTTTTTGGTTATATAAATCACGGTTATTTTTTTTTTAAATTAGAAACCAGAAACATTAATTGTTTTTGTTTTAATTTTTAATAATTTAACTCAATCGGGTCATGCCACGTGTATCATATATACCCCTAACGACTCAGGGACCAACGGCTACACCAAAACATTAACAGTAGGTATTATTGCCGCAATTTTTTTTACATAAGCATTTAAGTGCAACAAAACTTAACTACATATACATTATTATTGCAAATAACCCATATATATTTTGAATTAGAAATATAAGCATATGGATTTTTTTTTAAAATGTCATTAATGTTTGTAAATAACTTTTGTGTGCTCTATAGGCTATATCATTACTCTTTATTGTAACAATTTTTATTGAAAAAAATATTATTAATGTTGAAGTTAATATAATCTTTTAATAGTAAAAATGACTCTCTTCAATTGTTGTTAGTCAAAAAAGAAATTATAATGACAAAATACCCTCACTTAAAATTCATTGACATATTTATTTATTTCATATAAATAATTTATAAAATTAATTTAAATAAAATCGTATTTTTTTTAGTTTTTTTAATTTTATTTATTTAATTTTAGAATTTATTAGTTAAATTAATTATTTTTTTAGAAAATATTATGAATATATTAATGCATAAAAATGTCTAATATAGTTTGTATTTGTCTTAATTTTATATATTTTTTAAATAAATACATATTAGTGTATTTTTAGTGAGGATATTTTTATCTTTATCAAGAAAGTGCATAATGAGTCATTTTTAACTAATTCAGAAAATCAAAGGTTGATTTTTTTAAAAAAAAAAACTTAGACGTAAATTTGGTATTTAATATAAACGGAGCATGTCAAAGTAGTAATATTATTATTTATTTATTTGGAGTCAATGTTTTACACATTTAAAATTTTTTTTAAAGTGAAGCTAAAATATCCATATCTATTTGTTTACAGAAGTTATGTGGAAGCTACTGTGGAATAAATTATTATTGGGGTCAATTATTTAATTATACTGATCATGTGAAATTGCTCTGAAAAAAAACATATGACTGCCTTTTCATGTCCCATCCCTATCATATACATGTATGAAATTAGTGAACAAAAGCTTCTTTTTTTTTTTTTAAACAAGAAAAGAACAAATCAAAACTAACGATTAGGCATATTTGTCAATTCCAATGAAAGCAGAAAATGCAAACCAAATATGCTTTAGAATTTAGATCTTACACTAATATAATGAATTTATTCAAAAATGACAATAATAATAATAATGAAATATACAATAAAAAGTCACCAAATATTTACTATAACCTAACCCAACGGTCATATGCACAAATTGCAAACAACTACTAATGTTGACTATAAAATCTTCAAAACTTTTAACGTCATTATTATCAATCTATCACTCTCAAACGCTCCAACCAAGATCACCATAATCTCTTTTTTTCTTTCAAAGGCCAAAATCTGCCAAGAATTTTAAACAAATCACTCACAATGATCTACTTTTTCCTTTTTCCTTTAAAATACATTCGTGAAAGAAGTAATGAAAGGGAAGTCTCGGGTCAAACCGCGTTTGTTGTTGCCTGTGTAGCTTTCTAGAGCAGAGATCTAGAAACACATTCTAGGCACATATCATTGGTATTGGATGAATCGTTAAGTTGTGTTGAGTCAAATCTGCTTCGTTTTTTTCCGTTGCAGAAAAGAGATCCCTTCCCCCTGCTTTAAAAAATGATGAATACGAAATCTGTGGGGCTGTAGGTGGTACATTTTTTTTTTTTATTTTATCTCTAATTTTTACCTTATATCATACATCAATTTTTTTTATTTTTTTTCTCTATATTATTTAAATACCATATTTTAAAATATTTTTTTATTCATTTTAAATATTTTCTTTAACTATTAATAATATCCTTATATTTTTTTAATATTTATAATATTTACTCATATATCATATGACATAATTATATTATAGTTACAAACTGTTAAAACAAAAAAAAATTCATTATCTACACACTTTTTATATAAAAGAAATATAAATATAATGTATATGTAATACTGTCCTAAAATACAATAAAAAATAGAAATAAAAATTTATTAAAAACTGATATTATAAAATATAAATAAAATTCATATACTAGTTATATATGAATATATAATAAGAGAAAGAAAAAGAGAGAAGAATATATATATATATATATATATATTTGTGTGTGATGATATGTATTTGTGAATAATGTAAGAGAGAGAATATGAAAAATTAATATTATATATTTATATAGATGAATAGTGTGTTATAAATATAGCTATATATTATAAGTGAAGGTAAATTTTTTTGAAAGATAAAGTTTCTACTGGAGACTTATTTTAGTACCTTTTGATATAATTTTACTTATTTAATTATTTTAGATCACCCATTAAGAGTACTTAACAACACAATATTTCCTATCAAAATCATGTATCTATCCATATAGAACAATTAATAGATTTGTATTATTTTACCCTTTTAATTTTACACCATCTATAAATTATGAGATCTTTTTAAAATTATGGAATTTTAATATTTAATATATAAAAAATAGGATTTATATCAGCAAAGGTCCTAATTTTTTTGAAAGTAACACTTGAGTCCCCAAACTTACTAAATGTGTATCATATAAGTCATTTCTGTTGGAAAACAATTTTTAGAATGCACATCGGAAAACAGTTTATAACCTAGCGGAGAGTGATTAATTTTTTGTGATTAACTGGGTCATAAATCGTTTTCTGCTGCACATTCTGTAAATTCTTTTCCAACAAAAATAACTTATGTGATACACATTTATTAAGTTTGGGGACCTAAGTGATACAAAATAAAATTTGGGGACCTAAGTGATACAAAATAAAGTTTGAGAACCTAAGTCATATTTTTCAAAAAGATTGAGGACCTCTACTATGTCTAACTTTTACTTTAATTATTTTTAAAAAGTCATACTTTATATGTCTTTTCTACTATTAAGTTTTAAAAAAATTCACATTTTCATATGTATTAACTATGAATTTAAAAGCATGAATTATTAAACCTGAACACTTAAAAAAATAACATGACTTATTTAAATATATATAAGCAGACTTAATGCTATATATTTTTTTTCTTTATGCATACACCCATATAAAACTATACACTTTATATATATATATATATCTATGCCTAGTTTTTTATAGTTTATATATATAAATATAGGATAATTGGCATATGTTATATGAGTTTATCACATTTTGTAATATAAGAGAGTTACAAATAAGTGATTCTTCATTGCTTCTCTTCTCTTCCCAAATGTGTTTCTTCTTTACTTCTTTTTTAGCTGCCCCATCTTTCCGGTACGATCTTCCATTAACTCTACATTCAAGACTATTTAAAAAAACATGACTCATTTAAATATATAAGTCAACTCTACAATAATTTTTTTCTTTTATATATGTAGGTATTTTTTTAATCCTATATAACTGTTTTTTATGCATACATTCATTTAAAACTATACACTTTTTATTTATTTATTTTATATATACATGCTTAGTTTTATAGTTTTTATATATATATATGTATATATGTATAAATATATGATAATTCTCATATGTGATTAGTGGTGAAAAATGCATATTTATTGATTTTAATGGTAAAAATAAATTAAGTTTAATTAATATTTTCATGGAATTAGTACCATTTATTTTATAAATGAAAATATTTGATTATAATTTAATTTATTGTTATTTTGTAGGAATTAAAGTTGCATTTTGAAATAAAGAAAAGAAAGAAGAAATAAATAAATAAAATTGAAGAAAAGAGGAAAAGTTGGCATTTTTGCAACTTGAAGCCCAAAAATTTGGCCCAAATCAGCCCAGGCCCGCCTGGCTTCTTTCTCCACCTCTAGCGCCACGTGGCGCCTTGTCCTTGCAGCACACGTCCGCCTGAAGCCCTAGCGACCCGCGGACGCAGCTGCGCCCAAACCCGCCTACCCACGTGACCCGCGCCCCAACCCGTGACCCACCGATGCTTCCTTCAGCCTAGCCGCCCACGTGGCACGTTTCTATTGGCTGAGAATGGGTCAAACCCACCAGTTTCCATAGTGCCACCAGCCCACTCTCCTATGCATTTTGGGCCTTGCACCTTTCCGTTTTGAGCTTTAAAGCTCATATTTTGTGGTATTTTAGAAAAAATGAAAAAATGACCATTTACCAAAATAGTTAGATTAATATTAATAATAAGATTTGATTTTTTTAAATCATATTTTATTATTAATATTTCAGATTTATTTTGTAAATCTCATTTTTTGTTTAATTTCTTTTTAAAACTTTTTCTCCCTCTATAAATAGGAAATCTTCTTTCACATTTACCATGTAGCAAAACTCTACCAAATTTTAATCTCATTTCTCACATTTCCTCTCTAGAATTTCATGAGAATGTCTAACATAATAAGCTAACCTTCTTAGAAAGGTTAGGATGATCCTATATGCACTATGACTTTGTTTGGTATTTTTGATTCACCATGTGCTTAAAGTTTATATATTTGAGTGATTTATTTTCTTTCATCTCTATTTCTTCATCTTGTTATCTTTATTTATGTTTACTAGTAGTATATAGATTTTGTCGAGTGCTTTCTATGTATTATCAAATTAGTAAAAATAATATAGATAACATCTTTATCATTTTCTCCATCTCATTCATATATATTTACTTTTGCTAAATCTATATAGAATTAGTCATGTTCTTTCTATGTATTTTATAAATAGTAAAAGTAATATTTGTGTTAGGTTTTATGTCCAATCTTTTATTGCATTATTGTCAATGGTATAATGTCATTTTTAGATTTCTCATAAGATTTATCTCATCCTTCTATGGTAAAGAGTACGAATCACTTGAATGCATTTTTGTGATATATATTTGTGCTTCAATGTTAAATCTTCCAAATGAATAGTTGGGATGTGAACTATCCATTTGTGTAATTTTTGTGAATCAAAGATCCAAATAAATAAGTATGTATATTGGTGACTCTTGATCCATCCTACTTGTTACTTATTGTTACATCACACTTTATTCTATCTTTATTTCTAATCTTTAAATCTCAAAAACAACAAAAATATCACTTGTTCTATTTACCTCACATTTTTTATCTCATAACTTTATTTCTTTGCCTCCTTGTGGAATCGACCACCCGATCTATACTACAACCACCGCTTAGTGGATGTACATTTTGAGCGTTAAACAATATGTTATATGAGTTTGTATCATAAGAGAATTTCAAATAAGTGATTCTTCCTTGCTTCTCTTCTCTTCCCGGAGTGGTTCTTCCTTGCTTCTCTTCTAGCTGCCCCATCTTTCCAAATATGGTATTCCATGAACTTTGCATTTAAGGCTCTGTCTAGGATTTCAGCAAAACTGTTTATCCTCATACTAATCAACTTGACGTCTCTGGTTATCATCGATTTCAATCCCCTAATGAGTCGCTGTATTCTCATGGCTTCCATCAGAACTATCTCTGGTGCAAACCTAGCCAATTTATCAAATTGATGTGCATATTCTGTGACAATACGGTTCCCCTAAACCAGCATAACGAATTCATCGACCCTAGTGGCCATGACTACAACACTGTAATACTTCTTATTGAAGGCCAACACGAAGTCATTCCAAGTCATAGTGGCTAAGTTTTGAGTTTGTCTGGTGACGTCCCACCAGATTCTTGCATCCTTCTTCAGTAGATGGGATGCATAGGATATCCTTTCCCAGTCATTCAACTCCATATATTCGAAAATAGCCTCCACTGACTTCAGCCAATCCTCAACCTCCATAGGATCCAATTTCCCCTCAAAGTTTGGTGGGGATTGTTTCCTGAACCTTTCATACACATGTTCAAATCCATGTATTTGTACCCCAGACCCACTGACACTTGTTGTGCAACTGCTAGTGTGGGTGGTGCTGGTGGCACTTGCCCAACGCGAGCTAATTCTTCCTCTCTCGCCCTTAAATGCTATCTCAACCTTGCCACATCTCCTGCTAGGTCGTTAGCAACAAGTGCTACGGGTACCTCGAAAATGTCAGCCACAGGAGATATTGGGTCCTCAGGGATACCAGCCATGTTCTGGTTAGCAGCCGCACCATGACCCTTGCCCCTTCCTCTTCTTGGGCCAACTCCCCTCTCTCTGTCCCTTACTGCTCTTTCAGCCGACATGATAGAAATCTAGGGTATATGAATGTAGCGCCTCATATTTTTTTTACTTAGTTAGATAGTATTATCTTACGCTGTAGTATTTTAGTTTTCGTGGATATTGGTTCAAAGCCAGAATTTAGTTAAGAACTTGTAGAACTAGTTATGAATTTTATAAGTTTAGCCTATAGTATAGAAATATTAATTTTATCATAAGGTTGGATTAATGAAGATAGTCACAAGAGTATTATTTATTATAACCTAAGGTTTAGATAGAATAATTAAGAATGTGACATTTGTCACATGTATGTTTATTAATGATTTAAGGTTTTCGATGAATAAAAATAATCATGGATAAGTCTAAGATGTCTAGAACCTTCCCTCAGATGCTAGGATCTCGTACTACTCAGACAAAGTAGTTTAAACAACTTTAAGTGTGCTTAAAATGTGCAAAAACGTGGTTTAGTATATCAACGTAAACCGATATATCGCAACTTTAGGGGCCGATATATCGTCTATGCTTTTATGGAAAAACACATTGACTTTGCATGAACAAAATCACAGACCCTCGGGATTATGGTGCAGGCGATATATGATATATCGGCTCTAGTGACCATTTTTGAATTTTCATGGAATCCGAAGCTAGAAACAGCCCTCAACAACTTTGACTTGTTCCTGAACGTTTTTGACCGAGTTCTGGGCATCTGTTGAGTAAAAAATATTATTTTTAACCATTTATTTATTCATTGAAATGGGATTTAGTTTCACTCCTTGAATTCTATAAATAGGACCCTTCACTCAACCATTTTCATCATCTTTCAAGCATTTTTCAGAGCCTTCAAGCTGCTATTATCATTCTGGAAAGAAACACTAGGGTTTTGGGGATTAAAGCTTTCAAATCTAAAGCTTTTATAAACACTTGGGAAGTAAGTTTTTGAGTGATTTCAGTGTTTGAGGTATCGAATGAAGCCCTAAGTTGTCTAAGGTACTTTTAATCTTCAGGTTTAGTCCATTTCCATTCTTCTTATTCTTTCCTTTTATTTCAAAACCTAACTCATTATAATAACTTCTGGTTAGGTGTTCGATTTCTTTGAAACTTAAGGTTTCTGGTAAGTCTTATTTAGATGGTTTAGATCTTCTCTTCATCTTCTTTTCTCTAGAGGACTTATGTTTTCTTTATGTTTGGTTTTAGGAGTTTCCGATCCCGCACTTGTCTTCAATATCCCGGATTTGGTAAGGAAAAATTAGGTAGTTTATGTAATGCCCCGGATTCCCTATTATGGTTAATGGCTGGATTAGTAGGCCCGGAGGGCCATAACTGTTTAATTATGCCATTGAATGTGTTTATGCATGTTTATGAGAATTATATTATAATATGATGTTAAATGCATGCATGTGAGTCCACATTTGTTTACAGGGGTATTTCGGTAATTTGGCCCGTGGAGGGTATAATTGAATACTTGTTTGTCTGATAATGATATATTGTGAGACCACATTATAATGTGGATCGGTTCGAGTATTCCGACATGAGACGATCGTTAAACATGATTTATCGGTTCGGTCATAACAGGTTTGAGCTCGGGGCTCGGGGTGAGTCTCGGGGTGATATTAAAGGTTATAGCGTTACCGGGGATTTTAGGGTAACGGGTTATGAAATATTGGTGTTTGAGGATATTGAGATTAGCGGGAATTGGGAAGCGTTAATTATGATTAACGGGTTAAGCTAGAAGTACCAATTTTACCCCTAGAGTAATTTGAAAGGCTTTAGATGACACAAGGGCATTTTGGTCTTTTTAGGGGTGGATATATATGAACTTAAGTGGCTGAAGACTGTAGAATAAAACAGAGTAAAACAGGGGTTAGTTTCTTTTCTCTTCCCGTACAAATTCCTCCATTTCCTTCTTTGGTGTTTTGAGCTCTAGTTGTGGATTCAAGCTAAAGCAACTTAGGGCTGGGTTGGAGACTTGGATCTGCTTGTGTGGGAAGTTCAAAACAGGTTCTAAGGTAAGCTTTGTCTATTGAATTCAAGTTAAGCTCTGTTTTTGTTCTAGCTTTTGAATCATGAGTTTGATGTGGGAAGTGAGAATCAAAGGAGGTTTTTGGTGTTAGTTGATTGGGTTTTGGTGAGGAGGTGTATGGGTAAGGTTTAGGGGTTGAATTGGATGTTTGGAAGAGGTTTAGAGAGGGTTAGAAGATCTGGTTTGTGAAGGGAAATGCAGGGTTGAAAATCTGGTTCGTGTGTGGCCGTTCTAGATTTTTTGGGCTGGGTGCCGCGGCACGGCTTTTGCGTGCCGCGGCCCATGCGCGTCTGGCAGATGGGGGGGGGGGGGGCTCTTTGTTGGGGCGTGCCGCGGCACAGCTTTTGGGGGCCGCGGCCCATGAGGCCAATTTTGCTAAAAAGTGGTTTTTAGCTTAGAGATTCAAACCATAGGCCTCGGGGTTGGACCTAGTACTCGGTTGGGTAGTATTTGATGTCTCGAGGGGCTGGGATTTGGTTTGGGAAACCCCGGTTATCATTTTTATTGATGAATCCTATATTTTGGTTATGACCAAGTGACCGTGAAGGAATTTAAAGATTGATCGTTTTCAGGGGTCGTTCATATTATAATACTCACTCGAACCAGAGGTAAGAAAACGATGTTTGAATACAGTTGCACCCTGTATAGGTATATGACATGCATGGTTTGATACTTGAGGCATGTTGGTTGATATATGTGGACATGGATTGCATATTAAATGCTGTTGAACGTTGTTTACCTGCTTGAGACACTGACTAGTCAGGGACCAACTCTAAAGTCGAGAATCATGCATTGAATGGCTCTATAGCATTAATGCCAGATTGACCCTAGGGTCGAGAAACTTTCAAGCGCTTGCCTGGTCTACGACCAGAAGATTATAGCCAAGGTATATGACCCCGATGACTATTTGTCACAAGGCTAAGGGACGTTGTCCATAGTTTCGACTCTAGAGTCGTGAGGAAGGTTATGTTGGTGACCAATCACCATGCACCTGTCCTGATCAAGCTTATGAAAGAAATCACCTATCAGTTAAGCCCTGGTGACCCTATCGTCACATGGCTAGAGGGAGCGATGCTCATTACTGTGACTTTTGGCTATTGTCACCTATTTGTGGGACTGATAGTCTTGAGAGGTTATTATGGATGTCGTTGATATTATATCATGCTTTATTGTCTTTTCTTGCTGGGCCTCGGCTCATGGGTGCTATGTGGTGCAGGTAAAGGGAAGGAAAAGCTTGGCCAGCCTTGAGTGGAGAGCTTGGGCGGTGTGATGTACATACAGGGCCGCTTGATCGCCACGGTCAAGGAGTTCTCAGAGGGACTAGGGGTTTACCCTATTTTTGCCGCTTAGGCCGGCGGGGTTTGTAAATTTGGAACTGTAGCGACTCTTTTGTATTACGAACCACTTGTAAATATTTTGAAAGGCTCATGAGCAGTTTATTTACTTAATGAAATGTACCCTTCCCTTTTTGCTAGTTTATCACCTTAACCTGATATTAACACTTAGATCACGTTTTTAACCAAAGGACTCGGGTAGCGGGTCAAATTTTCGGTTCACCGTTCTCCGTAACTGTTCTGGGGTAACCAGGGCGTTACAACTTGGTATCAGAGCAATGCCATGGTTAGGGTTCCTGTAGACTGGCTGGGTATGTACACACATCGTCGAAGACAAGCTCGACTCACGGTTTGGTAACTATTTATGTGGTTACATGTATAATTGTGTAAATGTGATATATATGCTTTACCTGTGTGCATGAGATATTATGTTGAGCCTGTGGCCTGAAATATCATTTCTTCAGCAAATGTGTACTGATTAGTACTGAGATTGCTGGCACCTGCTTATTAGTATGGTTGTTTATGAGTTATTATGTGATACATGCTGAGTGCTGAATGCCATGAACATGTATCCGATTGTGAATATTGAATGACTGTGGAATGTGATAAACGTCTGTTGTTCTTGGACCGTAAGGCGGCAAGAGGTTTAATTATTACTACCTAACTGGCCGTATTGATTATTGTTTCAGTAAGGTATCAGTGACAGAATGAACCCAGAACAGACAGACATTGCAGCTGGCCAGAGTGGTCAGGGTCAGAGTAATGACAATAGTCAGGGTCTAGAGAATGACCAATCTCAGGTTCCACAGCCAGCACCTGCAAACTGGCAGCAGATGTTTAATGATTTGCAGGCTATAGTGGTAAAACAGGGAGAGGAGCTTCGTCTCCTAAGACAGCAACAAGTGCCAGTGGTAGCCAGTGTTGCAGAGGCACCTTCTGTGTCGGTGCCAGTTATTGGGCCACTGCCTGGGGTTGAAAACAGATTGGAACCTCTTTATGAGCGGTTCAGGAAACAACAACCTCCTGTGTTTGAAGGCAGTGCCGATCCTACCAAAGCTGAACAATGGATGAGCATGCTTACCACTATGCTTCACTTTATGAGGGTAGTTGGTAATGAGAGGGTGGCCTGTGCTGCCTATATGTTTCGGGAAGATGCCCGGATTTGGTGGGAAGTGGTTGGCCAGACCAAGGATGTTAATCTCTTGAGCTGGGAGGAATTTCAGACCCTGTTCAATGAAAAGTATTACAATGACGCCATTAGAGCAGCGAAGGCTGATGAATTTATGAGGTTACTTCAGGGAAACATTTCAGTGACCGAGTATGCCTTAAGGTTTGACCGTTTGGCTAAGTTTGCCAAGGAGCTGGTGCCCACTGATGGGACCAGGAGAGAGTGTTTCCTACAGGGGCTACAACCTAGGTTAGCCAGAGATGTGCGCATCACCACTGTGGCAGGAGTGACTACTTATGCACAGGTGGTGGAGAAGGCACTTACAGCTGAAACTGCAGAGATTAAGATCTGGCGTGAGAATGCAGCCAAAAGGGATTTCAGGAGGCCAGGTCCTCCATTTATGGGTTCTGGTAGGGGTGCTGGCCCCAGTGATCAGAAGAGGAAGGTTCCTGATACCTTCCCAGTTTCAGGTCCTGACAGGAGACCTCGTGGTGTTACACTAGGTCGTCCTGGGGGAAGTGAAGCCTGGAAGTCCTATCCCGAGTGTCCTAGATGCAAGAGGCATCACTTGGGAGAGTGTAAAGCAAGGGCCTGCTTCTCTTGTGGAGCAGTGGGTCATCTGAAAAAGGATTGCCCTAAGGCCAGAAAGGAAGAACCCAGGAGGGCAGACAGCTCAGCCCCAGCGCGAGTGTTTGCATTGACTCAGGCAGAAGCTGAGGCTTCCCCCTCAGTTGTTACAGGTTAGCTTCTTAGTGCAGGAACTGCTTATAATGTATTGATTGACTCTGGTGCTACACATTCCTTTGTTGCTAGTAGTGTTATTGATAGGTTGTGTAGACCTTGTGATTTCTGTGCTGTGGGGTTTGGTACTTTGTTACCCACTGGGGAGCTGGTTGTATCCAGGAGGTGGGTCAGATCTTTTCCAGTGATGATGGAGGGCAGAGAGTTGTCAATGGATCTTATAGAGTTAGTTATGACTGACTTTGATATGATACTGGGTATGGACTGGTTGGCCAAGTATGGGGCAACCATTGATTGTAGAAGGAAGATGGTCACCTTTGAGCCTGAGGGTGAGGATCCTTTTGTATTTGTTGGTACTGTGCATGGACCCCGTATTCCTATGATTTCTGCATTGAGGGCTAGGGATTTATTGCAAGGGGGTTGCATTGGATTCTTAGCCAGTGTGGTTGATACCACCAAGGTCGTGCCAGTGAGACCAGAGGATACTAGACTTGTGTGTGAGTTTCTGGATGTGTTTCCAGAGGATTTGCCAGGATTGCCACCACACAGAGAGATTGAGTTCGTTATAGAACTGGCCCCAGGAACGGAGCCAGTGTCTAGAGCACCATACAGGATGGCCCCAGCTGAGTTGAAAGAATTAAAGGTACAGCTGCAAGAGCTGTTGGATTTGGGTTTTATCAGACCTAGCTTTTCACCTTGGGGTGCGCCAGTTCTGTTTGTGAAGAAGAAAGATGGATCTCTAAGGATGTGTATAGATTACATAGAACTGAATAAGTTGACAATTAAGAACCGGTATCCTTTGCCAAGGATAGACGATCTGTTTGATCAATTGCAGGGTAAGACGGTATTCTCTAAGATCGACCTTCGTTCTGGTTATCATCAGTTGAGGGTCAAGGAGGGAGACATACCGAAGACTTCTTTTCGCACTAGGTATGAGCATTATGAGTTTCTAGTTATGTCATTTGGATTGACTAATGCCCCTGCCGCTTTCATGGGCATGATGAACAGGGTGTTCAAAGATTATTTGGACCAGTTTGTGATCGTCTTTATCGATGATATTCTAGTGTATTCTCAGACTGAGTCAGAACATGAGCAACATCTGAGGTTGGTTCTACAGAGGTTGAGGGAACACAGATTGTTTGCAAAGTTCAAGAAATGTGAATTCTGGTTGTCTCAGGTGTCCTTCCTTGGGAAAATTGTCAGTAAGGAGGGGATTAAAGTGGATCCATCAAAGATTGAAGCGGTCAGAGATTGGCCAAGGCCAAAGAATGCTTCTGAGGTTAGAAGTTTCCTTGGATTGGCAGGGTATTACAGGCGTTTTGTGGAGGGGTTCTCAAAGATTACTACTTCGTTAACTGAGCTGACACGCAAGGGTCAGAAGTTCGCGTGGTCAGACAGGTGTGAGAACAACTTCCAAGATTTGAAACAGAGATTGATAACAGCTCCAGTTCTGAGTCTTCCTACAGATCAAGAGAAGTTTGTGATATACTGCGATGCTTCTCATCAGGGTTTGGGCTGTGTTCTGATGCAATCAGAGAGAGTTATAGCCTATGCTTCTCGTCAGCTGAAGGAGTACGAGAAGAGGTATCCTACTCATGACTTAGAGTTGGCAGTGGTGGTTTTTGCTTTAAAGATATGGAGACACTATCTCTATGGAGAGAAGTGTGAGATTTATACAGACCACAAGAGCCTGAAGTACTTCTTCACCCAGAAAGACTTGAACATGAGGCAAAGGCGTTGGCTGGAATTAGTGAAGGATTATGATTGTGAGATTTTGTATCACCCAGGGAAAGCCAACGTGGTAGCTGATGCTTTAAGCCGGAAGGG
This sequence comes from Humulus lupulus, assembly GCF_963169125.1. Taxonomy (NCBI): domain Eukaryota; kingdom Viridiplantae; phylum Streptophyta; class Magnoliopsida; order Rosales; family Cannabaceae; genus Humulus; species Humulus lupulus. The sequence goes on along the minus strand of NC_084794.1, from coordinate 24,730,523 downwards.
TCCGGGACAGATTCATGGTATTAGATTGATAGCCAGAGAGTTAGCTGATGATATGACCAGAGCTGGTATAGAGTTGCTGGTGGGCCAGTTGGCCAATGTTACGCTACAGTCTACGCTGCTAGAGAGGATTAAAGAGGGTCAGTTGAGTGATCCACAGCTGATCAAGATTAGAGAGGATGTCTTGGCTGGAGCATCCAGGGATTATACAGTGTCTGATTTGGGGTTATTGAGATACAAGGGACGGATATGTGTTCCGTTAGACACTGCGTTGAGGCGGGAGATTCTGGACGAATCTCATACTACACCTTACTCTTTGCATCCAGGCACCACGAAGATGTACCAGGATGTAAGATCATTGTACTGGTGGCCAGGGATGAAGAGAGATGTAGTGGAATATGTGGCTAAGTGCTTGACATGTCAGCAGGTCAAGGCTGAGCATCAGAGGCCGGCAGGGTTACTGCAGCCTCTGGATATCCCAGAGTGGAAGTGGGAAGACATCACAATGGACTTTGTGGTGGGCTTGCCCAGGACAGTTGGTCAGCACGATTCCATTTGGGTGATAGTGGATCGCTATACCAAGTCAGCTCACTTTCTACCAGTGAGGACTACTTATACTGTTGACCAGTATGCAGATCTCTATGTGAGAGAGATCGTGCGCCTCCATGGAGCTCCTAGGTCGATCGTGTCAGATCGGGACCCTACATTCACTTCCAAGTTATGGAAGAGTTTACAGACAGCCATGGGTACTCGACTGAAGTTCAGTACAGCTTATCATCCTCAGACAGATGGACAATCTGAGAGGACGATCCAGATATTGGAGGACATGCTGCAGGCATGTGTGCTGGACTTTAGTGGGTCATGGAGTAAGTATCTGCCTTTGATAGAGTTCTCCTATAATAACAGTTACCAGTCTACCATTGGTGTTGCACCTTATGAGATGCTATATGGTAGGAAGTGTAGGTCTCCCATTCATTGGGATGAGACGGGTGAAAGGAGATACTTAGGTCCTGAGGCGGTTTAGAGGACCAGTGAGGCTATTGATAAGATTACAGCTCGGATGCTTACTTCTCAGAGTAGACAGAAGAGCTATGCAGATCCCAAACGCAGGAACGTGGAGTTCCAGGTAGGAGACTATGTCTTCCTTAGAGTCTCGCCATGGAAAGGGGTGAGAAGGTTTGGGAAGAAAGGCAAGCTGAGTCCCAGGTTTGTAGGTCCATTTGAGATCTTGGAGAGGATTGGTCAAGTGGCTTACAGGCTAGCTTTGCCTCCGGCGTTGTCAGCCGTGCATAATGTATTCCATGTATCCACTCTTCGGAGGTATGTATCTGATGAGAGACATGTCTTGAGTTATGAAGATCTGGAGCTTGAGCCAGATCTCTCCTCTGAGGAGCAGCCTGTTCAGATACTTGATCAGAAGGATAAAGTCCTCAGAAACAAGACAATACCTTTGGTTAAGGTATTGTGGAGGAACAGCAAGGTCGAGGAGGCGACCTGGGAGCTGGAGTCTGATATGCGGAGTCAGTATCCCGAGCTGTTCAGGTAAATTTCGAGGATGAAATTTCTGTAAGGAGGGGATAGTTGTAATGCCCCGGATTCCCTATTATGGTTAATGGCTAGATTAGTAGGGCGGGAGGGCCATAACTGTTTAATTATGCCATTGAATGTGTTTATGCATGTTTATGAGAATTATATTATAATATGATGTTAAATGCATGCATGTGAGTCCACATTTGTTTACAGGGGTATTTCGATAATTTGGCCCGTGGAGGGTATAATTGAATACTTGTTTGTCTGATAATGATATATTGTGAGACCACATTATAATGTGGATCGGTTCGAGTATTCTGACATGAGACGATCGTTAAACATGATTTATCGGTTCGGTCATAACAGGTTTGAGCTCGGGGCTCGGGGTGAGTCTCAGGGTGATATTAAAGGTTATAGCGTTACCGGGGATTTTAGGGTAACGGGTTATGAAATATTGGTGTTTGAGGATATTGAGATTAGCGGGAATTGGGAAGCGTTAATTATGATTAACGGGTTAAGCTAGAAGTACCAATTTTACCCCTAGAGTAGTTTGAAAGGCTTTAGATGACACAAGGGCATTTTGGTCTTTTTAGGGGTGGATATATATGAACTTAAGTGGCTGAAGACTGTAGAATAAAACAGAGTAAAACAGGGGTTAGTTTCTTTTCTCTTCCCGTACAAATTCCTCCATTTCCTTCTTTGGTGTTTTGAGCTCTAGTTGTGGATTCAAGCTAAAGGAACTTAGGGCTGGGTTGGAGACTTGGTTCTGCTTGTGTGGGAAGTTCAAAACAGGTTCTAAGGTAAGCTTTGACCATTGAATTCAAGTTAAGCTCTGTTTTTGTTCTAGCTTTTGAATCATGAGTTTGATGTGGGAAGTGAGAATCAAAGGAGGTTTTTGGTGTTAGTTGATTGGGTTTTGGTGAGGAGGTGTATGGGTAAGGTTTAGGGGTTGAATTGGATGTTTGGAAGAGGTTTAGAGAGGGTTAGAAGGTCTGGTTTGTGAAGGGAAATGCAGGGTTGAAAATCTGGTTCGTGTGTGGCCGTTCTAGCTTTTCTGGGCTGGGTGCCGCGGCACGGCTTTTGCGTGCCGCGGCCCATGCGCGTCTGGCAGATGGGGGGGGGGGGGGCTCTTTGTTGGGGCATTTCGCGGCACAGCTTTTGGGGGCCGCGGCCCATGAGGCCAATTTTGCTAAAAAGTGGTTTTTAGCTTAGAGATTCAAACCATAGGCCTCGGGGTTGGACCTAGTACTCGGTTGGGTAGTATTTGAGGTCTCGGGGGGCTGGGATTTGGTTTGGGAAACCCCGGTTATCATTTTTATTGATGAATCCTATATTTTGGTTATGACCAGGTGACCGTCAAGGAATTTAAAGATTGATCGTTCTCAGGGGTCGTTCATATTATAATACTCACTCGAACCAGAGGTAAGAAAACAGTGTTTGAATACAGTTGCACCCTGTATAGGTATATGACATGCATGGTTTGATACTTGAGGCATGTTGGTTGATATATGTGGACATGGATTGCATATTAAATGCTGTTGAACGTTGTTTACCTGCTTGAGACACTGACTAGTCAGGGACCAACTCTAAAGTCGAGAATCATGCATTGAATGGCTCTATAGCATTAATGCCAGATCGACCCTAGGGTCGAGAAACTTTCAAGGGCTTACCTGGTCTACGACCAGATGATTATAGCCAAGGTATATGACCCCGGTGACTGTTTGTCACAAGGCTAAATGACGTTGTCCATAGTTTCGACTCTAGAGTCGTGAGGAAGGTTATGTTGGTGACCAATCACCATGCACCTGTCCTGATCAAGCTTATGAAAGAAATCACCTATCAGTTAAGCCCTGGTGACCCTATCGTCACATGGCTAGAGGGAGCGATGCTCATTACTGTGACTTTTGGCTATTGTCACCTATTTGTGGGACTGATAGTCTTGAGAGGTTATTATGGATGTCGTTGATATTATATCATGCTTTATTGTCTTTTCTTGCTGGGCCTCGGCTCATGGGTGCTATGTGGTGCAGGTAAAGGGAAGGAAAAGCTTGGCCAGCCTTGAGTGGAGAGCTTGGGCGGTGTGATGTACATACAGGGCCGCTTGATCGCCACGGTCAAGGAGTTCTCAGAGGGACTAGGGGTTTACCCTATTTTTGCCGCTTAGGCCGGCGGGGTTTGTAAATTTGGAACTGTAGCGACTCTTTTGTATTACGAACCACTTGTAAATATTTTGAAAGGCTCATGAGCAGTTTATTTACTTAATGAAATGTACCCTTCCCTTTTTGCTGGTTTATCACCTTAACCTGATATTAACACTTAGATCACGTTTTTAACCAAAGGACTCGGGTAGCGGGTCAAATTTTCGGTTCACCGTTCTCCGTAACTATTCTGGGGTAACCAGGGCGTTACAGTTTAGTTTGTGACCTAGTTTATGTTTTGTATGACTATGGGGGGTAATATATCGGCTGCCCTTATGTATTTTTGAAACTTTGTGGAACCGAATTAGAAATAGCATCAACAACTTAGACTTGCTCTTGAACATTTTTGACTGAGTTCTGGGCATTTGTTGAACAAATAATTCAAATTTATTTAATTAATATTCATTTATTTATTCATTTTAAAAAAGGTTAGTTTCACTCCTTGAACTCTATAAATAAGACCTTTCACTCAGCCATTTCATTCATTATTCAAGCATTATTCAGAGCCTCCAAGCTACTAAGTTTATTCTAGAGAGAAAACACTAGGGTTTTGGGATTAAAAGCTTTTCTAAACACTTGGAAAGTAAGATAAAGTGACATTTTGATATTGAGGTGTAGATCAGAGTTCTAGTCTATCATAGGTATTCTTATCCTCAGATTTAGTTCATTATAGTTCTTTTTATTCTTTTATTTTCTTCCAGATCCTAACTTGTTATTATGGATTTTGGTTAGGTATTTAAGTTTGTTGAAACTTAAGGTTTTTGGTAAGTTTCTATCTTGGTGGTTTATATTTTCTTTTCATCTCCATTTCTTTAGAAACTAATGACTCTTACTGTTTGATTTTAGGAGTTTTCCATCCCGTTTTTGTCTCCAATATTTCGGTTTTTTGTAAGGAAAATAAGTTAGATTGTATGTGTTATGATATGTTTATATGCTATGTTATGTTTATGTACATATGTATGTATATGATTTATGTTGTAGTCACTTGGGAAATATAGTTGCTTAGATAGCAAATAAATTCCAAGATTTTTATTATTATCGTAGATTAAAGTTATGATTAAACCTACCTCGATTAGTAGACTGAGGACCTAGATGGTTTATCATATACTATTTTGTGATCTAACCTACCTTGATTAGTAGAAAGAGGACCTAGATGGTTTTATCACATACTACGGTAATGAGTTACTGGCCATTAATATTGTAGTCCTATGTTTATATGATATACGTTTTTACTACATATGTTTTTAGTCTTATGATTTATGATATGTTTTAGTAGATTTTCCTTGCTGGGCATTAGGCGCATTCTTTTTATTTTAGATGGTGCAGGAAAATAAGCTTGGAAGGCGGAACGAATTCATGGCAGCTTTGGCATGTGTATTGGGAGAGGACTGATTGAATGGACTGCTAGAAAAGATTGAGGATGAAGTTTATATTTTGAGTCTCTTTAATTTATGTATTTTTTTTCTTCCGTATTTAGTATTTGAACAATTAATTAAATGTTTTATTTTCCTTATGTTTTTATGTAATAACAATGGGATCCCGTATTTTGGATTTTTATAATAAAATTCTATTATTTTATGTATGTATTCCAAAATAGTAGTTATGCTTAGTAATTTTTAATGGTCCGAGGTCTTAGAATTAGTCGGGGCATTACACCATCTCTGATACCATTTATAATGCCCCTAAATGCTTGGCTTTATTAAAATACTAATTTTAATAATAACTTAAAAATATTTCATAATTTTATCTAAAAACACAGTGGGCCTTTATTAAAAATAAATGCAGAGTTTGGATACAATGTTCAAAACCAAAAGAGAATTTGATGTAGTCTTAAAATAAATAGATACATCCCACTGATAAATTATCAAAAGAAAGACTTTAAGACACTATGACTTTCCAGGTCGTTTCCTCATTCATTGGCTTCCCTCAACATACATACATACTTATGGAAAATTGACTCAACTCTCCATTCATGCACACGTAAGTCTACTTAGTGTCTACCTGCAAGGGGGAAAGTAAGGGGGTGAGCTAAAAGCCCAGTAAGAAAGTACAAACAAGACATACAAGCATAAGCGACATATCTCATACATTTTTAACATACTTTTCTTATATCAATCATTATCAACATAAGTCATAATTATAAACATGAGACTATTTGTGACATAAGCATAATCATATATTATACGATCATAATCATAAACATAAGATCAATTTGCAACATAAGCATAAACATACAACATAAGATCACGACACCCATATTGTACAATGATCAACATAAGCAAACAACATAAGATCATGGCTCCCCTGTTGTCCAATGACCAACAACATAAGCATACAACATAAGATCATGGCTCCCTTATTGTCCAATGATCACATGTGACGACACCCGTATTGTCCAATGATCAACATAAGCAAACAACATAAGATCATGGCTCCCCTGTTGTCCAATGACCAACAACATAAGCATACAACATAAGATTATGCCTCCCCTATTGTCCAATGATCACATGTGACTCTCTTTTTGGTCACTTAGATGGCACCTCTATTGTCCATGTTTTTTTTTACCTGGCACCCATATTGTCCAAAATCTTAGGCATGTCTACCTTTATAATATTGAAGCATTAGGTTAAGCAAACACAAACAAATCCATACATATTTCATAATTGTAGTCCATTAAGAAACAAAACATAAATCTAGCTAACTTCATTACCTCAAGTCCAAGCATAAAACTCAAACAACACAGGGCCACTTTCTCAAAAAACTAAACATAGCAAGTAGAATTTGGTCTCAATCACAATTCACACTCACGCAAGCATATCACAAAAGTTTGCATGAACTTTATATACTTTCTAAATGCCTATGCCGAAACCTATAGGTTACAAATAATTTCACAAAACTCGTAATGCATGAAATACCACTTATCATGCTACTATTTGTACATAAAATCATATATTTAATCACATAAGAATTTTGAACAAATCCAAACTTGAAATTCTAAACTTGGCCGAAATGTACAAAAAATGTGACACTTTGTTTACAAAATTTTGACCAAAACTCATGTTTCACATTACCTAAAACTTATAACATGTTTGAAACAAATTTTAAAAAATAATCTCTAACGACCTAAAGTTGGTAAAAAGGACTATTCATACTCACATTTTTAATAAACCAATTTCTAAGAAACTTTTTAAAAAAATAGTTTTTCTAAATCTTTAAACCATAAAAACCTGCATGTATTTTATTGAAGAAAATACATTATTAAATCTTATATTAATTCTAAAATGTGAATTTTTAAGACATAAAGTGTGTTCTTTTAAAACTATTGCTACATTACCATAAAATATAAACAAAAAATCAGCAAGCATTATTCCATTTAAATATGCCCATATCCATGTTTAACCAGTAACCTAACATGTTATTATATTTTCATGCATTCCAAAATACAATTACCATGCATCAAACAGTTAAATCATTTCAAAAACATAAAACCCAAAAAACAAAGTCTTGGACGAATACACCATCAAACATAAAGAAATATACAAACTAAATCATGCTACCTAATTCAATCATACATCCTCAACACATTTTATTTTATATCAATATAAAAACTCTAACATGTTTTTCCTATAAATACATAAAATATTCATACATCACATTTCTCATGCTCATATTCCTTATGCTCAAATCTTAAACCATATCCCCTAATTAAGAAACATATCAAAATTCAAGAGAATAACATGAGCCAAACTTTGTAGGCTAGGCCGAAACATACATCCAACAATACACTTTTGTTTCTCCAAAATTTAATAAAAAATGCATCATGCTTTGTAACACCCTAATTTAAACTAGGACATATTCTTTGAAAAAAATATTTTAAATGCAAGAGAAAATAGTCTTTATAAATGATCCGAATCTGAGTTTCATAAAAGATAATGCCAAAACATGCAATTACATAAAATATGTCCCAACATAAAATAAATGTATTTCATAAAACTAATAATAAACTATGGCGTTCTTAGGATCATCGTCGTCCATGCGGTCCCCTCATAGAACACATACACTTTCTTGGAATGGTCTCCACTCACCATGCCATTACATAATCAAACCGTGCATGTGGAGAGGAAAAAAAGGGTGATCTAATGCCAAGTAAGGAGAATCAAACCAAACATCAACATAAAGCAAACCTCATATAGCCAAACCATCATCTCATATCATAACAAGACATAGCATCATAAACATCACCACAATCATCATCATTTAGAAAACCTATGCGCACACTACACATGTAAATGGGAGAGATACTACGAGGAAGCTATTATAGTCCTCTCTACGACCTCCATGGTAAACTTTGTGGCTACTTTTGTCCACATTTTACCTTCCCAAGTACATGCCCTGAAACATGTGGGAAGGTAAAATGTGGACAAAGGTACATAAAGAAGATAATGATTCCACTTCAATGATCAAAACCTAAACATAAAATAAGAGTCTTATTGTAAGAACCAACATCATGGCCAAAATCTAAGCCACATGTCCAAACCCTTTTTGCATGGGCCATGCACAACATGCCTTAAATCCATAGTATCCAAACTTATAATCAAACTTAAACCTAAACAACCTTAAGTGAGCATAAACTTCAAAACGATAACAATAACGATACCTTTGGAGATCAAGAGTAGAATCTTACCCTTCCTTGAATCCTTGGAATTCGAACGCCTCTTGTAAATTCCTTTATTGACTATCTTAATAGACAATATCTTTATTATTCAAAAGTTAGTTTAGGTTTATTATTTAAATCTTGGTATATATGAAAGAAATGTTTAATTCATATATTTTGTTCATATTGCCAAAGTCAAATATCTTATTATTTATTTTTAAAAGATTTTCTTTTATAAATAAATAAATTATTTTTCTTGTCTTAATAAAAATATTTTTTAAAGAATTAATTTTTTAAATTTGCTTGTGATTCTTTCCTTTGGAAATTCGATTATACAAGGATTTTTCCATTTGAAAAAGATTATTTTTATTTATAGAAATATTTTCTTTAAATAAAATATATTTCCTTTTTGGTGAAATAAAATATTTTTTTATGAGATATTTTATTTTTGTGCACCTCTGAACGAATTACTACATGATTTGATTTATTTTGGAAAAGTTCCTTATCCTAGAATGAATCTAGTCATTTTAATTGCCCAGGTACATTCAAGTTGTCAAGATAGTTTCCTAATATGTCGAGATAGAATCTGGCAGACATGCAGAATTTTCTATTTAAAGAATTTGTATGATTCTTTAATTAATTCTTGCAGATCTTGTGGACTGCATTGCACGACCATTTTATCTATAAATAGATAGCAAGAGCTCTTGAAGAGTCAAATCTCTTATCTTGTGATAAGGATTGTTGACCCTCGTTTTGGTCAACGACACGGAGTCTAGAAAATGACAGAAAAATAATATAGAGCTTGAGAAAGTGATCTAATGGAAAATAAAGAACACAAAGAATTATAGTGGTTCGGCCCCAGTGATTGGTAATAACCTACATCCACTTGATACTATTATTGGTATTGAGCTCCAAAGGTGTGATCAAAGAACTAGGGTTCCTGAGTTTCACAGACCTTAGAAGAAGAAAGCAATACAAACGATGGATAATAGTAATATAATTCGGAAGAAGCGAAAAGAGTCCCCTCCTTGAGCTATTTCTTGTGTATTTATAGGCTCAAGAAGGGTTACATGAATCAAGTAACAATATATTTCCTTAATAAACAAATCTTCAGGTCATAATGAAGAGATATTCTCGGATATCATTACAACTGTACAGATCTTTACATAAATGAACGGAGTATATGAGCAGTCTGGTTGTATATAAAACTTGATCTTCACATGTAGAAATATTTCTGGTCGATAGGCGAGCAGTATCTCTGCCACGTGTCGAAAATTCTTGCCACGTCATCAACAACTATTTTTTGGATAAACATTTGCCCCCAAGTTTATTTATTGCGATCAGCAATAAGTAAACTTCGAAAACTAACTTTTCGTATGCCCCACGAAATCTGTCAGAGCCTCTCGTGCGTTCTCGAAAACTGTGTCCCAATCACGTCCAATCATGCCTTTTCAGTTTCCAAGTAACCTTTCCAATGGTTGTTACACTCCCCCCATGCCTTGAAACATGTAACTCATGATTACCCTTTTTCAACACATCTCAGCTTCTATAAATAATCCTCTCATTTACCTTTTAACCTTTTACTTGCCATTTTCTTGCCAAGAACTCCATCCCAGAGCTCAGAACTTCGAAGGTCTCCCGTCGCTTTGCTAAGGATCCTTTGTTTGCAAGCTCAAAGTCGTCCCATTTTAGAATCTCCAACCTTCATCCATTTAAATTTCTTTATCTTTTAAACCCTCTGAGATGCCATGCATACTGCTTTTGAGTTTTGAAACTTTTTGTGTTCTTGGGTAAAAATTCGTGAGGATATTGTGTATACCGTTTGATGCTTGACAGGGGAGTGTAGTTTTTCTCTATAGAAGTTAGGAATCAGTTTGATAGTCAGGATCATGGGTTTAGGGCGTAAAATCGAAGTAAAAATTCAATTTTTAGGCTAGCTGAAAAACTGGGTTTTTCCCGCCCCTTTGGAGTTGAAAAAGCTTTTTCCAGAAAAACTTTTTACTTTCGCTTTTCGATCCATTTTTCAAACTGTTCGCATAAAGCTTAGTGTTTTGGTTAGAATGCTGCTGGTCGTAGATGCGAGCAACGTTATTCCAACTTTCAACATAAGCTCCCAGGCTGTGCGTCTTATCTCCTCCTTTGTTTGTTTGCAGTTTACATGCAAGACCCGTGGGGAGGAGAAAGACCCATCGACGACGACCTGCTAGCTCAACTACTCAAGGACGAAGAACAACCCTCATCATTGATACCCAAAATTCCATTTTCTCATACTAATCCAAACACTTCCCCAGTCTCGACCCGAAATATGGCTCGCACAAAAACCAAAGCCCAGAAAAGGAAAACCTCTAACCCTTCTCATCAGCCTGCTGCTTCGGCTGATGCTCCCTCGACCAGTGGTCGAGATGAAAATGCTCCTAACCCTAACATCCAAAGACATGCCCGCCCTCGACACGTCGTTCAGCCGGATGTTGAGTGGTATGTAGTTTATGAAAGCAGGGTGACAATCAGAATGATCGCCAATTATTTAAGGAAATATGGTCTCCCAGGGGTAACCTTAGTCAGACCCAAACTAGACCAAAGGGCGAATCTACCTAGAGGCGCCTTCAGCGCCTAGTCGAGGTTTCATATTGAGGTAGGGGCTACCTTGCCTCTTCACTCATTTTTTCAGGGGGTGGCCAACTATTTTGGAGTTGCCCCCGTTCAAATAACCCCAAACGAATATAGGATGCTTGCTGCACTCTATATCCTGTACAGCCAAAAGAAATGGCTCGTGCCATCGCCTCATGAGGTCAACTACCTGTTCGACCTCAAATCTAACCCCAACCAAGAAGGCATGGGGTTCTTTCACCTTTGTCATCAGGAAACCGGGCGCACCTTCCTAACTGACACCACCCACATATCAAACGTGGGGAGGTACTATCAAGAGTACTTCCTTACTACCGACATGATCGCAGACAACCTGGCCTTCGCACAAGGAGGTAAAACTTTCGTATCACTGCCTTGTTACTTCTTCACTTAGTATTCTCCTCCACAATTTCTCAACTGTTAATGTCTTCCAGGCCCATGGCTGCGACCAAACCCAACTCCGGACATGGAGTTGAGATCTGCGCTCCTAGCCAGCATGTCTGACGCAGAAAATAGCATTAGGCATCTGGTTATAGAGGCTAACCTTAGGTTGGTTGGCCTCTGGGCCCCTCAATAGAAAATGAGGGCGCCTTTAGAAGGGAGTGCCTTCGCCGAGGAGGAACCCGAGCAGCAACCTCCAGCATCACCTCCATGAAGGAGACCGAATGGGGTCATGATCAGGGAACCTGCTGGCATTCCTCCAGCAAAAAGGCCCTCGGCCCCCTTGGGGAGAGGAAAGAAGAAGGCCACCGAGCCTGTCGAGCTCTCTGATGACTTGTTGGATGACAATGGTATAGTTATTTTGCTTTTAGACAATTTTCCAATTCTCTGTCATCTATTCGACGGGGATGGAAATTTTAAATATGCTCCACATTTAGGTCTAGACTTCTTCATGTCAAAGAATGAGTATAAGACTAATAGAGTCTGTAGGATAGCGACCAGTAATAATAGCTCGGGTATTTGACTTTGCAATCTTTCTTTGCTTCTTTTTCTGATGTAATGTACTTGGTCATTCATGCTATCTCACTGTTCAACTTTGTTCTTCTTTTTCAGACATGGAATCTGTCAACGTGTTCGACCTCTACAGCACTCCAGAGGCTGCCGCGGCTCCCCCGAGCAAGAAGAAAACTAGTAAGAGGCACCATGGGGAGAGCAGCAAAATGCCTCAGGTGAAGAAGGCCCGGAACACAGACCCTTCGAAGGATAGGCCCTCAGCCACCACAACTCCACCTTCTCCCCGCGAGCAGCTGACTCCTTCTGCTCAGGCCGGATCGACTCCTCCTCCCGCGGCCCCGACCGACCAACCTCAGCAGGTTGATCCTGCCTCAACTGGGGGCGAGATGGTTGGTCGTGCCTTCAAACTGATTAAGGAGAGGATCACCAAAATCGCGAAGCACAAACATTTTCGAGAGGCAATGGCTGCTATGGAGACGATGCGAGTTGAACCAATCCTGAACCGTGCTCTGAACGAGTTCACCAGTGTAAGTCATCTCTTTTTGTGGAAATAGATCTTCTTTAGTTTATTGTCTATCTAACTTCTTTTCTGACTGTAGGCCATGCTGACTCTCACTGCCGGCCGAATCCGCCTGGGTGCCGTCACCGAGCAGGCCAGGACTTCGGAGCAACGACACGAGGAAGAAGCTGTTGAGGCCAAATATGCTGATCAGCTGGCTGTGGTGGTTGAGGAAAAGGCCCAATTGGCTAAGGAGTTGGAGGAGAAGCAGAGGTCTCTGGAGAAAGTCTGCGAGCAGAGGGACCAATTCAAGGAGTCCAACCGCATGGACAAAGAGCTCGAGCTGGAATTGGCTGAGAGCAGGCAGGAGACCATAACTTTAGAGGGCCGGGTTGAGGAGTTGGAGAAGGCCAACGCCGGCAACTTGGAAAGGTACAAGAATGCCACTCTGAGATGCATTTATGATTTTTGGAAGCACAATCAGGGTGCCAACTTCGACTACCTTCCCGAGATTGTGAGAGATGCCGAGCTTACTCGCTGTGCCGCTCAGTTGGCTAAGGAAGAAAGATCAAGGGTCCCTGCTTCCCCTGAAATCTCACTGGCCGTTGGGATGGACGGGGCGGACAAGGAGGCTGCGGGTGCTGTTGACCATAACCTTCCCCAAGATCCTCTAGCTCCTCAAGCTCCTTAGTCTTTTCTCTTTATGTTTTTTCTTCTCTTTTTTTTAGCTACACGACCTATGGGTCGTGATGTAAAAACAATATAATTTTTTGGTTTATTTGAACAACTACATCTAAGCAGTTATTGCTTGCGGTGTAAACAGATTCACTTTGATATTATTATATATTTGCATATTATTATAACATCTATCTATTCGCATGAACGAACGTAGCATAGCACTTTGGTTTGATTCAACAAAATATAAAATTTTGAGAAATACTCTAAGTACCCTAGCATGCTTTCGCTTATTTTGCTCATGTGTTTACATACCTTTTAGTGATATGCTTTGCTTACTTGTACCTTGTATGCCCCCCAAGTGATTGGGGAGCTTTAGGTCCTTGGTCACTTGCCTTGACTAGAACCCGCTCGAACATTACTGCTCGGAGCAATATGATTAGCGTTATAATACAGCAAAACAACGCACGTAATGAGCAAATACTTGTAATAAATACAATAGTTGGCAAGAAATGATTGGCTGAGCACAGTCCCTTTTATTTCTCGTAATAAATGGACTAAACATGTCTTTACGAGCGATCAATAAGATCTTACATTTTTCCAAAACTTGTAAAAAGTAAAATTTATACAAGCCATTTCTTTAAGAAGAATTGTTCATTGATAATACTTGCGCAATTGTTCTCCATTCCAATAGCGAGGAACGAGATCTCCGTTTAAGTGTGCAAGTTTATAAGTACCTGGGTGAAGGACTTCATCAATCTGGTACGGTTATTCCCAATTTGGCCCGAGTACTCCAGCAGCTTGGTCGTGGGTGTTAAGGAAAACTCTTCGGAGTACAAGATCTCCAACACTAAATTTTCTTTCTCGCACTTTAGAGTTGAAATACCGGGCGACCATCTGCTGGTATGCAGCTACTCGGAGCTGGGCTTGTTCACACATTTCATCAATCGAGTCCAAGGATTCCATCAGTAGCTGGCCGTTATGGTCTTGGTCGTATGTTAATCTGCGGTAAGAGGGTGGATCCAACTCAACAGGCAACATGGCTTCATACCCGTATGCTAAGGAAAACGGGGTATGACATGTTGCTGTTCGGTGGGAAGTTCTGTACGACCAAAGGACTTCAGGCAACTGTTCCGGCCATGCTCCCTTAGCTTCTTCAAGTCTTTTCTTCAGGGTGTCCTTCAGCATTTTGTTAACTGCTTCGAGTTTCCCGTTCTCCTGAGGATGAGCGACTGAAGAAAAGCTTTTGATAATATCATGACATTTGCAGAAGTCCATGAATAGATCACTCTCAAACTGGGTGCCGTTATCTGAGACTATCTTCTTAGGTAGTCCATAGCGACAAATGATGTTTTTGACTACGAAGTCAAGCACTTTCTTGGTTGTTATGGTCGCGAGTGGCTCAACTTCGGCCCATTTGGTGAAGTAGTCGACAGCAACCACTGCATACTTTACACCACCTTTTCCCGTAGGCAAAGATCCGATTAATCTATTCCCCAAACTGCGAAGGGCCATGGACTCTGCATCTGCTTTAACTCGTTGGGAGCTGCTCGTGGGATTTTAGAAAATCTCTGACACTTGTCACATCTTCGCATGAACTCCATTGAGTCTTCATTCATGGTTGGCATTAGATCACCCTTTTTTTATGACAGGCTTTGCCCCCCAACGTGGTCCCCACAGAAACCTTCGTGCACCTCTTTCATTAACCCTTTAGATTTCTCCTTTGTAACACATCTGAGAAGTGGCAGTGAGTATCCCCTTCGGTACAGGATTCCATCGACCAGGATATACCTAGCAGCTTACCGCTGAAGGGTCCTAGCTTTGTTTCTGTCCGCTGGTAACACACCGCTTGATAGATACTCTACAAATGTTGCCATCCATGTATCTGCCATCTAGAGGACCAAAGTGGTTTCTGCTGCTTGGATGCTTGGTTCTGATAGTCGCTTGACTGGCACTATGTTCAGAGTATCAGCATCTTTTGTACTTGCCAACTTCGCCAAAGCGTCCGCATTGGAATTCTGATCGAGAGGTACTTGCTGGAGACTATATCTGTCGAACTGGGCTAACAGATCCTTTGCTTTGTTCAGATAGGCGACCATTTTCAAACCCCGTGCTTGATACTCCCCCAAGACTTGGTTCACCACCAGATGAGAATCACTATAGACGTTAAGTGCTTTTATGTTCATATCCTTGGCTAATCGCAGTCCAGCGAGTAACGCTTCATATTCAGCCTCTGTAACGACTCAAATTTGCTAATAAGGCTTAAGGGCCTTGATTAGTGTGCCTGGAGGGCATAATGGGAATTATGTGTGACTTTAATGATTAAGATGCATGATTATGATTTAAAGCATGTTATATGACTATTTGAATATTTGAGATGCATGCCTATGTGTATTAGTATGCATGTAGGCCTTGATTAGGTTAGAAGGGCATAATCGTAATTTTGGCCATTATGGGCATAACTGCTTTGATATATGTGATAACTGTCGAGACCACATTATTATGTGGATATGTATGAGATCTGTGACTCGAGACGATCCTGGTGAGCAAAGTAGCGAAAAGTCATAGCGGGGATTTATACCCGGCTCGGGGTGAGTCTAGGGGTATAAATGGGAATTTAGAGAATATACTGGAATCTATCTTGACATTGAGGAATATTATTGGTGATTAATTAGGTATCGGGAGTTAAGCGGGAAATATTAGAGACACTTGAGGAGTTAGCGGGAATTGGGTAAAATGACTAGAATGCCCTTAAGTGGACTAAAGGATTAGAAATAAAGGGGAGGGCATTAAGGTCATTTGGCATGTAAGGGATAGATATGCTGAGGCTTTATGTTAGTGGGAATTGTAGAAAGTTATAGAAGTCTGAAAGAGAGAAAAGAAGGAAAAAAAAAAAAAAAAAAGAGAAAAGGAAGGGAAAAACAGAGTTGCTCTCTCTTGGGTCGGTTTGTGGTTCTCTCACCACTTTTCTGGATTTTCTTGGAGCAAAGCTCAGAGGAAAGCTGGAATAGACTGAGCATCAAGGATCCTAAGCTAGGTTTGAGGAATTGGCAGAGGTTTAGCAAGAGGTCATCAACACTTGAGGTAAAATTCTGTAAGTTCCTTCAGTTCTGGTTTTGGTATTTAGCAAAGATATCTAAGCTGTGTTGATGGGGAATTCTAGGGAAGTTGGAGCCAAGGGTTGAGGAGAAGCAAGTCAAGGAGGTCTAGAGACAACTTGGGGTTGAAGTTCCATCAAAGGTATAAATTCTAAGCTCTAACTTTGATGTTCAACTGGTTTCTGCTGAGTTTTAATGTCTAGAAGTGGCTATGGTGAATTTTGAGTTTGGGGATGCATGTGCTTGAGTTCTAGGTATTTGGGGTGCTTGGGATGAGTGGAGTATGGTCATAAGGTTGTTTTTGAGGTTCGGAAAGATTTGGAAGAGTTTTGGTTGAGGTTGGTTCGAGGAAATAGCAAGAAGGGAAAACTCGGAGTTGGCCTGTCTGTGACTAGCGCTACATCACTAGCCTTTGGGCGCTGTAGCACTAGGCCAAGCTTGCTGAGGAGATTATGCTTCTATTTGTAGCGCTGTAGCACCCTCCCATGAGCATTGTAGTGCTACCCTGCCTTCTAAAGAGGATTTTAGGGTTATTTTCAAGGGTTTTTGACCAAGGGTTTGGGGTTTGTTTCCACCACCTTGTTTGGTGGAACTAGGACTTCCCGGGGGCTCGGGATTAGCCCCGAGGCTAGGTTTTGGATTTGAGGATTGATGATGACTTTGGCCTATGGTTATGTTTAGGTGAGCGCTAGGGCTCGAGGGGGATCGTGCTCAAGGAGTCGAGTGATCAAAGCTAGCGTATCGAAAGGTAAGAAAACTACACCCGGTTATATGTTTGTGATGGGACTAAGTGCTCCCGATATTTGTATCGTGTCAATGATGGTATTATGCCATGGGACATGTGAAAGCGGCCTAAGAGTGTCATACATAATATTTGCGCACAGGGCGCGGCTTGGCCACTGGTAGCCGGGGACAGCTTAATATTCACTGAGCTCGGTTTAAGCGGGCCGGAGTCAGTTGGATAACGGAGGGAGCAGCCTGAGAGCACTAGCCCTAGTTATCACTTGTGATCTGATATATGATATGACTTTATATGTTTAGTATGTTGACTACTTGATTATACTAAATGATTATATGGTTGAGATTATGTGATGTAGTATGAGATGTTGACTTGTCTGTTGATTGCTTATGCTCTGTCGTTGTGTTTTCTTGCTGGGCCTTGGCTCACGGGTGCTACGTCGTGCAGGTAAAGGCAAAGCCAAGTTGGATCAATCCTGAGATGGAGAGTTGCGGGGTTGAATGTACATAGACGGCTGTTCGATCACCATGGTCGAGGAGTGGATCAGGACAAGGATTGCCTAACTGTTTGTTTTGCCTTAGTATGGCTTGTTATTGTATCTAAACCCTATGACTTTTGTATACGATGTTTAAACTTATATTTTCGGGATTTCGTGTAAACAAGAAGTGCTCCTTAATGAAAATGTGGCTTTTGAGACCAAAACATTTTTAACCCTAGTTCTTTTACAATTTCGATGACACGCTTTGAATTAAATGACTTGATTAGCAAGTCTGGCACCTTATAAACACACAGTGTAACGGTCTTGGCCATCCAGGGCGTTACAACCTCATTGTTAGAAGCAGTGAAGTCAAATCTAATTGCACAGTGAAATCGATGCCCTTCCGGCATTATCAATATCATTCCTGCTCCTGCATGGGATTCATTAGATGAATCGTCTATGAACAATTTCCACGAGGGTGCTTGGATTTGACATTCAGGCTCACTGGGTTTCTCAATCTGCTCGCCACCCGCGGGCTCTGTGAATTCGGCGATGAAGTCCGCTAAGTCTTGTTCTTTTATCGTTGCTTGCAGCAAGTAAGATATGTCGAACTGCCCAAGTTCGACTGCCCACTTTAGTAATCTTCCGGCAGCCTCTGGCTTTTGCAGAACTTGTCGAAGAGGCTGGTCGGTCAATACCGTAATCGGATGAGCTTGGAAGTAAGGCCGCAATTTCCTAGAGGCCAAAACTAAGTAGTAGGCTAACCTTTCGATGGGGGGATACCTTAATTCTGCTCCGATTAGCCTTTTGGTTATGTAATAGACAACCATCTATGCACCTTCTTCTTCTCTTACAAGAACAGCACTAGCAGCGTAATCCGTGATTGCTAGGTAGATGAACAACGTCTCTTTATCGACCAGATTTGACAAGAAGGGTGGTTGCGCCATATGCATTTTTAGTGCTTGAAAGGCCTGTTCACACTCATCTATCCATTCAAATTTCTTATTGCCTCTGAGTAGAATGAAAAATGGGACGCACTTGTCTGTTGATTTTGAAATAAATCTACTTAGAGCAGCAATCCTCCCGGTTAGGCTTTGGACATCCTTAATCTTCACTGGCGACTTCATCTCGATCAGGGCTTTTATTTTTTCGGGATTAACTTCGATTCCTCTTGAATTAACTATAAATCCCAAGAACTTCCTTGATCCTACTTCGAAGGAGCATTTAAGGGGATTTAGTTTCATCCTATATTTATTCAGGACGTTGAAGCATTCCTGGAAATCCCTTACATGCCCTTCTGCTTTCTTTGACTTAACCAGCATGTCGTTGACGTAAACCTCCATGTTTACACCGATCAGCTCCTTAAACATGTGGTTGACAAGTCTCTGGTAAGTCACACCAGCGTTTTTCAAACCAAAGGGCATCACTTTGTAACAATAGATCCTTGTATCGGTTCGAAAGCTAGTTTGATCCTCATCAGGGGGATGCATACTGATTTGATTATACCCAGAGTATGCATCCATGAATGAGAGGATCTCGTGTCTTATAGTGGCATCGACCAGTTGTTCGATCCTCGAGAGTGGGAAACAGTCTTTAGGGCAGGCTTTATTTAGGTCTGTAAAATCCACGCACGTACGCCACTTGCCATTCGGCTTGGGCACGAGTATGAGATTAGAGATCCACGATGGATAAAATGCCACCCTGATGAACCCATTCTCCTTCAGCTTCTCGACTTCCTCTTTCAAGGCCTTTGATCTGTCTTTGTCGAGCAGCCTTCTTTTTTGCTGCGCAGGTGGAAAGCTTTTGTCAATGTTCACGACATGGTTGATGACTGCAGGATCTATCCCAACCATGTCTTTATGCGACCAGGCAAAGACATCTTGGTTCTTCCTTAAGAACTCCACCAGTGCTTGCTTTATTGTTGTCTCTAAGTTTTTACCTACTTTCACAACTCTGGTCAGATTTTCCTCATCGAGTTGGACCTCTTCAAGGTCCTCAATGGGTCTCACTTCTTCTTCAAAATCCCCAAAGCGAGGATCTAAGTCTCTATCCTCACTTTGGGCAACGCCCTATTTGGTGAGATTATCACCTGAGTGGGCTTGAACATCAGTTTCCATTTGTAACTCTTTCCTGGTGGCATCTCTCGATACACTCTTCTTTGCCTTGGTGATTGAGGCGTTGTAGCACTCCCTCGCTTCCCTTTGGTTTCCCAACACGCATCCTACCCCTGCGTCCGTTGGGAATTTCATGGCGAGGTGCCATATAGAAGTGACAACTCGAAGGTCGACTAGAATTGGTCTCCCTATCACAGCATTGTATGCTGAAGGACAATCAACTACTATAAAAGTAGTGAGTAATGTCCTTTTAGCAGGTGCAGTGCCTGTTGTGACTGGGAGTCTAATTGACCCTACTGGGGCGAGCCCTTCTCCGGAAAAACCATAAATGGTTTGGTTGCATGGCTCTAGGTCCTTTACGGACAATTTCATCCTTTCCAGCGAGGACTTTTATAGAATGTTGACCGAACTTCCTGTATCGACCAACACCCTTTTCACCATCATATTCATGATTTGCACATCCACGACCAACATATCGGAGTGTGGGAATCGCACATGCTGGGCGTCGTCGTCAGAGAAGGTGATCAGTTCCTCCTCTGTTTGAGCCTTTTTTGGTGCACGATCCTCGACACTCATCATCTCGATGTTCTGGTCGTGGCGTAGGGTTCAAGCATATCGTTCCCTCGCTTTCCCACTATCTCCTGCAAGATGTGGGCCTCCAAAGATGGTGAGTAGGGTACCTACCACGAGAGCTGGCTGTAAAGGTCGCGAGCGTTGGTGTGCAGGTGCCAACTCGTTGCCACCTTGAGCCTCTCATTGAGAACCTCCCATGGCTCGTACATATCTTCTTAAATGTCCCTGTCTTATTAGGAACTCAATTTCGTCCTTCAGCTGGTTACACTCATTGGTGTCGTGCCCGTAGTCATTATGATAACGACAGAACTTTGTTGAATCTCTCTTGGAGATATCTTTTCTTATTGGCGCGGGTCGTTTATAGGGCATGCTCGAGCTGGTCGCCTGGTAAAATTCAGCTCGGCTTTCAACAAGGGCAGTGTAATTGGTGAATTTCTGTTCGTACCGATTACCTTTGGGGCGCTTACTCTCGGAGGTCGAGGGTTCTCCACTCGCCCGCTTTCCACCATTCTTACCATTGCCATTCCCATTGCCATTGGGCTTGGACCCGTTGGCGGCTTTGGTGGGTTCTTCCTTAGGCCCCTTGTCCTTTGATGGCGATTTCCCTTCATTGGCAATCGCATCCTCGAGCTTGATGTACCGATCAGCTCTATCTAAAATCTCCTGGGTACTTTTAACCCCATGCTTCCTGAGGCTACTCCAGAGGGGAGAATGGCGCCTAACCCCAGCGGTTAGGGCCACATCTTGCCTTCATCGCCCACAGTCTTGGCTCCTGCTGTAGCTTGCATGATGCGCTAAACGTAATCCTTCAAAGGCTCCCCCTCTTTCTGGCGTATCTCGACAGTTGGTTCACCTCAGTGGGGTGCACACGACCCATGTAGAACTGTCCGTAAAACTCCTTCACAAACATCTTCCAGGATACTATACTCGCAGGAGGGAACTTAAAGAACCACTCCTGGGCAGCATCAGAAAGTGTCGCTGGGAAGATCCTACAGCGAGCATCTTCAGAGACTTTCTGAATGTCCATCTGTATCTCAAACTTATTAACATGAAATACAGGGTCTCCATACCCGTCGAAATTTGGCAGAGTTGGCATCTTGAACTTGTTGGGGGTTTCTGCCACAGTAATCCTTTGTACGAAAGGGGTGCCTCTCCTCCGATCGTACTCGATGTCCGATGTCCGCCCCCCGACCAGCTACTGCACAGCCTGGTTAAGGTCATCGATTTGAGCCTGAACAGCTTCCAGGATTGCTGGGGCCTCTGGTGCCGAGGGAATGTACTCATCGTGCCTTTCTCGATGGTCATTGAGTACATCCCTTAAGTCGTCGTCTCTTCGCTACTACTCGCTGGCTCCGAGCCAACTAAAGATGTTATTTTGTCAGGGCTGCCCCCAACATTATGTCCTGCTTGTCGGTCTTCTCTAGGTGGGGGGCTCCTGCCTCCACCTCTTTCTTCGTTCCTCTGACCAGCATTTCCTCTGCCCGAGTTAGCCTCATTGTAACCGTGTCCAACTCTGAACCGTGACTGTCTATGATGCGACCGATTATTTCCTCTGTTGCCTCCTTGGGCTAGCATTTCTCGAGCATTAGGGGGAGGCTTGCGTTGGTCTGTGGGTCCCTGTGCATTGTCATGCCGTGGGGGGCTCTTGACCGTAGAGCCTGTCTCTGAGTTCCTTCAGTAGGCAGAAGGACGCTGCCCTCTGCTCGGTGGATTCAGCTCTTCACCCCCTAGGCGTCTAGGGCTGCGGGGCTGTTGCCCAGCCCTATTCTGCCTCGGGCGCGGGGGATTGCCTCGACCAGCCTGAGACGGAAGTTGGGTCTTAGGATCCCTAGGTGGGATATCATCCTGAGGCATAGGTTGCTGCTCCGGCCTCTGAGGGCTTATTGGCTGGAGCGGAGGGCTAGGATTCGGACCCCTTTGAGGTGGCCCGCTTGGGGGTTGATCAGGCTGTGAGGCTGGCGCAACATGATTCCTAGCCAACTGGAGGGCTGCTTCAAGGGCTGCCATTGCATCCCTCTGCCGACGGTCCATCTCCGCCTGCCGATCGCTCAGCTCTTGGTGCTGGCGCTCTATCTCCATTTACTGCGATGCCAATATCTCGGTAGCATTCTCCTGGTCGGCCCTCAGATTGGCCAACTCATCTTGCAACACCCGCAATGTTGTCTTCAGGGTCTCAGAGTCCAACTCCTCCTCATCAAACTCCAAATGAGGTTCATCTTCAGCCACATTTAGGGGAGGAGGCTGGGATGGTGCAGCGGCAGCCTGTCCAGTCTTATTGGTAGTTTTTCCCATTAGATCTTCTTGAGTTCTACGCTCTCAATGAAAGCACCAGAATGTTGACCCTCATTTTGGTCAACGACACTGAGTCTAGAAAACGACAGAAAAATAATATAGAGCTTGAGAAAGTGATCTAATGGAAAATAAAGAACACAAAGAATTATAGTGGTTCGGCCCCAGTGATTGGTAATAACCTACGTCCACTTGATACTATTATTGGTATTGAGCTCCAAAGGTGTGATAAAAAAAACTAGGGTTCCTGAGTTTCACAGACCTTAGAAGAAGAAAGCAATACAAATGATGGATAATAGTAATATAATTCGGAAGAAGCGAAAAGAGTCCTCTCCTTGAGCTATTTCTTGTGTATTTATAGGCTCAAGAAGGGTTACATGAATCAAGTAACAATATCTTTCCTTAATAAACAGATCTTCAGGTCATAATGAAGAGATATTCTCAGATATCATTACAATTGTACAGATCTTTACATAAATGAATGGAGTATACGACCAATACGGTCATATATAAAACTTGATCTTCGCATGTAGAAATATTTCTGGTCGATAGGCGAGCAGTATCTCTGCCACGTGTTCGGCCACATGTTGAAAATTCTTGCCACGTCATCAACAACTATTTTTTGGAAAAACAAGGATAATATATTTGACTTAACCTGAATGAATATTTCAGGGATTGAGTAACTCTGGATAAGAGAGAATCAAACATGAACCTGGTCAAGAAAAATGACCAAATTTGTTACATCCATTCAATACTGATGATCATGTTGACTCAGCAGTTTCCTGTTTCGTTGGAACAAAATCAATCTGGTTGGCAGATTTTTTCAATTAAATAAATTTGTAAATAATCTTGTATTAATTGTAAGAATTCAGAAGAGCTGGTCTTGGACGTTTTTCTCACCTATAAATACCTTGCCAAGGCCTTTGGAAAAATTACCTCATCCATTTTGTATTTTGTAAACACTTGTTGTTAATTTTTAGAAGTGTTTCTTTGTAAAGATTAAGTTGTTCATCTTAATCTTTGTGTGTGTGCCAAGTGCCCTTGTCCATATATCTATTTTGTTCCTTATAAATAGGCGGTATCTCTTGTGAACGTGATCCTAAGGATATTTGGGAAAAGATTTCATCAAAGTCTCACTTTAGGAGGAAGAGCGCACTCACTATTCTTTGAAGGGAATTCAAGAGAGTCAGCGTTTCATCAAAACTAGATTCGTAGAGAAGAGTACAACAAGATTGCGACAATAGTTTAAGAGGGAGTCTTATGTTACATCCAATATCAACTTACATCCAATATGCTCTGATACCAGTTGTTGGAAAAAACTTATACAGGATCTTTATTTATTTTCATGTATATATAATATTAAACAAATTAATACGAGATAGCCTAAAACATGTTTCTAAAATTGAATTCAAAGAGAAACAAAAATAGAATACTTGCAGTATACGCAGCGGAATTAAGAGTCCTTCCTTCAGTTTCTCTAACTCTTGTATCCTTTCTGTCGCAGAGTATTATCAAGAAACTGAACCGATCTTCTATTTTCTTCACGATCTTCCAATGTATCCTTAGAACCACCTAGACTAGTGTGGGCAATTCTCAACACATGAGATAGATATAGAGAGAAGAAGAGAAAATAAGAAAGTGGCTTAGAAAAGGACTTGTGTTTAGAGAGAATATAAAACTATCAGAAAATCTGACTTATCAAAAAAACCCTTATTTTGACTTCTCTATAAGCACTCCTTTTATAGACTCAATTAGGCCATTTAATTTAATTAAAAAATCAATAAAATAACAGCCATTTTGAAGCCCTAGGTCAAAATTATCATGGGCTATAGGCTCGTGAAATTTCCCATTTGATTATAAGCCCATTGGACTTAAAATCAAGGCCTGTATTATTTTCTATTGATTTAATTAATTAAATAATTTTTTAAATCCTTTATCAAATTAATTATTTATAATTTGAACCTTGATTTAAATTTATTTATTAATTTAGATACCAATTTATCTTAATTAATAAATCTGCCATAATTTCTCTTTTCTTCTCAAAATTACACAACTCTGTGAAACTATCCAAAATTGACCTGGTCAACTTTGATAATTCTAATTGATGATTAAATCAATTAATTGAGACTATCTAGATGATTTTATCCAAGGTACAATGGGGACCATGGGCCTATGAAATCAAGCTCCAATAAGTTATCATAAATCTAACAAATAAATTTACTAACTTATTAATTCCTCGTGACTCCACTATAGACTTGGAATTGCACTCTTGAATTCATAGAACGCTCTATAACAAATATAGATACGCTATTAATTATCCATTGTTACAACCATAATTGTCACTCAATCCTCTATAGACGGTCTACAATGAGATAGGACTAAAATACCGTTTTACCCCTCATTGTATTTTATCCTTAAAACACTCAGTTCCTTGTAAATGATATTTCAGTAAACTAATTTAATTACTGAAATGAGATCTCTATCATTTAACACCTTGAACCAAACTAAAAGGAAACCATCGTTTCACTTCTTCATCAGAAGATATAGATGTTCATATCTATGATTAACACTCCCACTCAATTATACTACCGAGTTCCCAAGATGTAAGTATGGGCTAGTCCGTAGGGTAAGCTGGTAACGAACAAGTCAAAGAACTCAAATAATACAATCAGTTAGAATACTAACCACTCAGAATTGAGATTGAATTGACCTATGGTCAACTATATGATATGACTAGAATAGATAATAACGGTATGTTTACTTATCTTATCAACTGTCAATATCGGTCCTGTCCGATGTAACAAATACATCCGATCTTATCTACTTTGCTAATGTTCTGGAAAGAACATAACACTGTAATGTGTAAGTAGATCATATCGTAGATTGGCAAGTCAGTGTAAATCCGGTGCACTGACTAATCTTAGGACTAACTTATTTTTGAACATATAATCATATTTATATTCCACTATGATTACGTCACTATAAATAAGATTAGCTATATGCTCGGGATTTAATAGAAGTTTATATTAAATAAATAATCATGAAAATAAAACATGTGAACAAAGTGATTGACCAAGTCAAAAAATGATTTCTATTCTTTTATTGATAATAAAATGAGATTACAAAGAATTTGGGTTTTAATTAGGGCATAAAACCCTAACAGTTTAAGTCAATGCTTTTGTACACATTGTTTCTTTACTAATTGGTTTATTCTCTGGGCATGGCCTCATGGATGTAGGTTATCCGAAATGATTTCTGAACCATGTAAAAATTCTCGTGTGTTGATTTTTTACTTGTTTTTCTGATTCTATCTTAACATTCGTATCAGTCGTGATAACAACTCTGGAATCAGTTTAAACAATTTAATTATTATTCTGCATTTAATTAAGTTGTTTTACTCTAATCACTTGGTAATCATAAAATACGGAATTTCAATTGGTATCAGAGTAGGTCACTAAACTCTTAGTGAGATTTTGTCGTTTTCCATTTGTTTTGTTTCTTGTGAAATGTCTTTCTTTGCAGAAGGTAGATCTATAACCCACCCTTCATTGTTGAATGATACAAACTATACATACTGGAAAGTAAGGATGAAAACTTTTATCAAATCCTTTGATGGAAAGGCTTGGAGATCAATATTGACAGGTTGGACACCACCTATTGAGACATATTCGAAATCCGGAAAGACACATGTAAAATCTGAACTTGAATAGTCTAATGAAGAAAATAAATTGTCAATTTTTAATTAAAAAGCTTTATATGCAATTTTTAATGGCGTTGGTGAGGGTTATATAAAATTGATTTCATCTTGTGAGTCCACCCAAGATGCTTGGTAAATCCTTCAAACTCAATATGAAGGAACCGTTGATGTTAAACGATCTAGGCTAGTAATGTTGACAACAATGTTTGAAAATCTTCATGTGTCTGCAAAATGAAACCCTCACTGAGTTTTATGAAGGATTTTCTGACATTGCTTATGAACATTTTTCTTTACGAGAAAAGTTGTCTGACTCTGTTTTGGTTTGGAAAATTGTTAGATCTCTTCCTGACAGGTTTCAATCCAAGATCACAGTCACTGAGGAGGTAAAGAACATTGACACCTTGAAAGTTGTGGAATTTATGGGATCTCTTCGAACTTTTGGACTTAATTAAAAGATCTGCCAACAAGAGAAACCAATTGTTGTGAAGGAGAAATCGATTGCCTTGAAATCTTCCAAAGAGAAAGTGGAAAGCTCAGATGAGGAAGATGATGATGAAATGTTCTTGTTATAAAAAAACTTTAAGAAGTTTATGAAAAAGATTGGTAACAAAAAAAACATGTCTAAATCCTCCAAAGGTAATAATTTTTCCAAACCTTTTGATTTACTAATAAAAAGGTATTCAATGCAGGGAGTGTGAAGGTTTTGGACATATTCAATTTGAATGTGCCAATACCTTGAAGAAAAATAAGAAGGTCACGGTAGCCACTTGGAGTGACCAAGACTCTGAAAGTAGTGATGAGGAAGAAAATTCTAATCTTGCCTTAACTTCTGTTTTTTCTAGCTTACCCCTTTATGTGCAGGTGAATGACAATATTGTCTGTTTAAATAATACTATTTCATCAGATGAGAGTTCCGATGGTGATTGGATGAATCTGATTTGGATGAGGATTCCTTGAAATAATCTTATTAAAACATGTATGATCAATGGTTGAAAGTGTGTTTAGATAATTGTTTGATGGCAAACAATAACAAAGTTTTCAAGAAGAGAAATGAAGAACTTGAATCTCTTGTTAAGAAATATGAAATTGATATTGTTGCTAAGGATTCTGAAATCAAACGTTTGTCTATTGAAGTTAGTCAAATGATGAAAGGTGGAAAAATGCTTAAACCTAGATCTATGGTTTTGGATGATGTTCTGCTTCCAGGTGAAAAAACTAATTAAACAAATAAACAAGACAATAATAAAAGAATTTTAAAATAAAATAATTTAATTAATAATAAGTATATATATTAAACAATTATTAATTAATTTAAAATAAATCAATAAAAAAATAAAGAATTAAAATGTGTGTCTGGATATAACATGCTTCTAATCAAGAGATATTCATCAAACTATATGATCAAACATAGGCATGTTTTCTCAAACATCAAACAAGAATCAAATCAACATAAAATCAACAAAAGGGTAGGGAATCTCACTACCTCCTTGGTAGTGTTCAAGAACACAAAGCAAATAAATCCTTAGACACCTAGGGATTTCGAAATACACCACCAAAAGAAAAGAGGAACAAACTTCTTAGAATTGAGAAGAAGAATATTAGACTTAGGGATTCAAAAACCAAAACCAAACAAGAATACATAACTAAAGAGTTTGAACCCCACCATTCTTCTTCTTTCTCTCTTTCTTTCTTCCTTTATCTCATTTCCTCTATTTCTCTTGCACTCCCTCTCTTTCTTTCTCTCTCAATTTTGGCAGCCACAAATGGGTTTTCCCAAGGATCACACTCTTCTATTTATAACATCCTAGTGACCTAACCCTAAGAAAAAAAACCTAAGTGTGAAAGCTTAAATCTTATGTCACCAAATAAGCCTAAATCTCACCATTTCCTCTCTTTACACATCACCTAAACCTTGTCCAAATGTGAACAAATTCAAAATGGATAATCTTTGTGATCTTATCCCAAAAGATGACAACTCAATAATTCTTTTCCATTTTATTATTTTAAAATAAATAAAACAAATTCCACACACACATACACAATTCAGCACTCACTCACTCAATAAATAAATAAATAAAATAATGTAAACTATTCTAATCATATAAATTGTCACACCTAATAATGTAACACTAATAATTAAACAAACATTACATAATTATTCCAAATAAATCAATTAAATCCTAGTTCACACAAAACACATAATTCAAATTATTTTCTAATAATCAAACAATTAAAATAAAAATAAATTTTTTTGTTGGGTCACTACAACAAAGTACCAAAATTTGGAGGTTATAAGCGCTCTAGACCGCGACCTACAGTATCCCAGGCCGTGGCCTGGGAGGCAGAGCCTCATGGTCGTGGACTAGAATGGTTTAGGCGTGGCCTAGGGTGCTGGCAACCAAATCTCATTTTGGCATTTTCAACAATTTGAATGTTTGGAACACTTCAAGTAACTCTCAAATCTTCCTTCTAATTACATAAACACTCAATTTAACTTTTGTAACAACCAAAGGGGTTGGTGAAATTTGAAATTTAAAGGGTGTCTCAAAACTCTATAAATAGAGACCATTTGGTCACTAGTAAATAAGGATTTTTTCTTTCATTTTAGCACTTGGATGAAAAACAATAAGGTTTGATAATTCCAGAGAGCTATTTCCTAAACTTGAGAGTCCATTAGTGCTAAGAGAATATGAGAAATAATCTTTTGGACAAAGGTTTTGAACCTTGTTCAAGTCTAGTGATCTTCATTACTGTTAGGAAACTTATACAAGATTTTTATTTATTTTCATGTAGAACTAATATTAAAAAAATTAATATGAGATAACCTAGAACATGTTTCTAAAATTGAATTCAAAGAGAAATAATGATAAGAATACTTACATTATACGCAGCGGAATGAATGAGTCATTCCTTCAGTTTCTCACCCTTGTATCCTTTCTGTCACAGAGTATTACCAATAAACTGAACTGATCTTCAATTTTCTTCACAGCCTTCCAAAGTATCCTTAGAATCACCTAGACTAGGGTGGGAAATTCTCAACACATGAGATAGATATAGAGAGAAGAAGAGAGAAGAACAATAAGACTTAGAAAAAGACTTATGTTTAGGGAGAATCTAAAAACTATCAGAAACTAGTGTTGTCATCTGTCTAACTTCTCTCTTAACATTCCTTTTATAGACTCAATCATGTCATTTATTTAATTAAAAAATTAACAAAATAATAGCCAATAATCAGCCTTAGGTCGAAATTATCATGGGCTTTAGGCCCGTAAAATTTCCCATTTGATTATAAGCCCATTGGACTTAAAATCAAGGCATGTATTATTTTCTATTGATTTGATTAAATAATTATTTAAATCCTTTATCAAATTAATTATTTATAATTTAAACCTTGATTTAAACTTATTTATAAGTTTAGATACCAATTTATCTTAATTAATAAATCTGCCATAATTTCTCTTATCTTCTCTAAATTACATAACTCTGTGAAACTATTCAAAATTGACCTGGTCAACTTTGATAATTCTAATTGATAATTAAATCAATTAATTAAGACTATCTAGATGATTTTATCTAAGGTACAATGGGGACCATGAGCCTATAAAATCAAGCTCCAATAAGTTATCATAAATCTAACAAATAAATTTACTAACTTATTAATTCCTCATGACTCCACTAAAGACTCGGAATTGCACTCTTGAATTCATAAAACGCTTTATAAAAAATATAGATACGCTATTAATTATCCTTTTTTACAATCATAATTGTCACTTAGATGGTCTACAATGAGATGGGGCTTAAATACTGTTTTACCCATCATTGTATTTTATCCTTAAAACACTTAGTTCATTGTCATTGATATTTCAGTAAACTAATTTAATTACTGAAATGAGATCTATATCATTTAACACATTGAACCAAACTAAAAGGAAACCATCATTTCACTTCTCCATCAGAAGCTATAGATGTTCATATATATGATTAACACTCCCACTCAATTATACTACCAAGTTTCCGAGATGTAAGTATGGGCTAGTCCGTAGGGTAAGCTGGTGACAAACAAGTCAAAGAACTCAAATAATACAATTAGTTAGAATACTAACCACTAAGAATTGAGATTGAATTGACCTATGGTCAACTATATGATATGACTAGAATAGATAATATCAGTATGTTTACTTATCCTATCAACTGTTAATATCGGTCCAGTCCGATGTAACAAATACGTCCGATCTTATCTACTTTACTAATGTTCTGGAAAGAACATAACACTACAACGTGTAAGTAGATCATATCGTAGATTGGCAAGTCAGTGTAAATCCTGTGCACTGACTAATCTTTGGACTAACTTATTTTGAACATATAATCATATTTATATTCCACTGTGATTATGTCATTATAAATACGATTAGTTATATTCTCAGGATTTAATAGAAGTTTATATTAAACAAATAATCATGAAAATAAAACATGTGAGCTAAGTGATTGACCAAGTCAAAAAAATATTTATATTCTTTTATTAATAATAAATGAGATTACAAAGAAATTGATTCTAAGTAGGGCATAAAACCCTAACAATTACTCTTCACTTTGGTAGTGTGAGTGAGAGGTTATTTTCATCCTTCATCCTTATTTCTATTGTGTTTATTTGTAGATTATTGTCTTGGGTTGTATTCTTTATTCTTCTATATATCTTGTCTTATTTATGTGTATTAATTTTGCTTAGAGTTCTAATCTCCTCATTTTGTTCTCTATAAGTTATATTATAAACCTTGTGCTTAGAGTTGTAATCTTGAGGTTTCCTCCATTGTTATAATATTATCCAACAATCAAAAGCTTATTTTTTCTCTTCAATGGAAGGAGAAACCATGAAGATCTTGTGAGGATCTTCCATCTTTAAAGGTAGGTGCTTCAAGCCACTCATGAGTAAGAATAGTGGTTTATATAATATTGATGAGATTTTATTTTATGTATTAGCATGTTTTCATATGTTGATATATGAATAATTGTGTAGATTTTAACATGTTAATACAATATGAGATACATGGAGTATATGATATTATGTGACATAGTTGATACATCTATTTGTGAAAGTTAATGTGTAATCCTTAGAAGTGAACTTTTGGCATGATTTTCATAATCTAGGAATTGTAAATATTATATGTATGTTATATGTGAGATGTACATATATTTATGAAAATTATCTTTTGAGAATTTCTAAGTGTAATGACCCACTAATCTAGACTATTTGGATCATTAACGAAACTATACATAAAACTTACATTTTTATGAAAATACCATAATTTTATTGAGTAACTTGTAAAAATAAGAGTTACTTACAAATAAACAGAATACTAAGAAGGATTTGGGATCCCATTGTCTTTAAAAACAAAACATGATTTAAATGAAAAGAATTACATAAGAAAATGCGGAAAATACATATAAAACCATAAAAATTAAAATGAGACTACATCCTCGAATCAAATAACGCTCGGCCCCTTGACTCCATTCACCATCGATACACATCCTCTAAGCGTCATGAATCTTTCCGCCTCTAAAGCTTATTTCCTGCACATAAACAGAAAGGAATGAGCCTAATGCTCAGCAAGGAAAAACCTAACACATAGTCATAAACATAATTTCATAAGAAACATAAAGACATATCATAACACATAATACACTTATTATAATGGCCATTATTACTTGGGGTCCCATAGACTAAACAAGCTTATGCCCATGAGATTAGTGGGGTCCTACCAGCTAAATAGGCATATGCCCACAATCTTTTTGGGGTCTTGTTAGTCAAATAGGGCATAAGCCCAAGCCTACAAACAAACACATTTATAACATATTCATAACATATCATAACATAACACATAAGATAACATAAACATAAACATATAGATTCTAGCCTATTTTCCTTACCAAAGCTACCGGGATATAATGGACTGAGTTGGGACTTTTGGAACACTCCTAAAACCATAATGAACAAGAGTGAGTTGAAAGAAGGAAAGAGATGAAAAGGAAATGAGAAGACTAAACCATTTGAGAGACATGCTTACCGAAACTTATGTGCTCAAGAACTTAGATTCCCTAACCAAAATAGAGATTAAGGTTAGAGATTGAGTAGAAGACTATGAGAAAGAAAATAACATAATACAGAAATGAACTAGATTTTTGGTTACCTCAAAGACTTGCAAGATCAATCTAACTACAACCGAAATACTAACGAACCTCACTTCCCAAAGTGTTTGATAAGCTTATGATGTTTAAGCTTATGATTTTCCCAAACCAGGTGTTTAAACTCTCACACTCACTTAACACTAGCAGCTTCTGAACTTAGAGTAAAAGGTGAAGAAATGGCTGGGTACTAGGTCCTATTTATAGAGTTTGGGAATGAAAGTATCTTGATTTTACTTGAATAAAAATAATGGCTTTTTAGGTGAAAATCATTTGAATAATCGTTCAACAGAGGCTGAAGACTCGTTCAAAAGATGCTGGACTTTTGAAGAAGTTTGAATGGCTGAAAGGAAAAGAATTCAAAAGAGTTTGAATTCATGCTGGAGGAGGCGATATATCGCCCCCTGTAGGCGATATATCGCCTGGGCCAGTATGCCCGAGGCGACCGTGCATCGTTTCGTGTTTTCCGTATCTACGTGCTGCGACATATCGCCCCCTATAGCTGCGATATATCGACACACGCTGAATATTTAAACACTAAATTACACATTTTTAGCTAAGTTTGAATGGAGTAAACAGCCTTGACTAAGCCCTCAACGTTTTCAAAGCTGCTGACTGACCCTATAACATTCAAACTTTACTCCTTATTAAATTTAATCCTCAAAAATACTTAATCCTTAATCACCATTCATAACATGTGCTTAAAATCCTATTGGTTGATGTCTAAACCTTATAATATAATAAATATAATCCTTAATATCAGTCACATTAATCAAACCTTAGGTTATACTAAATATTCTTAA
Organism: Humulus lupulus; assembly: GCF_963169125.1. NCBI lineage: Eukaryota > Viridiplantae > Streptophyta > Magnoliopsida > Rosales > Cannabaceae > Humulus > Humulus lupulus. The sequence continues at coordinate 24,697,420 of NC_084794.1, read as the reverse complement.
ATTATAGATTAAACTTAGAAAATCTATAAGTACTACTATGAGTGTCCAAATAATTCCCGGTCTGAACCAAAAATCCACAGTTACATAGATAATACTAAACATACTATAATACTACTAAATAACTAGCTAAGTAAAGTTCTTGGACTCTACAATAAGCATAATAATTAGGTAGTTTAAAATTGACATGCCTATATATTGATTTTTTGAATCAATAGAATATATCAATGTGATTATTGTATATCAATGTGGATATGTAAATTATTGTATGTGTATGATATTTGTGATATATATCTACAATAAATTATGTGATTCAAAAGACATGTTAATATGATAGATCATAATAAAATTATTTGGGAAATTAAAATTTCTCATTTAAAGTGTTGATCATCTCAATTTATGAGATAAGAAAAGATGAACCTAAGGTGGTTACATGCTTTGATGGGTGTGTCTTACTATTGCAAGAAAAATGGATCAAGGTGGATCCAAAATTATGGGATGACATATTGACCTATAGACTTGGAGTCTAAAGAGTGGTAAAAAAATGGAACATATTTCAGAATTATTTGATATTAACATATTTGATAATAATTCTTAAATATTCAATAATATAAGTCTCAATGAGGAGAAATTACAAAATTAGAAAAATAATTTTGAATCTTTAAACCAAAGAGTGGTTAATAAATTGAAAAGAATTTTATCTATTTTGGTTAAAAATAATAAGATGATATGTTTAAATTAATCTCAATGAGAAGATAATTTTAAACTAAAGAAGAAATATGAGAAATCAAATTGTTCAAATAAACAATGTGGGTTTATTTTCTTTGATTTAAGTGTTTAAAATTGACTTCTTCAAATTGATTTTGATGAGAAAATCAATGGAAGTAAAAGTGATATTTAAAAAAAAATAAAAATCTCTAAGAGACTCTTGGAAAATGCACAAAAGTTGTTTAAGTAATTTTGAGATTATTTAGACAATTAAAGTAAAATTAGTAACTTAGTTGTTATCATGACTGCAAGTTATTTTGAGAATAACATAAAACTCATAATCAAATGAAGAGATTTTATTAATCTTAGTATTTTAATTTAAATATCAAGATAGTGTGTATTGTGTTAAATATTAACATTAAATTGTTAATAAAATATGAATAATGGATTAAGTGTTATCCTATTATTTTATGTTTGTGAATATTTGCTTGAGAAATTTTTACAAATTATTTGTGTTTATATATATATATATTTCATTTTGTGAAAATATAAAAGAAAACAAACCAAATGAATGTTACTTTCAAAGGAGTGTGTCTTGCTTTTACAAATAAATTAGTCAAAATAAACTAACATTGATGTTTTGTTTATTTCGACCTATTGTTAAATTATCATGTGGTTTAATGACTCATGATGAATTTTGAGAATTATAAGTCTAGTAATATCTTGAAGGATAATGTAAAGGGCTTAATATGAATGAAGATATTTATATTTTAAAGTGATATTTTATTGTCATTATATGAGAAATGTGAGGGTGATGCTCCAAAATTAGTCAATTTATTTTGAGAAATGATTGATTAATTTGGTCATCTTATTAAAATGTATGCATACAAGTTATGTGATTTGGAATTCCACATTCTAAATTATTTAAGCTTTATTTATAATATGAGTAATCTAGACATGCTTGGTGTCTAAGGTTAGTTTGTGAGAAATTTGATTCAAGAAGGAATCACCAAGTGGAGTTATAGAAACAAAAAGGATTCTAAATTCAATATTCAAGAAAATATGTTTATCTTGAGTATTAAAGTGTGAAAATAGTGGGGGTGTTGACTATGGTCAAACTCACTATTTTGATAAAAGTGTAATTATTTTATTCAAACTATAGCTAGCACAAAGATTGAATAAAATAATGAGAGATGCATGCATAAGAAAAGAAAATGATTCAAAATGGAATCATTTCTACATCTCGAGAGATGAGACTTAAACTCCCTAAAGAGATTCACGGTTGATGGTAACTTATCTTAATACTAGTTACTTAAACTACTGTTAGGTTTAATAGGTAATAACCAGTGAACTAAGTGAATATGTATAGTACTAAAAATTGTCTCATCTGAGATATAAGTACTAAGCATTACTAATTGGAAGGTTAAAACTGAAATGTTTTTTAATGAAACTTAGTCTTGAGATGACAAGTATCTTAAGGACAACAAGATACTATAAAAGTTCCACCTATATGGACTTAGGGGTGGTGTCACCTCTCATGAGAATGGAAGTTCATTCTCAAGAAAGTCCATGAATGGATTGTGCACATGGGCATTAATGGTGAATTGTTCTTAAGTGAGCATAACAAAGGTGTGTGTGTTGGTATTAAATAGAATAAAATCAGGGACACAACAGAAGGTTAGGGAAGGAATTTTTTTTTTTTAAAATCATTAATACCAGCCAGGATTAATACATATACATTAAATCAATAGATTCAAGGAAATAGAGATTAACTCTTGGAGCCTATCAAAATTCTTTGAGTCTTTTAGTATGATCAAGGATCTTCCTATCCAAGTGAAAGCTCAAACCTAGCCTTCCAAGTCGTTCCTCTAACATACAAGAACGTGTGTGGGAACGTAGGATTCACAAGTTGATTATTTAGGCTCTTTAGATATTCTCAATACATGAGATCTAGAGAGTTTGGAGAAGAGAGAAGGCTTATAGAAAGTTATAGAACTCCAAGCTTAGAAAATTCTATCGTTTCTTTTCTTTTTGAGAGAGCCTGATAACCAAAAATAACTTCTTTTGAAAAGAATAATTTCTTTTCAGGTTTTTGAAGATAAAATAAAACTGTTATCCCTAAAATATCAATGTGATGACATGGCATTTTGAAGTGACATGTGGCAATATATTTGTACCATGTGGCACATTGATGATAAAAAAATGTGCTGGCCAAAGAGAGTAAGGGATTAAAAAATGATCTACTGGGCAGAAACTTATATGCCTATTATTGTTCGGAGAGTTACCGACCACTGATAGCAAACTTGGTTGCCTATGATCAAGAACATGCTGACCATAGCCTTAAAAAGAGCATCTCAGGAACTTACTGATCAGCAAGTTCCCTAACAGCATCTTAAGTACTTACTGACCAGTAAGTTCTATAACATCATTTTAGGAACATACTGACCAGTAACTTCTCTAGCAAAATCTCAGGAACATCCTCGACTAGAAATGTCCGTAACTGTTGGAGGATTTTTCTTAGATATCCCGAAATAATTGCCTATTCTGCTGTATTTTGAATTTGATTAATATTTGTATTATTATATTAATTAAATATAGCTGAAATGGGTGTGACTTAGTCAAGGCCCAGGGCCCATTTTGTATGATCCACGAGCTTATAAATACAAGGCTCATGTCTTCATTTGGGGTACTATCTCTTTTGGACTCTTATTGAGACTTTTTGGATTGAAACTTGACTCTGTAGAGAAACTCTATCGAAATATTCTCCGACTTGCACTTGAGAAAATCAGTTGGCCAAGGTTCATATGATCTCAAGTGTAGGTTGGCATATATAAAAACACTAGGTGGATTAGGCTATTGCCAATTCTTTGGGGTAGAACCACTATAAAACTCTTGTGTTGTTTATTTTCTATTCAGTGCTATTTTATTTTCTGTTGTTTTTGTATATACTCGTTGTTAGCCAAAATGGTGGTCAACATTTTGATGCTTTCATTGAGAGCCTGAATAGAAAAACACACTGAAATTCCCATCCTACTAGTTATGGCACCCAAAAAGCCCACAACAACGACTACAAAAGAAACTGTCAGACCAAAACATTCTACGTCTCCTAAAAATCCTGAGAATGAGCCTAGAGTCACGCTTGAGGATATAACACCCTAGATAGAACAACTCCAGGGGGCCATGGAAGTTTCCCAGGAGGAGATGATGCAAATCACCACTCAACAAGAGTCTTTTGTTGAAGAGAATTATAGGGAGAAAGCTGAGTTCTTGCATAAAAAATGTGACATGGATGCACAGAATGAAGAGATTAGACTAAGACAGGAAGATCCGACCGGCAACATTGTGAGGTTTCACTTGCCTTAGAAGTTGCTGCCTAATTGGCCCAGGCCAATGCACAGGGAGCGACATAAAAGCCATCCAGGCATCTCAAAATGACAATCTTGGTCGAGAGCTATCAGCTGGGAAGACTAACTCTCGAGGACCTGATCAAAGTCAGAGTCATAAATCCAACAAAACAGATGATGATCTCCACTCTAGAACCACGTCCACGCAGAGAGGAAATTTCTGAACCCTTTCGAGAAGTCACCAATCGAGAAGTAGGCAAGCCCAACCCAGAAACAATGACCCAAGGCTCCCTGGGCTCCTTGGGAGAAAAAAGCACCCCAATACAAGGATGGGCACGGTTGTGATGACACTAACAATCATCAGATTGACTGATCAAATTATCAAGAAGGCAATAACCAAATGGAAGGAGATGACTGCCCAACTCATCCTGAGAAGCCGCCTCGACATCCCAACCAGCAACACAACAGGAAAGAAGAAGTCCCACACCACAAGCCTTCTAATAAGGAATGATCTAAGAGTTCACAAATCGCCCAAAGGTCTAAGAGTATATGATTCGATTGGCTAGAAGGACATGCTGCCCAGAAGGATTTCAGAGATGTCATTAGCAAAAAATATAGGACCCCCTGGTCAAAGGGCAAGTTCCTACCTACCTTGACGATTAAGTAGAAACACTTAGCAGAAGTACACCGCCAGAAATTCCCAACCAGGAGGTCGAAATGCTGAAGCATCATTAGTATCATCAGTTATTCAAGCTTAACTTGATGCACTAACGATTGCGGTACGAGGCTTGACTAATCGACCTACTGGGTTGGATGAAGTCGTCCATAGGACTAGCAACCCTTTATATATACTCGAATAGTGTTCAACTGGTTGGTAAAATCGGGTAGTGTTCAACTAGTCGGTAAAATCAAGCAGTGTTCAACTTGTCAGTAAAATCGGGAAGTGTTCAACTGGTCAGTAAAATTGGGTAGTATTCAACTGGTCGATAAAATCGAGCAGTGTCCAACTAGTCGATAAAATTGAGCAGTGTTCAACTGTTCGGTAAAATCGAGTAGTGTTCAACTGGTCGGTAAATCAAGTAATGTTCAATTGGTCAGTATGCTCGAATAGTGTTCAACTAGTCAGTAAAATTGGGCAGTGTTCAACTGGTATGTAAAATTAGGCAGTGTTCAATTGGTTTGTAAAATCGAACAGTGTTCAACTGTACAAAATTTTTCCATATATTCCCACGTGTTTCATGAGTAATTAACTCTTGATCACTTGGGGGCATATATGGTATACTGGTATATAAATTATCTCGATACTTCAATTCCAGGGTGAAAGATTGGAAGTTCTAGGTCAACGATTTGGTCCTGAGAAAGGTGTTTGTCAAAAACCAAGTAGCTGGAGTGCTAGGATCGAATTGGGAGGAACCTTACCAAATCGAGCAAGTTTTTCCTCTCAGTACTTACAAACTTTCTCGACTAAACGGAGCATTGATCAAGAACTACTGGAATGACGAGTATTTGAGGATATATGATCAATAAATACCACTTTAAGAGTGGTAGCTTAGTTTCAAGTGTTCAACTTGTTATTTAAGTTTGTTAAGTGGCTGGTCATTAGCAGACCAGTCGCCTATTTTTTTGGTTAAGACTTGTTTTGTCACTTTTATGTTACGAGTAATAAAATAGACTACACGCAGCGTGGTCAATTCTTGCTACAAATATGCATGTGTGTTAATTATTCGAACAATGTTCAATTGGTCGGTAAGATTGGAGAGTGTTCAACTAGTTGGTACATTCAAGCAATGTTCAAGTGCATTGATATTTTCCATATATTTTATGTGTTTCACGAGTAATTAACTGCTTGAACTTATTCGGTCAAGTAGCAAGTGACCAAGGATCTTTCAACCCTTGATCACTTGGGGGCACATGGAGTATGCTAGTATATAATTTAACACAGTCAATAAGAGCACGAGTTAAGGTGTTTGTATTTAGGCTGACTTGTAAATTTTTTAAGTTGAAATTTTTTTATTAAGCTAACTTGTATGACAAAGCTTAAGTAGACTGACTTGGAAATTTTTGAAGTAAAAAATGGCCATTAAGCTAACTCATATAACAAAGTTTAAGTAACTTTGAATTTTTCTGTTTTTAGAAAACTTGAAATTAGAAGCAAACATTCGTGTAAATTTAATTATTCTGCTCACAAATATTTAGAGCAATAAGAGTGTGAGGAAGTATACTTAGTAAAAACTTGTGAAATGTATTTAATTTCTAAGTTAATAAAACTAAGTACTCATGTGAAAATACATAAGGCATAAGTCAAAGTGATTTTACTATTCACAAAAAACTTATAATGTTTAAAGTCTTAAAAGACTTAGAATGTTTCAAGTTAAAAAAGAAAAGTAAAGTATAAATGCCAACACCTCGGCTGTACGAGAAAAATATAGAAGCTACTGAGTAGCAATTGTCTTTACAAAATGCCTCGATGAGCCAGATATAAACGTTGTCGGTCAGTACAAAAAAAATTATTGGCTAGGAATAGAAGGAAAGTTACTGGCTGGGTATGTTAGTGGCTAGCTAGTCAACTCCGTCTTCAACATCTAGAACCTTTTTCTGGACGAAATGATAGTCCAAGAGCAGAAAGAAAGTTACTAGTCGGGTGTGTTAGTGGTTGGCTGGTCAACTCCGTCTTCAGTACCTGGAACCTTTTCTGGATAGAAAGATGGGGCAGGAGAAGAAGGCACATCACCAGCAGGAAGAGCTGTCTCCTCAACGACCTTAGCCTTACACTTGGCGAGCCTTACACTTAGTGAGCTCATCGACCTTTGCCTCATCTGAAAGAAAGTCAAGATTGAGAGGCTTGTTCAGCTTCCATTTCTGATAGAAGCAGTTGAAGCAGATTTATTCATAACGTGCCAGAACAACATCTTTGTCTCGTTTCAACCATTCGATCTATTGATTCTTCTTCTCCAACTAATCGGTTAAAGTCTTGATGGCTTGGGTCTTTTTGCTGTTCTCATTAGCCAAGTCCTTCAAGGATTTATCCCGGTCGGCAACTGTCTTCTCCGCCTGCTCAAATTTTTCTCAGAGATATTTTTCGGACTTGACCAAGCCTTCATTCTCTGCACGTGCCTGCACTAGCTGTTCATTCAACACCCTAACTAGCTCCTTATAATACACTACTCGACGTTGAGCATAATTGATTGTGATAAGTCCCTAAAAATAAAAAATAAAAGAGGGTAGTTAGTATGAGGCTAATCAATACAAAAATACACATGGTTATAGTAAAATATTGTAACGCCCTAATTTCTCATAAATTATCAAGAACACAGCGTTGGATCATAATTATAAATATTGCTCTTTTATTGAATAAAAAATTAAAAATAAATATATGGATCCATGGGTTTACATAAATAAAATAATTTTCTTTAACATAAAAATGAGCAAAATTTAAATAAAATTTTAAAATAAACATGCTTTAATAAAAAAAATAGGCTTGCTTGATCTTCCTCGACTATATGGTCCCCACGAGTACATCACGAAGCTCCTACGTCCCACTCGCCACCGGCTTTTCTATCATCAATTTCCTGAATTAACAACATCATAATGGGTGAGCTTCTAAGCCCAGTAAGGAAAATACAAACAAGAGTTAGTCATATAATCATATAATCAAGCATATCATAAATTTCACAAACGTAATAACAAAACTTATTTATACTAATCATACATCATAAAACCATAGGTCATATCATAGCCTAAGTCATAATCATAGTCATAAATCATAGGTCATTAGTCATAATCGTAACTATAGGTCATAGATCATAATCATAACTATAGGTCATAATAACAAGTTAGATATAATAAAAAGATAAGTGCTTATACAGGGGTGGCAATTAAGCCCCGGATACACCGGACATCAACTTAGGTTCGTCATAAAGTTTTGGCAACCGAGCCTACCGGACATAAGTCCATCATACATCATTGGAAACCTTAGGTCTAGACACACTTACCCCTTTATTGTACCTAAAATGTTAGGTCATAAAAAAACATAACCTAGATCATAAACTAAACTATCTAATTTCCCTTACCAAAAACCGGAATATTGGAGACAAGAGTGGGATTGGAAACTCCTAAAACCAAACATAAGAAACCATAAGTCCTTTAGAGAAAAGAAGATGAAGAAAAGATCTAAACCATCGGAAAAAGACTTACCAAAAACCTTAAGTTTGAACACCTAACCAAAAGTCATTATAACAAGTTAGGTTTTGAAATAAAAGGAAAGAATAAGAAAAATGGAAATGGAATAAACCTGAAAATTAACGGTACCTTAGATAGCTTAGAGCTTCGATCTATACCTCAAAAACCGAAATCACAAAAAAAAAAACTTACTTCCTAATTTTTATAAAAGCTTTAGATTTGAAAGCTTTAACCCCAAAACCCTAATGTTTCTCTCTAGAACGAACTTAGCAGCTTGGAGGCTCTGAACTGTACTTGAATGATGAATAAAATGGCTGAGTGAAGGTTCCTATTTATAGAGCTAAAAGAGTGAAACTAATTCCTTTTAAAATAAATAAATAAATTATTAAAAATTGAATAAATTTGAATTATTTGTTCAACAGATGCCCAAAACTCAGTCAAAAACGTTTAGGAATGAGTCAAAGTTGTTGAGGGTTGTTTCTAGTTCAGGATTTTACGAAAATTATAAAATGACTACTGGATCCGATATATCGCCTACCCTAGGCAATATATCGCCCCTACCTATACCCCGAGGGTCCGTGGTTTCATTCCTGTGAAGTCGACGTGTTTTCCGTATCAATCATAGGCGATATATCGGCCCCTATACCCGTGATATATCGGCATACGTTGATATTATAAACACGTTTTTGCACACTATCAACACACTTTAAGTTTGTTTAAACCACTTTGACTGAGTAAGACATAATCCTAACAGCTGCTGGAAGATTTTAGACCTTCTAGATCTATCCTTTAATAAATTTGTTCTCTAAAATCCTTAATTCCTTAATAAACATACATGTGACAAGTGTCACCTTCTTAATTATTCTATCTAAACCTTAGGTTATAATAAAAAATATTTCTAGGACCAGCTATATTAATCAAACCTTATGTTAAAATTAATATTTCTAAACTATAGTTTAAACTTATAAAATCCATAACTATCTCTACGAATTTCTAACTAAATCCCGGCTTGAACCAATATCCACTAAAACTAAAATACTACAAGCTATGTATCCACTAAAACTAAAATAGCTAAGTAAAATTCCGAGACGCTACAATTCTCCCCTACTTAAAATAATTCCGTCCTCGAAATTTACTTACAAAAATCTCAGGATATCGCTCCCTCATATATTCCTCCAATTCCCATGTGGCCTCTCTTTCTGTGATATTGCTCCACCAGATTTTAACCATATGGACACTTTTGGACCTTAACTCCTTAGTTCCCGGTCTAGAATGCTTACTGGCCGTTCTTCATAACTGAAATCTTGTTTTAACTCCAGAGCCTTGTAATCGAGCACATGGGATGGATCTAATATGTATTTTCTCAACAATGATACATGAAAAAAGTTATGCGTTTCAGCTAATGATGGCGGTAACGCCAACTGATATGCTACATGCCCTACTTTGTCCAATATCTCAAAATGACCTAAAAATCTCGAGCTTAACTTTCCTTTCTATCCGAAATGCATAATCCCCTTCATCAGAGAAACTTTGAGAAAGACTTGATCGCCTACTGAAAACTCAACAGTCCACCTCTTAGCGTCGGCATAGCTCTTCTGGCGACTTTGAGCGTCAATCATTTGTTGTCTTATCTTTTCTACTGCCTCAGTTGCTTCTCTTACAGCCTCGGGTCCTAAATATCATCTTTCACCAACCTCATCCCAATGATGTAGTGATCTGCATTTTCGACCATATAGCATCTCAAAAGGTGCCATGCCTATCGTTGCCTGATAACTGTTGTTGTAAGAGAATTCTATAAATGAAAGATACTTGCTCCATGATCCTGAGAAGTCTAACGTGTAATGACCCAACTATTTCTAAGACCTTGGACCATTAAAACTACTAGACATAGCTTCTATTTCGATATAATCATAAGAAATAACACATCTTTATTGAAAACCCAAAATATTGTACTAATACAAAATAGAGTAAAAATATAAATTGAAATGTGATATGGTATGGGATCCCATTGTTTACAAAACATAAAACATAACTTTAAAAACAAGTTCAGAAACTAAATGCGGAATTACAAAAGAGACATATTTCAAAAGACTAAAATAAAGGTCATCCTTGATCGACACGCAGTCCATTCATCCTTGTTATCCAAAAAATTAGCATTGATGACGTGGCAAGTGATCCCTAGGCACGTGGCTGACACCTGGAGGAACTCTGCTAGTATATCGATCAGAAGACGCATTAGAAGTAGTAAGCAGCCCAGTCTTACCTGCGACCAGTCTGGTCGATGGTTCCGCATACAAAGCAACATTACTATGAAGATCTTTGTAAATCTCGAATTTAACTCACACAATCTCCTAAGTATCCAATTATTCAGGAAAGAATATCTGTAACAATTTTTTGTAATCCCCCTTGAGCCTATAAATAGAAAAAGGTAGCTCAAGGAAGGGACCTTTGGACTTTTGGCTTTTGAATTATTTGAGATTAGAGTAATTCTCCTTGGAATATTGTATTGTTCTTCAGAGGTTAGTGAAACTCATTGAACCCTTGTTCTTTGATCACTCCTTTGATTCTTATATCAATAACAGTCTAAGTGGACGAAGGTTATTACCAGATCCTGGGGCCGAACCACTATAAAAATATCGTGTTCTTATTAGTTTTTGTCATTACGTTCTTCTCGATACATTCATTCACATCAAGCATATTCTGACTCCGTGTCAGTTGACCAAAATCTGGGTCAACAATCCTTAACACACATGCCAAGCTACTAAGAATCCTTCCGCCTCCATAATCACTTTCCTGCATCACACTAAAATAAAGGAATGAGCCTAATGCCCAGTAAGGAAAATCTACTAACAACATTCATCATATAACACAAGCACAAAACTACATTATAAATATACACTATAAAACATATGACTATTACAATGGCCATCATACTTCTTGGGGCTTGCTAGCTAGGCAAATCATATGCCCATAAATTTGTAGGGCTTGTTATCTAAACAAGTCATATAAATTTGTGGGGCTTGTTATCTGAACAAATCATATGCCCAAGAGCTATATTCTTGGGGCTTGTTATCTAAACAAGTCATATGCCCAAGGAATTTTATACATATACATATCATAAAATACACATATCATTACACAAACATATCATAACATAACATAAAAATATTATAACATATAAACATATAAAATCTATCCTATTTTCCTTACCAAAAGCTGTGATATTTGGAAACAAGAACGAGATTTAGAAACTCCTATAAATCAACAGTAAGAATGGTGAGTTTCTAAAGAAAAGAGATGAAAAGATACTAAACCATCAAAGAAGAAACTTACTGAGAAGAACCTTAAATCAAAGAACTTAAACACCTAACCACAAAACCATAAACAGAAGTTAGGATCTCAAAGAAACTTAAGAAAAACTAAAGAATCATAAAGAATAGAACTTATGAATAATATTACCTTGGATGAACTAGAACCAATCTACACCTCAATATTGAAAACACACTTTATCTCACTACCCAAGTGTTTATAATGCTTAAGATGATAAAGCTTTTATCTCAAAACCCAAGTGTATCTCTCTATAGAAATCCTAGCAGCTTAAAGGCTCTGAACACAGCTTGAAGAATGAAGAAAAATGAATGAGTACTAGGTCCTATTTATAGAGCTTAAGGAATGAAAATATCTTCTTTTTGGCTTGAATAAAATAATGAATATTAAATGAAAAATATTTAAATATTCGGTCAACAGATGCTTAAGACTCGGTCAAAAACGTTCAGAGGCAAGTCAAGAGGTTAAGGAATGAATCAAGCTCGGATTCCTCGGAGTTCGAAAAACCAATCCTAGGGCCGATATATTGCCCACCTTAGGTGATATATCACCCGACCCTATATCCCGAGTGATCGTGGTTTCGTTCGTGCGAAGTCAATACGTTTTTTGTATCTCCCGTTTGGCAATATATCGCCCTTATAGCTACGATATGTCGGCATACGTAGATATTTTAAATGCGTTTTTGCACAAATTTAGGATAATTAGAGTTGATTAATCAGCTTTGACTGAGTAATACGTGATTCCAGCAGGTTCTGAAAGGTTCTAGAGCTTCTAGATACTTCTATTATTGAATTATCCATTTAAAATACTTAAATCCTCAAATAAACAAGATTGTGACAAGTGTCATGCTCTTAATGGCTCTATCTAAACCTTAGGTTATAATTAAAATATTTCTATGACCGAAAATATTAATCAAACCTTATGTTATAATTAATATTTCTAAACTATAGGTTAAACTTATAAAATCCATAACTATTGCTACGAGTGTCCTACTAAGTCCCGGTTTGAACCAAAATCTACGGCAACTAACATACTAAGTCCTACTAAGTACGTAAGTACTACTACTACTACTACTACTACTACTACTACTACTACTACTACTACTACTACTACTACTACTACTACTACTACTACTACTATACGTAAGTAAATGTTCTGGGACTCTACATAACGTACATGCCCTCAGCATATCTTCTAATATTTGTATGGTGCGTTCTGACTGACCATCAGTTTGAGGGTGAAATGTCGTACTTCGTTTTATCTTTGTGCCTATTGCACGCTGTAGACCCTCCCAGAACTTTGATGTGAACACTGATTCTCTATAAGAGACTATCGTCTTTGGAACTCCATGTAATCTCACTATCTCCACCACATAAAGCTCTGTGTACTGTTCAGCGTTAGAAACTGTTCTTTCCGGTAAGAAATGAGCAGATTTTGTGAGTCTATCTACTATCACCCAAACAGAGTCATGCTGCTTGGTGGTCCTTGGTAATCCCATCATGAAGTCTATTGATATATCTTCCCATTTCCATTCGGGAATCTCTAATGGTTGCAAAGTTCCAGCGGTCTCTGATGTTCAGCCTTAACTTGTTGACATGTAAGGCATTTTGCTACAAATTCTTCTATGTCCTTCTTCATCCCCGGCCACTAGTACATTGTCTTGACATCATTCTATATCTTGGTTGATCCCGAGTGAAGTGAATACGGAGTAGTGTGCATTTCCTTCATAATACTTTCTCCTAATCCTCCACTTTCTGGCACACATACTCGGTTCCTATATCGTAGCATTCCTTCCTTTGTCAAGGAGAAATCAGCATTCTCCGATCTTTGTAGTGCTGCCTTCATCTTAAGAAGAAACTCATCTTCTTGTTGTTTCTCCTTTATTTCCTCCGTTAGTGTTGACTTGATCGTGAGGCCAGCTAGTTGTCAAGTTATTAGATCAATTCCAGACCTCTTAATATCATCTTGCAAGTGTTGAGCTATCCCCTTAAGTGTTGATAAGCTTTCGTAACTCCGCCTACTAAGTGCGTCTGCCACGACATTAGCCTTTCTTGGGTGATACAAGATCTCACAATCTTAGTCCTTTACTAATTCCAGCCACCTTCGTTACCTCATATTGAGCTCCTTCTGTGTAAAGAAGTACTATAGACTTTTGTGGTCCTTATAGACTTCACACTTTTCTCCGTACAGATAGTGCCTCCAAATATTTAGAGCAAAAAGCACCGCTGCTAATTATAAGTCATGGGCCAGGTATCTCTATTCGTACTCCTTTAGCTGTCTCGAAGCATATGCGACCACTCTTTCGTCTTGCATCAAAATGCATCCAAGTCCCTGCTTCGACGCGCCGTAATACACTACAAACTTGCCCTTATCGTTTGGGACGCATAGAACTGGGGCTGATATAAGCTTATCCTTTAACGTTTGGAAGCTTTCTTTGCACTTCTCCGTCCATACAAATTTATGTTCCTTCTGTGTCAAATTTTTTAAGGGTGTAGCTATTTTGGAGAACCCTTCAACAAATCGTCTATAATATCCTACCAATCCTAGAAAGCTTCTCACCTCCGTGGCACTCTTGGGTTTGGGCCAGTCCTTCACAGCTTCGATCTTTGTTGGATCTATGCCATTTTTAGACACAATATGTCCTAGAAATGCCACATTCTCGAGCCAGAATTCACACTTCTTAAACTTAGCATATAATTGATGACTTTTGAGTCGTCCCAACGTCAGTTGCAGGTGCTCTTCATGCTCGTCTTTCATCCTTGAGTAAATCAATATGTCATCTATAAACACTACGATGAACTTATCTAGGCAGTCCTTAAATACTATGTTCATAAGATCCATGAACACGACAGGTGTGTTCGGTAATCCAAAAGACATTACTAGAAATTCGTAGTGTCCATATCTAGTCCGAAAAGTCGTCTTTGGGATATCTTCTTCTCATACTTTTAGCTGATGATACCCCGACCACAAATCTATCTTCAAGAATATCGTAGATCCTTGTATTTGATCAAAAATATCATCTATTTGAGGCAAAGGGTATTTGTTCTTGATCGTCACTTTATTTAGTTCCGATAGTCGATGCACATCCTCATACTCCCGTCCTTCTTTTTGACAAAAAGAGCTGGTGCTCCCCAAGGCGAATAGCTCGGTCGGATGAGACCCTAGTATAAAAGCTCCTGAAGTTGTATCTTTAACTTGTTTAACTCGGTGGGCGCCATTCTATAGGGAGCTTTTGAGATTGGTGCTGTCTCGAGTGCCAATTCTATTTCAAACTTGATTTCCTTATTCGGAGGTAATCCCGGTAGATCTTCTGGAAACACCTTGGGAAATTCGCATACAATATGTACATCCTTTGGTTCGAGCTGCGTCTCTCGTGTTTTGTCCACCACATTGGCTAGAAATGCTTGGAAACCACTATTGATTAACCATTAAGCTTTGAGAGCTAAGACTATCGGTATACGAGTTCAGGAAACTTCTCCTTTGAAGGTGAATTGTTCTCGGCCTTCTGTTTGAAAGTTGACTGTCTTACCCTTACAGTCTATCGTTGCCCCATATTTTTCTGACCAATCCATGCCTAAAATTACATCAAAATCTTTAAGGTCTAACTCGATCAAATCTACTGGTAATTATTTTGCTCCGATTCTAACTACAACGCTACACACCCTTCTATTAGATAGCATTCTTTCCCCCCGTGGGTAACTCCATGACAAACTTATCTCTAAAAAGTTCACATGGTCTAAGCTATCAATCGTATTCATAGAGACAAAAGAATGCGTAGCTCCTAAATCAAATAAAACATTGCATATTATACCAGAGATAGTGACCTGACCTGTTACCACTGTATTACAAGTTTCTGCTTCACCTTTAGTAAGAGCAAAAACTCTGGCTGGCACCAGCTTGTCATCTTTCTTTTGGTCTTTCATCTTTGGGCAATCCTTTTTAACGTGTCCTTCTTCTCCACAATTGAAACAACCTTTTGTCTTATATCGATATTCTCCTGAAGGCTTCCTCTTGCAGATAGGGCATTGGGGATATTCCACATAGGGCTTCTTATTCCCGTTACTTTCTAATGCAGTCTTATTCTTCTTGTCAGCTTTTTGATTTTGACCACAATCATTTTTTCGTTTGTGGTCGTTCTGTTCATTGTTATTCTTTTTGGCGTCCCTTCTGGCCGCGCCTTCCTTCCATATCCTTTCTTCTACCTGCTCAGCTTCCAAAGCTACCTCTAATGTTTCTGCATAAGTGGTTATTCACCGAATTAACTTTACGTCACGGGCTATCATAGGTTTTAATCCCGTCACAAATCTTTGAATTCTTAGCGTCTCGGTGGGTACAATGTCCACCGCAAACTTAGTCAGCCTATCAAACTTCCTGGCATACTCTGTCACAGTCGAATTCCCTTGAGTAAGCGTGATGAATTCATCCACCCTTGTGGCTAGAATCGCAGGATTGTAGTACTTCTTGTTGAACACTTGGATAAACTCATCCCATGTCATAACGTTCATATCTCTAGTTTGCTTCACTATATCCCACCAAATGCGGGCATCTTTCTTTAGCAAGCTTGAAGCGCATAAGACTCGATCTTCGTTTCCCAGCCACATATGTTCTAATGTGGACTCCACCGATCGAAGCCATTCTTCTGCTTCTATTGGGTCAGATCTACCATTAGTTTGGTGGTTGCTGCTTTCTAAAGCGTTCATACACTGCCTCGTAGCGAGGTTCTGCCAATTGTAGTAGTTGTGCTAGAGGAATGACTTGCTGCGCCTCTTGTTGTTGTTGTTCTGAGTTTACTTGGAACTCTTCTTCCCTTCTTCTTAGCTCTGCCCTAAGACGGACATTTTCTCTTTCCAAATTTTCTCGAGAAGCAGCAACTGCCGGTTCTTCCACTCATTGGGAGCTTCTGGCACTCCCGGGGCTGCTGGAAATTCTTCATATGTGGAGGTGGCAGCTACTCCTCTTCCTTGCCCCTTCCCCTTCCTCAGCCTCTACCTCAGCCATTTAGACTTTCAGATCTTCTTGGTTCCTGCTCCATGTGTCTTTTTCTGTTTTCCCTAAAAGAGAAAAGTTTGAAAAAAAAAACTAAGAAAAACAAAGCAAGTAGAGATTACAACTTAGCCTATCATACTATTGTATATTAGGTCCATCTATCTATCAAAACTACCCTATTACAATTAAGTCCAACTCGGGAAAATGGGCCTTAACAATTGAATCTTCCATGGAGGAGGGCTGGGTTCAGTATATCATACCCACTACTAAGGCCCCCTAACTTCCACTTGGACCCAAAAGACAGGAATTTAAACCCTTGCTTAATTAATTGTTATTCATTTTAATTATATCCAATCTAATAATGCAAAGAAAATGGGCCTTCACAAATGGGCTAACCCATAAGAGAGGAATTTAAACTTTACACTTTCAATTGAATCCAAAACTCTTAACACTTACTAAACAATGAAATAATAACATAACCAAATAACATGTTTTATTAAAATAAGCAATTAATTACAAACTAGTGAAACATTTCTAAAATAGCATAAATAAAATTTAAAGATGTGTTCTTATATACATCTAATCCTCCACATCGGATCCATTATCATACTCAGGGTCTGGTATTCTTCTTATGGATTTATCCTTCCTAATCCACACTTGATTCCATTGAGCTAATTTATGAAATAACACAAGAAAGACATTACAAACATATTTCGAAAACAATGTGTATACTTACTTGGTAACGAGTAGGTCCTTTGTAGCTGTCGTGTGTATTTCGTGGGAATGTTCAAGACCAATATAGCCGTGGGCTCTGATACCACCTATAACGCCCTAATTTCTCATAAATTATCGAGAACACAGCGTTGGGTCATAATCATAAATATTGCTCTTTTATTGAATAAAAACTTGAAAATAAATATATGGATCCATGGTTTTACAAAAATAAAATAATTTTCTTTAACATAAAAATGAGCAACATTTAAATAAAACTTCAAAATAAACATGCTTTAATAAAAAAAATAGGCCCGTTTGATCTTCCTCGACTATATGGTCCCCACGAGTACATCACGAAGCTCCTAGGTCCCACTCGCCATCAACCTTTCTATCATCAATTTCCTGAAATAACAACATCATAAGGGGTGAGCTTTTAAGCCCAGTAAGGAAAATACAAACAAGAGTTAGTCATATAATCATATAATCAAACATATCATAAATTTCACATACGTCATAACAAAACTTAGTTATACTAATCATACAACATCATAAAACCATAGGTCATATCATAGCCTAAGTCATAATCATAAATCATAATCATAAATCATAATCTAAGTTATAATCATAGTCATAAATCATAAGTCATAATCGTAACTATAGGTCATAGATCATAATCATAACTATAGGTCATAATAACAAGTTAGATATAATAAAAAGATAAGTGCTTATACAGGGGTGACAATTAAGCCCCGGACATCAACTTAGGTCCGTTATAAAGTTTTGGCAACCGAGCCTACCGGAAATTTAAATAAGAAGAATAAATTTCTTGTTTTAGAGAACGTTTATTATATTCTTGGATTTTCTAGAAACTTAATTTCTATTTCTATGTTGCGTGAACAAGGTTTTAAAATTTCTTTTAATGATAATTTGATTGTTATTCAAGATATGGTTTTAAGATATGTTCTGCAAAATCTATTGATAAACTGCAAGCTAAAGAGGAATCTGCTTATAATTCTGAATTATTCAAAACAGCTAATCCTAGATCTATTAAACAACAAAAGACTAATTTTGATAGTGAAACATATATGTGGCACTTGAGATTGGGCCATATTGGTCTAGACAGAATAAATAGGC
This sequence comes from Humulus lupulus, assembly GCF_963169125.1. Classification (NCBI taxonomy): domain Eukaryota; kingdom Viridiplantae; phylum Streptophyta; class Magnoliopsida; order Rosales; family Cannabaceae; genus Humulus; species Humulus lupulus. Next base: position 24,679,031 of record NC_084794.1, on the reverse strand, counting down.
TTGTAAAGGATGGTCCTTTAAGAGAACTATTTATTGGATCTCTTCCTGTTTGTGAATCCTGTCTAGAAGGCAAGATGACCAAGAGACCTTCTCTGCTAAAGGTTCAAGAGCTACAGAACAACTTCTGCTGGTATATACTGATGTTTGCGATCCACTTAATGTACAAGCAAGAAGAGGTTTTGAATACTTCGTCACTTTCATTGACGATTATTCAAGATATGGTTACCTATACTTAATGCAAAGAAAATCTTAAACTTTTGGAAATTTCAAAGAATTTCAAGCAGAGGATGAAAAGAAATTAGGTAAATCACTAAAAGTTCTTCGATCTGGTCGAGGAGGAGAGTACTTGGATTTTGAATTCGAGGACCATCTGCGTGAGCATGGTATTCAATCCCGATTCACAGCATTTGGAACACCACAAAAAAATGGTGTTTCAGAAAGACGGAAGAGAACGTTACTAGATATGGTTAGATCAATGATGAGCTTCTCATCATTATCACTATCATTCTGAGGCTATGCAATTCAATGTGCTATATACATATTGAATGTTGTTCCATCTAAGTCTATCCAGAAGACACCCATGGAATTATGAAATGGTTGTAAACCTAGTTTACACCATTTTTGAATTTGGGGGTGTCCTGCACATGTGCTTAAAGGAAAGACCAGGAAGTTGGAATCACGCTCTGAAGTGTGCATGTTTGTGGGATATTCCAAAGAGACTAGAGGTGGAATTTTCTATAGTCTAAAAGAAAATGAAATATTTGTATCAAAAAATGCAACATTTCTTGAACATGACTATGTCAATAACCACAAACCTCGCAGTAAAATTATAGTGGAGGAGATGGTCTCGAATGAAGTTGCAAAGTCACCAGCAACAACCAATGTAAAACGGCAAGAGGAAACTACTAGTTCTAGTCAGAATAGTAGAGAGCCTCGTCGTAGTGGGATGGTTAGTAAGCAACCCACACGCTATGAACACGAAGTTCAAATGCTTGTGTCTGACATAAAAAAAGATGATCCATTGACATTTAAAGATGCAATGAATGATTTTGACAAGGACAAATGGCAAGAAGCCATGAACCAAGAAATAGAATCAATGTATTCCAATTCTGTCTGGGTTCTTAAAGATCCACCTGAGAATATCAAACCCATTGGTTGCAAGTGGATTTTCAAGAAGAAAAGAGGAGCGGATGGGAAAGTAGAGACTTTCAAAGCAAGGCTTGTAGCCAAAGGTTACACACAGAAAGAAGGGGTTGATTATGAAGAAACCTTTTCTCTTGTAGCCATGCTAAAATCCACTCGTATACTCTTGTCCATTGCTACGTGTATGGATTATGAGATTTGGCAAATGGATGTCAAAACAGCTTTTCTGAATGGCTACCTTGACGAAACCATTTACATGTCTCAACCAGAAGGGTTCGAAGTAAAAGGTCAAGAGAAAAAAGTTTGCCAGCTTCTTAGGTCCATCTATGGACTCAAACAAGCTTCTAGATCTTGGAATCTTAGATTTGATGACACAATTAAAACATTTGGTTTTGAACAAAACGTTGACGAACTTTGTGTCTATAAACAAATCAAAGATGGTGTAGTAGTATTCCTCATTCGTTACACTGATGATTTGATTGGAAATAACATAACATCATTATCAAAGGTAAAGATCTGGTTAGCTAAACAATTCCAAATGAAAGATTTGGGACAATGCAAGTATGCTCTGGGCATTAAAATTCTTAGAGATAGACAAAACAAAACTTTGGCACTGTCTCAACCAACTTATATTGATAAGGTGTTAGAACGCTTTAATATGCAAAACTCACAAAAGGGTGATATGCCATATAACGCCCTGCTAATTAGGGTTCGTTACCAACTGTGTTTAAAATCAGTGCTGGACTTTCTAAATAAGTCATTTGGACTAAACATGTGATTAAGCCACTAAATGTTTAGATATTAAAAATTTTGGTCAAGTTATAAACATTTTCGTTAAACCAAAAGCCTTGTTCTTTACACGGGATCCCAAAAACATCAGTTTAAAAGTTGGTACAACATCCAAGTTACATAATAAGATGACCTAAGCGGCAAAAGTTGGGTTCAACCCTAGCTTCCTCGAGTATTTCGGACGTGACGGTCGAGTGGACTGCTTATGTACATGTTGCTACTAATGTTCTCCAACTCATGGCTAGCCTAACTTCTCTTTACCTTTACATGCACCACGAAGCACCCATGAACCAAAAGACTTTGCAAGAAAGCATATTAAACAATTCACGGAGTAGTATATTGGACTAACAGTAATAACTGAATCTAGTATAAACTTTACAAATTTCAAAAAACATAGAGTTGTACAAGTGTGTGTCGCACTCCCTTTCAATTTGTTTGGCATCCGAGCAAGTCAGGTGCTTAGTGCACCCCCAGGGTGGCCCAGCCATGGTGGCCTACACTCCACGTGCATAATGCCAATCTAAGCTCATAAGTCGAGTCCTATTTCTCATTAAAGAGGGTTATGAACTCTTCCCAATTCATTGTGGTTACATCCCTAGTCTGGGACTCCACCTCCCACCATATTTGGGCATCCTCTCGAAATATGTACGTGGCACAGGCCACTCTCTCATTTCCCACCATCCTCATGAAGTCCAGGATAGATGTAATCATGGCCATCCACTGTTCTGCCTTAAGTGGATCTGCACTACCCTCGAAAACTGGAGGGTGTTGCTTCTTGAACTGCTCATATACTAACTCCCAATGGTTCTCCAATTCTCTTTGCTGTTGTACGACCGATACTGGAACAACAGATGGGGCCCCTGACACAGTGTTCCCAGCCGGAACCTGCTGTTGCCTCAACTAGCGAATCTCTTCGTCCTGTCTCTGCAGCCTAGCTTGTACATCTGCAAGCATCTGTTGCTAGTTATCAGGGACTGGCGAAGGCTTCTGACTCTGTTTATCACTTTCGACTTGATTCTCAGCGCTAGCTGGCTCATTAGATTGCCCTGGAAGCATACTTCCAAGTCTATCTGCAATCAATGACTCGGCTTATCAGGCGGTAATAACAATATCTCATGCCAACCCACGATTCAAAACTGATTGAATAAGCATCCACATGCATTGACAATGCTAATAAGCATCCCAATAATTCACACATAATAATCATGCTAATAAGTAGAGAAATCCATAATAACACTTAAACAAGATGCTGATAAGCACATTCTTGGCTTGCATACACATAACCTAATGCTATTAAACATTTCCAATACTATAGAGTAAGAAGAATACTAATAAGCATTTTCCTTTAACATGTAACGATGATGATAAGCATCTCCTATCAAATGAACACTTACAGCAGTGCTAGTAAGCATTTCTGACATTCAACAACAATAATGTTGCTAATAAGCAATCCTACAATATTTACAAATGTCTATCGTGCAAGCACATTCTCAACCTACATACAGCAGTCAAGGGCCAAGCCTTATCAGAATAATTCATGCTTCTTATTTAAACTAGCAGGTAAGGCATATATAATTCATTTAAACACATATACACATAACCATATTAATAGTTACCCAAACCTGAGTCGAGATTGTCTTTAGCAGTGAATGTACATGCCCAGTCCAACATGAGGAACCCTTAAACCTTAGCAGCTTTGATACCAAGTTGTAACGCCCTGCTAATCAGGGTCTGTTACCAAATGTGTTTAAAATCAGTGCTAGACTTGCTAAACAAGTCATTTGGACTAAACATGTGATTAAGCCACTAAAGGTTTAGGTATTAGAAATTTTGGTCAAGTTATAAATATTTTCATTAAACCAAAAGCCTTGTTCTTTACATGGGATCCCAAAAATATCATTTTAAAAGTTGGTACAACATCCAGGTTACATAATAAGCCGACCTAAGCAGCAAAAGTTGGGTTCAACCCTAGCTTCCTCGAGTATCTCAGCTGTGGAGGCCAAGCGGACTTCATATGTACATGTCACGTTTAATGCTCTCCAACTCATGGCTAGCCCAACTTCTCTTTACCTTTACGTACACCACGAAGCACCCATGAGCCAAAAGACTCAGCAAGAAAACATATTAAACAATTCACGAAGTAGTATATTGGACTAACAATAATAACTGAATCTAGTATAAACTTTACAAAATTCAGCAACCATAGAGTTGTACAAGTGCGTGTCGCGCTCCCTTTCAATTTGTTTGGCATTCGAGCCAGTCAGGTGCTTGGTGCACCCAGGGTGGCCCAGCCATGGTGACCTGCACTCCACGTGCGTAATGTCAATCTAAGCTCATAAGTCGATCCTTGACTTATAAGTCAAGCCTCACATGCCTCCAACTTATAAGTCAAAGCTTTAAGACCATCGACTTATAAGTCGAGCTTCAAAAACCCTCGACTTATAAGTCGAGTCCCTGAAATCATATATGCCTTCGACTAATAAGTTGATCTCTAAATAGACATCACATCAACTTCTTGCTTCATAAACCGAGCTCCCTAGTCTTAGCAGACAATCACATATTTCATTTATCATACATTTAAACAGATACAACGAATTATAACACATTCAATCAGCCATACATAGGCATAATCATAATCATGCTCATTCACAGGCCTAATGCCCAAATCAAGATTACATTCAACATTCGGCCCAAGCCCTAATCATGTACATCACACATTGGGTGCAGTTTTCTTACCTTTGGTCCAAGTGCAAGCTACTAACGACAACCCTTGAGTACGATCCCCGATCCGAGCCCTTAGCGTTGACCTAGTCACAACCACGATGAAGAATTCCATCAACAACGAGTGAATAAAGGCTTTCGGATCGAGTCCTAGCCTCCGGGACATCGAATTCCACCATACACGGTATTAGAATCGATCCCGAACTCATAAGGTTGAGTTCCTGCACTCAAAAGCTTCTCGGTGTCCAAAAACCCCTTAAGAGCTGCGACCCCATGCCCTTATACCGCGACCCGCCTCAAACCAGAGGCTCAGCCTCCCCAACCATTAGACACGCACTATGGCCCATTCATGGTGGCATCGCGGCCCACCCTTGCAGCAGAGCCTACCTTGGCTCCCAATAGTTCTAGAGGGCCGCGACACACCAAGAACAGGGCCGCGGCCCGACCCTTCGAACCCAAAATTTCTAGGTTTTGTCCTTTAGCTGAACCCAACTAAAAACAATCCAATTATACTCCAATCTTTCAATTCATTCCCCATAATCAATATAACTCCTTTCCAGCAACAAAACCTAGCTAATTACTAGATTACAACTGATCAAAAATCCAAAAATTCACTCTCCAAATAACAAACATGGAAGTGCTAAAGCCTCCAACCAAAACCACAGAAACATCAAGAAGAAATCAAATTTAAACTTGTACCTCTAAGGTGATAATGCCCTTGAACTAATCCCCAAGTTTCCCAAGCTCAATCCTCCAATTTCTAGGCTTTGCCCTTCAATTTTCTTAGAATTCTAAAGCTTCTAAGGAGAGGGAGATAAAGTTATGGAAGAGAGAAAGAGTGATCTTGATGAGAGTTTCCTTTGGTTTCCTAAGTCATCTAAGAAGTTCCTAGCCAACCAAGTCACATACTTGGCCAGAAATGACCAAATTGCCCTTTTGCCCTTAGCCTACTCAACACATGCCCCCAAGGGCAATTTTGTCTTTTATCTCATACCCTGTTAATCATAATTTACGCCCTATAATTACCATTTCTTCCAATATCCTCAAATTATTACCAAATAATTTCCCATCACCCGCTAAATCCCGATAATGTACTAAATCACTAAAATACCCCTAAGCTCAGCCCGAGCCGAGTATTTTACCCTGTTGTGACTTTTCCATTAACTTGCTCACCAGGATCGCCTCGCATCGAGTAACCAAAATATATCCAACTAATAATGTGGTCTCAAATACACAAACACAAATTTTCAATTATACCATCAACGGGTCAAATTACCAAAATACCTTTCTTATAAGAAACGGGCCCACATACATATATTTAACATTTCTAACATGCAAGCATAATTATATTATAATATAATTCACATAATAACATGATCATACTATATTAACACATAATTAAAACAATTATTACCTCCCGACCACCTAATCCAAACACTAAGCCATATTGGGGAATTTGAGATGATACATGCCAACCCAGTATTCCTTTCCAAGGAGCAGTGTCCCAAAATACCTCAGGAAGAGGAAGATATGAGATAGTATCCATATGCCTCAGTGGTAGGCAATCTAATGTATGCCATGTTGTGTACATGACCTGACATTTGTTATGCAGTAAGGATAGTTAGCCGTTATCAATCCAATCCTGGATTGAGTCATTGGATTGCGGTGAAGAATATTCTCAAGTATCTTAGAAATACTAGAGATTATATGCTTGTATATTCAGGTGGTGACTTGAACCCCATTGGTTACACTGATTCTGATTTTCAATCAGATAGAGATAGTCGGAAATCGACTTCTGGATAAGTGTTTACTCTTGGAGGAGGAGTAGTAGTCTGGCAAAGTATTAAAAAAACCAGCATTGCATACTCAACCATGGAATCCGAGTATATAGTAGCTTGTGAAGCAGCTAAGAAGGCTGTGTGGCTCAAGAAGTTCTATTCTGATCTGGAAGTAGTTCCAGATATGGATAAGCCACTAGTCCTATACTGTGACAACAATGGGGCAGTAGCTAACTCAAAGGAACCACAGAGTCACAAGAGGGGAAATCACATCGAGAGGAAGTATCACTTGGTAAGAGAGATAGTTCATCGAGGAGATGTTGTAGTTATGAAGATAGCTTCAGAGCATAATCTTGCAGATCCTTTCACAAAGACTTTATCCATAAAATATTTTGAGGAGCATGTAAGAAACATGGGAATGAGAGAGATGCCTCATTTGCTTTAGGGCAAGTGGAAGATTGTTGGGAATTGTGCCCTGAAAGCATATGTAGTAGACATTGTTTTAAGAAATAAATAAATAAATTGAATTTGTTATGCATATATTTTATGGACTATATTATTCTGTGATAATATTAAGTAAATATAAGAAAAATTCTTAAGTTCATATATGTGATCACAAACACGTATTGGTACGGGAGGATTGTGTTTGAGATAAATGAACTTGAATAGTTCGCAGTAAAATAAAGTTATGGAATCTTTAGATTAATTACTGCAAGTATGGTCCACTAGTATTATGAATACATGTGATCTAGATCCGGATCACTAGTGTAGTAGGACACTTTAGTGGAGGTACTTTATATATTAGAGAATATATAGAACTGGACCAGATATGTTTATTAATACTTAGTTAAATACTGTTTTGAAGTATTAATTAAATATATAAACTGATGATCATATACAAATAGATCTTAATCCTGAAGTTACTATGAACTCTTGTTTATGTTATATGAGTTATTTGATTCACTCGTTAGGGTCTGCCAAAATGATCAGGCTAGAAACTTTTTGTTTTGGGAACTCATTAATGTAAATGGCTGGGGACATAGTATACAGATATGGAATCTATACCTTCTCATAAAATATTGAATAATGGTGCTCTTAAGGGTTGACTTTTGAGACTGAAAGGTTATTGAGCTCAAATTCATAATTTAGTTATGAATTAACCTTTACTAGTAAAGTCAACGGTACTTAGGGAAACAAGATATAATTAAAAGGGTGAAACGATAATTTTATTCCCGATTAATTATGAACTATTATTAGAGGGTTAATTTGTATGTAATGATTGTATCAATGGACGCTTTATTTTATAAAATACTTAGTAAATGAAATGTCTATAATCACAAGAGTGCAATCTCATATTTATAGTGGATTATTCATGAGATTAATAAATTAAGATTATTTAATTAAAGAGTTTAATTAATAATCTCAAATTTATTGGAGATTGGAATTATATGTCCATAGGTCCCCACAACGGCTCCATCAATACTTTTTAAGACAAGGGTTGATATAAAGAAAAAAAATGATTGAAAGACATATTTAAGAAGACATTTGTTCTTCAGGCCAAATATGCAATTATGTGATAATAATGATTAATTAATCAATTACAAATTAGTTGTAATTAATAAAATTAATTAATATTTAATTACTATGTAATTTTTGAAATTATATTAAATAATTAAATTAATTTTCAAAATTATATTAAATAATTTATTAATTATAATTTTTGAAATTATAAAAAATTAAATATTTAATTTCAAAATTATTATTAGTTTTAATCAATTGGTAGAATTAATTAAATATCTTTATTTGAGTGGGAGATAATAATTTAATTGGTAGATTTGAATTTAAAAGAATGATATTTATTCAAATAATTAATTATATTTGATAATTAGTAAAAAAGATATTAAATTCAAATTTGAATTAATTATCATGTTGTTGGATTTTATCTGATAAAGTAGTTTGAATAAATAATTAAATAATTATAGAAAAATTAAATATCCCTAAAATATAAGGTGGTACACGACCACACACAGTCCATGGACTGTGTGTGGCATGTACTGCACTATTTTCAGGGATAGATTTTTTAATTTTATTAATATAATTAATTTATTAAAGGAAAATTCAAAAATTAGTTTTTTGATATTTTCATTAATAAGATAATTAATAAATTAAAAGATAAATTGTAAATTGGTTACAAATTTATTTTTTAAATTTAAATATTTTCTATTTAAGTTAGACTTATCAGAAAATAAAGAGACACTCAATAATTCGCTCTGTAAAAAGAACGATACTTTTTTATCTCTCCCTGAAAAAGATAAATAACCAATCTCAGGCCTTATTCTCTTGATCTCATGTGTTGAGTACATCAAGTAGAATCAGAAATCAACTATCCTTTATTCTCTAAGTGCACACACACTTATTGAGGTGTAGAGAACGTTGGTATGAGTACCTGGGAGCAGCTTGGATAGGAAGTTCGTTCAAATTATGAAAAGATGGCAAGGACACTTGATAGGCATCAAGAGGTTTGTTTTCTATCATTTTCTTGCTTATGATTAATGTATGTATATTAATGGATCCGCATATTTACAGGTAGTTTAAATATGTTACAAAATTTTTGTTGTACACTGGGCCAAACCCACCACCTTTCTGCTGCGCATTAGGAAACTCGTTCCTAACATTTGGATGGTACAACATTTAAAATGACGTTTGCAGTTTCAATTGCATGTCACCAGAACGAAGTTGGCAAAGTTGAGTAGCTAAACATGCATCTAAGCATTTCCAGTAAAGTTATGTTCTGTCGTTCTGCTACACCATTTTGTTGCGGAGTACCCAGGGCAGTAAGTTGTGATAAAATCTCTAGTTTAGTTAAATGATCTTGGAATTGCATATCTAAATATTTCCATCCCTATTAAATCGCAAGATCTTTAATGTTTTACCTAATTAGTTCTGAGACATAACTAGGAATTCCTGAAACTTTGAATATGTTTCTGATTTCCTATGCATTAGGTAAAGATATGAGTATCTAGAGTAGTCGTCAATGAAAGTGACAAAATACTCAAAACCACCCCTGACTTGTACATTAAAAGCTCCACAAACATCTGAATGAACAAGTCCAAGTGGTTCTTTGGCCCTATCATCCTTTGCAGAGAATGGACGCTTGGTCAGTTTGCCTTCTAGAAAAGATTCACCGTCCTTTGTAAGTCTTTGAATTCTATCATAGCCAATGTGACCTTGTCCCAAGTGCTATAAATACGTCATGTTATCATTATCAGTCTTTTGATGTTTATTGATCATAGGTTTTGCTACTTTGAATAAATCATTATTAAGTGTGAGGGGTTTGTTACGTCGTAGAATATAAATCTCGTTTTCCAAACATGAAATACACAATTATGATCCATTGAAAGAGATAGATATATTAGAATTTGTGAAAGTCATAACAAATTGTTGTAATTGCAACATTGAAACTGAAATTAGATTTCTACTAAAATCCAGAATAAAAAATACATCTTTCAAAATTAAATATTTATTTATGAACTTCACGCAAGCTCTTCCTCTAGCTTGGACCTCAACGAATGCTCTGTTCCTAGCTCTAAGATTTAAGTCGCCTTCATGCACTTCCTCCCATGATTCAAGAAGTTGTAAAGAGTTACAAACATGGTTAGTAGATCCGGAATCAACAATCTAAACAGATTTATCATTCTCTAAAACACATGTTTCTAAGATAAATGAAATATTACCTTTGTCTTTCGCTGCTAGAAACTTGGGGCAATCCTATTTCCAATGCCCATTCTCTTTGTAGTGAAAGCATTTTCCTTTACCTTTCTTGTTTTTCTTTTTCTTCCCCTTAGGCGTCTGTGCACTTGGTTGTGCACTCGTCTTTGCAGCTTTGCAAGCCCGGGGTTGGTGTTTTGTCCACCTTTCCTTTTGTTCCCAGCTTTTGAAGATAAAGTTAGGTTAGCTTTAGCCTTAGCTAGATCAGCAGCAGCAGTAATCTTCTTTTCTCCTCCCTTACTAGGTCCACCCATGATAGACTAGAAAGTCTAAAGCTCGTTCATGAGCTGCATCAGACCATAGTTGAGTTTATTCATCACATAGTTGGTGGTGAACAATAGGAAAGCTGGATAGATATTGTTGAGGATTAAGCTGACTTGAGTCTCCTCATCTATTATGGCTCCATGGAGTTTAGCTTCCCGAAAGTAGTTGGTCATCTTGATCAGGTGATCACAAACGTGCTGAGACTGTGCCATCCGAGCATTGGCATATTTCTTAGTGGCCTCAAAACGAGTCTACACAGACTTTGCACCAAACATGTCTTGGAGCTGATCCATGATTTCATAGGCCCTCTGACATTCTCCATCTTTGTCTTGACAGTGTCGATCATACTAGTCAACATGTAGTACCGTGCCTTGTTAGTGGTCGCCTGCCAATACTCATATTTGTCTCTTACAAACTTTGTATCTCCTTCAGCTGGAACTTCTGGGGATTCCTCAGTCATGATGAACTTGGAGTGTCACCAATCAACACTATGTTGATATCTGCTTCCACTTAAGGAAGTTTTCCCCCATGAGTTTCTCCATCGAAAGTTGAGAAAGGATGGGAGTAGACACAACCATAATAATACTACATATTATCAATAAAATAGAAATCAATCACATTTACTCAATAAAACGTCTATTCACTCTAATTTAAAGAAATAACACAACATATACCATAAATATGTAATATATTGAAAAAAATACCAAAATAAGCATATCTCTATTTCTTTAGGTTTTTAACTATTCTATGATATCGTTGTCCTGGTTGGTGAGAGTTAAAAAAAATATCATTAGTTAAATAGAGTTGTAAACTCATTTAATAATGGACACCATTATTAACAACCTACTATTCGATCCAAATAAGAAAACAAAATCTCTAATTTTATGAGCTAGACCCACAGTTTCGATAATGATAGATTTAATCCTAGTAGTCACTCTAGGGGTGAGTCTAGTAGAATTTGACATATAATTATCTATCTTTCGAAATCTAACCTTGTCAAAATAACTACTGAACACCTTCCGTAGGGGGATGAATCAAAGCATCTCGAGGTCGCATTAAGCTATTGACCTTGTTAAACTAACGGTGGAGATCGAATATAATTTTTAAAATAAGCTCATTATTAAAATAATATTTTTATTATTGATTTTTTTGAAAATTAATGACTATGGTTCTCCAAAAAATTAAAATTTTAAAATCAAAGTCCTATAATTTTCTATTAATTCTAAAGTGTCACATTGAAACAAATTCAATCAAATTAGAATTAATTTGTGGCTAATCAATATTTAGGTTTAATTATTATAATGAACCTTAACTCTAACTCAGGAAAATAGGCCTTAACAATTGGGCTTGTATGGAAGAGGGTTGGGTCTAGTATATCATTCTCACTACTAAGGCCCTCATACTTCCATACAAGGTCCAAAAGATAGGAATTTAAACATTCGTTTTATTAATTGTTATTAATTGATTAGACTAATTATAGTCATGCAAAGCAAATGAGCCTTTACAAGTGGAACCACCGACAATAGAGGAATTTAAATTTTACATTTTCTAATGGGCCCAAATAAAACCTATCATTTTATTAATGTTTTATTTAGCAAAATGATATATAAAGCAAACATATGAGTCACTATATGCATCTAAGCCCAATTGCAAAAATACCACATATAGTGCAAACACACATGTCATAATTGGATGGGACTAATCATGTTACTATATGAGCAAGTCTATGAATTTATGCAAAAATACCACATATTATTTCATTTGCAAAAATACCACAAATAATTTTCTAGAATTTATCCCAAATTCGACTTAATTAATTTTTTACAAAAATAAATAAGTTAATTTAAATGAAATTTATCAATAATTAACAAAAGTTAATTTAAATTTCATTTATCAACAATCAACTTAGTTTAGGTCATTTTAAAAAATATTAATTTAATTTAAATAGGATTTATCAACAATTAATAAAGTTAATTTAAATCTTATTTATTAAAAAATATTTTATTAGTTGGTTAGCAAAACATGATATTTTTTTAAAATTTAACTAGTTATAAATTTTTAAAACAAATATCTTTAGCTATTTTTGAAAAAATATCTTAAATAAATTCAAATATCCATAAAAATATCTAGTCAACAAATTTTCAAATTTTAAATTATTTAAATATTAAAATTCATAGAATAATCAAATATTATTATTTTCAAATAAAAGATTTCAAAAATATCAAGTATTTAAAAAAATATCTTTAATATCTGATAACTTAATTCTAATATTTTAATATATAAAAATATTTAAAATTAATTAATTAACTCATTTTTAAATTTGAATTTGAATCTTTGTACAAAATATCTATTTTATAAAAATCAAATAAAAAATATCGTATTTAAAAGAAAGATATTTTTAAATGATAGAATAAGCTGATATTTTTGTATTAACCAATTAAAATACATTCAAAATTCAAAATTTAAGAAAAAAATTATCGCATGTCGCGGCCACGGGACTTTTCTAGGTAAAATACGTGCGCTGGTCGTGGCCCAGGGTTTATGGTGCCCGCGACCTCTAGCGTCAAATACCTAGGCCGCGACCAGTGAAAACGGGTGGCAGCGACCACAATCCAAAAAAATAAATTTCAATAAAATTTTGTGTAATTTTTCAATCCAAAAACATTTTTTAAATAATTTTTACCATGTTTTATATAAAATAAATCATTTATAAAAATTAATTGCATAGAAAATACAGCAAAATAACCCAAATTTGCTAATAAACACATAAGAATCAACATGCTTCATAAAAAACATGAAATCCATCCAATTACTCAACACATCAAATAATTCAATTTTTTTAACATGTTCATGCATGAAAATAAATATTACCAAAGTCTTTGAGGCCAGTTGTTGGGAAGACTTATGCAGGATCTTGTTTATTTTCATGTAAATCTAATATTAAACAAATTGATATAAGAAAACCTAGAACATGTTTCTATAATTGAATTTAAATATAGATAATGATAAGAACACTTACATTATACGCAACGAAATATATTAGTCTTTCCTTCAGTTTCTCTAACCCTTGTATCATTTCAGTCGCAGGGTATCACCAAGAAACTGAACCGATCTTCAAATTTCTTCACAGCCTTCCAAAGTATCCTTAGAATCACCTAGACTAGAGTGGGCAATTCTGAACACATGAGATAGATACAAAGAGAAGAAGAAGAAGAGGAGAATTTAGAGGCTTAGAAAATGACTTTTGCTGTAGAAAGAGTCTAAAACTCTAAAGCATCAAAAATAGATCTTCAGATCATCTTATTTCAACTCTCACTTAGCATTCCTTTTATAGGCTCAATTAGGTCATTTATTTTAATTAAAAAATCAATAAAATAATAGATAATATCAGCCATTAGGTCGAAATTATCATGGGCTTTAGGCCCATTGTAATGCCATAAAATCCCAAATGAGGTTTATGGTTGGATTAGTAGGCCGGGAGGACCATAATTCATTTATTATGCCATTAAATTATTATATGCATGCATGTGGGTCCACATTTCATTATAAGGGCATTTTGGTAATTTGGCCCGTTGAGGGCATATTTGTATATTTTGGTGCATGTTTGTTAGTTATGGATGAGATCCCATTATTATGTGGATATGTTCGAGCAATTCGACATGAGACAATCTTAAAATGCAAGTTAGCGGTTTGGTCATAACAGGTTTAAGTTCGGGGCTCGGGGTGAGTCTCGGGATAATTTGGTGATTAGAGCGTTGCTGGGAATTAAAGGGTAATGGGATATGATTTAATTAGTATTTGAGTATGGTGGGAATTGGAGAGTGTTAATTATGATTAACGAGATAGGCGGGAAAGGACGGCTTTGCCCTTGGGGATTGTTAAGAGATGAATTAAGCATGGGGGGTATTTTGGTCATTTGATTTAGGTTATATATAAGTTGAAGGCTGTAGAAAACAGAAAAAAAACAGAGCCTTGTCTTTCATCCCTCACAATCATCTCTTTCTCTTCTCCTTCCTTTGAATTTTGAAGCAAGTTTGGGGATTCAAACTTGGAAATTGAAGCTTGAGGTCTTAGGCTAGTGTTCAGCCATTGAAGAGGATTCGATTCAAGCTTAAGGTAAGGTTTTAGTTCAAATTTATGGTTCCTTGCTTTGTTTTTATGTTAGTTTTGAGATTGAAGTTTTGATCATAGAAATGGGAATTTGATGAGGTTTTGATTTTTTTAAGGCTTAAGTTTTGATGGTTTTATGGTAGATAAGTTGTGGTAATAGTTGGTGGCTATGCTTTGTGATATTGGGAGGGATTTAATAGGTTTTTGAAATGAGTTCGAAAGGGAAAAACAGAGGTTTATGGCTGAGTTTCCAGGTGGGGCCGTGGCCCGTGCTTGGTGCAGGTGAGTGGTGGTGCTGAAGGGCTTGGGGGCCGCGTCGCTTGGGGAGGCGGGTCATGGCACTTGGGGCAAGTGCTTGAGGTTGACACCTCTATTATGGCTGGGGGCCACGGTGCTTGGGGAGGCGGGCCGCGATGCTTGAGGGAAATTGTGGCCAAAGTAGTGTTTCGATCATGGGAACTCAAACCTTAGGCCTCGGGATCGTTCCTACTACCCGGTTTAGTAGGATTCAAGGTCCCGGAGGCTAGGTCTTGGTCCGGGAACCTTTTATTACTCAATTTATTGATGGAATCCCATAATTGGTTATGAACATGTGACCGTCAAGGAACTAAAAGGTTGATCGTTCTCAAGGGTCGTTCTTTTATTAATTCTCGCTAGAACCAGAGGTAAGAAAACTGCACCCCATATGTGACATGCATAGTTATTCATGAGGCATGTGAGTGTTTAAATGTGGACATTGATTGCATATCAAATGCTTAGAAAATATTTCTTACCTGTAAATGGCACTGACTTATTAGTCAGAATCGGCAATGGTGTCAGAACTAGTTGTGAAACTGTGACTTACTAGTCAAGTTCGACAGTAGTACTGAACACTGGTCGTATGTTATTGACTTATGAGTCAATAACGACATAAACATCTTGAATGCAAAGCAAAAAAAATTAGATCTAATCGATATCATCATTGAATGACTCATCATACAACCAAAACTCAAGTACTCATATTTAAAATAAATTAACAAAATACAATCATTTATTTTCTACCAAACAATTCAAACAATTTAAAAATAAAATTCTACCACTTAATGTTGTCGTCGTTTTTCATCAACTTAGAAATGAAGAGCACTAAACACAAAATAATAAAAATAAAGAGGAAACACGCGATTTTTTTACGTGGTTCAGTATTTAAAATCTGCATAGTCCACAAGTCAATGTTATTCAACTATGGAATTCTCTTAAAGCTCTTTGTAAGGGAGCGATTCGGCAGAGTATTCCCAGTGCCAATTTTAGTGTGTTTACAAATGAATTTTCTCCAATCTATTTATAGACTAGTTTACAGAATATCTCCTCTAACATTTCGGGGAGTTATGATTCAAATATCAAAATAAATACAATTAAATGCATATAAATATATAATACTGTTATTCGAAAAACAGGCACGAATGACGTGGCAAGTGATTTTTGGACACGTGGCTGACATCTGGTGGAATTCTGCTAGGGTATCGACCAGTAAAGATATTGCAAGAAAAAGGCGGTTGAGGTTTACCTGCGACCAGTATGGTCGAACATTCCGCGTGTCTCACGATAATTTTATAAAGATCTTAGTCAATCCCGAGATTGACTCCCATGATTTCCTGAGTATCCGATTATTTAGGAAAGAATATCTATAACAAATTAATGTAATCCCCCTTGAGTCTATAAATAGAGAAAGATAGCTCAAGGAAGGGACTTTTGGCTTTCTGATTATATGATATTAGAGTTATCATATTTGATATATCGTTTTGTTCTCCAGAGGTTTGTGAAAATCATTGAACCCTAGTTCTTTGATCACTCCTTTGAATTCTATATCAATAACAGTTCAAGTGGACGTAGGTTGTTACCAGATTCTGGGGCCGAACCATTATAAACTCTTGTGTGCTTTATTGTTTTTGTCATCACATTCATTTCAACGTATTTTTTCACATCAAGCATATTTGACTCCGTGTCAGCAGGCCAAAATCAGGGTCAACATTCTAGTGCTTTCATTGAGAGCTTGATACAGTATCGTTGAAATATTAATGGCGAAAACTACCAAGAAAACCGAACACGCGGCTGGCGTTGCACCATCTCACCCTCCTCCTCCTCCTCCTCCAAACGTGACTGAGGATGAGCCACATTTGGAGTTCGATGAGGAAGAAATGGATTCCGAGACGCTGAGGAATACCCTGGGGGTATTGCAGGATGAACTGGCCAATCTAAGGGCCAGCCAGGAAAGGGCTGTCGAGGTTATGGCGCGGCAGCAACAAGAGATTGAACGATAGCGCCTAGAACTGAGTGAGAGGCAGGCGGAGATGGACCGTCATCAGAGGGAAGCCATGGCAACCCTCGAAGCAGCCCTGCAACTGGCTAGGAACCAGGCTGCACCTGCCTCGCAGCCTGATTAACCTACAAATGGATCGCCCCAGAGGGGTCCTAATCCTAGCCCACCTATCCAGCCCTCGAGCCCCCAAAGGCCCGAGCAGCCACCGGTGCCTCAGGACGATGTCCCGCTAAGGGACCCTGAGGCGCAGCCTCCATCCCAAGCTGGTCGCGGCAATCCCCCGCAACAAAGGCAGAATGGGACCGGGCAGCCGCCTCGTAGTCCTAGACGCCATAGGGGCGACGAGCCAAACCCTCCGAGCAGAGGATAGCGTCCCCCTGGTAACAGAAGGAACTCAGAGTCAAGTTCTGCGGTCCGAGGCCCCCCACGGCATGATAATGCATGGGGACCTACCGACCAACGCAGGCCACCCTCTAACGCTCGGGAGGTTCCAGCCCGGAAGGCAACCGAGGGAACAGTCGATCCCATCATAGCCAATCAAGATTCAGAGATGGCCATGATTATAACGAGGCTGACTCAGGCAGAGGAAACGCCAGTCAGAGGAATGAAGAAAGAGGTGGGGGCAGAAGCCTACCACCTAGGGATGACCAACCCGAGAGACGGGACGCTGGGGGGCAGCCCAGACCAAATAACGTATTCAACCGGCTCGGAGCTAGCGAGCAGTGGAGGAGAGATGGGATTTAAGAGACATACTCAACGATCGCCAGGAGCAGCATGACGAGTACGTCCCCCCAGCACCAGAAGCCCCGGAGATTCCTGGCGCCGTGCAGGCCCAGATAGATGCCCTCAACCAGGCAGTGCAGCAGCTGGTCGGGGGAAGAACATCTTATATTGACCACGATAGGAGAAATGGCACTCCTTTCGTCCAAAGGATAGCTATGGCAGAAACTCCTAGCAAGTTTAAGATGCCTACACTTCCGAACTTTGACGGGTATGGTGACCCGGTATCTCACGTCAACAAGTTTGAGATACAAATGGACATTCAGAAAGTGTTCGAAGATGCTCAGTGCAGGATCTTCCCTGCGACACTTTTTGATGCCGCACAGGAGTTGTTTTTCAAATTCCCTCCTGCAAGTATAGTTTCCTGCGAAATGTTCGTGAAGGAATTTTACGGACAATTCTGTGCAGGTCGTGTGCACCTGACTGAGGCAAATCAGCTGGTCGAAATACGCCAGCAAGATGGAGAACCACTGAAGGACTACGTCCAGCATTTTATGTGTAACGCCCTACTTCCTTAGAGTCATTACTAAGTGAGTTTAAAAACGTGCTTTCATCTCGCTAATCGAGGTTTTAGATTAAACAGTGTAATTAAGCGGTAAATAGAGGAAAAACCTTAGAAATAATAATTTCCATAGAAAATCATAGAAAGTTTACATTTGGGATCCCAAAATACAATTTAGAAATGTTTGCAACATATTAGCTAAACCAAGTCGATTAGACGACAAAATCAGAGTTTATCTACAAGCATCTCTCAAAAAATCCTCTAGCCGTGGCAGCCAGGCTGGCCAAACATGTACACGCTGCCCCACGCCTGCTATACTCACGGTTGGTTGATCTTCTCTTTACCCTTACCTGCACCACAGAGCATCTGTGAGCCGAGGCCCAGTAAGAGAACCCACAACCAGATAACATATGCAACACATATATCACGCATATAAAAAAACCACCAATGGCTAAACACATATGGCCTAGCCGTCCCAGGCGTTTACCAGGCCCTAGGTTCGCGGACCACGCCGTGAGGATATCTTAGGTATCCTTCTAGGGACTCGCCCTGGCAACTCACACTCCACGTGCTCAACGTTGCTCTCGGCCTCTTGCCGTTCTCGGCCTTGCACTCAATGTGCCCAATGCCGTTCCCGGCCCTTCACCGTTCTCGGTCTACACCGATCCTGGCTTAAGCCGACCATTCACATCATAATACACATGACATAACAAGCAAGTATAGAATTCTAGCATAATCAGATAAAGGGCTACGCCCCGTAGTTCTAACATATTGGGCTCGGCCCTGCATATTAATCCATTCAATCACACTGGGCTCAGCCTTGCATATCAGTTCATTCAAACACACTGGGCTCAGCCCTGCACACAAGCTCTATGGGAACAAAGGTTCTCTTACCTGAGTTCCGAGCTTTCTGAGCACCGATGCCCCGAGCACAGTCCTCCAACATGAGCCTCGCCGAGACCCTAGTCACAACACATTAACAATATCCAGTCATCAAGTTCTATTCCAATGAATAACTTCGAACCACAACCCTAACCTCCGAAACCTTGAATTCTATTAATCCGGGTGATAAAATCCATTCCGAGCCTTAACCATTGAATTCCCAAGCCTAAACACCCTTAAAAAAAATGCAAACTGGCACTAAGGGTCGCGGCCCCACCCTCAAGAGCCGCGGCTAGCCTCAAAACAGAGGCTAGCACCACACTGACTCCCACACGGGCCGCGGCGCGCATGAACCTTCTCGGCCTCCCATGGCTACGCGCGCACACGGGCCGCGACGTGTCACGGGCTGACATTTTGACAGCGAAAATGCCCGTGCGGCACCTTGACTCCTCTAAGCCAAGGTCAGCCTTCCAACCATTCGAATAACAATGGGCACATTTTTCGCGCGACCGTGTGCCTCTACACACTTCCGTCTCTCGAACAACTCTCGCTGAGTCATGCTCTCAAGCATCTATGAGTGCAACCATGCATCAAGGCTATCTAGCCAAGACACTCACACTTTCCATAGGTTCTCACTATGGCAAGGAAAATCCCAACACCAATGCTCACCCAGACATTCGCAAGTCAAGGTAGCATGTGTGCCTAAGAGCCAACACCAAGCTGACGTGCCAACACCTCCCATCATGTCCCATTCGATACTATCCGATTAGCTCACGTCACAGACCAAGGACTCCCATACGTCCATGGTCCAATCCTCAAGGCACCGTACCATCATGCATGTTGGCAGGCCCTCGAGACTGGCTGCCAGACTAGTAGCATACACTGGACCTCTGTCCTACTCAAGCATAGTGCACCCTCCAATGCTTGCATGCTAACAAGTCCCACGAATGACTTCCCGTGCCATCTCGTGTCGAGATTCGTGGCCATGGCGCACCACGACATCTCTCGAGGGTTTGGGCCACGTTCCATGCAAGCGGCATCCCGGCAAGCCAAGGGAACCGTACCCTTAAACCTCTGGCAGCACACTTCGACGCACTACCGGGGCGGCCCGGTAATGTCCATGAGTACTCCTACTCATGGAGACATATGAGTCCCCTCGTGGTCCTCATATGCCCGCCCTACTAGTCCTCCCAACTAGTAGTAGCTCACTTGATGCACCTGCGCCAGGGGGTGGTGGAGAGCTGACACCAGGTGCTCCCCCTACAAAGAGCCTTCTGAGCTTTTAGCCTTCTACCAGGAACATATATGATTTTCGCTTGGGAGACATATTTGGCTTCCAGCTCGCCAATTCTCCGAATCTCCCAAATCCGATCATACCATTGCGTTCATTGACCCTTCAATATGGAACCTACCAAGTCCCGTCCATTTCCGGGCAATATTGAAGATATTTACGAAAATGCCACTGCCGTACAAACTAGGCATCAGCATGCTCACCAGCCTGCACCCTCGCGTGCGCATCTGACCGAGCGCCATCCTAGCTTGTAACATGCCATCAAGGCTGGCATGTTACACGACGCACTCCTCCTAGGGCCACAGCGCTCCACACCGAACCCAGATTTTCCACCATTTTTCCACACCTTTCCTCAAGCCAATTCACATAAAACTCACTTATCTAACTCAGATATTTAACACATATACTCCAGCTCAATAACAACACCAAAACCCATCAAAATCTACTCCAAAACCCAACTAAAATACTTAAGAACATATCAAACTTAACTAGCATGCAACTCTTACAAACCAGCAGCAAATTAAGCATAATCCTATAATTAAAACTTACCCTCTTGCTGAACTCAATCCTTGAAGTTGATCCTCACTTCCCCAAGCTTCAAGCTCCCAAGTTTCCTTAGCCCAAATCCTTGCTTAAACTAGCTTACACCAAATTCCCTTGAGTTGTTTCTTAGAGAGTGAAAGAGAGAGATGAAAATGGTAAGAGATGTTATCCTTAGCTGAAAACAGAGATATAAGTCGGTTTCCCCAAGCTTCTAATTAATTCCCCCTTTTGTTTTATTCAACTTAAGTCTATGTGGTTACCTCAAGGCTTGGGGTACCAAAACGTCCCCGAGGGCAAAATGGTAAATTTCCCCTAGACATTCTATCCTCAAATATATCTCCAAATATTTATTTTCATGCCCCAATAATCCCATAACACTCCTAGTACCCAAATTACCCCTCGACTCGCCCCGAGTCGGAATCTCAACCCCGTTGTGACTCTCTGGCTAACCGCTCCCCAAGACTGTCTCGGATCGTGCTGCGTAGACATTTCACATATATATAACATATATCACATTCATTTCACATATATATAACATATATCACATTCATGCCCCTAATATCCAGACGGGGCCCACATGCACATTTAACTCACTAAACATGTATCACTATCATATATCCACATTAATTCACCCATTAACACATTAAAGCATAATAAATCATTTATTGCCCTCCAGGCACACTAATCAAGGCCCTAAGACCGATTAGAAAACTCAGGTCGTTACATTATGCGAGCAGCTGCTCGGGCAAAAACAGTGAGAGACGAAGGCAAGATGATGGCCATAACTGCAGGGGTTAAGCGTCGCACGCCTCTCTGGGACAGCCTCAGAAAACATGGGGTCAGAACTACCCAAGAATTTTTGGATCGAGCTAATCGATATATCAAGCTCGAGGATGCCATCGCCAATGAAGGGAAGCCCCCAGGCAAGGAAAATGGGATAGCCGAGCCCGCCAAAGCCACCAATGGGTCAAAGCCCAACAGCAATGGCAAAGGCAACGGGAATGGCAATGGCAATGGCAAGAATGGGGGGAAACGGCCACACAATGAGCCATCCACCTTTGACAATAAACGAGCCAAGGGTAATTGTTATGAACCTCGGTTCACTAACTACACTGCCCTTATTGAGTCTCAGGGAGAGGTTTATCAGGCCACGAGTTCCAGTGTGCCTTATAAGAAACCTGCCCCCATTCGAAAGGATATTTCGAGAAGAGATACTACCAAGTTCTGTCGTTATCATAACGACTATGGACATGATACCAATTAATGCAACCAGCTGAAGGATGAGATCGAGTTCTTTATTAGACAAGGACACTTGAGAAGGTATATACGGGCCTCGGGAAATTCCCAACGAGAAGCTCCAGGTGGCAACGAGCAAGCGCCCACACGCCAACGCTCGCCACCTTTGCAGCCTGATCCTGTAACTGGCACATTGTTAACCATCTGTGGAGGCCCGCACCTCGCGGGAAACAGTGGAAAGGCCAGGGAACGATATGCTCAGACTCTGCGCCACGACCAGGACATCGAGATGATGACTGTGGACGACCACGCGCCAAAAAAGGCTCGGTCAAAAGAGGGTGAAATAACCTTCTCTAATAGCGACGCACAACATGTCCAGTTCCCACATTCCGATCCACTATTCGTGGATATCCAAATGGCCAATATGATGGTGAAAAGAGTGCTAGTTGACACAGGAAGTTCAGTGAACATCCTGTATAAATCTTCGCTGGAACGCATGAAGTTGTCCGTTAAGGACTTGGATCCCTGCAACCAAACAATATACGGCTTCTCTGGTGACAGCAGGTACAGCGCCTGCTACCAGGACATTACTCGCTACTTTCATAGTAGTCGATTGTCCCTCGGCATAAAATGCGGTCATTGGAAGGCCTATACTAGTTGATCTTTGAGCCGTTACCTCAGTATGGCACTTAGCCATGAAATTCCCGACAGACGCAGGGGTAGGACGCGTGTTGGGAAATCAGAGGGAGGCCAGGGAGTACTACAATGCCTCAGTCACGAAGGCGAAGAAGGGAACGTCAAAGAGCACTCCCTCAGATAGGTTGCAGATGGCTATTGCTACACAAGCCCAATCCGGTGATGAAGTCACCAAATAGGGTGTTGCCCAAAGTGAGGATAAAGATTTAGATCCTTGATTTGGGGATTTTGAGGGAAATGTTGGACCCGTCGAGGACCTGGAAGAGGTCCAACTTGACGAAAAAGACCCGACCAGAGTTGTGAAGGTCGGGAAAAACTTAGAACCAACCACGAAGCATGCACTGGTGGAGTTTTTGCGGAAGAACCAGGAAGTCTTTGCCTGGTTGCACAAAGACATGGTTGGGATAGATACTGCAGTTATCAGCCATGTCCTGAACATAGACAAGAGTTTTCCACCCGTGCAACAGAAAAGAAGGCTGCTCGATAAGGATCGGTCAAGAGCCTTAACAGAAGAAGTTGAAAGATTAAAGGAGAATGGGTTCATCAGGGTGGCATTTTATCCATCGTGGGTCTCTAATCTAGTGCTGGTTCCCAAGCCTAAAATCCTAACGGCAAATGGCGAACCTGTGTGGATTTCACAGACCTCAATAAAGCCTGCCTGAAGGATTGCTTCCCACTCCCAAGGATCGACCGGCTGGTCGATGCGACTGCAGGACATGAGATCCTCTCCTTCATATGCATACTCAAGTTACAATCAGACTAGTATGCATCCCCTTGATGAGGATCACACCAGCTTTCGGACCGATACGGGATTATACTGTTATAAAGGGATGCCCTTCGGACTGAAAAACGCAGGTGCGACTTACCAGCGATTGGTTAACCACATGTTTAAGGAGTTGATTGGAGTAATCATGGAGGTGTACGTGGACGACAGGCTGGTAAAGTCGAAAAAAGCAGAAGGACATGTGAAGGATTTACAAGAGTGTTTCGATGTATTGAACAAGTACCAGATGAAACTAAATCCTCTCAAATGTTCCTTCGGAGTTGGATCAGGGAAATTTTTGGGGTTCATCATTAATTCAAGAGGAATCGAGGCCAAACCCGACAATATAAAAGCCCTGATCGACATGAAATCACCAGAGAGGATCAAGGATGTACAAAGTTTAACTGGAAGAATTGTCGCCCTAAGTAGATTCATTTCCAAGTCAACAGATAAATGCGTCCCTTTCTTTGATTTACTTAGCGGCAACAAGAAGTTTGAATGGACAGGAGACTACGAGCAGGCTTTCCGATCCTTAAAGGCCCATATGGCACAGCCTCCTATTTTATCAAAGCCTATCGAAGGAGAAACTTTTTTCATCTACCTGGCGATCACCGAAGTTGCTGCTAGTGCGGTACTAGTATGAGAGGAAGAAGGCGTACAAAATGCGGTTTACTATGTAAGCAAGAGGCTAATTGGAGCAGAGTTGAGGTATCCTCCCATCGAGAGGTTAGCTTATTGTTTAATCTTGGCCTCAAGGAAGCTACGTCCTTACTTCCAAGCCCATCCCATCACAGTCTTAACTGACCAGCCCCTTCGGCAAGTCCTCCAAAAACCAGAGGCGGCTGGGCGTTTATTAAAATGGGCAGTCGAACTAGGGCAGTTCGATATTACATATTCCCCACGAGCAACAGTAAAAGGACAAGTCTTGGTTGATCTTATTGCGGAGTTCACTGAGCTCCCAGATAATGAACAGTGTGAAAAGCCTAGTGCGCCTGAGCCCCAAGATGAAGCTCCTTCGTGGAAGTTATTCACGGATGGATTGTCCAACGAATCTCACGCGGGAGCAGGAGTGATTTTGATAACGCCGGAAGGGCATCGATTTCACTGCGCCATTAGGTTTGACTTCACAGCGTCGAATAATGAAGCCGAATACGAAGCACTCCTCGCTGGATTAAGATTGGCAAAAGACATGAGTATAAAGGTGCTGGTTATTTACAGTGATTCACAGCTGGTAGTGAATCAAGTTCTAGGGGAATATCAAGTACGAGGCCTCAAAATGGTGGCCTACTTGAACAAAACTAGAGATCTGTTGGCTCAATTCAAGAAGTATACCCTCCAGCAAATAC
The DNA here is from genome assembly GCF_963169125.1 of Humulus lupulus. Taxonomy (NCBI): domain Eukaryota; kingdom Viridiplantae; phylum Streptophyta; class Magnoliopsida; order Rosales; family Cannabaceae; genus Humulus; species Humulus lupulus. The sequence continues at coordinate 24,654,123 of NC_084794.1, read as the reverse complement.
CTCGGGATCAGAATTCGAATGCAGATACCTTAGCCAAACTCGTAAGTGCGAAAGATGCTAACACTTTGAATATTGTGCCAGTAGAAAGATTGAGCGAGCCAAGCATACGAGCAAATGAAACCAGTATGGAAATCTGGATGGGAGACACATGGATGGCGCCTTACTTGGAATATCTTACAAATGGTGTACTACCGGCAGATAGGAACAAAGCCAGAACTCTTCAAAGGCAGGCTGCTAGGTATATACTGGTCGATGGTGTTCTATACCGAAGAGGATATTCCATGCCACTGCTCAGATGTATTACACCAGAGAAATCTAAGGAGCTGATGAGGGGAGTACATGAAGGCTTCTGCAGGGATCACGTTGGGGGGCAAAGTTTGGCAAAAAAGATTCTGAGGCAGGGCTATTTCTGGCCGACTATGAACGAAGACTCAATGGAGTTTGTGCGAAAATGCAATAAGAGTCAGAGATTTTCCAGGATCCCGCGCACAGCTCCCAACAAGTTAAAACAGATGCAGAGTCCTTGGCCTTTCGCAGTATGGGGTATAGACTTGATTGGATCCCTGCCAACAAGGAAAAGACGGAGTGAAGTACGCAGTCGTAGCAGTCGACTACTTCACCAAATGGGCCGAAGCTGAGCCACTCGCTACCATAACGACAAAAAAAGTTCTTGACTTTGTCATCAAGAACATTGTTTGCCGATATGGTTTGCCTCACAAAATTGTCTCAAACAACGGCACCCAGTTTGACAGTGACTTCTTCACAGACTTCTGCGGAAGGCACAAGATCATTAAAAGCTTTTCTTCAGTCGCGCATCCACAAGAAAATGGGCAAGTCAAAGCAGTGAATAAAACGCTTAAGGACACCCTAAAGAAAAGACTTGAAGACGCTAAAGGAGCATGGCCAGAACAGCTGCGTGAAGTACTCTGGTGGTATAGAACTTCTCACTGAACAGCGACAGGTCATACCCCGTTTTCCTTAGCATACGGGTACGAAGCTATGTTACCTGTCGAGTTAAATCCCCCCTCACACCGACGCATTACATACGACCAGAACCAGAATAGCCAACTGATGATGGAGTCCCTAGACTCAATTGAGGAGATACGAGAAAGAGCCCAACTCCGAGTCGCTGCATACCAGCAAAAGGTCGCCCGGTATTTTAATTCAAAAGTAAAAGAAAGGAAATTCAACGTCGGTGACCTAGTTCTACGACGAGTTTTCTTAAATACCTGCAACCCCACTGCTGGAGTGCTCAGACCAAACTGGGAAGGACCTTACCAGATTGAAGAAGTCCTTCATCCGGCACCTACAAACTTGCACACTTGAATGGAGATCTCGTTCCACGCTATTGGAACGGTGAACACATGCGCAAGTACTACCAATAAACAACCCTTTTTAAAGAATTGGCTTGTATTAATTTTTACTTTTTACAAGTTTCGAAAAAGGGTTAGCCACGTTGTATGGCTAATCGCTTATAAGTGTAAGATCTTTCTAAGATCACTCGTAAAGACATGTTTAGTCCATTTTTAACACGAGATTATAAGGGACTGTGCGCAGCCAGTCATACTTGCCAACCTTTGTAAATTTATTTTTACAAGTATTTGTTCATTACGTGTGTTGTTTTGCTGTATTATAAGTGTTATGTATACTATCGAGTAGTAATGTTCGCACAGGTCGTGGTCAAGGCAAGTGACCAAGGACCTAAAGCTCCTCGATCACTTGGGGGGCATATAAGGTACATCGTTAGCAAAGCATACCAAAAGGTATGTAAACACATGAACAAAATGAGTGAAAGCATGCTACGGTACTTAGAGTATTTTTCCAAAATTTGTATTTTGTTAAATCAAGCCAAAGTACTATGCTAAGTTCGGTCATGCGAACAGATGTTATAATAAAAAAAGAAATATTATAATATCATAAAGCATTCTTTTACACCGCAAGCATCACTGCTTGGATGTAATTGTTTAAAGTAAAAGGGAAAGTTTGCTGCCCGTGCAGCAAATTTAAGAATAAAAATTTAGTCTTTACATCACGACCCGTGGGTCGTGTAATTGAAGAAAGATAAAAAGAGAATAAGTTTAAGGAGCAGTAGGAGTAGTAGGGTCTTGCTCAGCAGTCTGGTTGACCGCACCCTCAACAACTCCTCCTTCCTCTGCGTCAGTGGCCGGCTGGATGCTTGGGGAAGCAGGGACCCTTGCTCTTTCTTCTTCTGCAGCCAATCAAGTAGTACAACGGGCCAACTCAGCATTCCTGGCATCCTCTGGAAGGTAGTTAAAGTTGCCACCCCGGTTGTGTTTCCAAAAGTCGTAGAAACACCGAAGTGTCGCATTCTTGTACCTCTCCAGATCTTTAGCATTAGTAAGCTTCAGCTACTCCACCTGGCTCTCAAAAACAGCTATGGCCTTGTCCTTAGTAAGGAGCTCCTCCCTAAGCCTCTTGACTTCATGATATTGGGTCCGACTGGATTCCTGGAAGTCCTCCTTCTACTTCTTCAAAGCTGCCTGAGAAGCTTCAGCCTCTGCCAGCTTTGCCACCACAGCATCCTTTTGCTGGGTGACCACCTCCAACTCCCCAGAGTGCCTGGCTTCTGCAGCCTGAAGCTCCTCGGTGGCTTTCACCTAGAACTCCTAGACGGCCTTTGCCCGAGCCTATTCGATGGTAACCAAGGCACGGGTGCGAGCGACAGTTATTGTCAGCATGGCCTGCAGTCAAGGAAATAAAAGTTAGACTATACTACAAAAAGGAGAAGTAAAATCCAAGAGGAAAAATACTTACACTGGCCACTTCGTTAAGAGCCCGGTTAAGGATCTGGTCAACCCCCATACTCTCAGCTTCAGCCATTGCCTCCCTGCAACGGTCGTGCTTTAAGATATGAGCAAGGCGATCTTTAGCTGATCGCAGGGAGCGGTTTGAGAGCTTGGTCCCAAGAAGCTCTGCTTGCGGGGTGTGCTCCCTTTGGGCCGCTGGTGAAGGGTTGGCAGCAAGGGCAGCCTCCTTCTCGGTAGGAGCAGAAGGTTGGGCAGAAGCTTGTACAGTAGGCACATCCTTGGAAGGATCATCTATTCGACCCTTCTTGGTTGGGGGTCCTTGGCTTGATTCGCCATTGTGCCTCCTGGATGATTTCCGTCGAACCAGGGGAACTTCTTCTTCCTCCTGAGCCTGATACATATCAAAAATGTTGGGAGCAACCATCTCTGCGTATAAAGAAAAATATGCAGACATTAAGATAAAGGCGGATGAAAATTCATGGTAAAACAGAAAAGAGATCATAAAGTTTAATACTCGAGCTACAACTGCTGGTCGCTATACTACTGACTCTATTAGTCATACACTCACTATCTGGCACGAAGAAGTCTGGCCCTAGATTTGGAGTATACGTAAAATTGTCGTCCCCGTCAAACAAATGACAGGGAATTGGCAAGCTATTTAAAAGCAAGATAACAATATCGTTTTCATCGGAAGATTCATCCAGGTCTATAATAGACTCTGTTTCCTTTTGCTGGCCTCTTTGCTGAAGGGGCACCAGTGGGTTCCCTGATCGTAACCCCCGTTGGCCTCTTGCGGGGACGAGACACTGGGGGTTGCTGCTCGGGATCCCCCTCGGCCGTGGTATCTGCTATCACAGGTCCTCTTGTTTCATGGCATAGAGCTAGGAGGCCAGATAACCTCAGATTTTCATCAGTGACCAGGGACTTAACGCTTTTTTCAGCGTCTGCCATCCTGGCCAGTGCGTTGGACCTCAACACCATGTCTAGTGTTGGGTTCGGACGTAAACATGGTCCTGAAAGGCACATTATACTTTAGAGAAGTGCAGAAGAATGTGCTAAGGAAAAGTATCGACCAGTGAAAGTAGCATTTACCTCTTCAAGCGAAGGCCAAGTTGTTCGTAGTCATATCTGGCGTGAGGAAATACTCTCTACTGTATTGCCCCATGTTGGAAATGAAAGTAGTCTCACTCAGGAACGTTCGTCTTGTTTCCTGGTGATAAAGATGAAAGAAGCCCGTCCCATATTGTTGAGGGTTGGACTTAAGGTCAAAAAGGAAATTGACCTTATGAGGGGTAGGTTCTGGCCATTTTTTGAGTTTATAGAGGATATAGAGTGCAGCCAGCATTCTATATCCGTTTGGAGTAATTTGAAAGGGGGCGACACCGAAATAGTTGGCCACCCCTTGATAGATTGGATGTAGAGGGAGGATAGCTCCCGCCTTTATGTGATACCTAGACCAAGCGCTACAGACACCCCCTGGCAGGTTAGCTCTTTGGTCAGCAGCAGGGATTGTAAGGTTAACCCCTTTAAGAGGATACTTCCTGCGATAATTAGCAAGCATCCGGGGAGTCACTTGGCTGGTAGGGGAGAGATACCACTCGACATCAGGAATGTTTTGATGCCGAGGGCGGGCCCTGACTTGGATACGAGGGTCTGGGGCAGCATTTTCTCGACCGCTGGTCGAGGGAACCTTAGCCTGTGAATCAGGCTGGGCAAGAGAATTCGGACTATTTTCAGGGTCAAGTCTTTTCTTGCCTAAGGACTTAGAGCGGGTCATTTGAGGTGGTGATGGATGAGGTCTAGAAGAAACTTTGGAGAACTGAATCTCATGAACTCGGTCGGCAGGTTGTTCTTCGCCTTCAAGCAGCTGGGCAAGAAGATCGTCGTCGATGGGCCGCTCATCTCCCCACAAATCTGGCATTAAAATCTGCGAACAGAAGAATGGGGAGGTGAGGATGAAGAATTTTGAAAGTTTTTTAGAATAACGCTGGTCGAGTATAAAATTTTAGCTTTTATACAACAACATTCTAACAAGAAACTAAATTTTTTGCACGAACAGTTTGAAAAACAGATCAAAAGTGAAAGCAAAAAGTTTTTTTTTTTTTTTTGAAAAAGCTTTTTCAACTCCTTTTAGGGCGGGAAAAACTTGGTTTTTCAGCAAGCATAAAAATCGAATTTTTATTTCGGTTTTACGTCCTAAAGTCGTGATCTCAACTATCAAGCTAACTCGTAACTCCTTAGTGGCAGAGAAATATCAGTCAATAAGTTATCACCCATTAAAACCCCCTACTGACATGCATCTCAACCCAGAAGTGAATGAACCCCATAGACAGTCTAAAGAAGCATGGACGGCAAAAATATAAGGCATAAGAGTCCAGAAACTTACCAGGATAAAGGTCGAGGAGATTTGAGAAAATTTTCGGGCGTCAAAGAACTCACAGACTGAATCTTGGAACGCCGAAGGACGATCTCTAGATGAAAATGGGGGCTCTGGTGTTAGGGTTTCTTGAAGGAGTAATGGCTTGCGTAAAAATAAAAGGGAAACTTTGAAGGGACTATATATATATATATTTGTCCGTAGCATTAAAGGGAAGTAATCATCAGTTTCCCCTTTTTTCAAAGCATGGGGAAGGGTGATAGCCGTTGAAAGATTACTTGGGAAACGAAAAGCCGTGATTAGACAAGGGTAGGTTGCTTTTTCCAAGATTGCACGAATTGTTCTGAGAGGTGCGGTGGGGTAACCGAAGGGTCGCTTCCTCAAAAGTTTATTTATTGCTCGTAATAAATAAACTTGGGGGGCAAATGTTATCCGAAAAATAGGCACGGATGACGTGGCAAGTGATTTTTGGACACCTGGCTGACACCTGGCGGAATTCTGCTAGGGTATCGACCAGTAAAGATATTGCAAGCAAAAGGCGGTTGAGGTTTACCTATGACCAGTATGGTCGAACATTCCGTGTGTCTCACAATAATTTTATAAAGATCTTAGTCAATCCTGAGATTGACTCCCATGATTTCCTGAGTATCCGATTATTTAGGAAAGAATATTTGTAACAAATTAATGTAATCCCCCTTGAGCCTATAAATAGAGAAAGATAGCTCAAGGAAGGGACTTTTGGCTTTCTGATTATCTGAGATTAGAGTTATCCTATTTGATATATCGTTTTGTTCTCCAGAGGTTTGTGAAACTCATTGAACCCTAGTTCTTTGATCACTCCTTTGAATTCTATATCAATAACAGTTCAAGTGGACGTAGGTTGTTACCAGATTCTGGGGCCGAACCACTATAAACTCTTGTGTGCTTTATTGTTTTTGTCATCACATTCATTTCAACGCATTTGTCCACATCAAGCATATTTGACTCCGTGTCAGTCGGCCAAAATCAGGGTCAACAAATACGCATGTAAATCCCATGATATTCGGGATTCATTAACAGATTACAACAAATCCCTTAGATATAGGGATTTTTAAATAGTAACCGCGTCCACACTTGGCCATCGACCTCACACGTTCGACTTACATATCTTCGAGATCAGAAAATCATCATGAGCTTGTCAACTGATTAAGTATCTTTATCGAGGTCGTCCCCTCCGAGCTTGCAATATTCAGACTCGAACCTTCTTAACTGATGCTAATACAAACAAACCCGGAAAATTAAATAAGTATTAAACCCCTGTCACTGTAACTTCGAGCTTGGCTCGAACATTCGAGATCGTGTGGTTCCGAGCTTACCATCTACAACGTCGTCATTTTAATATTGAAACGAGACTGTCAAACTCAATTCTCATTAATGCTAATCTCATGACTAATTTGCTTATTTCAAGCTTACACTTTACGAGCCTGACTTTTGAAATCAAAAATTTCTATTCTCGAAATTTGGGTGTAACACTTAACAATTAACAATTAATTTAATATAATCAACAATTATTATTAAAAAAAATGGTGTGCTACAATTTTCTTGGGCTAAGCTCAAGAGGCAAGAGGTGATTATTTCTATAGTCAAAAGGACCAAAATGTATTTGTTTCAACAAATGCGACCTTCGTTAAGCATTACTATATGACTAACTATAAACCTCGGAGCAAGGTAGTTTTGGAGGAACTCACAGCTGATCAAATTCCATACACATCATCATCATCATTAAATGATAAGTGAAAATCGAAGAGACAACTGTTCTTGAAAAGGAACCACCAAGTGCAACGTCGTAGTGGGAGGATTGTGAGACAACCTGTTCGCTATGAACATGAAACACACGTCCTTGTTTTTTACACAGATAAGGATGATCCATTAACCTTTAAAGAGGCAATGAAAGATCGTGAAAAGGAAAAATGGCAAGAAGCCATGAACCAAGAAATGAAATCTATGTATTCCAATTCTTTTTGAGACCTTGTAGACACACCTGAAGATATCAGGGCCATTAGGTGCAAATGGATCTTCAAGAAGAAAAGAGGTGCAGAAGGAAAAATAGAGACCTTCAAAGCAAGAATTGTAGCCAAAGGGTACACTCAAAAAATGGGTGTCAATTATGACGAAACATATTCTTAATTGCCATGCTAAAGTCCAAACGCATCCTCTTATCCATAGTCGCCGCCTACGATTATGAAATATGGCAGATGGATGTCAAGACAACTTTTATCAATTGTTATCTTGATGAGAGCATTTATATGGTACAACTAGAAGGGTTCGTGAAGAAAAAGGAAGATCATAAGATGTGAAAGTTGCTAAAATCTATGTATGGATTGAAGCAAGCATCTAGATCATGAAACATCACCTTTGATGAGACAACTAAAACATATGGCTTCGAACAAACTGTCGACGATGCATGTGTATAAAAATATGTCAAAAGGAAAAGTAGTGGTTTTCTTAGTTCTTTACGTGGATGACATCCTTCTCATTGGAAACGATGTAAGGACACTGTCAAACTTAACGAAGTGGTTAGCTAAAAAGTTCTGAATGAAAGATTTGGGCGAATCAAGCTATGTTTCAGGAATCCAAATCCTAAGGGATAGGAAGAACAAGCTCTTGGCACTTTCTCAACCAAATTATATAGATAAAGTGCTTGAAAGGTTCTCAATGGAGAATTCTAAGAAAGGCCAGTTACCGACCAGACATGGAATTGCTATATCCAATGAGCAATGTTCGAAGACTCCTCAGGAAGAAGAGGACATGAGAAAATATCCCTATGCTTCAGCAGTTGGGAGTCTTATGTATGCTATGTTGTGTACTAAGCCTGACATATGTTATGCAATGGGAATTTTAAGTCGTTATCAATCAAATCCTGGTTTGGAACACTGGATTGCGGTAAAGCACATTCTCAAGTATCTTCGGAGAACGGTAGATTATATGCTTATATATTCAGGGGGTGAGGTAAACCCGACTAGATACAATGATTCTGATTTCCAATCAGACAAAGGCAGTAGTAAATTGACGTCTTGATCAAGATTCACTCTTGATGGAGGAGTTGTAGTCTAGAGAAGTATCAAACAATCTAGTGTTGCAGATTCAACCATGGAAGCTCAGTATATAGCGGCTTGTGAAGCAACTAAGGAAGCAGTTTGGCTTAGGAAGCTCTACACTAATTTGCAAGTGGTTCCAGATATGGAGAAGTCACTAATCATGTACGATAGCTAACTCAAAGGAATCTAGAAGTCAGAAGAGAGGAATCATATAGAAAGGAAATACCTTCTGGTAAGAGAGATTGTACAACGAATTGATGTTAGTGTCGGAAAAAAACCTGGCACATCTGTTCACCAAGACACTTTCTACAAAGTCGTTTATGGGTCATGCACACAATATGGGATTGAGGGAGATGCTTCACTTGCTTTGAGGGAAAGTGAGAGATTATTAGGGTTTGTGCCCTAAAAGCATGTGAAAAGACATTTTATTCAAATAAAATTACATTTTTATTATATTTGAATGTTATAATTATTGTTTGAATAATTTATATAAATATCATAAACTTCCACATTCATTTATAAGAATACAATCTTGTATGCGTATGAGAGATGTAAGATCATTTATAACAAATAAAATAGTCAACAACGTATTAAAGTACGAAATCTTTAATTAATGGTTGCTAGTACAATTTACAAAGCATATGGGATGTGAGTAGTCTAGATTAAGATTACTGATGTGGATAGACATCTTGGTAAATATATTTTATATAATAGTTACTATATATGATAGGACTGATGTAAATTAATTATCTTTATAAACTTACCGTTTGCCATAAATATTTAATTCATATCTTAATAGGTTATCATTTGTAGATCAATCTAAATCATGAGTTATCTTGAACTCCTGTTTATGTTTATTGGGTCTTTTCATTCATTCATTAAGGTTTGGGACTAATGACTTTTCTTTTGGAGATTCAATATCATGAATGGCTGGGAACATCATTTTACAATAATGGAATTCATGCTTTCCTAATGGATCTAATATTGGTTCCCTTAAAGGTTAATTATGGGGCTAAATAGTTATTGAGCTCAGGTCTATAATGTGATTATAGATAATTATTAATTGGTGAATTAATGGTACTTAAGGAACAAGAGGTAATTAGAAGGTTACAACGGTAATTCTTGACGAACTCTAATTACTGAACCAATAAATAGAGGACAAAACTACATTTATTGATTATATCAATGGACTACAAGAGAAAACTCTGTAAATATAATTCTATAATTACTTAGAGTGAAATTCCATATTTATAGTGGAGTAATAATGAAATTTATAAACAAGATTATTTATCTAAAGAGTTTAATTAATAATTTGGTTTATTAGAGCTTCATATTATAGGTTCATGGTCTCCGAGTTACATTTGTCCTACACTGTCGAGGGTAAGGATGTCATAGGCAACATTAATGGAGAAAAGAACTAAATTGTAAAAGAATTAATTTTCCAGGACTAAGTAATAATTAAGTGTAATTAATTAATTATATAACTAATTAGTTTTTATTTGAAAAACTTTATATTAGTTCAAATAAATATTAATCAGTGTTTCAATTAATATTTAAGAGAGTTAATTATTTTGTTAGTGTGAGATAATTATTCAAAATGATAGTTTTTAAAATAAGTTAATTTTGAATTAACTAATATTTATTTTTTGGAATAAATATATTGTTTTAAAATTAATTAAACAAACAAATAAAAAAAATTAGGGAGGCAATATAGTGGTGCCACTTTGTGTCCCAGCTATCCTTGGAATTTGAATTTTGAATTTCAAATAATATTTGTTTATTTAATTATTATTTTAAATTTGATTTAAATAAATAATTAAATTAAATTATAATTGTAAAAGACCATTATATCCCTTAGTAACTAATGATTTTTAGATGGTGTTAAACTTAGGGGAACGTAAATGCTTACTTTGCCACTTAAAAAAAATACTAAGTCAAAATTCAAAAGTAAAATCATACTAATCATCGCTTGGTTGGCATGGTGGTGGGGGCACCCCTTCTTTATCAAAGAGGTGCATGGTTTGAACCCCAACATTTATATTTGTACATATATATTTACACACATAGGTATCTGTTCCCTAATGGTGGTGGTGTTGGTCCCCCTTCGTGGTGGTGGGGTTGTTGTTGTTGTTGTTGTCCCCCCTTGCGGAGAGGTTCGCCATTCCTTCCCCCTATGGATGTTTTTGATAGGCTATGTCAGATTAAATAGTTGTATAATAGTTGTATATAGTATTAGGGATCATCAACATGTTATGTACTGTCAATGTACACTTATATTGTAACATGTAATGATATTAAAAAAAATCATACTAATAAGAAAATGATTGGGCAAATCCACTCATTGTTGGACTGTATATTAAAATAAAATAAAAATAACTAACAACACAATACGTTATGCTTATTCTAAAAATAACGACACAAAACTCCACGTGTAAGGTTTAACAAGAACATGTAAGCATTTACTTTATTCCAAAGATTCCCCAAACAAGTTCAAACACCATCACCAAAAAAAAATGTTGAGAATAAATCTTGACATGCAAAATATATGTCTCAATAAATGAAACTCATTTTTTTGGGAAGATTGTTAGAGAAACTTTATGTTATACTCTATTTTGTATTATCTTATTTGAGTGCTTAAAAAATATATTTTATTAATTATTTATACTAAGGATATTGGCTTTATAAATACTTTAATTTATGCAATAATTCTAGTTAAATACTTAACTTTTAATTTTGGCATCAAAAACGATTTACGTACACTTTTAGCTGCACCTAGATACTCAACGCTAATTTTTGTCTTTAAGCACTGACATGGCAGCACATAATTAGTCCAAATGAAGCACAAATTTATTTATTATTTAAAAAATGAATTAAAAAATTTGAAATTACAATTTTCTTTTTTAAGCTAAATCATTTAAACACTTGATTATTATTTTTTAAAATGAAGTCAAAATTTTGAAAAATCAACTTTAATATATAAGAAAATTAAACTAAAAAAAACTTAAATTCATAATTTATTTTATCTCATAATCTTCATCCTATCTAACATAAAACTCAAAATCTAATTATATTCATGTCTTCAAATCAAAACAAATAAATATTTTTCATTTTTTAAAAAAAAATATTACACATTAACAACATAAATTTACCAAAAAATCTATTATTCTTCCTCAACAAATTTTCTCCCAACTGACACCATAAAACCCCAAAAGTCATTGTTCATATTCTTCACCGCTTGTCTCTAACCTCCATCACACATCACAAATCTTCAATATACACATTTATAGTAAATCTCTACAAATTTATAATCTATGATCACAAACGTTATAGAAAAAAATCATAAACAAGTTGCTTCAAATATATAAAAAACAAATTTGATGCCCAACAAACTTGCCCAAATCTAACCACTGTTGAACCATCCTACCAACCAAGTAAGCATCCATGTCAAACACTCCACTAGCAAGCCATCCTCCCCAACTTCGTCAATGTTCGCCCCATCGAAACTCTATTTGTGTTCATCCTCGTCAATAATCCACGAACCAATCCAGATTCGCTTCATTGCTCCTTGCCGTGATTTCGTTGCCTAGCCTTGTCGATCCATCGCCTAGCTGCTTCGCCATCCCCAGCCTTAGTTCATCGCCCTTAGTCTTGTTGCCACCCTTAGCCTTTTCGTAGCCCCTAGCTTGATACTTTTAGTTTTTGGTGAAAGTGTTGTGTTTGTATAAATGGTTTTAGGGTTAATTTGTTTTGTTTCAATTTTAAGTCTATTTTAATTTAGTTTATGTTTTTTTAATTTAAATTTGTTGGAGTGTTTGATTAAATTTTAAAAAAATAATAAATATGATTCTCTCCCGAGAACTATTACACCTACCAAATCGTGCCCCCAAATTTTTTGCACTGTTAAAAATTCTCTCTAAATTATACTTACTATTGAGTTTTGAGATTTTTATTAGATTTTGTCCTATATGATTTATGAAAAACTAATTTCGCATTTTTGGCACTAATGTGGACTCAAAAAAAAATTTAAAAATCATTTTAATTATAACTAATTAAAATGGAATTAAAATAAATGTCCCGATATCTTTAAACTAATTGGTCAAACATATATTTTCTTAAAAAAATAATTTTAAATTAAAAAGAAAATTTAATTAATAAAAACAAAATAATATAATTGTAATAATAATAAAAAAAAACTAATGTAACAATGCCCAAATTACAAATAGATTCTTTTTCGATGATATTTTCACCGTTAAAGCCATTAATATAGTATAGATATGTATATAAAAATTCAAAAGTTTGAGTCCTTGGTAAGATAAATTGATTGAAATGGAGGAGCTTGAGTCTATGGTCTTTTCACAATACTACGGTGACTGGTGGTTCTCGTAGGGAGCTTTTCCGATGACAGACGAATGGTGGCGAGCTGTTGAGTGCCACGGTAGAAGTTGGAGGTGGTTTACTATGAAGCTCCTGTCAACGTTCAAGGCAGATAGCTCTAGTCAATGTCCAAGCCATTTCTCGTGCACCACCCATTGTGCAGGTGACCTCCAAGTTTCAAATATGGGCTTCCCCAATGATATTCGTAATTACCGGAGCCTCAAATCTATGCTACTATGCAATGATGAAAGTTTTATATTTGGGCTCTATGATGCTCCCTTTTGTAGCTTTGCAGGAGACGAAGGCAGCAGATATGGAGAGAAACAAAGGAGGGAGAAAGATTTAGATAGGGTTAAACCAGAGAAGAAGAAGAAGAATACGAGGAGGATAGAAAATAATAAAAATTTTGAGTCAGATTTTTTACTTTAATTTTTTTAAAAGCTATTATTTTAATTTTTAATTATAATTATAACTTTAATATTAATTTTAAAAAATATACATAATTATGGCCAATTAGATTCATTTAAAAATATTAAAAACATACTAAACATTTAATAAACTTTAAATTATGAATCAATTGTAGTAATTTTTTTGTAAGGTTTAGTTAATTAAAAAATGAGTTTTATTTTTATTTTTTAGTTTATTTTTAATGGGAAATTTGACTTTTTATGCTTAATAGGGGGTTGTAATTCAAAAAAATGCTAGGCATTTTTATCATTACAAAATAATGCCAATTTATTTTAGCATACCCAAAATACCCCTATCACAACTATCTCCTCTCTTCCCTCCTCTCTTCCTTCTTCTTGCTTCTTCCTCACTCTCTTTCACTCACCTCACCTCACACCATCACTAAGAGCACCACGGTAGAAGGAAGTCGAGCAACCCCTACGAAGGAACCCTACGAAAGCCATTTGTAGAGATCAAGACCAAAGTAAGGGTTGAGAAATCTTGGAGAAAAATTTTATGGGTAAGCAATTTTTTCTTAAATACTTGGATTAGTGATGTTTTCATTAAACTTTTTGGGCATTTCGAATAGATCTGAGCAATATTTGCACATTTTTTTGGTTTTTTTCTGGTTTTTTGTCGATCTGCATTTTCTGGGAATTTTCTAGGTTTGGGTTGTGCTCGATGGTTGCTCGATGCCTGCTCGATGCCTGCTCGACGCCTGCTCGACGCCTGCTCGATGCCTGCTTGATGCAGGCTCGATGACACATTAATTTTTACGGTTGCATGTTGTGCTCGATGGTTACTCGATACCTACTCGATGGGTGCTCGATGGTAATGTGCATTATCACTATTTCATGCATGCTCGATGGTTGCTCGATGCCTGCTCAATGCAGGCTCAATGGAACATCAATTTTTACGGTTGAATGTTGTGCTCGATGGTTACTCGATACCTACTCGATGGGTACTCGATGGTAATGTGCATTTTCACTATTTCAAGCATGCTCGACGGATGCTCAATGCCTGCTCGATGGCACATCATATTTTACGTTGCATGTTGTGCTCGATGGTTACTCGATACCTACTCGATGCAAGCTCAATGGTAATGTGCATTCTCACTATTTTGTGCATGCTCAATGGAGGCTCGATGCCTGCTCGATGCAGGCTCGATGGTCATGTTTTTCAGCATCGTTAAAATACTATTTCCTACCATCTGTTTTTCAGCTAATTGTATTTGTGTTTTTTTATTTCAGGTTCTACTGTTTACGTATTTGTTTCTTACAACGTTGTTTGGGAGACAGATGGTAGGAAATGGTATTTTAAGGATGCTGAAGGTGAAGTGATACCAGTAGAGAATGATGTCACTTACTTGCAACTACTTGACATACTGCACGAGACATTTCAGGTGGATAGAGAGGTGTATGAATTGAAACTCGAGGTGCCATACGTATGCGGCGACCAACCATTTACACCGGTTCAATTGAGGAATGATCGTAAAGTTGATGTATTCTTAGGAATAAGCTTGAAAGAACGGATAGTCTTTTGTGTGACTCCAGTTAAGAAGAATGTCATATCAGATCCTTCTCCTAGTGTGAACAAAAAAGACACGACCTGTATCGATCCATCTCCTGCAGGTAGCAGTTACAAGCTCTTAGCGAGGTGGGCACTTTTGTTCCAGTTACTAATCCGATGGCTACTATTCAGCTTGATATACCACAAGGAGATCCCACAGGTGTGATTGAGGCATATGAGTACCCTATGTGAATGATGATCCAGTTGGTAATTGCTTTGAAGATAATGATGATGGTTCCGAGGATGACTCGTATTATAGTGCAGATGTTTCAAATGAGGAGTTAGACATTTCCCAAGACCAACAAGTAGAAGAAGAGTCAGGACTGCCTCTTGCTCAGGCACACCTCCCAACTCAAGGACGCCGAGCACCTGCTCGAAGCAGTAATCAACCTGCTAGGACAAAAGATAACACTGGGTGGAGGGAGACAATTGTATCAAGAGAAGATCACACCAGATGGAGTGCCCCAATGTTTACAAAAGAAGATATTGAGACATCTGCTAAAACCCATCCCTCATCATCTGGTGCACCAATGGGAGAAATATATGTTGGGAAGACTTTTGAGGACAAGATTGATTTAAAAACCAAAGCTGCTCTATTTGCAATGAAGAATAACTTTGAGTATATTGTGAAAAATTCTGGTACTGACGTGTGGTATATCACATGCAAAGATCCTAACCGTTGTTGGAGACTGAGAGGGAAAAAACTACCAATGTCTCCCATGTTGGAGATCACGGTATACAAGAGCGTACACACATGCTCACTAGAAGTATGACAAAAAGGTCATCGTCAAGATGCACCGTGGGTCGCTGGACACCTCATAAAGAACAAATACGCAGTTGATGGGACCAGTTACATGGCAAACAACATAAAGGAGGATATGAAAAAAAAAATTGGTATTGATATGAGTTATGAAAAAGCATGGAGATGTAGAGAGAAAGCACTTACGTATGTTAGGGGGACATATAACGATTTGTATTGCAAGTTGCCATCCTACTTGCTCATGTTGCAGCAAAAGAATCCATGTACAATTACTGATTTTGTCATTGAAGATGGTCATTTCCTATATTGCTTCTTTGCCCTTGGAGTTTGTAGGAGGGGATTCAGATTTTGTCGTCCTGTGATATGTGTGGATGGCACGTTCTTGAAGAATAAGTACGGTGGTCATATGCTATGTGTCGTTGCTTTGGATGCGAATAGTCATTTATATCCAATTGTGTTCGGGTTGATGGATAGTGAGAACCACAACTCGTGGAAATATTTCATGACGAAGTTGAAGGAAGCCATTGGGGACGTTGATGACTTGGCTTTCGTGTCAGATAGGCATGCTAGTATTATTCATGCTCTAGAGGCTGTCTTTCCTGATGCCTACCACGACGCATGCTACCATCACATCAGTATGAATGTGAAAGCTAAGTTCAAGATTGATCAGTGATCACTGTCACAGTGAGATGTGGGAAGCAGCCTATGCATGGAAGAAGACCGAATTTCTAAAGCATTTTGAAAATATTAAGCGAATGGATCCTCCCATAGCTGCCTATTTGGAGGGAATTAGTTTCTATAAGTGGTCTCGTCCTTTCTTTCCTGGAAAACGATACAATATAATGACAAGCAACTATGCTGAAAGCTTCAACAACAAGACCAAGGATGCAAGAACCTTTCCAGTTACAATTCTTTTGGAATTCATTCAGTTCACACTACATTCTTGGTTTTCTGAACGACGTAATGTGACAGAGAAGACTACCACCAACTTATCCACCCTGATGGAGGCAGATTTATCGAACAATGCTGACAAAGGAAGGTTCATGAATGTCTATGCCCTTGATAAATGCGAATTTCATGTAACTGGTGCAGACAGCGATGCTGAGGTGAATTTGATGACAAAATCATGCTCATGTGGGGTATTCCATCTTATAGGCACACCTTGTCCCCATGCAGCTGCAGCAGCTATAGAGCGTGGAGTGAACCTTTACTCTTTGTATTCACTGTTTTACACCATTGAGTCATGAAAGAATTCGTACAAAGAAACCATTTACCCAATTGGGAACGAGGATGACTGGATACTTCCAGATGACATTAAGAATATGGTAGTTGGTGTACCCATAGAGAAACAACAAGTTGGTCGTCCAAAAAAGCCAAAGCTAGGAAGACCAGGGACAAACCGTTGGCCATCCGGCGGGGAAAAACCAGTTACAATGCGTAAGTGCAGTAGATGTGGTGGTCGTGGCCACAACAAGTCATCATGCAAAGCTCGGCTTTGAGTTTATTTTTTGTTGAACTTTATTTAAACTTGAAGTTGAAGGTTATTTTTTGTTTTGTTTTTTTATTGCCGTTAATGAATTTTGGTCGTTAATTGTTGTTAATAAAAAAGATGCTCGATTGTCATCGCAGATCGTGTGAAGTGGTAGCCTACCCAATAAGTGCTCGATGTGCTTGATGGTGTACACACCACAATCTCCACTGTGAACGAAACATAAACTGCATTAGTAACAAAATCAACATAGAATTTAATTTAAAAAACTTGAATAAAAACTAGAATTTTGATTACCTGACTTTGGATTGGGGTACTGAATCAACTGGCATGCGGTGCACGTTGAACTCTTCGCATCTTTTAGCTCTAGGTGGAATCGTCAACCGAGGGTCGTCCTTGAAAAGTTGTGACTGCAATAACAACGATGGGAACAAAGTATACCATGACTTCATAAATGATTGCAATTGTTTATCACTTATCACGGTCACGTCTGAATCATAAACATTCAAAGTCCAAGTAGAAATGGAGGCTTCAACTGCAAACCAATGTGCTTGAAGGTAGTTCTGGCACCAATATACAGTGTCTACTCCCTTCCACAATGCCATAAATTGATTGTCAATTCTCGTAATCATTGATATCACATCTGAATCCCACAAAAACCTTTTCTTATCCGCTTCCTTGGCATTCTGATATGCATCATAACGGGCCGGTACCACTTGTGAGAACATAATATTCATCACAACAGCATCTTGCCGATACACCCCGGGATAAAACTGTCGACTCCTACGTAGCATATGCTTGGCCGCATCAATATGCTGCAAAAATGATAGGAAATCAATTAATCAGCCTCTATCCATCGAACCAACATCGAACCCCTATCGAACCAAATTTAATGCGACTACAACCAAACCATCTGCCTCTATCCATCAAACCCTTATCGAACCACATTTAAAGGTACTAGAACCCAAACCATCTGCCTATCAAACCCCTATCGAAACCCTATCGAACCCCTATCAAACCCCATGAACCAAACCATCTGCCTATCGAACCCCTATCAAACCACATTTAAAGCTACTAGAACCAAACCATCTCCCTCTATCCATCGAACCCCTATCGAACCAAATTTAATGCTACTACAACCAAACCATCTGCCTCTATTCATCGAACCATTATCGAACCCCATTTAAAGTTACTAGAACCCAAACCATCTACCTATCGAACCCCTATCAAAACCCGATCTAACCCCTATCGAACCACATGAACCAAACCATCTGCCTATCGAACCCCTATCGAAACCCCTATCGAACCCCATTTAAAGCTACTAGAACCCAAACCATCTGCCTCTACCCATCGAACCCACATCGAACCAACATCGAACCCACTGTTTATACCATATAACATATATTAATAAAATTACTTACCCCATCATCGATCCAAAAATGTGGTGTCTTCATCGTCAGAAACCAACTCGGACCATACACACCAGTTTGGACATCCCTCTTCGTCTTGTTCGGAATATCTCCAAGCAACCACTTGCCGACCGTCATGTACAATGTAGCAAGTGGCTTCTTCAAAGGGTGGAGGACTAATGGCACGTCATCAATCGCATCCAGACGAGCTTTCTTCCTGATTAGGTAGGTGTAGTTTTCAAATTTCTTAGGTCTGCGTCTTTTCCTCTTGGCCAATTCAAACTCTACCCCAGCAACATCCCCAGGTTCTATAATAGAAACACTTGGGGTCTCAGGATTTGCTGTGAGTACTATCGGGGGAGGAGTGCCTATGTCATGTACGACAAAATCATCTGGGAGGTCAAGTGAGTCAGAATCATAATCATTTGGAAGATCTTGTACGAATGTCAAGATCTTATTGACAGCATCCATGATGACCGCCTGGTTCTTTAGGATGGTACCCTGACGTCTCTCGACTCGCTCCAACCTCTCCAACACCTCCTGTAAATCAGGTTGATTAGGACTGGGGTGTACCGATGTGGCTGGGGCCGATGGGGACTGGGGTATCCACATCATCATGGCCATCAACAAAAATATTGGCTGTCTTCGCAACCTCAGCAGCTATCTTCGCCACCTTCTCAAAATAAATTGGAGTTTCTACCTCTTCTTCTTGGCCCAACCCGGGATACAAGGGAGCATCACCCTCAGTCATAGCGCTATAATAATCTATCTCTGAAGGGCGAGGCTTCAACATGGACAACACAATCAACTACATCAAATACAAAGCATCAAGTTAGTTTGAAACCACCAAACAATACTGTATTTTGACATAATATAGCAGAACTTACACAGCCAGCCTTCGAAATAGGACGCTCCTTATTGCTCGACCAACTGAGCATCCTCGAAAACTGGTTTCCATGGTTAATACCATACTCACGTGCAAACTGCTGGATGGCTTCGTATGCCCAATACTGCAATGCAGGGACATAACCATACAAACTGTATTTTGCTTCTTTCTGTTTCCCCTTAACTTCTTTCTTCTTCTCATAGTTCCTCTTCTGATGATGCATGTCTTTTTTACATGCATTCATAAGCTTGTTAAAAGACACCTTCCCCCATGGTTAAGTAAAGAAGTACTCAGTGTACTCCACCATCTTCAGTGAATCTATCCAAACATTTAACTTGTCCTCTCGTGCAAGTAAAACCCCCTCAACAAAGAAACATAGGCCCAACTTGTAGGCATCTTCAACTACAGTGCAGTTTTTTAAAACAGCCTCCAAATGCATTATCTTCACTATTTCTTCATCATTAAAGTACTCCTTGATTAAGCGGTCACTAGTCAAGTGTTTCTTCAAATCAGTCTCAGATGGTCCGGAACTGAAGTTCAACCCCGTAACCAAAGCAAACTCGCCTCTACCAAATCTACAGTGTCTAGATCCCAAATGAAAATGCAACTCATCCTCTTTGATGCACTGGATCTTGCGCAACATTAATTGATGTATGAGAGATGCAGAGAAGTCTAACTTCTCAGCAACGAAAAATTGTTTGAAAGGGGATTCCTTCACCCTTTCTATCAACCCGAGCTCCTCAAACTTGTCCTTGATTGTTTTAAAGTGACCATTACCCCTATATGTGACTCGACCAGGAAAGTGATCTGTCAAGGGAAAAAGAAACTTCGGCATCTGTAAAAAATAAAAATAAAAATAATACAGTTAAACAAAGTCGCGTGAAAACCCCATCAATAAACATACATGAACCATCGAACCATTATCGATTACCCATCGAACAACCCTAGTGCATGCATCGAACCACCATCGAACCCAACATAAAACCCAATCCATCGAGCATGCATCAAACCCCCATCGAGCATGCATCTAATTTCTTAGGTTTAAACTTGGAACCCATAATGGGCCACCCCATCGAACCCCTAAGGCCTACCCTATCGAACCAACATCGACCACCATCGAACCCAACAAATATCCAACCCATTAAGCATGCATCGAACCCCCATCGAACATACATGAAACCCACAGAATCATAAACCTGGAACCCCAAATGACTTAACCTATCGAACCCAATCGAGCATGCATCAAACCTAAATTTGGAGGCTAACCTATCACACCCTTATCGAGCATGCATCGAAGCCTCGTCGAACCACCATCGAGCAACCTTACCAGACCCACAAAAATCCCAGACTTCACTCTCAACATACCCACACTAATCCATACCCAAAACAAACCAAATTCAAACCCAAAACCAGACACAAACACACAAACAATCCTAAAATATAACACTACAAACACAAATTCAATGTAATAAAATACAAGAGCTTACCTTTGTTTTGGGTATGGAGAAACTCGAACCTAGAGGCCCTGGGTTTTGGATGAGCTTATGAGGGGGAACAACAAAGACGGACGGACGAGGAGAGGCGAGAGGGAGAATCTTTGAGGCGAGAGGCAAGACGGCGAAAGAGGGCTTCGACGGTGGCAACAGCGCGGCTTCGACGGGGGCTACGACTGGGTTTCGACGGGGTTGGGTTTTGGTTAGTTGGTCGGTCGGGGGGAGATGAAGGGAATGAACCGAGAGACTTTGAGAGAGAGAAAGGAGAATCAAAATGGATTGGGGGGAATTGTGACAGGGGAATTTTGGGTACTAGCAAAACTTTTGACATTATTTTGTAATGATAAAAATGCCTAGCATTATTTTGAATTACATGTAATGCCCCGAATTCTCCGATGAGTTTAGCGGCATGAATAGTAGGCCGGGAGGGCCATACTTGCTTAATTATGTTATTAATCGATTAAATGCATGTATATGTTGATTATATTATGATATGATGTGAAATGCATGCATATGAGTCCATATTTACAATTACAGGGGTATGATGATAATTTGGCCCGTTGAGGGTAATTTGTGTATTTGGGTGCATAACTTGATTTGTGAATGAGATTCTATTATTATGGAGATATATTCGAGCTAAGCAACATGAGACAGTTATTTTTAGTGGATTAGCGGTTTTACCATAATGGGGTCAATTTTGGGGTAATAGAAATGTTCATTTGATGATAAATTGGGAATATTTGAGATCAGGGTGAAATTTTGGAGGTTTTGACTATAATGTCCCTGGGGGTGTTTTCGGGACCCTGAGCATTAGGTTTTATTTGAGGTTACTTAAGGTTGAAGTAGCTTATCAGATAGAACATACGATAGAAAACCTTCCGTTCTCCCTTTTCAAAGTTCGTTTTACCGTTTGAGCTTTTTTGACGAAATCTTGAGTTCTAAGAGTCGGAATCGAGTGAGGATCGAGGCATAGCGATCCTAGGGAAGATTAGAAGCTTCTTAATCGAAGGATTCGACGAAAAACAACCCAATTGAAGGTAATCGAAGTTTAAGTTTTGAGTTTTTCCGAGTTTCTAAGCTTTGAATTGATTTTGTGAATTGTCGAGTTTTCGGTTCGTTCGAGCTTTGGGTTTTGAGGGTTTTGATGCATGGGGAAGCTTGGGAACTTTGTATTGATGATTGGGGAATGTTTAGGGATGATTTTGGAGGCTTTGGAGTGTTAGAAACGCGGTTGGGAATGGCCCAGGGTGGAGTGCCGCGGCCCTGTTCTTGAGGCGCCGCGGCCCTTCTTTGAAGAAGCAGGTGGGGAGCTTGTGCTCGCTGGGCGCCGCGGCCCTAGCCTCTGGGAACCCTGGGGGCCGCGGCCCAAGGTGCTAGGGCCGCAGCCCTTGCCCTGTTTTCGCCCCGTTTGCTCGTTTTGACCCCGGAAACCTAGTTTTGGGCCTCAGGAGTGTCCTTGCTACTTGGATTAGCTTGGATTGATCTCTTGGAGGTTAAATAATGGTTTGAGACCCTTGATTATCTTGATTATTAATGGTATCCCAAATGTGTTGTGATTAGGTAACCGCTAAAGGACAAAAAGCTAAACTGTTCTCAGAGGTTGTTCTTTTGTTCATTCTAGCTCGAATCAAAGGTAAGAAACTGCACCCCAAGTGTGACATGCATGGATATTTGTGAGGCATGTTGATTGTATAAATATGGACATGGATTGAATACAGAATCGACAAAAGTGTTAGTATCAGCTGTGAGGCTGTGACTTACTTGTCAGGCTCGGCAGTGTTACTGGACACAAGTCAGGAAGCGCTGACTTACTTGTCAGAACGGCCTTAGCGTGAATCACGCAAGCCAACAGAGATTAGATCTAACCGACCTTTAGCATTGAATGACTCAAGGAGCATTAATGCCTGACCGACCCTGAGGGTCGATGAACAAACAGAGCCTGGAGGCTAGTGGCTTACCCATCAGCCACTCTCCCGCTACAAAACAGAGCTTGAAGGCTAGTGGCTTACCTATCAGCCACTCTCTTGCTAGAAAACAGAGCTTGAAGGCTAGTGGCTTACCCATCAGCCACTCTTCTGCTACAAAACAGAGCTTGGAGGCTGGTGGCTTACCCATCAGCCACTCTCCCGCTAGAAAAGAGAGCTTGGAGGCTAGTGGCTTACTCAACAGCCACTCTCCCGCTAAAATCATGTGATGTTCATTTGCTTGTTTGAAAGCTTTATGTTCAGTATGATTATAATGATAATTATTTGAAAATGTTTATGAGAATTGTTATGTTTTCTTGCTGGGCTTTGGCTCATGGGTGCTATGTGGTGCAGGTAAAGGGAAAGAAAAGCTCACCTAGCCTTGAGTGGAGAGCTGATGTGGTGTTGTGTACATATGCGGCTGCTTGACCACCACGGCCAAGGCGTTCTCAGAGGAACTAGGGGGTTTACCCTATTTTTGCCGCTTAGGTCGACGGGATTGTAAATTTCAAACACTAGTGACCATTTTGTACTGAGAACCTCTTGTAAATGTTTTGTTTAGCTCTGCAGAGCAGTTTGTAATAAAATCTCCATTTCCTTTTTATTGGTTTTGTACCTTAACCTGTTAATCATACTTAGAGCACGTTTTTTACCAAAGGACTCAGGCAATGAGTCAAATTTCCGGTCCACCGTTCACCGTAACTGTTCTAGGGTAGCCAGGGCGTTACAATTTGGTATCAGAGCAATGCCAAGGTTAAGGTTCCTGTAGACTGGCTGGGCATGTACACACATCACTGAAGTCAAGCTCGACTCTTGGTTTGGTAACTCTTTATGTAGTTATGTGCATAACTGCCTAAATGTGGTGCAAATGCTTTACCTGTATGCATGAGATATTATGAACTGTTATGTGATACATGCTGAGTGCTGAGTGCCATAAACATGTATCTGCTTGTGCATATTGAATGACTGTGGAATATGATAATTGTCTGCTTGTTCTTGGACCGTGAGGCGGCAAGAGGTTTAGTTATGACTACCTGACCGGCCGTATTGATTGTTGTTTCAGTAAAGTATCAGTGACAGGATGAACCCAGAACAGACAGACACTACAGCTGGCCAGAGTGGTCAGGGTCAGAATAATGACAACAGTCAGGGTCACGAGAATGACCATTCCCAGATTCCACAGCCAGCACCTGCAAACTGGCAGCAGTTGTTTAGTGATTTGCAGGCTATAGTGTTGAAACAGGGAGAGGAGCTTCGTCTCCTGAGGCAGCAACAAGTGCCTGCAGTGGTTAATGTACCAGAGGTACCTTCTGTGTCAGTGCCAGTTATTGGGCAACAGCCTGGGGTTGAAAACAGATTGGAACCTCTTTATGAGCGGTTCAGGAAACAGCAACCTCCAGTGTTTGAAGGCAGCGCTGATCCTATTAAAGCTGAGCAATGGATGAGCATGCTTACCACTATGCTTGACTTTATGAAGGTAGTGGGTAGTGAGAGGGTGGCCTGTGCTGCCTATATGTTTCGGGAAGATGCCCGGATATGGTGGGAAGTGGTTGGTCAGACTAAAGATGTTAATCTTCTGAGCTGGGAGGAGTTTTAGACCTTGTTTAATGAGAAGTACTATAATGATGCTATAAGAGCGGCGAAGGCCGATGAGTTTATGAGGCTACTTCAGGGAAGCTTATCAGTTACTGAGTATTCCTTAAGGTTTGACCATTTGGCAAAGTTTGCCAAAGAGCTGGTGCCCACTGATGGGACCAGGAGAGAGAGATTCCTCCAGGGGCTACAGCCCAGGTTGGCTCGTGACGTTCGCATCACCACTGTGGCAGGAGTCACTACTTATGCACAGGTGGTGGAGAAGGCACTCACAGCTGAGAGTGCGGAGATTAAGATCTGGTGTGACAATGCAGCCAGAAAGGATTTCAGAAGGACAGTTCCTCCATTTGTTGGTTCTGGTAGGGGTGTTGGCTCCAGTGATCAGAAGAGGAAGGTTCCTGATACCTTCCCAGTTCCAGGTCCTGACAGGAGACCTCGTGGTGTTACAATAGGTCGTCCTGGGAGCAGTGAAGCCTGGAAGACTCGTCCTGAATGCCCTAAGTGCAAGAAGCGCCATTTGGGAGAGTGTAGAGCAAAGGCCTGCTATTTGTGTGGAGTAGTGGGTCACCTTAGGAAAGATTGCCCTCAGTTAGGGAAAGAAGAGCCCATAAAGGTGGATAGCTCGACCCCAGCTCGAGTGTTCACGTTGACTCAAGCAGAAGCTGAGGCTTCTCCCTCAGTTGTTACAGGTCAGCTTCTTAGTGCAGGAACCCCTTATCATGTGTTAATTGATTCTGGTGCTACGCATTCCTTTGTTGCTAGTAGCATTATTGATAGGTTGTGTAGACCTTGTGATTTTTATGCTGTGGGGTTTGGTACTTTGTTACCCACTGGAGAGATAGTGGTGTCCAGAAGGTGGGTCAGATCTTTGCCAGTGACAGTGGATGGCAGAGAGTTGTCAGTGGACTTGATAGAGTTAGTTATGACTGACTTTGATATGATATTGGGTATGGATTGGTTGGCAAAGTATGGGGCAACTATTGACTGCAGAAGGAAGATGGTCACCTTTGATCCTGAAGGTGAGGATCCTTTTGTGTTTGTTGGCACTGTGCATGGACCCCGCATTCCTATGATTTCTGTGTTGAGGGCCAGGGATCTTTTGCAGAGAGGATGCATTGGATTCTTAGACCAGTTTGTGATCGTCTTTATCGATGATATTCTGGTGTATTCTCAGACTGAGCTGGAACATGAGCAGCATTTGAGGTTGGTTCTGCAGAGACTGAGAGAACACAGATTGTTTGCTAAGTTTAAGAAGTGTGAATTCTGGTTGTCTCAGGTATCCTTTCTTGGACACATTGTCAATAAGGAGGGGATTAAGGTAGATCCAGCAAAGATTGAAGCGGTCAGAGATTGGCCAAGGCCAAAGAATGCTTCTGAGATTAGAAGTTTCCTTGGATTGGCAGGTTATTACAGACGGTTCGTGGAAGGGTTCTCAAAGATTGCAAGTGCTTTGACTGAGCTGACACGCAAGAGCCAGAAGTTTGTGTGGTCAGATAAGTGTGAGAACAGCTTCCAGGAACTGAAGCAGAGGTTAATTACAGCTCCGATTCTGAGTCTTCCGACAGATCAGGAGAAGTTTGTGATTTACTGTGACGCTTCTCTTCAGGGTTTGGGCTGTGTTTTGATGCAATCAGAGAGGGTTATTGCCTATGCTTCTCGTCAGTTGAAGGAGTATGAAAGGAGGTATCCTACTCATGATCTAGAGTTGGCGGCTGTGGTTTTTGCTTTGAAGATATGGAGGCATTATCTCTATGGAGAGAAGTGTGAGATCTATACAGACCACAAGAGCCTGAAATACTTCTTCACCCAGAAAGACCTGAATATGAGGCAAAGGCGTTGGCTGGAGTTAGTGAAAGACTATGATTGTGAGATTTTGTATCATCCAGGAAAAGCCAACACTACACCAAATACCCATTACCATAACACATGATTATAATAGATTTTAAAAAGAGTTATGGTAAATAAAAAAAATTTCAGGCGGCAACTTAAAATAATGTACCGCCAAAATAACTTAGCTTTTTTTACTAACTTTTTTTTACTGAACTTCCCGTGTACCCATTTCCCCTAATACCCATTTCCTCAACCATTCTTCGGTCTTCCCTTTCCTCTCAGTCCCTTCAATCTTCAATGTTCTTCGTCTTTCCATTCCTGGTCCGTGCGTGGTGGTCTATCTCTCTCGGTTTCCCGTAGACTCGGTCTCTCGGTCTCTCGGTCTCTCGGTTTCAGTTCGTGGTCCGTTCGTAGCTTGCTCTTGCAAGTCAGCCCTCTTCCAGGTCAACCTTCTTGCATGTCTTCCCGTAGCTTGTTTTGTTTTTGTTATTGCAGTGTGGGTTTTGTGTAGATTTTTGCTCTGTTTTATCGGACATTTGTTTCTAATCTGCATTTCTTCTGCATTTCTTCAGTCTTGCCTAACCCGTAGCTTTCTCTTGCAGGTCAGCCCTCTCTTTGTACCAAGTTCTCCTTTGCTCTATCAATGGAGGAGCCTCTTCTATTCTGAGAAATACCTCAAACCCACCAGCTGTTTCACTCATTCTCAGGTACACAAATTAGGCACCTTTACTGTTTTCATGTTTCTTTTGCTTAATTAACTTCTTTTATGTTTTTTTTTTTACTTTGTTCACATTTTTCTTTGGTGTTGTAAATCTTGTATATGATAGAATACAATCTTACTTGAATGGAAAAAGAAAATTGCACTCTTGTAAATGAATCAGGTGGTCTCAGAATTTAGTAGGGTGTCGTACTTGCTTTGCTATATGATGACTGATCATATAATTGCTATATTTTCCTAGCTATTAATTTCCATTAATAAATTTCATGTATAAGATTTTACCATGTATATTGCTCTCTAGAAATAGAAATCTCTGTGTGTTTGAGATGAGATCTTTGGCTATTGGTCCTGTAATTCAGCTGATTAAGTTCAGTATTAGATCTAGACTAGCCAGGTTGCCTAAGCTGAAAGTGAGGACCAGTGAGGTGGCGTTCTTAGAGGCTATTACTCAGTTATAACTGTTTTTGTTTGGCTATTTGAGCTTGGTTTGTTTTCTTGCTGGTTTATTGCTTTTTTAGGTCTTGTGTGGAGGCGTTCTTAGGGGCTATTTCTCAGTAGTTTCTGTTTTTGTTTGGCTCTTTGAGCTTGGTTTGTAATCTTGCTGGTTTGTAATCTTGCTGGTTTGTTCAATATATTCATTTTTTCCATAAAAAAAAAAAAAGAAAATGGGTGGTTAAAAGAAGACATTACACTGTAAAATAAGCAGACAGACAAGCTCTGAAATAATTTGGTACCAAATAAATATAAAAGCTCCTCCTAGTTATGTTAAAAAGATAGTATTCTAATTATTTAACATAATAAATTTATTGTTTAGCTAAAGTACATGTAAATTAATACAGTAGGAAATCACTTACAGTAGGAAACCTGCATTTAGTATACTGTTTCATACTAAAGTCACTGAACCATGAATGGCTCATATCATTGATGTTTCTTTTCATTTCCATGTATAAATGAGAATACAACTCTTCTTTTTCCTGTGCTTATATCAGTGTTTGGTTGTTCTACTAAAAGTTCTCTGTCGTTGTTAATTATAAAGTTCCATAATTTTGATAATGATTGTAAAACTAGTCTCAAAAACAATAAAAAATGGATATAACTGTAAAAACGAGCTTGTGTGAGACTAAATATGCTGATATGTATGTTGAGTCTACTTTGCTAAAGTTTATTTTAAGATTTTGGTATCAATATCAACTTTGACGAAGTGGGTGAGTTCAAATAATAAAAAAATGCAGGGGTCAAAACATGAGATTCTCAATGGTGTGCGAGTTATTAATACATCTTCTAATCAGTTTTTTCTAAGGCTTATTGGTAGCAGTAATAACACTCCCATGAAATATTTATATTTTCTTTATAAAGTTCTTTTAAAGATAGTGTTGTGATATTGGGTTTAGTAGGGAATTTTATTCCATGTAAGTAACTGTCTTTGGTATGTGGTGATGGCTGCATGGCTGCCTTATTTGGTAATGAAATTCTAATTCATTAATTGAACCATTTTTAGATAAGAATTATTTGTTCTTATCTAATTCAAAGATGAACAAACATGGTCAAAGTTACATTAAAGAGAAAAGTGTGTATAAAGACAACTTATACAAATACCATTGACATATTCATGGAATCTTTCAATGATGAATTATTTTTATTCAATTGTACTAAATCGTAATATTTATGTTCAGCTGAAACTATTGACCTTTCTCTGTGTTTGTGATAATTCGTTGAGGTGTTTCTTCTTGTGTTCTTGTTTTAGTTTTTATGTTATGCATGGATAGCTTGATTTGAGACCCATCTGGTTTGCTATTTAGTGTTATTGTGTTGTTTGCAGTGTGGGTTTGTGTAGATTGTTGCTCTGTTAGTCTTTTGTTATTAGTTACTCCAATACAAGCCATATGATGCCCCGTTTATGTTGTAGATAGGCATATGTCTACATATATATATTTATCGGTACAATGGTGAAACTATATATTTTTTTTTCGTGCTAACTTATAAAAGTGAAAGATTAAATTGAAATGTTGCTGTGTTTATAAAGAAGGTTTTAATGACTTTCTGTTTAAGTTAAGAAAAAAGCCTGTGATATTTCTGGGGAAGCAGAATGCTTTTGGGAGTTGGGACAAATACTACCAAACAAGGAATAAATAGAAACCTTGTAATCAAGTAGGATTTATGCTCTATGTTTCAGAAAGACAGAGAAGAAATAAAGTTTGGATTTCAAAAACATGTTAATGACTTGAGAATAGTAGGGTAGAGTAGAGTCTGGCTTTTATATATATATGTACTGCATATATATTATGTAGTTCTTCAAATAATAAATATTATGTAGCCTTTTGGCTTAGTATGATGGTAATTTTTCTTTGTTTTTATTGCTGAGTTGAGTACTCTGTTTTCTTTGTGGTGTACTCTTTTGATTTTAATGGACTTGTATGTTTCAACTTTCAATTAATGTTATTTTTAGTTATGCGTATCTTTTTATTATTTTATGGGAGAATCATATTTTCATGCCTACATATATTACATAGGGTCGGCCTGTTATTGGAGGCCAAAGCATAATGTTTTATTTATATATTTCATAAAGGGGGCTTATGTGTAATGGTTGAAGTTCTTTGCTTGATAAATTTGCTTCCTAGTGATACCTATATACCTACTTTTAGATCAGTTTGTGACACCTTTCTGTCAATTTCTATGGCTGAAGATAACATACGTTTCTCTTTTCACCAAAACCAACATTGTGTTCAATCAAACTAAAGTGGAGGCTCTATTAAGTAATATGGAGCCAACCCCTTGTGAAAATCAACCAATTACAATATTATTTTTTTGCTTTCATCAGAGCACATGTCACCTAAATATATATATGTTATATACATAAAAATATATTGTTTACCAAATCATTAGTAAACTTTCTCATTTCACTCTATGTATGATTTATGGTGTATTTAGGACAAGAAAAGAGAATTTCCATTGTTAGTAAATGAGACTATTTAGCATAAGATAAGAAAGTGACAACTCAACAAATATTTATGCAACACAATCTGATCTATGCTGAATTATTGGGTTACATTTTGACCAAACTTTTAATTATTTTTTAATAAACTCACTTAAGCATTTTGATTAAGAGAATGATATCTCAAGTTACCCACTATGGAAATGAATATTAAATATCTTACACAGCAACTATTACATAACCTCAGAAAAAGAACTAGGCTAGTAGATATATGCTGTCAAAAGCTGAATATTTTTTCCTTAGCTTTTTGTTGTTCAAGTACAAAGTGAAATAATGGGAAAATGGAATCTAGTTTCTTTTGTTTTCTTTTTTTGTTTCCTATTTTTCTCTTCTCAGAAAAAGAACTAGGCTAGTAGATATATGCTGTCAAAAGCAGAATATTTTTTCCTTAGCTTTTTGTTGTTCAAGTACAAAGTGAAATAATGGGAAAATGGAATCTAGTTTCTTTTGTTTTCTTTTTTTGTTTCCTATTTTTCTCTTCTCTTACTATGCACATAGAATCAAGTAGTAGATATGTCATGTGTACAGTTTATATATACATATACATACATATAAATGCATATTGTATAATATATTTGTACTTTGTATTTGTTGAACTTAGTTTAAAATAACGAACTTGGTCATGTTTGCTAGTATCTCCAATTACAACCTTTTGAGAGGGCTGCTCTCTCCTAAGTCTAGATCTCTCTATCACAAGCTGCCTTCTAAATGAGACCCCTGCCTTATTTATAGGCATTGGTCCTTTTAAAATATAACAATCTAATGCCAGCTAGGAAAAAGAAAGACCAAATACAACAATTACAACTCAGCCCTAAAACAGCCAACTAGATTAACTAATAAAATAGAATAAAACTAAATAAAACAAGGTACAATTAATCACCATAAAAACCTAATTATTTCCGGGCCTCCTAGTGTACACGGCCTGGATTGGAGGCTTATCATAGGCATGTACCAACTCCATGAAAACTTCTTTATGAACGTTTTAACTTTTTTCTTTTTTTGTATTTTTTCGTTAAATATTATTATTATGACTTTTACTACTACTACTATCTTAATGCGATTATTTTAAGTGTATGCTGCATGCACGTTTTTTTTTTAGTACTCTCCACCAATCAACTTATGTATATATGTGACTCTCCATTGCTTTAGTTCTTGGACCGCACATGCACACTCAAAGTGTAAAAAATCTGTAGTCTGACATTAACTTCTTCTTCCTCAGCTGCCTATTCTCCTCTCTTCAGAGCCAAATAATACGCGCCTAAAGGAATCAAACTAAGGTGACCCTTTGTGTTGTATTTATTATGACCTGAACTAATAACTCGTTTTCAGCTTCTACTCTAACCAGTTTCATGTAAGAGACTGATTTGTTGGTATCATACATGTCTTTTCTATAATCTTTGTTAGTTTATCATACATGCTTGTTTAATATCTATGGACAAATTTTAATTTTATATTAATCTTTTATGTATTGATTATATTCTTTAGGTTGGGGATCGAATTGGCAAGGAGCATTGCAAAGGTAATTTGCAAGAGGTACGGAATTTGTTCTTTTAACTCTTATTATTAATATCTTAAAAATGTTAGAGGATTTTGAATATCTTAAATATTCATCCATAGAGAAGTAGGTTCTGAGATTAAAATTGTGTGCTGCGGTGATAACGGAAGGTTGAAAACTTGTGTGTATTAGAGAAGTAGGTTCTGGAAAATTTGTTTGTGTGCTGCGGTGATATAAGGAAGAAAACTTATTGTGTGTTGTTTGAATTTTTTGACTTGGTATTGATAGATGGTTAGGTAAGTTTTTATATGTATAGATTAGATTTTTCATTATATGTATAGATTAAATTTTTCATTTAGTCATATTGTTTTCATTATTTCCATATGTATAGATTAGATTTAATTTCCACAACCCAAGCTAAAATTGTGTCTTTGATCCAAACCCAATTAGTTAGTGGCTACCATTTTAGAATCTGAATATTAAATTAAAAACAACACTAGAATCTCTTGAAAGCTTAATGAAACTAAAGTCCTAGAAATTAGTAATAGATTTAGACCAATAAATCTTTAGTGGGACTAAGAACCATGGTATTAGAAAATCAAGTAACTGCTATAACATAAAAGGAAAAAGAAAAAGAAAAGAAAAAAATTGTTTGGTGAAAAGTTCACTTCCTCTCCTCAGCATCAGTTTGATGATTATGACTCAGATAGCTAGCTGATCCTTTATGGAAATGAGTTCAGTTCTTAATCTTCTGATCAGTGCAGAGCCTAATGGGTTTGAAGCTCATAAAGTCCCCACTCATAAATTTATTTGCCCAAAAAAGATTTCAAATCAAACAAATATTATTAGCTCTTCATTTCTTCTGAGCACTCAAGGCTTTAGTTGAACCAAATTTAATAGTTTTGAATGAATGAATTACAAGTAGTTTATAAAAATTCACCATAAGTAAGGCTCAAGAATCAAGATGCACCTTATGTATTTGTTGTGATGTGGTGCTGCCCATATCAGTGGCTCGTATATCATAAACCCATTGACAAAAATTTCTTAGCTTGGTCCCATCCCATGGTTCTGTTCAACCTTAGCTCACACATGGTCACTGTCACCATAATAATCCCATATTGGCATCTAACATCATAAAACATATTGAAACATGCTAGAGTTGCATTTTTGGACTTAAGACCTTTCTACTCATGTTTTGTATAAAAACCCATTAATTAATTATTTGCCCAATTTCAAGAGAGCTCATGCAAAAGCATTGAGAAATAAATTGAATAAAACATGTAGCTGTAGGGTCACCACGCAAAGGATCTTCAATTTCATCATCATTCTCAATCAAACTCTCAATATTCTCACATTGAGTGTCATCAAATGGAAGCATTCAAAAGCATATTTAGAGATTTTGAAAGCCACGCTAGAATTAATTTCCACTAAAAAAGTTAAAAGAGGAAACCTTGAAGTTGAACAACACCAATGTACATCTCAACGACCAAAAACTATTAAAAGACAAAATCCCCAACTCAAATTCACAAATCTGGAATGGAAAGAAAAAATAAGTGTATAGACAAAAGAAAAAAAGAAAAAGAGAAAGAGAAAAACTAGAGCTTTACCAAAAGTATAGATGGATAAACAAGAAGATTGTGAGTGAAGTAGTACTCACAATCTTCTTCATGAAAATAACTGAAGCTAAAAAAATAATCTACTATTATTATTCTTCATGAAAGTGAACCTTTTAAACAGTAGGGAGCGCTAAAATGTATTCGATAAACAACCAGCCAAGAAGAAACAAAGAGAGAGACTATGAACCATACTTGATTCTCGTTTAATCATAACTTGCAAGCTAGCTTCTCAAGTCCCATCCTTAATTTTCTGAAATTAGAAAGATTATACAGAAACAATTAGAAGAATCTAACTATACTTAACTTTCTTTGATAATATTTTCTCTAATTAATCCACTAGACAACTACATACAACTATATTAAAGCATTAGATCATATATAAATCTTTATGATTACAGTTATTATATTAAAACTACATAATCATGCTATTTTAGATCAACATTTCTTCAGTAACATTAAGACCTTCCATGATTCTATCATGCCTGAAAGATCTCTGCATAAGAATACAAGCATATACTGTATTATATTCCAAAGAAAACAAATTTTAGAACAACCAACTCAATCAGCAATTTAGCCTACAAAAAATCTGTATTGTTACTCAAACTGAAACCTTTTACATGCTTAAAAGATCATTAAAGAGTCCATAAGATCCATAAAAAAAACGTTAGAAACAAATCAATCATCTTAAGTTAATAACTAAAGCTAACAAATATACCAATGGCAACCATTCTTCATGAAAATAACTGAAGCTAAAAAAATAACCTACTATTATTATTTTTTTTTTTTGATCAAGAAAAAGGCAATTTATTGATCAAACACACTGATTACAACCAGAAAACAAACAAAGCAAACACAGCTCACAAACACACTGAAAACAACCAGAAAAACAAACAGAGCAAACACAGCTCTCAATCAATACAGACTAGACAAGAATTGAGTCATTTGAATAGCTCTAGAAGTCCTAGCCTTAGATCGAAGCTTTAAGCCAAATAATCTAGCTGAAACAGAGGTTTTAATTAGACTAGTTACAATAGAGACCATAAAACAGCTGCTGTCTAGGAATAGGTCAATCTTTTTAACAAATTTTGAGACTTTATAAAATCTATTTGGTTTATTAATCTGGTCCAAAATTTTTTAGGACCATAATATGCTGTGTAAAAAACACTCACACCAAAAATAAAATCATTTTAGGCATTTTTACTTGGTAAAACGGATACTCAAAGTTGTCGCTAAAATTAAAATCAGCCTGCAGAAAAATTGAACACATCTGTTGAATATGAATCTAATAATTTGGATACAAGCTAGAGTAGAATGAAATGAAGACTAGTCTAAAAATGCTTAGGACAGTACCAAACAATAGTTTTTTTCCTGTGTAATCATACACACATCAAAGATCTATTTCTTTTTCCAGTAGTAAAGCAAACCTAGTCAAGTGCATCAAATTTGAAGTTGTCCACTTCACATGCACCCTAGATAAGAATTAGATAACAAATATTCACTTGAAACCATCAAATTAATGGGAAAAAATTCAGTGTTTTTATCTGTACCCAAAAAGAAATAAATTATAAGTTAATCATTTTGGTTCCAATATCCTCCAACCTCCTAACAGAAACTTTGGAGAGCTAAGTAAACATTAGTGATTGTTTACTAAAGATCCATAAAAAAAACGTTAGAAACAAATCGATCATCTTAAGTTAATAACTAAAGCTAACAAATATACCAATGGCAACCATTCTTCATGAAAATAACTGAAGCTAAAAAAATAACCTACTATTATTTATTTATTTTTTTGATCAAGAAAAAGGCAATTTATTGATCAAACACACTGATTACAACCAGAAAACAAACAGAGCAAACACAGCTCACAAACACACTGAAAACAACCAGAAAAACAAACAGAGCAAACACAGCTCTCAATCAATACAGACTAGACAAGAATTGAGTCATTTGAATAGCTCTAGAAGTCCTAGCCTTAGATCGAAGCTTTAAGCCAAATAATCTAGCTGAAACAGAGGTTTTAATTAGACTAGTTACAATAGAGACCATAAAACAGCTGCTGTCTAGGAATAGGTCAATCTTTTTAACAAATTTTGAGAATTTATAAAATCTATTTGGTTTATTAATCTGGTCCAAAATTTTTTAGGACCATAATATGCTGTGTAAAAAACACTCACACCAAAAATAAAATCATTTTAGGCATTTTTACTTGGTAAAACGGATACTCAAAGTTGTCGCTAAAATTAAAATCAGCCTGCAGAAAAATTGAACACATCTGTTGAATATGAATCTAATAATTTGGATACAAGCTAGAGTAGAATGAAATGAAGACTAGTCTAAAAATGCTTAGGACAGTACCAAACAATAGTTTTTTTCCTGTGTAATCATACACACATCAAAGATCTATTTCTTTTTCCAGTAGTAAAGCAAACCTAGTCAAGTGCATCAAATTTGAAGTTGTCCACTTCACATGCACCCTAGATAAGAATTAGATAACAAATATTCACTTGAAACCATCAAATTAATGGGAAAAAATTCAGTGTTTTTATCTGTACCCAAAAAGAAATAAATTATAAGTTAATCATTTTGGTTCCAATATCCTCCAACCTCCTAACAGAAACTTTGGAGAGCTAAGTAAACATTAGTGATTGTTTACTAAAGATCCATAAAAAAAACGTTAGAAACAAATCGATCATCTTAAGTTAATAACTAAAGCTAACAAATATACCAATGGCAACCATTCTTCATGAAAATAACTGAAGCTAAAAAAATAACCTACTATTATTTATTTATTTTTTTGATCAAGAAAAAGGCAATTTATTGATCAAACACACTGATTACAACCAGAAAACAAACAGAGCAAACACAGCTCACAAACACACTGAAAACAACCAGAAAAACAAACAGAGCAAACACAGCTCTCAATCAATACAGACTAGACAAGAATTGAGTCATTTGAATAGCTCTAGAAGTCCTAGCCTTAGATCGAAGCTTTAAGCCAAATAATCTAGCTGAAACAGAGGTTTTAATTAGACTAGTTACAATAGAGACCATAAAACAGCTGCTGTCTAGGAATAGGTCAATCTTTTTAACAAATTTTGAGACTTTATAAAATCTATTTGGTTTATTAATCTGGTCCAAAAATTTTTAGGACCATAATATGCTGTGTAAAATACACTCACACCAAAAATAAAATCATTTTAGGCATTTTTACTTGGTAAAACGGATACTCAAAGTTGTCGCTAAAATTAAAATCAGCCTGCAGAAAAATTGAACACATCTGTTGAATATGAATCTAATAATTTGGATACAAGCTAGAGTAGAATGAAATGAAGACTAGTCTAAAAATGCTTAGGACAGTACCAAACAATAGTTTTTTTCCTGTGTAATCATACACACATCAAAGATCTATTTCTTTTTCCAGTAGTAAAGCAAACCTAGTCAAGTGCATCAAATTTGAAGTTGTCCACTTCACATGCACCCTAGATAAGAATTAGATAACAAATATTCACTTGAAACCATCAAATTAATGGGAAAAAATTCAGTGTTTTTATCTGTACCCAAAAAGAAATAAATTATAAGTTAATCATTTTGGTTCCAATATCCTCCAACCTCCTAACAGAAACTTTGGAGAGCTAAGTAAACATTAGTGATTGTTTACTAAAGATCCATAAAAAAAACGTTAGAAACAAATCGATCATCTTAAGTTAATAACTAAAGCTAACAAATATACCAATGGCAACCATTCTTCATGAAAATAACTGAAGCTAAAAAAATAACCTACTATTA
Source organism: Humulus lupulus (assembly GCF_963169125.1). Classification (NCBI taxonomy): domain Eukaryota; kingdom Viridiplantae; phylum Streptophyta; class Magnoliopsida; order Rosales; family Cannabaceae; genus Humulus; species Humulus lupulus. The sequence goes on along the minus strand of NC_084794.1, from coordinate 24,617,480 downwards.
TTTATTTATTTTTTTGATCAAGAAAAAGGCAATTTATTGATCAAACACACTGATTACAACCAGAAAACAAACAGAGCAAACACAGCTCACAAACACACTGAAAACAACCAGAAAAACAAACAGAGCAAACACAGCTCTCAATCAATACAGACTAGACAAGAATTGAGTCATTTGAATAGCTCTAGAAGTCCTAGCCTTAGATCGAAGCTTTAAGCCAAATAATCTAGCTGAAACAGAGGTTTTAATTAGACTAGTTACAATAGAGACCATAAAACAGCTGCTGTCTAGGAATAGGTCAATCTTTTTAACAAATTTTGAGACTTTATAAAATCTATTTGGTTTATTAATCTGGTCCAAAAATTTTTAGGACCATAATATGCTGTGTAAAATACACTCACACCAAAAATAAAATCATTTTAGGCATTTTTACTTGGTAAAACGGATACTCAAAGTTGTCGCTAAAATTAAAATCAGCCTGCAGAAAAATTGAACACATCTGTTGAATATGAATCTAATAATTTGGATACAAGCTAGAGTAGAATGAAATGAAGACTAGTCTAAAAATGCTTAGGACAGTACCAAACAATAGTTTTTTTCCTGTGTAATCATACACACATCAAAGATCTATTTCTTTTTCCAGTAGTAAAGCAAACCTAGTCAAGTGCATCAAATTTGAAGTTGTCCACTTCACATGCACCCTAGATAAGAATTAGATAACAAATATTCACTTGAAACCATCAAATTAATGGGAAAAAATTCAGTGTTTTTATCTGTACCCAAAAAGAAATAAATTATAAGTTAATCATTTTGGTTCCAATATCCTCCAACCTCCTAACAGAAACTTTGGAGAGCTAAGTAAACATTAGTGATTGTTTACTAAAGATCCATAAAAAAAACGTTAGAAACAAATCGATCATCTTAAGTTAATAACTAAAGCTAACAAATATACCAATGGCAACCATTCTTCATGAAAATAACTGAAGCTAAAAAAATAACCTACTATTATTTATTTATTTTTTTGATCAAGAAAAAGGCAATTTATTGATCAAACACACTGATTACAACCAGAAAACAAACAGAGCAAACACAGCTCACAAACACACTGAAAACAACCAGAAAAACAAACAGAGCAAACACAGCTCTCAATCAATACAGACTAGACAAGAATTGAGTCATTTGAATAGCTCTAGAAGTCCTAGCCTTAGATCGAAGCTTTAAGCCAAATAATCTAGCTGAAACAGAGGTTTTAATTAGACTAGTTACAATAGAGACCATAAAACAGCTGCTGACTAGGAATAGGTCAATCTTTTTAACAAATTTTGAGACTTTATAAAATCTATTTGGTTTATTAATCTGGTCCAAAAAATTTTAGGGCCATAATAGGCTGTGTAAAAAACACTCACACCAAAAATAAAATCATTTTAGGCATTTTTACTTGGTAAAACGGATACTCAAAGTTGTCGCTAAAATTAAAATCAGTCTACAGAAAAATTGAACACATCTGTTGAATATGAATCTAATAATTTGGATACAAGCTAGAGTAGAATGAAATGAAGACTAGTCTAAAAATGCTTAGGACAGTACCAAACAATAGTTTTTTTCCTGTGTAATCATACAGACATCAAAGATCTATTTCTCTTTCCAGTAGTAAAGCAAACCTAGTCAAGTGCATCAAATTTGAAGTTGTCCACTTCACATGCACCCTAGATAAGAATTAGATAACAAATATTCACTTGAAACCATCAAATTAATGGGAAAAAATTCAGTGTTTTTATCTGTACCCAAAAAGAAATAAATTATAAGTTAATCATTTTGGTTCCAATATCCTCCAACCTCCTAACAGAAACTTTGGAGAGCTATGTTAATCATGACCCTGATATTACAACCGCAAATAATGTGATTGTCTTGTCTAACAGTTGTTAAACCCAGACAAAAAACAAGATTTTAGTAAGAGAACAACATCAAATACAAATTCATTGGAGATGGATAAAAGTTGGATCCATCTGAACAGGTTAGTAACCAAAATCATATAGTTTATTTTGGATATAAGTTTAAGTGTTAGTGCTTGATAATTGACGTATGCTCTAAAATTGTAGAGTAACGGTGGAATATGAGCAAAAAGCTAGAGAGTTTGTTGAGACAGCCATGACGAATCTTGGATTTCCAGCCAAGATTCTTTGTCCATGCAACAAATGTCACAATCTAAGCCATCAACTTTCACATGAAGTTGTCGAACACTTAGTTTTGTGGGGCATGGACCATCCTATCGTAGATTTTGATAACACATTTTTGGAGTTATTAAAAGCATTTTTTCTTGTATTGCAACGTGGTAGCTGATGCCTTGAGCCGGAAGGGTCCGGGGCAGATTCATGGTATGAGGCTGATAGCCAGAGAGTTAGCAGATGATATGACCAGGGCTGGTATAGAGTTCCTGGTGGGCCAGTTGGCTAACATTATGCTACAGTCTACATTGTTAGAGAGGATCAAAGAAGGTCAGTTGAGTGATCCTCAGCTGATCAAGATCAGGGAGGATGTTCTGGCTGGAGCATCCAGAGATTATACAGTGTCTGAGGTAGGTTTGTTGAGATACAAGTGGCGGATATGTGTTCCGTTAGACACTGCATTGAGGCGAGAGATTTTGGATGAATCTCATACTACACCTTACTCTTTGCATCCAGGCACCACGAAGATGTACCAGGATGTGAGATCGTTATATTGGTGGCCGGGGATGAAGAGGGATGTAGTAGAATATGTGGCTAAGTGCTTGACATGTCAATAGGTCAAGGCTGAGCATCAGAGACCGGCAGGGTCACTGCAGCCTCTGGATATTCCTGAGTGGAAGTGGGAAGACATCACAATGGATTTTGTGGTGGGCTTGCCCAGGACTACAGGTCAGCATGATTCCATTTGGGTGATAGTGGATCGCTACACCAAGTCAGCTCACTTTTTGCCAGTGAGGACTACTTATACAGTTGACCAGTATGCAGATCTCTACGTGAGAGAGATCATGCGGCTCCATGGTACACCTAGGTCGATCGTGTCAGATCGGGACCCCACGTTCACTTCCAAGTTTTGGAAGAGTTTACAGACAGCCATGGGGACACAGTTGAAGTTCAGTACAGCTTATCATCCTCAGACAGATGGACAATCTGAGAGGACGATCCAGATTTTGGAAGACATGCTAAGAGCATGTGTACTGGATTTCGGTGGGTCATGGAGTAAGTATCTGCCTTTGATTGAATTCTCCTACAACAACAGTTACCAGTCTACCATTGGAGTAGCACCTTATGAAATGCTATATGGCAGGAAGTGCAGATCTCCCATCCATTGGGATGAGACAGGAGAAAGGAGATACTTAGGTCCTGATGCAGTTCAGAGGACCAGTGAGGCTATTGAGAAGATTAGAGCTAGAATGCTTGCTTCTCAAAGTAGACAGAAGAGCTATGCAGATCCCAAGCGCAGGAACGTGGAGTTCCAGGTAGGAGACTATGTTTTCCTCAGAGTCTCTCCATGGAAAGGGGTGAGAAGGTTTGGGAAGAAAGGCAAGATAAGTCCTAGATTTGTAGGTCCATTTGAGATCCTGGAGAGGATTGGTCTGGTGGCTTACAGATTGGCTTTGCCTCCGGCGTTGTCTGTCGTGCACAATGTGTTCCATGTATTAGCTCTTCGAAGATATGTATCTGATGTGGGCCATATTCTGAGTTATGAAGATTTGGAGCTTGAGCCAGATCTCTCCTTTGAGGAGTAGCCAGTTCAGATACTTGATAGAAAGGACAAGGTCCTCAGGAATAAGACAATACCTTTGGTTAAGGTATTGTGGAGGAACAGCAAGGTCGAGGAGGCGACCTGGGAGCTGGAGTCGGATATGCAGAGTCAGTATCCCGAGCTGTTCAGGTAAATTTCGGGGACGAAATTTCAGTAAGGAGGGGATAGTTATAATGCCCCGAATTCTCCGATGAGTTTAGCGGCATGAATAGTAGGTCGGGAGGGCCATACTTGCTTAATTATGTTATTAATCGATTAAATGCATGTATATGTTGATTATATTATGTTATGATGTGAAATGCATGCATATGAGTCCATATTTACAATTACAGGGGTATGATGATAATTTGGCCCGTTGAGGGTAATTTGTGTATTTGGGTGCATAACTTGATTTGTGAATGAGATTCTATTATTATGGAGATATATTCGAGCTAAGCAACATGAGACAGTTATTTTTAGTGGATTAGCGGTTTTACCATAATGGGGTCAATTTTGGGGTAATAGAAATGTTCATTTGATGATAAATTGGGAATATTTGAGATCAGGGTGAAATTTTGGAGGTTTTGACTATAATGTCCCCGGGGTGTTTTCGGGACCCCGAGCATTAGGTTTTATTTGAGGTTACTTAAGGTTGAAGTAGCTTATCAGATAGAACATACGATAGAAAACCTTCCGTTCTCCCTTTTCAAAGTTCGTTTTACCGTTTGAGCCTTTTTGACGAAATCTTGAGTTCTAAGAGTCGGAATCGAGTGAGGATCGAGGCATAGCGATCCTAGGGAAGATTAGAAGCTTCTTAACCGAAGGATTCGACGGAAAACAACCCAATTGAAGGTAATCGAAGTTTAAGTTTTGAGTTTTTCCGAGTTTCTAAGCTTTGAATTGATTTTGTGAATTGTCGAGTTTTCGGTTCGTTCGAGCTTTGGGTTTTGAGGGTTTTGATGCATGGGGAAGCTTGGGAACTTTGTCTTGATGATTGGGGAATGTTTAGGGATGATTTTGGAGGCTTTGGAGTGTTAGAAACGCGGTTGGGAATGGCCCAGGGTGGAGTGCCGCGGCCCTGTTCTTGAGGCGCCGCGGCCCTTCTTTGAAGAAGCAGGTGGGGAGCTTGTGCTCGCTGGGCGCCGCGGCCCTAGCCTCTGGGAACCCTGGGGGCCGTGGCCCAAGGTGCTAGGGCCGCAGCCCTTGCCCTGTTTTCGCCCCGTTTGCTCGTTTTGACCCCGGAAACCTAGTTTTAGGCCTCAGGAGTGTCCTTGCTACTTGGATTAGCTTGGATTGATCTCTTGGAGGTTAAATAATGGTTTGAGACCCTTGATTATCTTGATTATTAATGGTATCCCAAATGTGTTGTGATTAGGTAACCGCTAAAGGACTAAAAGCTAAACTGTTCTCAGAGGTTGCTCTTTTGTTCATTCTAGCTCGAATCAAAGGTAAGAAACTGCACCCCAAGTGTGACATGCATGGATATTTGTGAGGCATGTTGATTGTATAAATATGGACATGGATTGAATACAGAATCGACAAAAGTGTTAGTATCAGCTGTGAGGCTGTGACTTACTTGTCAGGCTCGGCAGTGTTACTGGACACAGGTCAGGAAGCGCTGACTTACTTGTCAGAACGGCCTTAGCGTGAATCACGCAAGCCAACAGAGATTAGATCTAATCGACCTTTAGCATTGAATGACTCAAGGAGCATTAATGCCTGACCGACCCTGAGGGTCGATGAACAAACAGAGCCTGGAGGCTAGTGGCTTACCCATCAGCCACTCTCCCGCTACAAAACAGAGCTTGAAGGCTAGTGGCTTACCTATCAGCCACTCTCTTGCTAGAAAACAGATCTTGAAGGCTAGTGGCTTACCCATCAGCCACTCTTCTGCTACAAAACAGAGCTTGGAGGTTGGTGGCTTACCCATCAGCCACTCTCCCGCTAGAAAAGAGAGCTTGGAGGCTAGTGGCTTACTCAACAGCCACTCTCCCGCTAAAATCATGTGATGTTCATTTGCTTGTTTGAAAGCTTTATGTTCAGTATGATTATAATGATAATCATTTGAAATTTTTTATGAGAATTGTTATGTTTTCTTGCTGGGCTTTGGCTCATGGGTGCTATGTGGTGCAGGTAAAGGGAAAGAAAAGCTCACCTAGCCTTGAGTGGAGAGCTGATGTGGTGTTGTGTACATATGCGGCCGCTTGACCACCACGGCCAAGGCGTTCTCAGAGGAACTAGGGGGTTTACCCTATTTTTGCCGCTTAGGTCGGCGGGATTGTAAATTTCAAACACTAGTGACCATTTTGTACTGAGAACCTCTTGTAAATGTTTTGTTTAGCTCTGCAGAGCAGTTTGTAATAAAATCTCCATTTCCTTTTTATTGGTTTTGTACCTTAACCTGTTAATCATACTTAGAGCACGTTTTTGACCAAAGGACTCAGGCAATGAGTCAAATTTCCGATCCACCGTTCACCGTAACTATTCTGGGATAGCCAGGGCGTTACATTACACCACCCCATTAAGCATAAAAAGTCAAATTTCCCTTTTTAATTATATATGTGGCATTAGCACATCAGTATTTTGAAATTAGCTACATAGGATAAAATCTAAAAGAAGTTCCACAACTTACTAATGTGCATAGTTCATAAAGAATTTTTAACAACACAAAAAATTTGGGATGCACCATTTTGTAGTGGTAGTAGTTTGAAGGGAAACATTGGCATTGATTATTGATAGATAAATAAGTATCATTCAAATCTAATCAGTGTCACAACGTTGACCATAGGTCAAGTCGATCTCAATTCTGAGTGATAATATTTCTATTAATTATATTATCTAATTTTTTTGACTTGTTTGTTAAAAGCTTACCCTACGACATATATTTACATATTTGAGATTCAATGGTGTAATTGAATGAGAGTATTTAACATAGATATGCAATCTATAACTTCTGTAATAGAAGTGAACATATGATTTATTTAATAACTTAGTTCAAATAGTTAATTTATTGAGTACTCATTTCTGTAATTAAGTTTATGGAATTATCATTTACAAGGAACTTAGTAGGAGTTAAGGATAAAATACCAATGAGGGGTAAAAAGTTAAAATTCACTCGGCTCATTAGTAGGTCATCGATAGAAGATTGACTAACGGCAGTGGTTATAATAATTGATAGCATATTTACATTAGTGGAAATACGTTCTATGAATTCAAGAGTCCAATTATGAGTCTATAATGAAGTCACGGAGAATTAATAAGCTGTGAGATAATTTACTATATAAATAAACTCACAATAACTTATTGTAGCTTGTATTCATGGATCCATTGTCCCCACGTTGTCTTTGATTAAATTAAGTCTAAATGTCAAAAACAATTATTTTATTATCAATTAAGAATATCGAATTGACTAGGTCAATTTTGTGATATTTACACGAATTAGAGAAAAGAAGAGAGTTATTAATTAAAAATATCAGGCATATTTATTAATAATGAAAATTTTGTGTTACTATTAATAAATAATATTAAATCAAGTTTCAAATTATAAATAGTTAATTTGAATAAGGATTTAATTATTTAATTAATTAATTATAAAATTAATAAATAAAATGGTCTTGAATTTGAGTCTATTGGGCCTTAAATTTAAGACACATCATAAGCCTAATCCACATGGTGTGGCCGACCATGATGTTGCTTATTTACCTTTTATTTTATAATTAATTTAATTAAAAAAATAAGCCCAAGGTTGTGTCTATAAATCAAATGATATAGCTAGGATTTTCAAAGACAATTTTGGATAAGTCCTCAGTTATAGAAAATCCTAGAGATTACACTCTTCTAGCCACTCTCTCTTCTTATTTCTCTAAATTTCTATCTCATATGTGTTGAGAAAATTGCCCACATTAGTTAAGTTTGATAAAAAAAAAATTGGCAAGGAAGATTGTAGTTGCATTCTGTAAAGCGTTTCAGTTCTTGGCATTTCCTAGCAATCAGAAAATAGCAAAATGAAAGAGAACTGAAAGAGTAGAGTCTCATTAATTCGGCTCCATATAAGTAAGTAATTTACTTTATCTTTCTTTGATTGTTTATTTCAATATAAGTATGTTCTAGAAATTTCTATTTATGTTTTGATTAAATGAGAAACCACATGATGATAAACTGTATGTTTTTTCCTACAAATACTGCTAGAAATCACCATTTTTACTTTGATTGTAGAAGAAGAAAATCACTATGATCTATATTATACCTATAAACCTTTAATTTGTTTTTCTAATTTCACACAAATTCATAGCTATTACTTCAACTTTTACTATGTGGAGGCTCATTACGTTGGGTTTTAGTGGTTCTCAACGGGCTTCAATGGGGAGACCTCCTCCCAAGGCCCATTATAAACTTAGTGATGCCGCATTATGTCATAAAGAGAAGTTTATATGGGAAAATCAAACATAGTTCTCTTTTCTTCTTCTCCTAGTTTTCTTTTTATTCTCTTTGTTCTTTTTCTTCTTCTTCTTTTTCACAACTGAATTTTTCTATTTCAAATCTGAGTTTGCACTTCATATTTAATTTTTTTCTTCTAAACCTATATGTAACCGGTTACAGTCATGATCTGTTCTAATTTCTAGTTTATTTTCAGATCTGTTTAAGTAATCGGGTATAATGGTGTGTGATTCTTTTTATTCATATTTGATTTTTTTAGACCTAGTTGTATCTAGTTACAATAACGATTAATTTAGATTTTTTTTGTTTTGTTTAGATGTGATTTTGTTTTCACACCTAACTAAGTAACCAGGTACCATTGCGATTAGTTCTATTTTTTTTATATCTAAATTTTTTTTGTTTAGATTTTTTGTTTGGGTCCTATTTGTTTTCAAGTCTGGCTAATTAACCGATTACTATCGCAACTGGTTCTTTTTTTTCATATTTTTTTTTCAGACCTAGCAATAACCAGTTACCTTCATGATCAATTTAATTTATTTTTTTCATATTATTTTTTTCCAAATCTCATTAAGTAACCAGTTATAATTTCGTTGGTATTTTGATAATGGTATATTATTAAAAAAAATTAAAATTGGTTTTATAGTTGTAACCAGTTAATACAACACCACTTAAAAAATAAAATTGATTTTTATAGTTGTAATCAGGTACCACATATCACTAAAAAATATATTACAGTGGCATACGATTACTACCATAAAAAAATAAAAATGTTTTGCCAAAAATAATTGGTTACTGCGGAAAAAATATTGGTTGAAGAAGATAAAAAACGAAAGAAAAGAAGAAGAAATGGAAATAAAAAAACATGATGATGAAGGTCTTTGTTTTTTTTCTTTCAAAAAATAATGTAAAAAAAATATTTTATAAAATATGAATGATAAAAAATAATACAAATAGATTAAAATTGTAAAAACAACCTCAAAACATATTAAAACTAGCTATGTAAACTTTATAACATAATTTAACAAATAAATTATGGTATACAACTAAAATATTACAAATATATGAAGAAAAAAAACTCCAATATAAATGTAAACAAAAAAATACCACAAGAAAATTAAGAAAAAAAAATAGACATTTTCAATGTTTTGAAAAAATTCTCTTATATGATGTAATTTCCTGTCATTAAAGTGGTTTGCAGCAGTGGTTGGAGATGACAGTGGTAAAGTCTTCTACTTCCTCATTATAAATGTTCATTCAGTTCATCCCCTTGGAGATCATGGCTTGTTTGTAAACTTTGAAATTGTGCTATTCTTTGAGTATTAGAGCACACTATTTGGAAAATGATTGTAGAAATGTTGTCCCTAGTCTTTAAAGATATTAGTGGCCTCTCTTTAGATGATTTGCTCATTAAGTCTTGGTTGGACCTTGGAATATTAGAGAAAAAAAATTAAAATTAAAGGATTCCATTTTTCTATATTTGAATTGAATGAATAAATTAATAATTTTTTTTCTAAAAAAATTAAAACTTAAATGTAGTATAATTTTTTAAAATTTACAAAAATTATAAATATCTAAAAAAATATATTAAAAAAAGTCTCTAATCAAATTTGTGTAAAATATTTTCTTACATTTTTTCCCTGGCTCTTAAGTGGCCTATGCATTGACAATAATTAGTTTTCGTGATGCATTAGAGTTTTTATCTTTAAACATAAATGATTGTTGCATTACCCAATAGGTTGATGATTTATTACACTACTCTAATGAAAGGTTAAATGAAACTTTTAAAATATTATAGTAAAAAGTTTATATAATATAATACATATGCTGAGTTAGGATCTTAAACAGCCCCGCAGCTATTAAAAAAATATAACATCCCCATACCGCACCCCCGGTACTGGTTGGTCAGCTATTTTGCTCACTCTAATTGTGTTCAATTATCTACTAAAACTACTGTCCAACTCTTAACAATAACAGTCTGACAAATTATCCTTGTTGACTAAACTTATTTATTTATTAACTATAATAATATACACTGTGATCTAATCCCATTCTCCTAAATCAATACCAATATACGTGCACTATATATATATAGTTGGAAAAATAAATCAAGAGAGAACATAATGCAAACAAAGGCTAAAGATGATAAGGAAAACTGCAGATAGCCCATACACAATATTCTATTTTAGGGTAGGTGCGTTAATGAACACAATATATATATATATATATATATACCAGCCGAAGCTGTGAGGACTGGGTATCAATTAATTCATAAATCTAGAAGAGATGTGGATGTGGTACTTAGACAATAGACAATCAAAAACAAGATTTGGTCCACTTGATTAACCAAAATTTGACTCAAACCGTATTATATAACATGATTCAAAGGATTAAATCCACACCAACCAATTAACAAGGGATAAAGCTATAATTGGTTAGTCTATTAGATCGATCTCAACTTGGAAAAAATAAAGAAAGAAGAAAAACACAAATTTGTTGGCTGTATTACAAAGTTTTAGTTCGAGCCTATATTATAAAAACATCAACACAAACCCAGTCAAACAAGAGTGAGGGTAAGAAAATGCATCATTAAAGGATTGTATCCATAGAGAAAGGATTGTACATGATGTTGTCCATGTAGTAGTGACCGGGATGCGCAGCATCCATCACCACGAATTGCATGTCCTCCGATGGCTTCCAGTGGCGCTTTCTCTGGTTTATAAACCAGTTGTTTATCTGTTTCAAATCCAGGCCTGTACTTTCTGCCAGGGCTAGTTTTTGAGCCTCCTGCACACACAAATACACATAAAACCATCTCTACTTAATCATATAAAGGATATTACTAAGGGACACCACTGCTTCCTAAAACTTGTTGACATGACATGTTATTTTAAATATGTGAGACCGAATATACTTAATAACAAAAATCAATACCAAAGTAGTGTTATGTACCATGGTACCCAATAGCGATATTCTTAAGGGAATGTGAAACCTTGTTTGGTATGGGGATAGGTTTGGTGGGAATGTAAATGCCAAAACTAACTAATGTTTGGTAAATTTAATTTTAATGGTTTGGAAATTTGTGTTTCTAAGTGGGTCTTACATTTAAGCTTGTTTTGATGGTAATCTTGATCCCTTCAAACAATTAGTTTCATATTCTCTTGATCAAAACCTCCTCTTTAACTCTACTCCGACCATACCCAACCCCCATGTGAAACACCCTCTTACAAAGGGTTTACATTAAATGAATGTGAAATTCGCAAGGGGTATTTGGTACGAGGTTTGAGTTTGTGGGACACAAGTTAGATTGAGTTTAGATTAAGAGAATGTAAAACTAAAAAAATAAGACTCATTGGAAACACAAACACCCAAGTCATTAAATATAAATTTAATCAACATAGATTAGATTTGACATTCACATTCCTACCAAATCAAACACATATACCAAACACCCCAAGTGTTTTTAAACGGGTCAAGATTAATATCAAATCAAATTAAAAGTGAGTCTCACTTAGAAACACAAACCACCCAAACAATTAAAAATAAACTCAATAGACATGAATTAATTTTGACATTCCCTTTCCCACCAAGCCTAACCCCATACAAAACACCTCCTTATGTAAAAGATAAAGAAAAACATCACTAAAACCATCAAGAATAGATTTAGAATTATTGTTTATATGTATATATATACGTACAGAAGGATAAGGCCACTTGTAGTGTCTACTCCACCACTCCAGCAACTGCTGCCTGGCTTCCTTTGGTAGCTTCCCATTCTTTTTCTTCTTGAGAAATTCCTGCTTGAGACTGCCAAGGTATCCGCTGTACTTGCGCAACAGCTGAACTTTCAACTCCTTATCTTCTGCTTGAGGATCTATGAAACCATCTTCATTCATCTCCAATTCCTCTTCTGAAGATCCATTTTGTCCACCCAAACCTGATCACGTTTTAAATGATATGTAGTGTCAAAACACAACCTAATCGATTATTTTGATAAAAAAAAATGACAAGGACAATTTGACTCATCATACAGTGACAGTTTGATTGGACAGGAAAAAAATTGATTTTATATAGCAGAAAAAGCTTGTGATATTTTCTATTTCCAAAACCTGCTATGACTTGTCTTGCAAAACTATAGAATCTTATGAATTTATTCCTAATTAAATATCCTGTAGATTCATCAGACATTATTTTTAGCAAAAAATTAAAATGTCATGGTATTCTTCATGGATATTTATTTAACAAGATCATAATATTGTTTTTGGTTGTAATGTAAAACTGATCATAGTTAATTTAGAAAATCATCTAAAGACTAACATGGATGTTATGGAAACTAACAAGTATATATGCAAATCATCCAAAGACTAATAAGAGTTGTCCATATTAATTACACATGCAAGCTAGAGTACATGTATGTATACATATATTTATATATATATATATATACGATCTACCGAGTAAAACCAACCAATAGACTACCCACGAATTGAAATGGAAAGACCATTAATTAGACATTGTTACTCCAATACAAAAAATAAAAATAATATAAATACATCGATCGCATATAGGAAAATATTTTAGTATCACTACCGTCATGCAAGCATATAACACTTGTAAGTTGTAATATAAAACTGAAAAACTGAATATCGAACCATGCAAACATTACAGCTACATATATAACAAAACCCTAATTATATACTTCAAATACTACAAAACTAAACACAAAGCTTTAAAAAGTAAAATTTCTCACACAATAAAGCAAGAAAATTATACACAAGATCAATACTTAATTAAGAAATCTCTCATATATATAATCAAAAGGCGTAACCTTGCATTGCATAGAAAGTTCATTTTAAATCACGTTAGAGAAAAAATAGATGGATGTATAAATATATATATATATCACCTCATCCAGAACCTAGCTACTCGCCAAAACTTGGGCCAGCTACCAAAAGTAGCTGCTTAAAATCTTTTTCTCAACACTTAATAGGAATTTAGGATTATAGAAGCCCAGAAAAAGAAGCAGATTTGTCTAAGATAAGGTAGTTGTTATTCAGTTATTGTACAATAGATCAACAAATAAAATATTATAAATAACAATCAGCTATTCTATGGTGAAAAGAAAGAAGAAAAAAAAGCTACCACCCCAAAATAGAAAGATTAATTATCTTTGTTTAACCATAATAATAATTAGTTAGGGTAGAGATGCAAGTCTTCACTACTCCCTAGAAAATAAACAAATAATGCATAATAATTTGTAAGGATGATAGATTTGGTTGATGTTGACAAATAAAAAAACAAGGACCTCTCCATGTTGTTATCAAAAGGTTCATTTCCAAACAGTACTAAAAGCCTTGATGTCGTTCATCCAAGAAGTTCCCAAGACCCAGATGAGGAAGGAGTACGAGAGAACAAAACAAAAATAAAAGAAAAAAGAAAAAAGTAAAGCTGTTTTATTTATATATATAAATAATAATAATAAAATGAGCAAGAGGTGATCTCACCAGAATCTGTGGTGGAAGAAACGGTTAGGGCTTTGAGCTGGCACTCTACTCTTGAGAGAAAGAGCATGGCTTCTTTAAAAGGTTTTGTTAGCTCTTCTTCATATTTGGTCAGCATCTCACAGTAGGCTTCCATGAACTGGTCCAGAGCTGGGTCTGGTTGGTTATCTTCACCTGAGCAAGCCCCACTTGTGCTTCTTGAAATATTATTGTAATTATAATTAAACTCCTCCTCTAACCTAGCCACCACTTCTGGAGGTGCCCCAACCTTTAATATATAACAATAATAAACCAAAAAAAAAAAAACACAAGAAGCCAACCCTTAAACAAAGGATCAATCATAGCTTGATTGTTAAAGTGGTAAATGTTATAATAATATTCTAAAAAAAGCTTTTAAATCCCTTGCATGAAGTGGGGTTTTCAGATTATTTTTAGTTAGTTTTTTAAGCACAACAACTTATATCATTATCATCACCTTCTGACAATTGGCATAGGCGGTCAAGAGACGAGGGAAGAGAGGATGAGCCATAATCTTGGCTCTCATCTTTGCAGAAGATGAAGAATTACTAGTAGTAGCAGTAGTAGTGTTGTTGTTCTCAGTGTAGAAATGCTTACTATAATTACCATTAGTGCGACTGTCTTGAGGAATATTGATCTCGGCGCCCGTGACCCTATGGTTGCCAGTGGCAAAAGATAGAGGCATGTTGTTGTTGTTGTTGTTGTTATCCCTATTTTTATTCATCATCAACATCGAACTAGAAACTCCACTGGTGCTAGTACCACTCTTCTCCCCAAACTGATCCATATTACATAAAACATATGTATATACAAACGATACAATAATAATATTATTAATGTATTAACTAATCAGCTACACCCCTGATTATCTCTCAGTTAAACCCATAAATTCCTTTTCTCTCTGCTCCCTAGCTAGAGTCCTCCCGGGTTTTAAGCTAAAAAAACCGAGTCTTTTTACAGAAAATCCTAAAGTTTGCAGAGTTGCCTGCTATCCTATGCTATAGCTACTCAAAAAATTACAAAGAGGGGTTATATTTTTTTTTTTTTCACTTTTGTTTTTTTGTGTTTTGGGAGGGGTTTTCCCTCTCAAATATGTCTTGGCCTGGTTTTACTGTAAAAAGGTAGATAATCAGATCAGACACCTCTCCCTCGGAAATGTGTACTTTTTCTTAATTTTCTTCTTCCTTCCTATGCACAAACAGCTCTCTCTATCTCTCTCTAAATATCTAACAATATATATATGATGAACTAGTCTGCCTTTCCTTGTCTCTCTCTTACTTACATAAAATCACATATACTGTAAAGGGTTAGACAGAGATAGAAAGAGAAAGAAAGAGAGAAGAAGGTAGTAGGGTGCACGCGTTAACGTGTACCTCTGCAACTTGTTTCCTTCCCGATGAAAATCAAACCCTAGCCATTCTAATCTCCCAGTCCTCGTTTCTTGCAACTTATTATCTCTCTCTCTCTCTCCCTCAGTTGTACAGTTGGAACTTGGGAAACAAAACAGAGACAAATAGCTCAAAGGCAAAGCCCTCAAAGTGTCTAGGTCAGTTTAACAGAGATACGTATTAAAAAGTTTATGATAAATTACTATATAGTGGAAAAGGGAAAGAAAAAAACGGCTCAATATATAACACACCCAATAGTATTTAATTAATTAATGAAATTGTAGATATATATGATGAGGATGAGTTAATGGATCTAAGTGAAGCCACCAAAAATGTACAAGCTGGAATAGTCTGTTTTGGCCTTGTAAAGAATCACAACCCCGAGTGGGGGTGATGAATGTTGATAATAATAACTGATATGGATGGTAATCAAATCTTAGCCGTCTATTCTTGTGATTGATGATATATATATAAGTGTACGTATATATACACATATGGTGTCAGGTGTCATAATCTACTTTCTCTCTCCACCACCCATTAATACCATTCCATATTCCCCCGGTCTTTGAAAACTTTAATATTATTGCTTAGTTCATATAAACGAGAATACATAACATCGCACTCTAGTCTCTCTCTACATGGTATACAAACCTACACACATTTTCCCTACTCACGTACTGTACCTAAACGACATCGTTAGAAACTCATATATATCTTTAATTTCAAATATATATATATATAATCACACAAAGTAGTACTCTGGTAGGTACTCTTGGTCTGAGTCTGAATCTCATATCATATTATGATTTGGGTTTAATCCATCATAATTATTATTCATCTTAAATAATAATAATAATAAAGTAGCCTTGGGCTATGGGATATGAGCTGATCAGCCAAAGCTCAAAGAAAAGAGAAAGCTGATAAAAGAAAGTCGGTGGGTCACTCCACATGTCATTTCCAGTTCCCATCTCTCTCTCACTCTTACTCCAGTCCAGCGCTACTACACTCTTTTATTGTCTATTTTTCTCTCTCTGTCGTCAATTATCTTTTTTTTTAAAAAAAAAAATAGGTTTTGGAATAATAATAGCTTTAATAAGTCTGGTTTTGAGTCCATGTGTATGTACTGCAGTCAAACTCGAATAACTCCAATCGTTACGTAACCAATGTACGTTCAAATGCACTGTCTTCTAGGTTACAATTACATCAATTGTACGTACATTATATTATGTTATATTATAACATTACTATATGTGTATAGTGTATACACGCACGTACATCGATACATGACATGAAAGTTCTTGATTCATGTTCTTGTTTTATCAAATAATTAAAAAAATTAAGGTTTGTTAGTATGTAAACTGAAATACAGGACACTACTAAACCGTTTTAAATTTGCATATAAACATTGGATTTTTGTTTGGTTGGGGCTTGTGTTCGCTAGAATAGTTTTCGAAAATAAAGTTCAAACTGGTCATTGCATACGTGACTATTTTTTTTAAATACGTGGAAAACATCATGTTTGGACATAGTTTTCAATACTGTAAATTATTCAGAATTTTCTAAAAATTTACAGAATGTTCTAAATAACTACAATATACACTGTCATAAAAAAATCGCATCGAAAATTATTCATAATAGGATAACACAAAAGAGGTGGATCGATGCGCCTCTTTTTCTAGCCCCAACCATAGAAACACCCTATAAACATTATCCATATACCTTGAACATTGATAATTCTAAATCTTTTTTTTTATTTTTTTAATCACTTTCCCCTAAATATATATATATATATATATTACATTCTCTTAAATTAATTATATGTATATTATACTAATAAGTTAAAATATGAAATTGAATCAAATCAACATGTTATATGCATTGATGAAACAAAATGTATACAAAATAGTGCAGTGGAAACTTTCTTAGCACTATTCTTTTTTTTTTTTTTGAAAATATATAGTGCTTCCATTAAATAAAACAAGTTAGTAAAAGAAGCAGATTACAAGATTGAAAGAAAGTTTGGAATCAAACCATTTCAAACACCCTCATCATCTAACCCTAATGTTCTTCTAGAAATTTTGTGAGCCTAAGCATTGACTTCTCTAGGTATATAAGAAAGATGCAAATTAGGGAAAGAAGATAATGAAGATCGAATGTCATTTACAAGATTTGAAAACTACAAAACCCTATCAACCATAATTTTAGAATCTATTTCAATATATGTGATGGGCAATGATATTGCATTACACCACTTGAGGGTACATAAAAGCGCCTCTGCCTCTATAAGAGTTATCCAAAGAGCTTTGCAAAAACAGAGAAAATAGATGAAAGAAGTATTGAATTGAGAGAATGAATGGCTCAACCTTGAAATGTTGAGACTAGAATATTATATATTGAAACAGAGAGTACAAGCTCGATGAGCTGTTACAACAGAATTGGTTACACAACCTTTATTACAACTAACTAAAATAACAGAAATCTGTTACAAATAAAACTGAAAGAGTAGTTAGTCACTGTGCTCAATATCAACAGTTTGGTGATGTCTAATATCCACCCTCAAGTGACACGGAGGGTTCTTGAGTGTCAACTTGTTACTAAGAGCAGCAAACTGAGATATAGGCAGAGGCTTAGTGAGAATGTCTGCAATCTGGTGTGAGGAATCAACATAACGAACATCAAGTTGCTTAGCTAGAACTTTATCTCTGATAAAATGAATGTCAATTTCGATATGTTTTGTTCGGGCATGAAAAACAGGATTCGAAGCTAAGGAACCAGCCCCCATATTATCACACCATAAGATCGGACAGTGAGGAAGTGGGATATCTAGTTCAGTTAGGAGAGATTGTAACCAAATAATCTTTGCTGTAGCTAAAGCCAAAGACCTATATTCTGACTCAGTGCTAGATCTAGCAACAACATTTTGCTTTTTAGAAGACCAACTGATCAAGTTACCTCCAAGAAATACATAGTAGCCAGATGTGGAATGGAACCCGATAGGCACTAGTGTCTAAAATATATGTATTGTTGTGAGAGGTGGAAGTAGTGGTAGAAAAGAGATTGGGATAAGGAAACTCACTCTCATTGAAAGTTACACTCCCAACATATATGCGACCACTGGGATGCATGCACTTGTAACCCTTATGATGAAGAATTTAGCCAAGGAAGATGCACTTAGAAGACCTGAAAGCAACTTTGTGAGTATGATAAGGCCTTAATAAGGGAAAGCAAGAACAACCAAAAACCTTGAGAATATTATAGTCAGGAATTTGATTGAATAATTTTTGGTATGGTGAGATAAGTTTGAGTGTGGGAGTAGGGAGTCTATTAATTAGAAAAGTGGTTGAAAGAAAGGCTTCCCACCAGAATTTCAAAGGCATATTGGCTTTGGCTAAAAGAGTAAGGCCAATATCGACTACATGCCTATGCTTTCTTTCCACTCAACCTTGTTGTTGGTGAGTGTGAGGACAAGAGTGGCATCTCTCAATGCCAAGCTCTTCAAACAAAATGTACAGGGGTTTATATTCACCTCCCAAGTCAGTTTGGACACTTTTGATTTTGGTTTGAAACATTCGTTCAACATAAGCATTAAAATTTTTGAAAATGTTTTGAACCTCAGATTTAGTTTGCATGGGAAAGATCCAAGTATAGTTGGTATAGTCATCAACAAAACTAACATAATACTTGTAACCATCAAGAGAGGTGTAAAAGGAAGGTCCCCATACATCTGAAAATATTAACTCAAAAGGAGCAGTAGTTTTATTCATAGAAGTTTTGAAACTAAAGTGATGTAGTTTCCGAACTTGACAAGCATCACAGAAAGCTACTGAATCACATTTAACAGTAGGATTTACAATTGAAAGAACTTTAGCTAAAATTGGTTTAGAAGGGTGACCAAGTCGACAGTGCCAAATGTTGGTCACTTGAGACTTGTCATGTACAAGATTGCTAGTAGTGGTACAATTGAATATATGAGGAGTGTAACTTGTGGTATAGGATTCTTGCATTGTGGATGACTTGTGAGAGTGTGGTGGTCGAAGCTGGAGTTTGTATAGGCCATCAGTTAGAGTACCCCGAAGAATTACTTGGCTGGTTCTCTTGTCCTTGATAAGGCAACAAACTGAGTCAAACTCTAGGACAATGTTATTGTCTTTAGTAAATTTGAAATGCTAAGTAAATTTTTAGTAGCATTAGGAACATGCATTATATCTTTGAGCTCTAAAGACTGAGATGTATGAGATGCATTAATTGAATTAGAACCTATATGTAAGATGGGCATAAGTACCATTACCAACTATTACTTTGGATTTGCCTTTGTAGTCAACTTTGGTGGACAGATTTTGCACATCTGTGGTGATGTGATTTGTAGCACCAATGTCCAAGTACCAAGACCCAGGGGAGTCCTCAGAGATGTGAGACTCAATTACATATGCTTGAGCATTACCAGATCCAATGGTTGATGAATGATCACTGGAAGAGGGAAGGCCAATAAAATGAACATCAAATATGTGGTAACACTTTTGTACAGTGTGTCCAGCCCAACCACATAGCTGACAGATTGGCCTGTTTCCACGGCCACCACGAGGTGGAAAGGAACCACGATTTGAAAAGGAACCACGGTCACTCCGAATATTGGGGCGGCCACCAAGATTTGCTGGTTTGGTGTTACCACGAAGAGAGAAGCTGGCAAGATTAGCTTGAGACATGTCAAGAGTGTGGCTGGTTTGTTGATGGAGTCGCATTTCTTGACTGTGCAAGCTGAAATGGAGATCTTGAAGAGTCAAGGATTCAATGCGATTGGTCAGATTCACCACTGTGGCTTCATATTCAGACCCAAGGCCACCAAGAATGTAGAGGCATAGACTATCATCAAAAATAGGATCACCAGCAGCAGAGAGAGCATCTGCATATCCTTTCATCTTCAAGATGTAATCATCAATTGAAGAGGAGCCTTTCTTGGTAGATTGGAGTAAGCCTTTCACTTGAAGAACTCGAGCTTTGGATTTTGTAGCAAAGAGTCGGTCAAGAACAGACAAAATTTCAGCAGATGTGCGACAGTTGATGATGTGACCAAGCATGACCTCAGTAATGGAATTCATCAGCCAATGCATGAGAAATTGGTCAAATCTAAGCCATTGAAGATGAGCAGGGTTCGGTACATTACCTACAAGATGAGTCGGAGGAGGAGGAATGGTTCCAAGAACATAGCCATCAAGATTGTACGCACAAACCACTGCAAGAACCAAAGCTCTCTAGTATGAGTAATTCGATCGGTCGAGTCGCAGTTGTAGCGGAAGGAGATTGTTGTTTGGAAGGCCAACAGGATCGGCTGCAAGAGCCAGAGCGACGATCAGAGCAGCTGGAGCTGGTGGAGGTTGAACACCCGTGGAGGGAGAAGATGCATGAGAGTTGTTGCCGTCGGTCGCCATGGCAGAAGAGCTCTGGTACCATATAAGAGTTAACCAAAAAGCTTTGCAAAAACAAAGAAAATAGATGAAAGAAGTACTGAATTGAGAGAATGAATGGCTCAACCTTGAAATGTTGAGACTAGAATATTATATATTGAAACAGAGAGTACAAGCTCGATGAGCTGTTACAACAACAGAATTGGTTACACAACCTTTATTACAGCTAACTAAAATAACAGAAATCTGTTACAAATAAAACTGAAAGAGTAGTTAGTCACTGTGCTCAATATCAACAGTTTGGTGATGTCTAATAGCCTCTATTATCATCAGTGAATAATTCCCTCTTTTTGGAATGGGCAGAATGGCTAGCCCAGCAACAACTCGACCATTGCTATCTCTGACTACAACTCCAAAACTAACTCTACATCTTTTAGTATAGGTTGCTCATCAATATTCACTTCCAACTTATCTAAAGGAGGAGGAGTCCATTGAATAGTCCTTGAAACCTTGTCCTCATTGTTGATATTTTGGATTTGCTAATCATCCCAGTAATTTTGAAGGAAAGATGTAGCCCAACTTGGTACTTCTTTAGAATGGATGGCTGAATTCCTGAAAATTACAGAGTTTCTATTTTCCAAATTTCCCAAATTAAACAAAGAAAAACATTAAGATCATATTTTGGTAAAAGCCCAATAGCACACAACATAAAATATGATATATTTTAGGTGCTGGTGTTCCGTATAAAAACTCATAAACACATAATTCTTCCAAACCTTTTGAGCTTTGGAACAATACAACAACACATGAGAATCTATTTCATTAGAAGAATCACAAAAAGAACAAGCATGATCATACAAAAATTTTCCGGAGAAAAGATTAGAAGCCGATGGAAACAGATGTGAAAAAGTTCTTCACATAAAGTGCTTGATTTTGGGTGGTAAATTAGAATAACAAAGATATGACCACCACTCTTTGGAATATTGTAAATTTGAGGATGAAGCGAGGGAATTAGAGGACATAGCTAGGTGATATTCTTAGCACTCATCTTTTAATTTTGTAGAGGAGTGTCAATACTTGTTTTATTATTTCTTTTTCCTTAAAAATTGGAATATGAATGGCTGAATCTTATGGCTATTTTCTCATTCCAATATTCTCTACTTTATTATTATCATTATTTTTATTTTATTTATATAGTTTATTAGCCAGTCACGCAAATACAGACTCAAATTTTCTGTCCACCTATTCCTTGTGAGTTGTTGCATTATAATTGAATGAAGACATATTAGTTGAAAATTTTGAGTTTTTATGATTGAAAAGACCCCATATTACAAAAATATACCCCATGTATTAATGATTGGAAAACTATGCTTGAAAATCTACTGTAAACCTAAATGTCCCTTTTATTATTCCACTCCCTGGCTCTCTTTTCTCTTTTTCTCTCACCAAAACAAAACTTTATACTCAAAATCCTTCTCACCTCCATTGCTCACACTCATTTCATCATTTCTTTTACATTTCCTTCTAAAACAATGCAAATATTGAAATATTCAAACTAAAAAGTTGAAGTTTTAGCACATTAAACTCACAAATATCTTATGTTTTATTGATTTTGGAAGAGGATGTGTTTGTCTTAATGAAGCATTCATGGCGAAAAGAGGAAGGGAATTGATCACTCGGAAGCAAGGTGTAACGCCCTACTCCCTTAGAGCCGTTACTAAGTGAGTTTTAAAAGAAACTTTGTGTAAAGAACTCGCTAACCGAGGTTTTTAAAACCAAAGTGTGATTAAGTAAAATAAGTTAAGGCTGTAATCTTTAAAAATGCGTTGTTTCATTGAAAACTTCTAGTATTTAACATCTGGAATCCCAAGAATAAGGTTTGAAAACTATTTACATCTTAAAATAAGTTTACAATTGATTAGTTATTAAAATCACAGATTATTACAGCCATTTCTTGAAAATACCCCCAACCAAAGCAGTCGGGCAGGCCAAACATATACGCGCCGCTTCATGCTCTCCGTACTCATGGCTGGTTGACTCAATCCTTGCCCTTTCCTGCAACATAGAGCACCCGTGAGCCGAAGCCCAGCAAGAAAACTCATACAGTTCATAACATATGCAAATTATACAGTTAACATATCAGATAGTCCACAGATAAACAGGTCATCCATCAGACTAAGCAAACACGGCCATGCCGCCCCAAAAGTCTTACCAAAGCCTGGGGTCTCGGTTCTCACCGTAAGGATATCTCATGTATCCATTGGGTCCTACCCTGACTGTAAGCATCCCATTTGCTAAGTGTTACTTCCGGCCTCGCTGCCGTTCTCGGCCTTTCGCCGTTCTCGGCTCCATTGCCGTTCTCGGCTCCATTGCCGTTCTCGGCCTTGCCGCTCTCGGCCTTAGCCGTTCATTGCACTATAATCACACATATAATACATTTCGAAATAATCATTCAAACATATAATAATTCATTTAAGGTTATACATTAGCACATAATACAATCTAGGGCCCATGCCCTATTCTCGGGTGCTACAGTTTTCTTACCTGTATCCCAGGCTTTCCGATGCACCAAGGCCACAAGCACGGTCCTCAAGCACGAGCCTCTCCGAAATCCTAGTCACAACACACATAAAACACTTTTTAATACTAACCAACCCAAAACCACTTCCCGGGACCAATCCCACACTCTCGGGACCTCTAATTCATTAAAACAATACCTAGGAATCATCCCCTGAGTCCCCGGGCAAAGCCCTAAAAACCCAATTTTTGGCTGTCAAAATTGGCTTAGGGCCGCGACACTCCCTTCAAGGGCCGCGGTGCCCAGCGGCTTGCCCTCCTCCTGATGCAACCTCGCGCCGCGGCGCCCAAGAACAGGGCCGCGGCGCTCCTACGCGAACCTAGATTTCTGGGTTTTCTCATGCGTTTTTCCCGAGCTTCAACCTCTCCAAATCATCCCAAACTCACACCTAAGCCCCAAAACCAATTTAAAACTTCAAATGAACCATCTAACAACCCATAAACACTAGTATCAAGCTCAAAACACAATCACACCCAAAATCCAATCTTTGATTTCTAATTTCAGCAAACTCAACCAAAACCAAAAGAAAACTTAACTCATGCACCTAAATTTCTCAAATCAAAACAGAAGCAAGCTTTAAATTCACATATAATCCTTACCTTGAATGAAGAATCCAACCCTAAGCTCCCTTGCTTCTTCTCCTAAGTCTCAAAATTTCAGCTCCTTCTACATCACTTCTTCTTCTTCTTGCCCTAGCTTTTCCCTCTAGCTTTTCTTCTCTCTATTTTTAACAAAACCAAAATATGATCAAGCCTAAACCGTGTACCCCATATAACCCAGCTGCAATTTGTCTAAACTCATGCCAAATGACCATTCTACCCCTTCATCAAAACCCTATGCTAACTAAACCTCAAGGGCACACTAGTCATTTCTCCTATATTGCAATTCTACCATTTCTTTCACCTAAACTTGTTACTCTCAGCAGTAACTAATGGTTACCCAGGTTACTCAATCACCAATAACCATTAACCGCTAATTCTCTACCTAACCATAAAATTCTCAAAGTACCCCTAGGCTCCTCCCGAGCCGGATATAAAATCCCGTTGTGACTTTTAAGTTAACTTGCTCTCTAGGACCGTCTTGGCACGTGCATCACAATAATATCACCACACTCACGTGGTACAAATCACATAAAACAATTATCACATAACGATACAGTTATGCCCAAAATGGCCAAAATTACAATTATGCCCTTCTAACACAATCAGGGCCTTCATGCATACTAATACACATAGTCATGCATCTCAAATAGTCATATAACATGCTTTAAATCATAACTATGCATTTTACTCATTAAAGTCACACATAAATCCCATCATGCCCTCCTGGCACGCTAATCAAGGCCCTTAAGCCTTATTAGCGAATTTGGGTCGTTACACAAGGTATTTGGTACAAAGTAATACAAGCTAAGTATGTCAGAGGTGAAACTTTCATGGAGATACCTCAAAGGAAGACAGATCCCTCCTTATGGAAATGAATTATGAAGGGAAGGGTCATTATGAGCAAAGGGCTCTGTAGGAAAATTGAAAATGGTAACACTTCCATCTGGTTTGACAAATGAGTCCCGGGGGCTTCTACTAACCCCATTCCTAAAAAGGATGCCACAAACAGAGTAAGTTAGGTTAGTGCTTTTATAAATAATGGTCAGTGAAATATTCCAACGTTGGAAGAATGGTTTGAGATCAATCATGTGCACAAAATCATTAAAATCAATCTTCCCAATGCTGAGAGTGAGGACACTTAGATGTGGAACCTTGATTCAAAAGAATCGTTTTCAATTAGATCGGCTATGGTCCATAGACAATCCAATAATGAAACTGACCATTCGGGAGTTTGGAAGATAATTTGGAAAGCAAAAACTATATGCCAAACACAAGATTTTATGGTGACAGCTGCTTAATGATGTATTCCCAACAAGGGACAAGATGACCATGTTCTCACTATGGCTTGAAGATTGTGACTTCTTTCCTCAACCAATCAAAAGATTAGTAAAATGACAGCTCACTGTAATCTGCAGTTTTCAGTTGCATCTACGTTTTTTCTAGTCATATCTGCATGGACACCAGTAATTCGTAACAGAATAACAGATTATTGTTAGTTACTATTAGTATTCTGTTTGGCTCTTTAGTTCTTGTATCTCGACCCTATATATAGTTTTAGGCCTGATCAACCTAAGAAAATTCAATTTCTAAGAGTTTTGGCTGAGAGTAAGAACTGTATTGTAATACTCAAGTGAGAGAGTGTTTCAAGAGAAGTTGAATGAGTGTTGTTGTAATCTTGAGAGCTTGGAGGGTGTAATCTAGTTTCAGATATAGTGGATTTGACTTAGGCATTGCTGCCTAGCCTTAGATGTAGGATCAACCAAACTAGTTGTATCTGAACCAAGTATTCTTGGTGTTCTTTCTTTTGTGTTTTACTTTTGATTATTTTGGGTTTGTTTAATTGTCTATTACTTGTTCTTCTTTGTTGCTATTCTTTGAGCATTGTATTGGCTGTGTTGTGCAGGTCCTAATCCTCCCAACAGCTAGCAATTTGTGTAAACGTGTCAGATTCGTGTCGATACGATTATAACACGACACGATTAAGGTAAACACAAACGCTACACAATTATTAAATGTGTCAAAAACACGAACATGATTATTAAATGGGTCAACACAACATGAATACTACATGATACGATAACACGATTAATGTGTCATGACACAACATAAAATTAATACAATTAATCATAACTATATGAAAAATCATAAAACCTATAATAATTATTCGTGTTATTGTGTTGACACGACACGATTATTAAACGGGTCAGCACAATTATGACACGACACGATTAAGGTAAACACGAACACGACACGATTAAGGTAAACACGAACACGACACGATTATTAAACGTATCACCCAAACTCATTTATTTTCGTGTTGTGTCATCATGTCATGACCCAAATTTCCACCCCTAGCTCTCACCCTTGATTGATTCGATATGCCCATTTTGCAAAATGGAAAATGAAACAACATTACACCTGTTATGGAGATGTCAATTTGTCACTCACCTATGGTTTGTTAATGTGTGGGGCCTAAGGACATATGTATTTGACATTAACAACTGGGAGGAATGGATTAATATCTTCAAAAATGACAGGAATAGACCAACATGAATCTTGGAGGGAAAGAAACAATATCATACATGATGGGAATCCAACCCCATTCAACATACTGTGCAACACCTTCAATCACAAAAGGGAAGAATGGTTTAAGGAGTTTAGCCCAACGACTTCAAGTTTGGTGATGGAGCAACCACCAACATGATGGATTTGTTTTCAAACTAATGCTGCAATGACAGAGAATGGAGCATATATTGGAATACTCAGTCGGGGTAGTGAAGGCATCATTAAATCTACAAAAACATCTTCTTTCAATGCTCTGGAGCCCATGACTGCTGAAGCTAAGACTATTCTTCAAGTTGCAAAAGAGGCTATGCTAGCGGGACACAAATAAGTGTCGTTCCAATGTGATAACATTTAAGTGGTGGACTTGTTTAATCAGATAGGCAGGTACCAATCGACATTACTAGATGAGTTATTGGAAGAATTCAAGCAATTCACTCTTCATTTTCACATATGAAACCTAAATAAAATTGTGCTTTTGTATCGTATCTAGGGCTTTTTTTGTAGTTTTTTTTTTTTCAAATTTGCATGGGTTTTGCCTGCATTTTATGGGGAAATAGTTCGATAGAATTTGATGGTACAAAATTCTATGAATATGTTAACATTTGATGAGTGTCAATATTTTTTGATGCCTAACACTTTAGAACTTAAGATACTTCGATATAATTCAATGTTTGTTCCATGAAAATTCAATGCTTTGAAGTTTGAACAATATATAAGTTATGATGGTTCAACATAATTTGATGCTTTTCGATATAATTTTAAGGGATATTTGCGATGAAAGTACCCAATTTATTATGTTTGGAGCACTTAAGTACCCAAATTATTTTTTTAGCGGGGAAAATACATTTCGTCTATGTTATGGTGCAGTTTAGTACAACCGTCAATTCTCACCATTAAGTTCAATTGTAACACATAGGTGAAAGTACAAAATTAGAGGGATATTTGTGGTGAAAGTACCCAATTAAGATATATTTGCAGCGAAAGTATCCAAGTTATAATTAAATTCCACGCGGACTTAACGCGAAACAAATAGATGTATTAAAATGCACTAAAACATGCCCGCCAAAAAAATAACTTAGGTACTAAAGTGCTACAAACACAATAATTTAGGTACTTTTGTCACAAATATTTCTAATTTCAATTATTAATACATGTTGAACTTAGGATATTTTAATAAACATCGATTCTAATATGATTGACAGAGTAAGTTGTCATTCGGTTGAATTTGTAGTTTTGTGCGTGGTCGTTTGGGTGAGAGAGAAGTGTGACAAAAAGGAGAGAGCCAATTTTAAGAGATTGGTAGTTTGGTCCAAATTTCAATTTAGAGCATATATTCTAAATATGAAATTATTAAAAAACATATGCACCTAAATATTATATATAGTCACGTGTTAATTTTTTTGAACCACTTAAGTACCTAAGTTATTTTTTTGGCAGGGAAAATATATTTTGTCCATGTTTTGGTGTAATTTTATGCATCTGTTTGTTTTGCCGTTAAGTCCGCTACCATGGCATAAAATTTACTTATAACTTTGGAACTTTCGCTGCAAATATCTCTTATATTAGGTACTTTCGTCACAAATATTCCTTTAATTAGGTACTTTCGCCGCAAATATTAATTTAATTGGGTACTTTAGCCTACGTGTTACATTCGAACTTAATGGTGAGAATTGACGGTTGTACTAAAGTACACCACAAAAGATACTTTCGCCACTAAAAAATAACTTGGATATTTAAATACTACAAACATAATAAATTGAATACTTTCACTATAAATATCCCTTACTATTTGATCTATGAGGCTCGGACACGTACTCTTCATTTTGCTTACTTAGTTCGAGCACAGCACCAGCATCAAGTATTATTGTTATTTTTTTTAACATAAAAGTAGCATTAATTAATAAAAGCCAAATGCTCACAATAATTTAGTCCAATTGATAGTACAAAGCATACTTTTAAGTTCATAGGCCGAATTGATATTTAGGTACAGTTTGGATGCTCACCCGCAAATTACTTTTTTCTTCGATATACTACTTGAAGAAAATGACAGAATATGCAAAACCACATGGATGAAATGAAATCCAAATATGAACTTCATTAATAAATGTTGTATTTGTTTCGTGCATATATAAATCCTTAATTTTAAAGTTGTAAACATACTTATTTTGTATTTATTTTTATTATATTTTTTAATTATCATATAAATTTTAAATAAATAAACAATATCATAAAATTAAATAAAATGTGTTTAATATAATGTATGACATATTTTATAATGCATGACATAAATGTATTAAAAAATTAGGGCAAAATATTATCTATAAAAAGTGGTTCACTTTTTTTAAAATATATATATATATTATAGAATGAATTATAGTTCTATAATATATATAAATATTTATATGGATAATTTTTACATATATGACATCTAAATACAACATTGACATAAATATATATTTACATGATTATATCATATATGCATATAAATTACAATAATATTTACAAAGAAATTAATAATAGAAATAAAATAAGAATATAAAAAGTAATAATCTAGAGTAGTATACATGCATCAACTATTTTAATTATTTAATTAATTAATTTTTATTTAAGTTTATATTTGTTCTAGTTTTTTAATTTAGCCGTGACAACAAGAGAATATATGTTAAATGTTTAATATAATATTAATATTATACATGAATTTTAAATTTAAGTTTGTTGCTAGTTGATAGTAGATTATATTATATTATATGTTTAATATAATATTATTCTAATAATAAAACCACACGTTTTATTATTTTTAAATAATTATTATTGTAAAATATCTAAAAAATGTCCTATTTTAATTTGTTTAATTCATTATTTATTTAAGTTTAAGTTAATATCTCTAAAATATTCTCTTTTAATTTGTTTAATTAGTTATAATTAAGTTCAAGTCATGTTTACAATCTACTATTAAATTCATAAATATTCTGTTAAAATTAACGTTAAAACTAAGAATTTTTATTATATACATATTTTTTATATAGAAGAGATATAAGTAATTATTCAATTAGAATGACGCCACCATGGACAAATCTATTTTTCGTTGATACTTCTTTTTAACTATAATTAATTATAAATATGTCATTCTTTTTTTAATAAATGTCCTATAAATCTTATTAAAAATTAGACAGGTCTATTAACACCTTTTTTTCACAACTCTAATTAATTTAATTATTTAGACAAATTAATATAACATAAATATTCTTCACTAAAAATATATAACATAAATATTCTCATTAAATATTTGAAAATAGACATATTTTTTTAACATACCTTCAAAATATTTTAATTTGAAATATAAACTAATTAATATTTTAATATGTGTCATTTATATGATAATTAATTTATAATTTTTTAAGATATAAGTTTTTAACTAAGATTTTTTATAAGTATATGAAATTGAATATTATAATTTTATTAATGACTTTGATTTGTGGCAATAATTTTATTAATGGCTTTGATCTGTTGACAAATTTTTTAAGGGTATATTTATGTTCATATTTATTATTATTTTAAGTTAAAAAAATAAATTAATTTTGAGACTAATTTTTTTAATCTTTAAAAAGGTTTATTTTATCTAATTGAGCGTGTCTAATATGCTTTAATTTTTTTTAATAAAACAATATATTAAAAATGTGGAAAGTTTTGAAAACATATTTTAAAATTTTATGAAGAGCTTATACGGTTAAAAATAAGTATATAGAAGTACTCTTTTTTTTTTGTTGGTGACAACTCATTTAATTATTGTTTTTTTTAACAAAAAAATTTCCATTGAAAATATAAAGAGTGTAATACGTCTAAATTTACATCCATACAACAAGTTCAACATTCACCCTTAGCGTATGTATAGCCAACTTATGAGCAACTTTATTAGTCATACGACGTACATGAATCATGGATGTCTCAAGAAAACTGGATAATCAACTTGCTATATTCTCTAACAAAAATTTTAATTCAAAGATTTGTTAGAGAAAGCAAAGACTAAAGGCAAACAATCAACCTCTATAAAATGTAATGGTAGTCCGAGCAGAAAATATCAATCCAAAATCATCATCAAAGCTACAACTTCTGGCTGGATTTGATAGAGAAACTCCCTATAAGAACCAATATAACACTAAATAAGAACAAACAAAAATGTAACCAATAAGATCTAAGTAACATTTATTAATTATATTTGTAAAAGAAAAAATTATAATTGAAATTTTTTTATCAAAGAAATATATAACTTTTTTTCAGTAACTATTAAACATAAATCAATCAATATAAAAATTCCTAACAGTTTTTTTAAAGGAATACTCCTCATAGTATTGATATTATCAACTGGTATCAATTAAGGAAGTAAAAAAAAAAAAAAACCTCAATGTATCAAGGGAAACTTATTTGTAAATTCCTACTATCTTCCGAGTTCATCAAATTCTCATTGTCTTACAAAAACGAAACAAAACATAATAGAACATATAATAGATACAAAACAACAAATTGTAAAGTGAAGAAATTGAATCCTACCATAAATATCAAAAGCCAAGACTATTGATACTCAATCCCATAAGGCACAATTGAATAACGGCGAGAGAGATTGGTCTTCTCGACGGAGAAAGATACATTGTTAAAAATCATTGTTGAAAAATGAATATAATTTTTGTAAAATACATAATAAATATTTTAAAATATATAATTTAGGGATATTGGCGGCATAAATACCTAAGTTCATGCTTTTGTTATACTTAAATGCCTAACTTATTTTTTTGACGACATTAATACCTAACATTTATTTTTTTGTTACAACCGTTACTTTTTTCCGTTAACATGAAAATACCAAACTTTTTAATTAGGGATATTGACTACATTAATACATAAGTTTATATATGTTACACCCAGATTTCGAGACCAGAGGTTATGACCTCGAAAACTGAACTCGTCAAGTTTGAGCTCGAAATATATAAAAACATCGTATGGTCTAGCTGTAAGATCTCTGAAGTAAAACGACCTCGAAGATGTGTAACCTCAGGATGCTTTCTAAGTTCGAAATGATATGACGTTGGGATACATCCATTATCGGTTGTCTTCGAATGAAACAGTCCGAGCTTGGGAAGTGCAGGCTCGAGTATGATAGCTTCGATAGTGTCAATCTACTCCGAGCATGTCCTGAAGTAGGGTGGCAAGCTCGTAGTAGTACCATAAGTCTTGACAGCCACAGGGTCGATTGCTGATCTCGAAGACGCGGTGAGTCATCTGGGATAGCCCGTTACGTATGAACATATTTATTGTTGTATAATCTCAACATTTAAGGGATATTATTTAGTCTGTTATCCGTTCCCGATTCTTATGGGACGTTTCCATATATATAGGAGATATTGTATTTAATGTCATTATTTAAATTGATATGCAGAATATCTTCCCGAAATATGTGGGAATGAAATCTGTAACCTCCCCTATAAATAGAGGAGGAATACCACTTGTAAATGATCGATTTCTTTTGGCTGGAGAATAAGCTCTGGGCAATTCATCTCTGAAGAATTTCCAGAAATCTTTAAGCCTTCATAACACAGACTCGTGGACTAGGCAGAGTTAACTGCTGAACCACGTAAAAACCCTTTGTCTTTCTTCATTATTCATTCGCTTCATAGTAAACGTTGTTTAATTGCTCTATGATTTAAGTTGACGAAAAACGGCGTCAACAATGTAATTGTTGCACTTAAATACCTTACTTTTAATATCTGTAGCATAAATAATAAATATTTATTAAATTTTTTTTTTATTATTTATGCTACAAAAATTAAAAGTTAGATATTTAAGTATAACAGTTACATAAACTTAAGTATTTATGCCATCAATATCTATGTTTAAAATGTTTGGTATGTGTTACTTAAAGGAAAAAAATAATAGTTGCAACAAAAAATAAACATTAGGTATTTATATAGTAAAAAAAATAAATTAGATATTTAAATATAACAAAAACATGAATTTAAGTATTTATACCGTCAATATCCTTATAATTTATATATAAAAGGATAACTGCTACCACCATTTTTGAATAATTACAGGAGAATATTGTCTAAAGAAAAAAAATAAAAAGATACCTGACGTTATAGCAGTAATAAATAATGTTGAAAACAATCTTGCTTAAGAAATTACTACAATAAAAAAAATTCTTGCTAAAGAAATAATAATGAAAATTGATGAAATTCCATAAAAATATATAAAATGAGAAAGAAGATTAAATATGTATGGGTATAAACGATGATGCTCCCGAAAATCATATGCCAACAAAGATAGATACATCCAAATTAAAATATAATTGTTTGAAAGAAAAACATAGCAATATAAATGAATAAGAATGGATTATATATAATATTAGAAAAGGCCAACATTAGTTAAAATATCTATATTATGGAGCGAACATTTGATCAAAACAGAAAACCACCATTGAAAAACCTGTAGGAAGTTTCAAGGAGGAGTTTGAATCACGTTCAAAACCTCTTTTAATTATTGTTACTACACAATAAAAATACATATTTTTTAACACGTCTCTCGTATACCAAAATAAAATAAAATACAATCCCCCTTTTTCTCATTAAAAAAAAAATCTCTCATTCTCTAGACATCTACCAAAATTGGTGCAAAATAAATAATAACGAAAACGTTCTAAAATAAAAGTCAAATAATAATAATAATAATCCTTTGGATTCCAAAAAGCTTCTTACTCATCTGTATCTAGATACAAACAATGCTTAATTTTATTTATATAATTTATTAATTATATATATTAAATTTGTATCATTATCATATAAATATTTTAAATAAATAAATAATATTATATATAAAAAATTAACATAAATATATTAAATGAAAAATTAAACCAAAACAATATTTATAATTTTTTTTAAATATATATATATAATATGATAATTTTTTTAAACATAAATGATAATTTTTTAATAAAAATTAAAATTATGTATTATATATTATTATTATAATAATAATATTTTATGATATTTAGTTTTGTATTAAATATTATAATAATAATAATATTTGAATTAATATTGATATAATTAGTAAAAAAATAAGATTATATATTATTATCATAATAATATTTTATAACATTTAAATTTATAATAATATAGTTATTAAATATCTAGTCTTATATTATATATTATTATAACAATGATATTTTATAACATTTGAATTTAAGTTTATATTAATATAATTATTATATATGTAGTCTTATATTAAATATTCTTATAATAATAATATTTTATAATATTTAAATTTATATTAATATAATTAATAAATATCTATTTTAAGTTAGTTTTAAAGGTATATTCTATTAAATATTTAGAATATTTCGTTAAAGTTAACATAACAAACCGTTAAAATCAAGAATTTCTATTATATACATACTTATTATATAGAAGATATATATTATATAAATGAAAGCTCCAAGAAAATGACATGACACTCTAAAATTGTTATATAGCACCCTATCTATTTTGTCATTTAATCTAATTTTTTATTAATTTTATAGATTATAATAATATAGTAATTTAAAAAAAATGTAAGTAGTTACATATTTTTCAAATTTAAATAAGATATTTACAAGATATTATTATTTACTCTATCTATTTTAAAGTTAAAAACTAAAATTGCTCCAAAGCAATTTATCTATTTTCTCATTTAATCTAATTTTTTATTCATTTTATAGATTATAATAATATAATAATTTTAAAAAAATGTAAGTAGTTACATGTTTTTTAAATTTAAATAGGATATTTACAAGATATTATTATTTACTTAATCTATTTTACACGTTTAAAAATTTAAAATTGCTCAAAAGCACTCTATTTATTTTCTCATTTAATCTAATTTTTTTATTCATTTTATAGATTATAATAATGTAGTAATTTAAAAAAAAATGTACTATACATGTTTTAAAAATATATGTAAATACCTTAACAATTAAAAATATCAATATATGTACACATCAATATACATACACATAATATTAATTTGATTAAAAATTTATTTAAAGAGCTATTAAAATGTAAAAATCAAATCAAATTCAAAACAAAAATGTCAATGTATATATATATACACATAATATTAATTTGATTAAGAATTTATTTAGTTTCATAGCTTGCCTCTCAATTACTCAAGTGAGTAATAATCAATAATTCAAGTTTCAATGTAATCAATCTCTTTATATATATATATATATGAATATATGTGTATATATCTAAAATTGTTAGTTTGTGTATATCCTATTAGTATCATTTCCAAGTGTACCAGCATTTCCTTAAGTTTTTTTATATCATAATTTATTTAGCTTCATGACTTGACTCTCAAAAGTACAGTAATCAATAATTCAAGTTTCAAGGTTAAAAATATATATATATACATGAATTTATGTGTATATATATAGAGATTGTATATATAAAATTGTTGATTTGTGTATGTCCTATGACTATCATTTCCATGTGTACGAGCATTTCCTTAAGTTTTACGTGTATCATACACATGTACATGACTTTTAATGTATATCATGTATATTTCCACACACACACACATGAATATCAAACTATGTTGACACTGCAATATATCTCAAAAATATTTTCAAGTAAGTTTTGTGCATCTGACAAATGTAGAGAGAACTCACCGATCGTGCAATATATGTATATTTATTTATAGTTGATATATGGATTTTCATATTTTTCTTAAGTTTTTTGAAGGAGAAGAAACTGAACGTGAATCATGGTGCTATGATATTGTTTACTATATGTACTGAAAAAAATATATTTGTATCTTCAAATTTAATTAGCTAACCAAGTATTGGTATTAGTATTGTTTGAATTTTAGTTCTATGTATATTTATTTTCTGATTATAATATAATTATGTTTTTTTTATTTAAAAGTAAATAGTTGTACAAAATATTATAATTATTATCATCAATTATCAATATTAATAATTATATTTTTCTCTCATTTGATATTTTCTCAAGCTTGTGACAAAACGATATTACTAATGTTATTGTTTGGATTTGTGATTTGTTTTCACTATAGTAAATAAATGTTTTCTAGATTGTAATTTAGTGGATATTCCAATAGCAACAAAAGATGCAGAGGTTAATGTGAAGCACAAAAAATCTTTTTTAGAAACAAGGAACATATTATGAATTAAAAAGTATACTTAATTTTTTTATATTTTCTAATATATTTATATGACGTGACACTTTAAAATTGCTCTAAATGACCATTTCTATTTTCTTCTTTTTTCACATTTTTTTTAATTTGAATTCAAATTTGGTTAGATATTTAATTATGACAACTGTTTAATTAAATTATAAATATAAATAACCGTGAACTTTTCTCATTTTTTATTTTATTTTTTTAATTTATGGCTGTTAATTAATTAAGGAAAAAACTCTATCTATTTTCTCATTTTTATTTTAATAGTAATAATAATAGTTATAATAATAATATATGTGAATTAAAAATATCTATATAATAATAATAAATAAATAATATATTTATTTATGATTTTTAACATTTTAACCAAACACGAGATCCAAATATTAATTTTTAACAATAAATTATCCAAACGGGTAATCAATCTTTTGAAAAAACACAAGGTCCACAAGTTAATTTTAAAAAATAAATTGTCCAAACTGGTAATCGGCTAAAATACAAAGTTCAAAATAGTGTGAACCCTTATAGAAAACATAAATTATATATATTTATATAATTTACTTTTTATAAAGAATTTTTAACAATTTGAATAAATACATGGTCCAAAAATTAATTTTTAAAAATAAAGAGTCAAACTAGCAATCAGGCAGAATATAGTGTTCAAATGAGCGGTCTATCTATTCCTATTTTTAACCTTTTGACAAAACTTGAGCTCCACAAGATAATTTTTAAAAATAATGGTCCCAACGGGTAATCGGCTAAAATACAAGGTTCAAAATGGTGTGAATCCTTACAGAAAACATAAATTATATATTTAATTTAATTTTTATAAAGAATTTTGAACCTTTTGAATAAATACATGGCCCAAAGGTTAATTTTTAAAAATAAATAGTCAAAACGGGTAATCGATCAAAATACAATGTTCAAATAATCTATCTATCAATTCCTATATTTAATATTTTTTACAAAATACGAGGTCTAAAAGTTAATTTTTAAAAATAAAGGGCTCAAAGGGGTAATCGACAAAAATAAGTCTTGCACAAAACATAAATTTTCTTATACATAATTTAGATTTTTTATAACTAAAAAAATCATGCAAAGCGTATAATAATGATAATAAAAAAAAATAAACTGCACTAAAAAAATACTAAATTGCACCAAAATATGAACGAAAAATACTTTCGCTGCCAAAAAAATAACTTAGGTACTTAAGTGCTACAAATACAATAATTTAGGTACTTTCACCACAAATATCCTATAGAAAATAATAATAAATCCATAAAATAATAAAAATACAAATAACAAAGGGAAATTTAAGTTTTTATGCTCAATGAGGTGTCCTAAATAAAAAAAATGCTAGGCTTTCTAATCATTTAAAAAAATGTCAAATCTTTTGACAATACCCAAAATACCTCTCTCATAATTTTTCCCTTCCACTTACTCTTCTCTCTTCCCGCTCTCTCCCTCAACCCATTCCTCTCAACTCCCTCTCTAGAAAAAAAACCTACGGGTAAGGTAAAATACAATAGAAATCAATGTAACGACAAATATTCATCACTTAGGACACTAAAATATTACATTTCAAACAAATCTGGGCATGGTTTTTGAGTTTTTTTTGCGATTTTTTTTTCAAATGTGAAACTTTGAAATTTGCAGAAAATCGATGTGGTTCGATGGTGCTCGATGCCAACTCAATGGGGCCTTCAAAATCAAGATTTGCATGAAAAAATCGATGTTGCTTGATGGTGGTTCGATGGTGTTCGATGTGATTCTTGCAAAATACGTAATTTTTCACTTGGGTGTCCGTTTGGGGTGATTTTTTTTTATTTTGGGTATTTTTTCAAGATCTACACGTTTGAGATGTGTATATACACATTTGGGAAATGTAAATCTTGAAATAAATGCAAAATACAAAACCTACCTCATGTTCAAGATATGTTTTGGTATGTTTTCAAGTTCTAAACTTTGAAAATGTGTAGATCTAAAAAAAATACCAAAAAAAAAATCACCAAAAACAGACATCCCAGTGAAAAATTATGTCTCTTACAAGAATTGCATCGAACCACCATCAAACCACCATTGAGCAACCATCGAGCAACGCCGATTTTTTCATGAAAATCTTAATTTTTAAGGCCCCATCGAGCTGGTATCGAGCACAATCGAGCAAAGTCAATTTTCTACATATTTCAAAGTTTCAGATTTGAAAAATAACTCCAAAATCATGCCCAACTCAATGGTTTCTCGATGGTGTTCGATGCTACCTCGATGGTGCCTTCAAAATCAAGACTTTCATGAAAAAATCGACGTTGCTCGATGGTGGTTCAATGGTTGCTCGATGGTGGTTCGATGCAATTCTTGTAAGAGACATAATTTTTCACTCGGGTGTCCATTTGGGATGATTTTATTTTATTTTAGGTATTTTTTTTAGATCTACACGTTTTAGATATTCACATACACATTTTCAAAGTTTAGAACTTGGAAATATACCAAAACATATCTTGAACATGAGGTATGTTTTGCATTTGTCATTTTTTTTCAAGATTTACATTTCCCAAATGTGTAAATACACATCTCAAACGTGTAGATCTTGAAAAAATACCTAAAATAAAAAAAATCACCCCAAATAGACACCCGAGTGAAAAATTACGTATCTTGCAAGAATCGCATCGAACACTATCGAACCACCATCGAGCAACATAGAATTTTTCATGAAAATCTTAATTTTGAAGGGCCCATCAAGCTGGCATCGAGCACTATCGAACCATGTCGATTTTCTGCAGATTTCAAAGTTTCAGATCTGAAAAAAAAATCGCAAAAAAGCCCCAAAAATCATGCACAGATCTGTTCGAAATATAGTATTTTAGTGTCCTAAGTGAGGAATACTTACCGTTACATTGATTTCTATTATATTTTATCTTACCCACATATTTTTTTTTCTATAAAGGGAGTTGAGAGGAATGAGTTGAGGGAGAGAGAGAGAGAGAGGGAAGAGAAAAGAGGAAATTGATGAGAAAAACTATGTGAAAGATATTTTGATATTGTCAAAAAAATTAACATTTTTTTAAAATGATTTAAATGCCTAACATTTTTTATTTAGAACCCTTGTTAAGCATAAAAAATTAAATTTCCTATAACAAATAGACAAGAAAAAACGAGTGTACGTTGCGTGCCTATATACCAACTTTAAGTTAATTCTTTAATTTCTTAAAAAAAAATTTAATTTTCAATATGATATTAATTTATAATGAACAAAAAAACATTATTATTGATAGTTTCACATACTTCCGATTAAATTCCGATAATGATGCTAAAGATATATATAGATAACATAAGATCTGAAGTCGAATATTTCTCACAGGAAAAGCCAATATCTCATTTTTCAAACGAAATAAAATGTTTTTTTTTCTTTCTTAAAAATAAAAGGTAAGAAATGTTATAGATGAGATGACACTTTGTCAACACAAGGCCCAACCAAAGAATTAGATTGTCCCGTCGTTCGCTTTAAGTCAATTCCAAATCTATTAGAATCCACAAACCACATCAAAAGGAACCAACTTAACCGATGTCCAAATCACAAAACATAAAAAAAAAAAAAATAATAAAAACCAATAATTAATTAAAAGTTCCTTCTCTAAACTTGATGTTAATTAAGTTGATTAATCTGGATAATGCATAGTTATTAATTTGTATCTGAAACTATGACTAACATCAGAGAAGTGTACGTGCATCATTCTTACGAGAACATGATATATCACTTTTTCTTATTCTTTTTTGGTGCCATAAAAAATATAAAAGAATATACAACTGTCGAACTAGGGTCACAAACATGTCCAGTTTTTCCAATCCAATTTATATTCGAATATATGTATATATATGAATTATATTGTTGTGATGATGCTAATACATATTTTCTTTAATTGTGTCCGAAACCCTTAATTCCCATTAAAACATTAATAATACTTACACTAAAAAACATTAATAATAATAATAATAATAATCACACGTTAAACATGAAATGCAAATATTATAACTTCTTCTCTCTCTCCTACAAATTTTCTTATAATAAATGGAAAATATTATTTTGGCCAAGTTTGAATTTTATGTTTTGCTAAATTATATTTTTAGACATAGTATTTTGTAAAATAAATCAAAATAGTACTTTAAACGCAATTTTGGTTAAAATAATTATAAATATATTCTCTCATTCTTTGTTTCTTAAAGTAGTTCCAATGGCTCTTTTAAAGTAGTCCAAATGTAATTTTTTTTAGCTAGATGACTTAATATCTACTTCATTAGCTTCTTTAAATATATATGTATAATAGCTTAGCACTAAATCCAATAAATTATATTATAAATGTAGCTAAGCTTAAATTAGCTATGTAAACATTTTTTTAATATTTATTTTGTCCTTTTTTTCCTTTCTCTCTCCCATTAGTAAATTTTTTATTATTCTTTTTTAATATGTTTTTTTTACTGTAACTATTAAATAATATTTATAAATATAATATTTAAATTATGTAAAAGAAAATATAGAGTAGCTGATGTATGGTGTAATGTAAAAATGTGAGGTAAAATAGAAAAAGTGGGATTTTGATGAGGTATTTTGATAAATAGAGTAGAGTAATCGTTGGGAGTGCTCTTAGCTATCTTCTCTGCTTTACTTAACCTATTATAACGCTGAGGACCTAATAATTGATTTTTTATTTCAAAATTATTTTGACGGAAATCGAATAAGGGGTATTGTTTTGATCTATTTTGCAAAATAAAATATTTGAGATACAATTTAACAAAACATAGAATTAAAATAAGTAATTGTGAGAAAAAACAAGAGGGCCAAAATAGTATTTTCCACCTAATAAATCATCTATGTATATTAAAAAAAAGAAGGAAAGAATCAAACAAAGATGTTGATAAATGATAATGCATATAGCTAGTAGGTTAATCACATGCTTTGCTTTTTCAGTGTGTTCATCATGTATATATTTGTATATATATAGCTTTTGAAAAGCAGTGATTAGACGGTCTGTTCCCATTTCAAGTGCATGAAATGAAACTAGTTGAGTTGGCCTTCCTCTACTCCAAAATTGTGAGAGGCATGCTCAAATTATTCCATTTTCTCATCATTATTTTCATAGTGGTTTTCCCATGGATAAAATAATTCAGATGTACATGTTTTGTTTTGCTTTTGCTAGCATGACGATATATGATAACTCCATTTACATTTTATGTACGTATTTTTTTTGTTAATAAAGGATGATTTGGTAAAATAAAGGATCTCAAAATACACCCATTCTAATATTCTATAGAACAATCAATTGTGTATCATATTTTTTTTTCTGGAATAAAACGTTCATTAGAAAACACTACAAAAGTTTGATGGGAACCACAGGAGGGGGTCCCTCCCTCAGGCAAATACCAGCCTCAGAGCTAGCAACTCTAGCACTCTTGGCCAAACCATCAGTGACTACATTGAACTTACCACTAATAAAAATAAAACAACAATTAGAAAGTTTGTTAGTAAGACTTCAGTAAATGTACTCCAAAGTGACCAACTTGGAGGGAAAGTCCTATTCAATGCAGCTACCAAAATCTGTTAATTTGAAAGGATCACAGAATTACTCCAATTTTGCTACACAGCCCACGTCAAAGCCAACTTAATGGCTAGTAATTCTCCTTCTAAGGCCGAACGAGCTTCCAGTTTCCTCATATTAGATTCCCAGTATGAAGAATCCATTCTGACCGCAGCAGTTGCCAGTCCTGTCACTCCCTCCTTCCAAGCCGCATCAACAAAAATGACTCTATTTGTTTCATGCCCAATTTTCCTGCTTCCCCGAGGAGGCTTCTTTTGGACTGATTCCTAAGTATCTTCTATGGCATCGACATTGAATTCAATCCATCTTTCCTTTATACTACACAACATAGCTAGGAGTGAGGTATTATGTCCATGGATCAAACATGCATTCCTCTGTTTCCAAATGGTTTCAAATAAGCATCAAGTATATGATATAAAAGCAGCCAAAGTCGAGCCTTGGAATCGGCTGGAAACTTTTGTTGGGTTTTATGCCCTTATAAAATCATGACGGATATGTAATACGATTTTATATTGTCAGTAAAAGTAGTAGAAATCATTTAGTTTGACAACCGTGTTGTTTGCTTGTTTTATTACATGGATAATGGAATAATACCAACATATATAAAATCTCGAACATATAAATAGTTACAATTATAGTGACTAAGTCACAATGAATTATAAATGTAATTATATGTTCAAAAGAACAAATCCTAAGATTAAGTCAGTGCATTGGATTTTTACTTATATGTTAATCTACGATATGATCTACTTACACATTCAGGGTGTGATGTCGTATCCAAGGCATTGACCAAGTAGATAAGATCAGATGTATATGGGTACAATGGACTAAGAACGATATTGATTACTGATAGATAAATAAGTATCGTTGTTATCGAATCTAATTAATGTCACAACGTTGACCATAAGTCAAGTTGATCTTAATTCTGAGTGATAATATTTGGTTAATTATATTATTTAAATCGTTTGACTAGTTCGTTACCAGTTTACCCTACAGTCTAGCCCATACTTTTTTTTTGGTAAATAAGAATCATTATATAGTGGAGTCATGAGGAATTAATAAATTATAAGATCATTTATTTAGTAAATAAACTCACCAAAATTTACTGTAGCTTGTATTCATAGACCCATAGTCCCCACATCACCTTTGAGTAAATGATCTAGAATGTCTCAATTAATTGATTTAATTATCAATTAGGATTTGTAAAGTTGATTAGGTCAATTTTGGTAAATTTTGTGGAGATATGAGAATTAGAGAATAAAAGAGAATTTTTGGGCAAATTTATTAATATTGATAAATTTGTGTCAATATAAATAAATAATATTAAATCAAGTTTCAAATTATAATTAGTTAATTTGAATAAGGATTTAATTAATTAATTAAAAGATAAATAAATAAAATGGCTTTGATTTTAGGCCCAATTTGGGATTTAAATTCAAAACAAAGAGATTTGACCCAAGTCCATTTATGGGAGCCCATGACATTTATTTTTTGCTTATTATTTTTAATTAATTTAAATTTAAATTTAAATAAAGCTCAGTAAGTTGCCTATATGAGGAATATAATATCTAGGGTTTTTAGAAGTAAGCCTCAGTTGATTCATTAGGTAAGTGAAAACCTAGACAGTCTAATCCTTTCATGGTCACTCTCTCTCTTTTTCTTTTCTAGATCTCTATCTCATGTGTTGATAACTAGCCCACACTAGTTCTAGGTTGATCAAAGGCTTGGTGAAGAAGACTGTGTTGCTGGTCTAGTTCAATCTCTTGATAATACTCTACTACAGAAATGAATCATGGGTTAGAGAGATTGAATGAATGAGTTGTTCCAGTTTCGCTGTATATTTGTAAGTTTCTATATCTTTGTGTTTATGTTAATTTACGAATCTGATGTTCATTTGTATGTCATGTTATCTTATGTTTCTATTATGTTTTTGAAAAATAATAGGAAGCATGCATATAGATTTAAATTCCAAGATCCAACAATTGGCATCAAAGCTTGAGTTGCATAGTTCTAGATGTTTTGAATGCATGATTATGTTTATGAAGTTTGACATGTTTAGAAAATTGGATGGTTGCATGTTTAGGTTTTATGTATTTTTGCATAAAAATTGATTGTTTTAATGTTTTTTTAATTTTTATATGTGTTTTATTAATTGTATAAAACCCCTAAAAATGATTAGAAACAAGTTTGGAATGATTTTTGGCACAAAAAGTTGAATACGTTTTGGGGCAAAAAAGCACGTAGGGCGGCACACGTTGGGCATGCATTGGGAGCGTAGGCATGTGCGCGACTACGTGGTGCTGAAAAAAAATTGATTTTATTGAAACCATAAATTTAAAAAATTGATACTTTTTTAAACTAGTATTTTTTAAAGATTTTAAATTTTCAAATTATTTATGGTTAATAAATTAATTATTATTATTATTTTTAGTTTCCTTATTTTGTGGGATATTTTCTAAACTCAACAATCAAGTTTAAATTTAATTAATTAATTGAATTTTTTCTGATAAATTCTTGTATTTAATTAATTATTTTTAAATAGATAAATGCCTAATTGTTGTTGGTTAGTTAGGATTTATTTGTTTTTGGAAAAATTGTTTATTTTGGAAATAAGTGACATGTCATATAGATTGGTATGTGTTGATCACGTTTTTGGCCAACGACGTGTAAACGTCAAAACGACAAAAACCTTCAAGAGAAATAAACGACACAGGCGATTTTTATAGTGGTTCAGTCCCAATGTGTTGGTAATAACCTAATCCACTTAGAGTTATGATTATGGATCTACACTCAAGATCAGATAAACCTGAGTCAACTGAGTTTCTTTAGTGCAGATTATGAGAATACAAGAGTTCTCTCAAGATACAAGTACTCTCTCTCTCTCTAGAAAATTAGAATTTGAATCAAAAGTCTTCTTTATGATGCCATAAGCCTTGTATTTATAGGCTCGGGATCGTACAGATGATGTCCCCCATAATCGGGATATT
Organism: Humulus lupulus; assembly: GCF_963169125.1. Lineage (NCBI taxonomy): Eukaryota > Viridiplantae > Streptophyta > Magnoliopsida > Rosales > Cannabaceae > Humulus > Humulus lupulus. The sequence continues at coordinate 24,573,445 of NC_084794.1, read as the reverse complement.
TTTGTTATTCTCATTATATTTAATTTACAATAATATTCAAAATATAACAATACACTGTATTCATGGGATAAACTGAGAGATTCCCGCGCAAGCCAAGACCGATTCTTCTTGAAGCCGTTTACGGGATTCTTTACGTAGCCCTACTCTGTCTAGTCGATCCATATCACATTCAGGCTGGTCGGTCAAACCTTCATTGGGCGGACACGCACCTGACTGGGCAGACATGCACTTGACTGGGCAAACATGCACATGGCTGGGCAGACATGCACCTGGCTGGGCAGACATGCATTTGACTGGGCAGACATGCACTTGACTGGTCGGACATGGTCATGACTGGTTGAACATGGTCATGATTGGTCGGCCAAGGTCATGCCTTGGCAGACAAACACGTGACTGGTCGGCCAAGGTCATGCTGGGCAGAAAAACATGTGACAGGTCGGACAAGGACATGCCTGGTCGGTCATGACACTTGACTGGCCAGTCAAAATCCTTCACTGGTCTACCAGGTCACTCCTAAGCCAGATCACCCAACCATTCCTTGTCATTTGTCATTTCTATTGTCATGTCATCGCTTTCAAATTTTGGGGATAACAGTATGCTAGACCCATCCAATTGTTAACATGTCATGCATCATTATTAAGATATTTTTGCAATTGGGCTTTAAATATAAGTATAATGATAGCCTAATTTTGTTTGTAAAAAATGAGAAAACTCAAATAAAACTTTAATAAAATGTTAGGTTTTATTTTGGCCCAATTTAACATGTAAAATTGAAATTCCTCTCTTGTGGGTGGTTCCACTTGTGAATGCACATTTGATTTGCATTACTAAATTTTTTCTAATCAATTGAATAACAATTAATAAAATGAAGATTCAAAATCTTGTCTTTTTGGGCTTTGTATGGAAGTTAGGGAACCTTAGTAGTCAGTCCGATATACTGAACACAACTCTCATCCATGCAATCTCGAATTGTTAAGGCTCATTTACTTAAGTTGGACTTAATTGTATTAGGTTAATCTTTTTAGTTGGACCTAATAATTTATTATAAATAAATTAATTCTAATTTTTTGGATTAATATTCAATGGGTGATTTTAGAATTAATGGGAAAATTATAAACTATGGTTTATTAATTATTTTAATAATTTGGCAAACTTGAGTTGGTTTATTGATTATTTTAATAATTTGGCAAGCCTAAGTTGGTTTATTTATTATTTAAATAATTTGACAGACCTAAGTTGGTTTATTGATTATTTTAATAATTTGACAAAGCTAAGTTGATAGTTTTCAAAAGAATGAAATACTAAAAGATTTAATAATGAGTTTTAAAATCTGAATTCGATTTCTGCCTATGATCTAACAAGGTTAGAGTTCAGTGGGGCCTCATGGCACTTTGATTTCGTCTCCCTACGTAAGGTGTTCACTAGACTTCTTAACATTGTTAAATTTCTTAGGATATATGGTTATAGATGTACCTTCAATAGACTCATCCCTACAATGACTATAAGAATTAAGTCTATAATAATCGAAACCGTGGGTCAAACTCACAAAGTTAGAAATATTTGTGACTCTCGCCTACCAAGACACATGAGTTTTCATTACTTTGATCGGATGGATAGGTAGTTAATAAAAGTCTAGGACGTTTTATTAAATGAGATGTCTCTCTGTTTAACCAAGTGAATATTTGTGAATCTCGCCTACCGGGACACATGGGCTCATGGCTAGTTAAAGTATCTAAGAAATAGAAGATAAGTGTTTTGGTATTTTGCTTATCTCAAATTTTTTTGTATGTTATGCTATTTCTAAAAATTTAATGAATAAATGTTTGTCAAACAATGTGTTTATTTCTACTTAGTTGATAATCGTAGCTCTAGGCTTCCCACCCCACACTCTCTCTAATATCTAAAAGGATACTTTACGGTAAGAACCTCACTAAATGTTTGTCCAACATCAACATGGTGTTGATTATGGACAACATCGAGTTCGTGATAACCAAAGATATTCATATGTTTCCTATGCAAGGATCACCAAATCCTTCAAAGAGGATTGTTGATGGTGGTTCGTGTAACGCCCTGGATAGCCAAGACCATTACACTGTGTATTTTTAAATAGTGATAGATTCTCTAAACGAGTCTCTTGGCCATAAACGTGTAACTAAACGTGATTAATGGTTTAAGGTTAGGAATTTTGGTCAAAATGAATAACCATTTCATTAAAATATTTACGTTCGTAAATGGGATCCCAAAATAACGTTTAAAAAGGCTAATTACAGTTTAAAAGGTACAACCAGCCGACCTAAGCGGTAAAATAGGGTTTGACCGTAGTTCCTCTGAGAAACCCCGACCATGGTGGTCGAGCAGCCGCATATGTACACGTCTTCATCGAAGCTCTCCAACTCATGGATAGTCTAGCTTTCATTTCCCCTTACCTGCACCACATAGCACCCGTGAGCCAAGGCTCATCAAGAAAACTTAAACATACTCATAAGCAACTAATAACATATCGCAAAATAACAATAAACATGCCTAGTAGTAATAACCCTACTCATGCATGTATTTTATTCAAATAAGTGACTACAGTGTCACACCGGGGCCCGTAGCCCTAGATACGTGACCATAGAGTTACCCGGGGGCTGCTACCCTAAATAAATGACTAATAAGTCATAATGTGGCCTGTTGCCCTAGGATATGGGACTATCAAGTCACCCTAAGCCCCACTGCCTTATCCTTTGTATAACCAGCCTTAGAGCTGGCCTAGCGTACCAGGCACTTTAGTTTTCCAACGACCACATGGTCGGTCAAGGTATAATACGCTCCTAATTAGGCCTAACCATATCGATCAGCTCTCATCATGCTATTGACACCATTGACTTATAATTCAATGCTTTCGACCAATGCTTAATGCTCTACAGTCGCTCTTGACTCATAAGTCAATGCCTTTTCAATCAGATAATGCAAACATGCATACACCATTTAACAATTATCCATATACAAGGTATTCAAACATGCTCAATCAAGCAATCATAGGCACAATCATAATCATAATCATGCTCATTCACAAGGGCCTGAGTCTTAATCATATCTATATTTAACAACCGGGCCAAGCCCTAATCACATACATCATGTATTGGGTGTAGTTTTCTTACCTTTGGTTCAAGCATAAGTTAGTTAACCACGACCCCCAAGCATGATGATGTTCTGAGCCCCAGTGATACCCTAGTCAAAACCATAATAAATGATATCCATCAATATCGAATAAATAAATACTTCCAGACTAAATCTTAGTCCCCGGGACCTCGAATTCTTCTAAATCGGGTAGTAGAATCCTTCCCGAGCCCTTGGTTTGAGTTCCCGGCACCCAAAACCTAACTTGGCCAGAATTCCCATTTTCAGCTGCAACGCCCCTCATAGGCGTCGCGACTCTCCTCAAGTCAGAGAGCCCAGCCTCTCATTTTTTCTAGTCACGGGGCACGGTGCAGCCCAGCAGGCACCGTAGTGCGATGGCGGTTTAGGAAACCGCCTAGGCTCCTGGGTTCATGAGGACCGCGACGCGACCCAGCGAACCTAGTTTTTCAAACATTTTCTCTGAGCTAATTCCCTTAAAATTCATCCTAAAAATAGTACCAAACCCACAATTGAGTTCCAGAACATCACCAGTATATCACAGGTAGCAAAACCCAACTTACAAACGAATAAAAAACTCATCAAAACCATAAAACTTAATCAAAGCTTAAGAAACTTTTTTTAAAAAAAACTCAGAAACTTAAGGGCTCAAATTACCTCAAATACAGTTTTTTCCCAGCTAAATTCTCAGGCTATCAATCTTCTAATCTTCCCTAGAATCGTTATGATTCTAACCTCGCTTGAATCCGAGCTCTAAAACTTGAGTTTCCTTTGAAAATGCTAACGAACATAAAGAGTGAACAAGAGAGAGAGAACGAGAGTGAGACTTGTGTTTTTTTTTTCTGAGTTAATGAACTTAGTCGAACCCTTATATTCGAACGATCCCAATGACCAAAATGCCCCCACTCAACCCGCTTCTCTCTCAACACCCCATAAGGGTAAAAATGTCATTATCACTCTCTAATTCTGCTCTATACCCAAATTTCCACAAATAATTCCGCTAAACTCGGAATATTGCTATTTCTCCCAAGATAAGACTCACGCTACAATGAGTCTCAATGACTGTCCAGATCACCCGAAATACCCCTTGGCTTGCCCCGCGCTGGGCATTACTCCTGTTTTGACTAAACCACTACTTGCTCCATAGGATTGTCTCGTGCCGAATAACTCAAATGTATTCACATAATAATGTGGTCTCAAATAATATGCTCACATATATATACAAATATGCCCTCAACGGGCCAAATTACGAAAATTCTCCTTCTAATAAGAAACGAGCCCACATGCACGCTTAATACACCTAAACATGCCAATATAGTTATATTATAATATAACTCACATAATTCATATAACCAAGCATATCATCACATAATAATACAATTAAATCAACTATTGCCCTCCTGGCCCCATAATCAAGGCATTAAGCCTTATTGGGGAAATTAGGACGTTACAGCTGTAGGAAATACATATTGCAGGATCTTTATTTATTTTCATGCAATTTACATATTATCAAACAAACATGAAAATTCCTAGAACATGCTCCTATGAAATTGATACAAATACAGAGTAAAGTAAAAACTTACATTACGCAGCGAAGCTGGAACAACTCTTTCCTTCAATCTCTCTAACCCTTGATTCATTTCTGTAGCAAAGTATTATCAAGAGATTGAACTAGATCATCAACACAGTCTTCCGACCAAGCCTTTGATCAACCTAGAACTAGTGTGGGCTGGTTCTCAACATATGAGACAGAGATCTAGAAGAGAAGAAGAGATAGTGGCTAAGAAAGGATTAGATTGTATAGGTTTTCACTTACCCAATGAATAAACTGAGACTCCCTTATGAAAACCCTAGATATCATACTCCTTATATAGACAACTTAATGAGATTTATTTAAATGAATTAAAATAATAAACAAAAAGATAAAAGCCTTGGGCTCCCACAAATGGACTTGGGCCCAATCTCTTTGTTTTGAATTTAAATCTCGATTGGGCCTAAATTCAAAACATTTTATTTATTTATTTATTTATAATTAATTAATTAAATCATTATTCAAATTAACTAATTATAATTTGAAACTTGATTTAATATTATTTATTTATATTGAAACCAATTTATCAATACTAATAAGTTTACCCAAAAATTCTCTTTTATTCTCTAAATCTCATATCTCTATAAATTTTCCAAAATTGACCTAGTCAACTTTAAAAAAACCCAACTAATAATTAAATCAATGAATTGAGACATTCTATATGATTTACTCAAAGGTGATGCGGGGACCATGGAACCATGAAATCAAACTCCAATAAGTTACCGTGAATTTATTTACGAATAACTTCACTACCTTATTATTTCCTCGTGGCTCCACTATAGACTCGAAATTGAACTCTTGAATTCATAGAACATATTTTCCAAACCATAAATACGTTATCCATTGTTATAACCATTATAGTCAGTCAATCCTCTATCGATGACTTACTAACGAACTGGTGCAAATTACCGTTTTACCTCTCATCAATATTTTATCATTAACTCCCACTAAGTTCCTTATAAATGATATTTCTGTGAAGTTAATCATGAAAATGAGATCTTAATCATTTAACATTTTGAACAAAGCAATTAAGGAAATCATCTTTTCATTTCTCATACAAAAGTTATAGATTTCATATCTATGAATAATACTCACACTCAATTGCGCTACTAAATCTCCAAGATTTAAGTATGGGCTACACTGTAGGGTAAGCTGGTAACAAACAAGTCAAAAGAGTTAAATAATATAATTAGCATAATATTATCACTCGAAATTAAGATCAACTTAACCTATGGTCAACGTTGTGACATTGATTAGATTTGATAACAACGATACTCATTTATCAATCAGTAATCAATATTAGTCCTAGTTTGATGTAACCAAATACATTCGATCTTATCTACTTGGTCAATGCCTTGGACAAGACATCACACCCTGAATGTGTAGGTAGATCATATCATAGATTACCAGATCAGTGAAAATCCAATGCACTGACTTAAATTTAGGACTCGTTCTTTTGAACATATAATTACAACTATAATCCACTATGATCTAGTCACTATAATTGTAAAGATCCATATGTTCTAGATTTTATAAATGTTTGTATTATTTCAATAATCATGTAATAAAATAAGCAAGCAACACAACTGTCAAACTAAATGACTTCTACTACTTTTATTGACAATATAAAATCGCGTTACATGTCCAACATGGTTTTATAAGGACATAAAACCCAACAACAACTATCACTTCCTTACAGGAATTTCATCCTCGAAATTTTACCTGAACAGCTCGGGATGCTGATCCCACATGTTGGACTCTAATTCCTAGGTCACCTCCTCAACCTTGTTGTTCCTCCATAATTCCTTAACCAAATGTATGGTTTTGTTCTTCATGACCTTGTCCTTCCTGTCTAGTATCTGGATTGGTTGTTCTTTATAGGAAAGATCTGCCTGCAGCTCCAGATCTTCGTAACTCAATACATGAGTCACATCTAACACATACTTTCAAAGTGTCGAAATATGAAACATATTGTGTACAACTGATAGTGCCAGAGGTAAGGCCAATCTATATAGGCCACCTGACTGATTCTCTCCAGGATCTCAAATGGTCCTACAAATCTAGGGCTCAACCTGCCCTTCTTCCCAAATCTCTTCACCCTTTCCAGGGTGAGACTCTTAGGAAGACATAGTCTCGTACTTGGAATTCCACATTCATGCGCTTTGGGTTAGCATAAATTTTCTGTGTACTTTGAGAAGCGAGCATTCGAGCTCTAATCTTCTCAATAGCCTCATTGGTCCTTTGAACTGCCTCAGGACCCAAGTATTTCCTTTCTCCTGTCTCATCCCAATGAATGGGCGATCTACACTTCCTACCATACAGAATCTCATAATGAGCCACCCAATGGTCGAATGGTAGTTGTTATTGCAGGAAAACTCTATCAAAGGCAAATAATTACTCAAGTACCCTTCAAAGTCCAGCACACATGCTCACAACATGTCCTCTAATATCTATATCGTCCTCTCAGATTGTCCATCTGTCTGAGGATGATAGGCAGTACTAAACTTTAGATGTGTACCCATAGCCTTCTACAGACTTCCCCAAAACTTGGAAGTAAATGTGGGTTCTCGATCTGACACAATCGACCTTGGAGCCCCATGAAGGCCCACTATCTCTCTTACATAGAGATCTGCGTACTGGTCAACTGTATAAGTCATTCTCACTAGTAAAAAGTGAGCTAATTTGGTGTATCGATCCTCGGTAACCCACACCGAATCATGTTGACCCACGGTCCTGGGTAACTGTAATGTCCCAAATTACCTAATAAGGTTAGGGCCTCGATTAGGGGACTAGGATGACAAATTATGGAAAATTATGTGATTATATGATATATATATGTGTGTATCATTATATGATTATGTACGTTATACTATAATATGACTTGATATGCGTGTTTAGGTGTATTAAATATGTATGTGGGCCTGTTTCTGATTAAAAGGGCAACTTTCGTAATTTGGCCCATTATGTGTATATTTGGCATATATGTAATATATGTGTGAGACCACATTATTATGTGGATATGTTTGGGTTACTCGGCACGAAACAATCCTAGGGAGAAAGTTAGTGGGAAAGTCACGACGGGACCAATACTTCACTCGGGAAGAGTCAAGAGGTATTTTGGGTATTTAGTACATTGTCGGGATGTTGGGTAATGGGAATGAATATTTGAGGATATATTTTGAGTTAGTGAGATCAGGAGAAAATTCTGGGGATTTTGACTATTTTGCCCTCTGAGACGTTTTTGGGTACCCCGAGCCTTGGGATTTGTTTAAGGTTACTTAAGCTCAAAGTAACCTCTTAGAACTATAAAAACTCATAAAATAGTCTCGTTCTCTCACTTGACGCTCGTTAGCGTTTTCGAAGGAAACTCAAGTTTTAGTTCTTGGATTAAGCGAGGTTAGAGTCATAACGATTCTAGGAAAGATTAGAAGCTTGGTAGTTGGAGGATTTAGCTTGAAACGATTTAATCAGAGGTCATTTAAGCTTTGTATTTCTGAGTTTCAGTTTCCTTAAGTTTCTTGAATTTTGATTTGAATTAGAGATTTAGTGGAGGATTTTGAGTGAGATGAGCTTAGGTTTTGATGGTGTTTATGTGCTGACAATGTTTGGGGGAGTTAATTATGAGTTTGGGATTCAATTGGGTTGGATTTTGGGTGAAATTGCTTGAGGAAAATAGGGGAAGTTCTGGGTTTGCAGGGCCGCGTCGCGGCCCTGTTCTTGGGGTGCTGCGACCCATGTCAACCCAGGGCCCGGGAGGGGTTCTGTTTCAGAGGCATGTCGTGACTCTCAGGGGCAAGTCGCAGCCCATGTATTGAATTTCAGACAGAGGGCTCTTTATTCTGGGTGGCGCGCCACGACCCTTAGGGACAAGTCGCGGCTCGCCTGGCCAACTTTGGCCGCCTTAGGTTTTTAGTGACAGAAACTCAAACCTATGGACTCGGGATCGATTCTACTACTCGATTTAGTAGAGTTCGAGGTCTCGGAGGCCAGGACTCAGTCCGGAAGCCTTTATTTACTCATTATTGATGGGATTCTATATTATAGTTGTGACTAGGTTATAGCTAGGGGCTTGGAACTGGGATCGTGCTCGAAGTTCATTCATTCGTAACCTGTGCTTGGATGAAAGGTAATAAAACGACACCCAATACGTGATGTACGTGATTAGGGCTTAGCCTAAATATTGAATGTAGAATTGATCAGATCTTGGGCCTTTGTAAATGTGCATGATTATGATTATGCATGTGAATGATTGATTAAGCATGTTGAATGCCCTGTATCTGAATATTTTTTATATGATGAATGCCTATTTGCATTATATACTTGAGAAAGGCTTGACTTATGAGTCAAGGACGACAATAGCGCTGAGCGCTGGTCATAAAGCATTGACTTATAAGTCAAAGGCGGCAATAGTGCGCTGAGCGCTGGTCGATATGGTTAGACCTAACTTGGAGTGCATCATACACTTGTCCGACCCAATGATTGTGGAAAACACAATGCCAAGTACGTTGGGCCAGTTCCAAGGCTGGTTATACATAGGATAGGGCAAAGGGACCGGGGTGACTTATTAGTCCCACATCCTAGAGCACCATATTGAATGGCTCCAGCAGAGCTGAAGGAACCTAAGTTTCAGTTACAGGGTAAGAGGATATTCTCCAAGGTAGATCTTTGATCTGGTTATTACCAGCTGAGGATCAGGGAGAAGGGTTATGCAGAAGACTGCCTTTCGTATCAGATATGGGCATTAGGAGTGCTTAGTCATGTATTTTGGTTTGACTAATGTCGAGTTATTTTTATGGATCAGATGAATAGGGTGTTCAAAGATTATCTAGAATGGTTTGTGGTCGTCTTTATCGACGATATTCTAATATACTCTCAGTTAGAGATTGGCCAAGGCCAATGACCGCCTCGGAGATCAGGAGTTTCCTTGGATTGGCAAGGTACTTCATGTGTTTTGTGGAAGAGTTCTCAGGGATTGTTAACTCATTGACAGAATTGACACGCAAAATCAAAAGTTTGCATGGTCAGATAAGTGTGAGAACAACTTATAGATTAGTGATTGATTATAGCTCTAGTTCTGAGTCTTCCTATAGATCAGAACAAGTTTATGGTTTATTGTGACGCCTTGAGACAGGATTTAGGTTGTGTTCTTATGCAAATAGGAAAGGTGATTGCCTATGCATCACGTCAGTTGAAGGATATGACCAGAGCTAGAGTAGAGTTATTGGTGAGCCATTTGGCCAACATTATGCTTAAGTTTACCCTTTTATAGAGGATCAAAGAAAAACAGTTGAGTGACCCACATATGGGAAGGATTGGAGAAGATTTCCTAGTTGGAATAACTAAGGACTATACAGTGTCAGGCATGAGTTTATTGAGGTATAAGGATCAGATTTTGGTTCTGATTGACACTGGGATTAAACAGGAGATTCTGGATGAATCTCATATTACCCATTATTCTCTACATCCGGGCACCATGAAGATGTACTAGGATGTAAAAGCTTTATATTGGTGGCCTAGGATGAAGAGGGACGTAGCTGAGTACGTGGCAAAGTGCCGACTTGCTAGCAGGTCAAGGCAGACTATCAGAAACCAGTATGGCTATTACAACCTTTAGGTATTCTAGAGTGGAAGTAGGGGGACATCACGATGGATTTCATGGTGGGGTTGCCTAGGAGTCTGGGTCATTATGGACCGATATAGGAAGTCATCTCACTTGTTACTAGTGAGGACGAACAAAATAGTTGATCATTATGCAGATCTCTATGTGAGAGAGATAGTACGCCTTCATGGGACTTCGAGGTTTATCCTATCGGATAGGGACCCTGTCTTTACTTCCAAGTTTTGGGGAAGGTTACTGTAGACGATGAGTACAACATATCATCCTCGGACTGATGGTAAGTCAGAGAGGATTATCCAGATATTGGAGGACATGTTGAGAGCATGTATATTGGACTTTGAAGAGGTCCTAGAATGAATATTTGCCTGAATTTTTCCTTTTAGAATGGTAGAACATGAAAATCACCCATTCACTGGGATGAGATGGGTGAGAGGAAATATTTGGGTCCTGAGGTAGTTCAGAATACCACTGAGGCTATTGAAAAGATTAGAGCTCGAATGCTCACTACTCTGAGTAGACAGAAAATTTATGCTAATCTGAAGCAGATTAACGTGGAGTTCCAAGTGGGAGACTATGTCTTCCTTAAAGTCTCAACATGGTAAGGGGTGAGGAGATTTGTGGGGAAAAGGGCAAGTTGAGCCCTAGATTTTTAAGACCGTTTGAGATCCTGGAGAGGATCAGTCAGGTGGCCTATAGATTGGCCTTACCTCCAGCACTGTCGGTCGTACACGATATATTTCATATTTCGGCCCTTCAGAAATATGTGTCAAATGTGACACATGTATTGAGTTATGAGGGTCTGGAGCTTGAGGCAGATCTCTCTTATGAGGAACAATCAGTCCAGATACTAGACAGAAAGGCAAGGTTCTAAGGATCAAAGCTATACCTTTGGTTAAGTTATTATAAAGGAACAACAAAGTCAAGGAAGCGACCTGGGAACTGGAATCAGATATGCAGGATTAGTATCCCGAGCTATTCAAATAAAATTTCGAGGATGAAATTCCTGTAAGGAGGGGATAGTTGTAACGTCTCAAATTACCTAATAAGGCTTAGGGTTTTGATTAGGGGGCCAATATGGAAAATTATGTGGTTATGTGATATATATGTGTATCATTATATGATTATGTGAGTTATATTATAATATGACTTGATATGCATGTTTAGGTGCATTAAATATGCATGTGGGCCCGTTTTTTATTAAAAGGGTAACTTTCGTAATTTGGCCCATTATGGGTATATTTGGCATATACGTGATATATGTGTAATGTCCTAAATTTATTAATGCGGCTTATTGCCTGGATTAGGGGGTCAGAAGGGTCATAATTGATTTAATATGCGATTATGTGATTATATACATGATTATGTGAGTTATTTTATTATATGATGATAATTGCATGCATGTGGGCCCACTTCTTATAAGAAGGGAATTTTCGAAATTTTGGCCCGTTGAGCGCATATTTGTATATTTATGTGCATGTATGTGATATATGGGTGAGACCACATTGTTATGTGGATATGTTTGAGCTATTCGACATGAGACGATACTAGGAAGCAAGTTAGCGGTTTGGTCATAACGGGGTTAATTACCGCGCTTGAGGTGAGCCTAGGGGTAATCTTATGTTTAGTACATTACCGGGAATGAACGGGTAATGGTGTGACGCCCCTAAGGTAGGGTACGTCTGCCATATACTCGTAATTCCAGGGTTTATGGGTATGTTAGGCACTTGACCAAATGAATTAAATAAAATGATACTAAGAAATGCATAAAAATCACTTATTTTTTCAATGTGATTACAGCAGATTATGTCTAGTGAAACTGAAAGAGTGGATCGGCTGCAGAGCTCAAACAGGGGATTATTTCACATTATTGAGTTGGATATCCAAAGCAAAACACATTACTAAATTCAGGAGAAGTTGTTATATAGCTGCTATATCAGCTTTAGTGTGTCATATTTGGAGAGTCAGAAATCAGGTTTTATGGTCCTCGAAGCTGTGGCATGTTAATCATACAATGGAGGTCATTAGGAGAGAACTAAAACTGAGATTTACTGTAATGTATAAAGGGAAGCAAAATAGGGATAAGGAATGGTACCAGAAATTGTAAAGTTAGATGTGGATTGTAAGTAATATAGAGGTAGGAAGGAACTATAAGTGTACATGATTTGTTTTGAGCAATACAATGATTCTTATTCACCCAAAAAAAAAAAGAAATACATACAAATTTAAAACTTTAATATAAAATTATTAGTAGAAATTATTACACGTATGAATACTTTAAATTTAATGTAGCAATATGAAAAACCCTAAACTAATATTGCATTGCTACTGAGTCCGCGCTCCACAAGTTGCTCAACATCTAAAGCCACAACTGGAAAAATGTTGGAAAATAACATAATGAGCTAACACTCAGTAAGTAAATCTCATGCATACACATACACATGAATGTTGTGAGTTTGAAGTGCACATACACTAATATGCTGACTTATATACTTATGCATTTCATTTATTGCTCGTGCACTTTCAAACTTTATTTTTATGCTCTTTCTTTTACTTTCACATTTTTATGGGCCCAATTTCACTTGTGCACGCTGTTTGATTTGGCCAATGCCTGTAGGGCTTGTTACACATGTCATATAAAATCCCATGGGTTCTCCTCCGGCTAGCCATCATCGCAACTAGGGTCATCATAACACTCATTTCATTGTTGCCATAGCTGCCATACTTATTACACATATGGAGGAGAAAGACGGGAACATGGCAAACATATCTGAATGGTCAACTCTGACCTAGCCCACACTAGTGGGCAGCCACTATAAGCCTTAAAGACCTCCGTCTTCTTTACTAAACTTACTTAATTGCTTCCTCGAAATAGTGGCACCCTTTTCAACATCTTATTATCACATTGCTTAAGCCTTGTTTTCATTAAAATGTTTAACTTTACATAAGACTTTTCAAGGCATTTCAAAACTTTTCACATATTTTTATGCATGGTCTTATATCACATAATAATGTATCACAAAACTATACATACCATGCATACATGCTGATGCTGAAATGCCAATGTTCATGTTCATAATTCATGTTTGATGGTATTCAATCAAGGCATTGTATCTCATCTCATATAACTCAAAACATCTTTAGTAATAATACATGAAGCTTTGGGTTGGTGGCGTTGTTATACCTTAACGTAGAGCTATGGCTCAGGTCTAAGGTTTCCAGCCTAAAAACTTAAGGCTTCATATATCATAACATGTAACAAAATCATGAACATAGAAGGTAATCCATGTATTCATCAACATGAGAACACATACTTGCACATAACTTGGATCAAACTTAACCAATTAAGACAACTTTCACATATCACAAAACTCATCTATTATATATCATATAATCCATTATGATATACACACCATATATAACTTGTATAACCATTCAAAACATACTCATCATATGCATCATCATCCCATACTTAACTCATTAGACATACACAATCAATGTATTCATGCATCTCACACTTAAGCACAAAATGTGAAATTTACTTACCTTAGGTCCTTAGCTTATTTTAAAACTTCTCACCAAGAGTTAATCAATCCAATCCATATAGATCCTATTAAAAGTACATCATTTATTAAATTTTATAAAAATCGTAATTATACACTATTGATGGTGTATATTAATAATACCAGAAACCACATAAATGATAATAATAATTATTATCATCATAATGCTAATACTCTTCATGCATCATAACCATCTTTACAAAACACTGCTTTAGGCCTTACTCATAATATAATGTATTTTTATGATACAATAATAATAATAATAATTTTCGTCTATAAATAAACTTATTTCAATATTAATGACAAAATACCTCAATAACAATACGTATGTGAATGTATATATTCAAATAGTCATTCTATAAAAGAAATCATATTTTTAACATAAAATTTTAATAATCGATATAATGATAATTATATAAATATAAATACTTGTATTATTATTAATTAGTCATAATATCAATCACAGTGATATAATAAATATACTTTCTCCAAAATTCACTGGTCTTACAAATATCAATAATTGTAAGAAACTAATATTTGATATTATTTTAATATTCAAATATTAACAAAAATATTTATATACAATAATAATTGTTAAATAATAGGTTTACTATAAATCACATTTTTCACACATATATATATACATGAAACTATATTCTTGATGTTGACGCCGTTTTTCGTCAACAGATAAAAGAAGAGCACAAAAACAATGAATGACAATGGCCAAACGGAACAAACAAATCAAACACACGATTTTTTACGTGGTTCAGCAGTTAAATCTGCCTAGTCCACGAGTCTCTGTTATTAATCTCAAGATTATCTCTGAAAAAATTCTTTAGCATGAATTCTCCAGAGTTTTCTCTCAAGGATCAGAATTTCGGTCCTTTACAATGGTGCATGGCTTCTCTATTTATAGAGAAGGATGCAGAATACTATCCCACATATTTTGGGTAGTTACTCTTTTGTGAATAAAATAATTGGCTTTAAATGCCTATAATCAGATATAAAAGGAAACGTCCCTGAAGACCAGGAAACGCATAACTGATTAAATAATATCCCACGATTCTTGGGGATTTACATTAATAAATGAGGATTACATCTCATGTTTATAATACTTGTTGATATTCAAAGCGGCGATCGCGTATCTCTAAGGCTCTTGCCTCCCAAGTTTCCCATCATTGCCCGAGCCAGTGACATCTCCCGAGCTAACGTGGCTTTCGAGATAGTACGTCGAGCTCAAGACCCCTGCTCCGAAGTTGTTCCTGAAGATGAGGGTGCTCTCAGAGCTCCCTTTCGAGATCGAGATCATTTCGAGGTCACGATACTCGAGGTCGTGTATCGTACTTTGCAGGCTCGATTTACAATCCTAGAGCATACCCTAACCCTCACGAGACCATTTATTGCGAACTCAACTTTCGAGGTCATATTTACTATAGCTCGAAATCTAGGTATAACATCTTGCCCCCTCAAAAGTATTTGTTCGAATCCTAAGAGAAGGAAACCTTTGAACTACTTTCTCTGAGAACTGTACCGTCACACCTTTGAAAATGGACACGCGTCAGCTGGGTATTGCTCACTTTAGGCACTTGAGTACCTTGGAAACATGCCCACGATCGTCCATCTGACAACTTTTCAGCGCCTTCTTGTCATTGATCCCCATCCGTTCGATCTAGTGAGGATTTCATTCGACGCTCCTGATTAATTCCATTTTTCCACCTATATATACAAGACCCCCCCTCTTCATCTTCTTCTTCACGTTTGTTCATCGTAAGCAAGAAAAGAAAAAACAACCAGAAAACCAGACTCTCCTAAGAAGCTTCTGTCCTGCGCATGTTTTCTCGACCCAAGAAACAAAGAAATCCTGGTCTGTTCGAGTCAGTGAGTTCTTTCTTGCAACCTCTTCTTCAATCGACGATTTCTCTGCAATCACCATCACTGTGTAAGTATGCCATTTCTGTTGTTTTTTTTATACTGTTTTTGCTGTGTATGCTAGTTTACGTTCGTAGCATAATAAGATAGGGGGTTTCATTTCGATAGGCTTTCAAGTTTCCTAGACTTCCCCTGCTGGACTTCGCATCACTGGTTTATATCCAGTTTTAACGTTTGAGCAAAGTTTCAATTTTCTGGGTTTTGAAAATTTTAGGCCATGTTTCTTGTCTAATAAGTTTTCGGGTAAAAACCCTTGTCCTTGACAAATGCACGAAAACCGAGAATGCCCTTCCTGGCTAACCGCCACCTTTCTTTCCCTTGAATTTCGGGATTTTCAAAAAATCTTCCACGCTCCTTTTCTCTCCCGTGGAACACACGCTCTGACTCTTTAGTAAGGGTCTCAATATTTAATTTCTTGTTCCTAAATCCCCGAGCTCATACCATCGAGCTCATGATTCTTGCATGCATGGCCCTCACCATTTTTTCTTTCTCGTTAGATGTCACAGAATCTGGAAAGACGGTGGGGGTCATTGCGAGCCATCCCTTACGAGCCTAAATCTCTGAGCCCAGAATCACTGTTCGTCCGGAATTAGCGTCAGATACAAGAATACGAGCTTGCGCACGAGCAAGAGGACACTCGAGCCCACTATCGCCGTCAGATAGACGAGGTCATTGAAAAGAAGAGAAGAGTTCTTCGGGAGGCCATCTATCCGGAGCCCAACCCAGGACCTAGGCCAATTCCCCTCGACCCTGCGCTAAAATTCACGGTTGCATATCATCCAGGGGAACTCCAATTTTCTTTAATGGCGGAACCTTCGTCCTCGCAGCCTCGGAGAGAGATGTTCAAAGCCGAGCTCTACCAGAGCTCGGTTACCACCACCGACCAAATAACTGACATTTTGGCCCTCCATGGCCTTAGTTCGTTGGACACCCTGAAGTGTCGAGCTCCGACTAGTCATGAACGGAGCTATTTCGCCCCTGGGGGCCGCGACGTCAGTGTAAAATATTCGGCCTGGAGCCAGGAACATATAAGGGCAGGAGCTCTGCTGCCCTTGAAATCTTTTTTCAGAGACTTCACTGATTTCGTTGGGTTGGCTCCATTCCAACTCAACACCAATTCATACAGGGTGCTGTCTGCCCTGAGGTCCTTGTTCCACGAGCTGGGGTGGGAAGGACCTTCACCTCAAGAGATCTTATATCTCTTTTGTTTGAAAAGTAACCCCTCCCGAGCTCGGGGAGGAGATGGTTTTTATTATCTTTCGAGCTACCCCAAAGAGACGAAGATTTTTGAAGATCTTCCAAACCACCCTCCTGACTCCAAAAAGGCTTTTTTCTGGACAGACGGTTTGTCCCTGTCTCGACATCGATCGTTCAGACGGATTCGTAAGTACTCTTGTTACTTTTCTTATTATTTTTTTTTGAGCTCGGAATTTCAGCCCTTAAGACCGTACTTAGCTGAAATGTGTTCCGCTTTTCATCTAATTTTAAGCGTCCCTCCCCCACCAAGGCAATGGGGGAGCACAGAGAGGCCTTGCTCCGACTTCCTTATGGCAGGAGGTCTCTTTCGTATCTTCTTCAAGAGGGCAAGCTCCGAGCCTGTGGGTTGTTGGGAGAAGGCCAGTCAACCTCTGACTGGTCTAATAAAAAATACGAACGTTGGGAGGAGGTGCCCCTGCCTACAGGCGCCCTTCCTCTGAGGAGAGAGAGGAGGCCAACACTCCCAGTTTGTCTGAGGAGTCCGCGGTTCGGGAATGAGGCCAATGATGAAGCCTCGAGCTCAGACTCAGATGAAGGTAAAGTCCTCCCTACCTCGAGGATGTGGTCCCCCACACTACTAGAACACATGCCCAATAGGTTAGTCTCGTGCCCACAGGATAGATACCACTTCTACATATGGAGTTGGGTAGACGAATGTGTCCATAGGTTCGATAGTGGGCTCGGGAAATATGATACCATGTACACCACGGACGAGGTGTGGAATGGGATAGCGGTGCAGTACGGGACCAATGACTATAGGGACCTCTCGAGGTTATCCCCTACTTATAGGGAAGGCACTCCCCCCGCCTCCTCTGAAGACGGGGGAATTTCATGGTCCCCAAGCTCGAGCTCGGGGGAGAGTTCCAGTTAGGTTTCCTCCATATCACTCTATGTGTCTGATACCGAAATTACTTGCTGTAAATTTCTCTTTTACTGAATCAGTGTTGTGACTTATGCAGGCGAGATGGACTCTGACCTCGACGCCTTTATCGACAATGCAAGCGCCAAGAGGAGCAAACGCCCCAGGGCAGGGTCGGTGAAGACCAGCCAGCCGGGGAAAGGCTCCAAGAGATCTAAGAAAACGCCTCCTCCTCCCCCGCCGGCTTCGACCTCTGCTGCTACGTCGACTGGCCAGATCAGCGCCCCCACGACCTCGCAGGCTGTCGTCTCTGCGGTGGCACCGGCCTCGCTGGCTGGTATCCCTGTCGTGGTCGAATCCCAACCTCCTGTGGCGGGTCAAAAGTCTTCTGCTCAGCTCGCCAAGAGACCTTCTGCTTCTCGAGCTCAGAAGCTAACCATCTCCACCCATATGGACTCATATGTGGTGGATAACGCTGCCGGACCTCATGGATCTACGCTGATTTCGGATGTCATGTCCCGGATCGGCCAGAGCTACGGCAGTTTCGAGGCTCCTCAGTGGCAGTGCCTAACTGGCACCCGAGACCGCACTGTCCTGTACGAGAAGAGTATTGAGCACACTGCCGCGGTAAGTATCCTTCTATATTCCTTTTGCTTACATTCACTCCGTCCTGAGGCTAATGGAGGTTTCTTCCTTTTTTCAGGCTCTTTCCTTCACTGCCCAGCTCAATTACGATCTGAACAACGAGATCCACTTGAGCAAGACCCATGCTCAAGAGGAGAGGGACCTCCACCTTAGAGCGAACGACGATCTGAAGACGGCGAATACTAAGCTCGAGGCAGTGGTTAAGGAGCGTGATGATATGGCCAAGGAGCTCGGAAAGCTGAAAACTGAACTCGAGGAGCAAAAGAAAGATAACACCCAGCTTCAGGAGACCAATAAGAAGCTCGAAGAGGACAAGGCCGCCACCTTCGAATTCATAGAGGATGTCAAAGCTCGCCTTACTGCCGAGTACAAAGAAAAGAAGGAAAAGGCGGTCGACTCAGCCATGTATCGGATGTGGGCTTATAACGAAGAGCTGGACACCAGCTTCTTAGGTCCCCACGAGGCGTCGCTTCTTGAACGATGGAATGCCCGGCTCAAGAAGGAAAAGGCTAAACGGCTTGAGAAGGAGAAGGCTGAGTAGCTCGAGAAGGAAAAGGCTACTCCGGGCACCGTTTCGGAGGAAGCTCAGGGGGATAGCCATGCTATTCGTCCTGAGGGATCCGGCGCCACAGATGCTGAGAAGGCCAAGGAGACTCCTCTCTCTTGAATCTGACCTCGGGGAGATCAGTTATCGGGGCTGCGTCCCCTTATTTCTGTAACTATTTTAGTATATGCCCACGGGGCTGATACAATTTCTTTTACCATTCTTTTATATGCTTTACATTTCTTGGCTCGAAATATTTTGCATATTTTTAAATTGATGAACCGGTTATGTTTATTTATTCATACAAACATAGTTTGGATTTGGGCTCGAAATTCGATGCATTCATGCATAGTTTATTCGAATTATCCACTTCCGACCTCGTTACTTATCAAGGTCGGATATTACTTTAACCATGAACTCGAAAGTACTTATATGGTATGTAATATGAATGATTTGGTTATCTTTTTAGTCACTTTTCCTTATCCTCAGTATTTTTCCTCCGAGGTTATAAGTTCGAAACTATTTTTCTTTAAGATATTCCAGCCTCGATCTCGACATATTTCGCAATAGGTTTAGGCTCCCATTTATCATCGATCGATAATTTGGCTGGTTTGTTCCAAACCTGTTGTGTTTGCACATCTGGTTAACTCCAAATGTTTTAGGTTCTTGATGGTCGGTTATATCCGATCTATCTAAGCTCGCGTATTTGGTCATATCCAAGTACTTCATTTTTTATAATTCGGTTATGTCCGAACTATCTAAGATCGCGTATTTGGTTACATCCAAATACTTTGTTTTTGATAATTCGGTTATGTCCGAACTATCTAAGATCGCGTATTTGGTTACATCCAAATACTTTATATATATTTTATATTTTTTAAGCTGGTGGTATGTATACCAATGATGCCCCCTTAATATCCTATGAGTGTGACCATAGGTTATTAAATTAAGGGAGATTGCAAAAATAAAAATACATTACATGTGAAACAAAGCAGACCTTTTATTTGATGAAATTCAAAAACAAACAAACAAACTAGTACAGATAGAAATTCATGGTTACAGGCAACACTTCCTACACTATTGATAATATGGTCTAAGGTGTTTGCCATTCCATGCTCGTGGTATCAGGCTCCCATCTAATCTCGCAAGTTTGTATACGCCGGGTCGGATGACTGATTCTATCTGGTATGGTCCTTCCCAGTTTGGCCCGAGCACTCCAGCTGCTGGATCTCGGGTTGCTAAGAATACGCGTCTAAAAATCAGGTCTCCCACTCCGAACTTTCGATCTCGAACCCTTTTATTGAAATATCTTGTGGTTCGTTGTTGGTAAGTAGCATTTCTCAGCTGAGCCTCTTCCCTTTTTTCTTCGATCAAGTCTAGGGTTTCTTCGAGCCGAGTGTGATTTGAATCTTGATCGTAAATTTGAGTTCGGATCGTTGGGATTTCGACCTCGATGGGCAACATTGCCTCGCAGCCGTACGCTAGAGAGAACGGGGTATGCCCCGTTGATGTCCGAGCTGTAGTCCTATATCCCCAAAGGACTTGAGGTAATTCCTCGGGCCATCGTCCCTTTGCCTCCTCCAACTTTTTCTTTAGAGAACTCTTGAGGGTTTTGTTAACGGCTTCGACCTGACCATTCGCTTGAGGGTGAGCCACTGAGGAAAAACTCTTTATTATACCGTTCCTGTCACAAAAGTTGGTGAACAAGTCGCAATCGAACTGGGTTCTGTTATCAGATACAATCTTTCTTGGTACTCCATATCGGCATACGATGTTCTTTATCACGAAATCAAGGATCTTTTTCGAAGTTATGGTCGCCAATGGTTCAGCCTCTGTCCATTTTGTGAAGTAATCAACGGCGACCACAGCATATATTACCCCGCCTTTGCCAGTTGGGAGTGAGCCTATGAGGTCGATGCCCCATACCGCGAAAGGCCATGGGGATGTCAACATGGTCAGTTCGGAAGGTGGAGCTCGGGGTATCGTTGTGAATCTCTGGCATTTGTCACACTTTTTCACGTACTCGAAAGAGTCCGTTTTAATGGTCGGCCAGAAATATCCTTGGCGTATAATCTTCTTGGACAGGCTATGCCCCCCGGTATGGTCTCCGCAGAACCCTTCATGAATTTCTTCAATGATCTTTTTAGCTTCGGGAGGAGTTACACATCTAAGCAGCGGCATGGAGTACCCTCTTCTGTATAACTTTCCATCTAGAATGGTGTAACGAGGAAGTTGATACATCAACCTTCGAGCTTGATTTCGATCTCTTGGAAGAATTCCATTTTTGAGATAATCAACTATTGGACTCATCCAGATTGGTTCTGTTTCAATCATACACACATCTTCCTCGTCTGGCTCAGTAATGCTGGGTGCTGATAGGTGTTCTACGGGTATAACATTCAGCTCTTCATTTTCGGCGGAAGTGGCGAGCTGAGCTAAGGCATCTACATTTGAGTTTTGTTCTCGGGGAACCTGTTCGATTGCATAAAACTCGAAATACTCTAATGCGGATTTTGCCTTCGCCAGATAAGCTGCCATTCTTGTGCCACGAGCCTGGTATTCCCCCAAGATTTGATTAACCACGAGCTGGGAGTCGCTGTAGCAATGTATAGCTTTGGCCTTGAGCTCTTTTGCTATTCATAGTCCCGCAAGTAGAGCCTCGTATTCAGCTTCATTATTAGATGCTTTAAAACTAAATCTTAAAGCAGAGTGAAATTTGCTCCCTGCAGGAGTGATCAGAATAACTCCTGCCCCCGCTCCATTTTCATTTGACGAGTCGTCGACGTAAAGTTTCCACAGCTCATGGGCCGTGGTTATTACCTCGTCGTCGGCTATACCAGTGCACTCCACTATGAAGTCTGCCAAGGCTTGTGCCTTAATGGTCGTTCTTGGATGGTAAGTGATCTCGAACTGTCCGAGCTCAACAGCCCATTTAAGGAGCCGACCTGACGCCTCTGGTTTAGACAGGACTTGCCTAAGTGGTTGATCTGTCAGTACATGGATGGGATGTGCTTGAAAGTAGGGGCGGAGCTTGCGAGATGAGTGGATTAGGCTGAGGGCAAGCTTTTCCATCAATGGATATCTTGACTCTGCCCCCAGTAATCTTTTGCTGATGTAATAGACGGGTTTCTGCAATTTCTCTTCTTCTCGAACGAGCACCGCGCTTATCGCGTGTTCGGTAGTTGAGAGGTATAGGAACAATACTTCTTCCGTCTCAGGCTTCGATAGGATGGGCGGTTCAGCTAAGTGCTTTTTGAGATCCTGAAAGGCCAGCTCGCACTCCTCTGTCCATTCAAACTTCTTACTTCCTTTCAATAAGTTGAAGAATGGAAGGCCTCGATCCGTTGACTTCGAGATGAATCTGCCCAGGGCGGCCATCCTGCCAGTCAAGCTTTGGACATCTTTATGCTTCCGAGGTGAAGGCATATCAATCAGGGCCTTTATTTTTTCGGGATTAGCCTCGATCCCTCAAGAGTTGACAATAAAGCCCAGAAATTTTCCCGAAGATACCCCAAAAGTGCACTTCTGAGGATTTAGCTTCATGTTGTATTTCCTGAGTACGCCAAAGCACTCTTCGAGATCATCAACATGGTTCTTGTTAAGTTGAGACTTTACAAGCATGTCATCAACATAAAATTCCATGTTGTTCCCTATTTGCTCTGAAAACATCATGTTTACGAGTCGCTGGTACGTGGCTCCAGCATTCTTGAGTCCGAATGGCATGACATTGTAGCAGTAGAGCCCTTTATCTGTGATGAAGCTCGTATGCTCTTGGTCGGGGGCATGCATGGGAATCTGGTTATATCAAGAATAGGCATCCATGAACGACATCAGGCCATGCCCCGCCGTGGCATCCACGAGCTGGTCAATTCTTGGCAGCGGAAAACAGTCTTTTGGGCAGGCCTTGTTGAGGTCTGAGTAGTCAATGCAGGTTCTCCACGTCCCATTGGGCTTCGGGACTAACACTGGATTGGCTACCCAGTCAGGGTAAAAAGCGTCCCAAATGAAATTGTTTGCTTTCAGCCTGTCAACTTTCTCCTTTAGTGCTTTATTTCTGTCTTCGTCCAGCTGTCTTCGCTTTTGTTGCTTCGGGGGAAAGCTTTTGTCTATATTCAATGCATGGCTCGCTACATTCGGGCTTATCCCCACCATGTCTGAGTGTGACCATGCGAAGACATCCTGGTTTTTCTTCAGAAAGCAAATTAATTGCTATTTTGCCTCGTCTTGGAGGTGTTTTCCGACCTTTACCTTCTTTGAGGGATCAGCTTCCTCGAGCTGAACTTCTTCGAGCTCCTCCAAAGGTTGGAGGTCAACTTTTTCCTCGATCCTCGGATCGATCTCCTCATCAATTTCTAAAACCGTCCCATCTTTATTTTGTATGATAACGAGTGCCTGAGCGCTCGTTTGTTTCTTTCCCCTAAAAGAAATGTTATAGCACTCCCTTCCTGCCAATTGATCTCCTTTTAAAGTCCCGACCCCGCTTGGGGTTGGGAACTTAAGGGCCAGGTGCCTCACAGATGACACTGCCCCCAGCCCGACCAGGGTGGGTCTCCCGAGCAGTATATTGTAGGCAGATGGTAACTCTACCACCACGAACTCCATCATCTTGGTCACCGAGACTGGATAGTCTCCCAAGGTCACGGGGAGTTCAATGGATCCCATACAAGCAGTCCCTTCTCCTGAAAAGCCATACAAAGTAGTTGCACATGCCTTCAGGTCGCGAAGGGAGAGTCCCATTTTTTCGAGGGTCGCCTTATAAAGAATGTTGACCGAGCTCCCATTATCTATGAGAACTCGGCGGACTCTCTTGTTGGCAAGCTGAAGGGTAATAACCAATGGGTCATGATGAGGGAACTGAACATGAGATGCGTCCTCCTCAGTGAATGTTATCGGTTGCGTTTCAACCCTTTGGCTTTTTGGTGCCCTCAGTTCGGGTTCATAAGGAGACCCGTCCCCTGTCTTCAACTCGTTAACGTATCGCTTTTGAGCATTTCTGCCCCCTCCCGCGAGATGAGGCCATCCCGAGATGGTTATTACATCCTCTCCATCAATCGGCGGGGGCCTGTCTTCTTCCCGAGATTGGGAGTTATTATTTTGTGTCGTCGAAGGCGTGGCTACTCTCTGACTCACAGTAGTCTGTCCAGTACTCTGGTTTTTGACATACTGCCAGAAATAACCTCTCGAGATCAACCCCTCGATCTCGTCCTTCAGCTGTCGACATTCATCAGTGGTGTGTCCGGTGTCTCTATGGAACCGGCAATACTTACTGGAATCCCTTTTTGACTTTTGATTTCTCATTGGGTCCGAACGCCTGAAGGGGACCTGATTTTCATTAGCCAGGTATATGTTTTCCTGAGACTTGTTGAGTTCGGTGTGTACTTTATATACGGAGAAATACCTTTCTCCTTTCTTTTTCTTTCCTCCTTCAGCCTCGGGGTTATTTCCCTCGCTCTTTTTCCTCTTGGAGGGATTCTCCGAGGTAGGCTGTGGAGCTGCTTGGTCAGTCGAGGTTGAGGCGGAGTTAATGTTTATCGTTGTAGTTTCGTTCTGCGAGGTCGCCTTCAGCGTTGACCTCGCCTCCTCTACATTGACAAATCTCTGCGCCCGTCTGTTAAACTCGGTTATTGACCTCACCGGTTTCCCTTGCATGTCATCCCAAAGGGCACTTCCGGGTAACACACCAGCTCGGATAGCCATCAGGTGCCCACTGTCATCCACATCTCGAGCCCGTGCGACCTCTAGATTAAATCTTGTCAGGTAGCTTTTCAGTGTTTCGCCCGGCTGTTGTCGGATGTTAGTCAAAGTGGATGCCTCTGGTCTGACTCCCATCATGGCTCGGAACTGCTTCTTGAAGTCCCTAGACATCTGATCCCATGAAGTTATCGAGTTCCTCTTGTACTTTTCGAACCAACTCTTAGCAGGTCCAGCCAATGATGTTGGAAACAACATACACCTGAGCTCGTAACCCACGTTACTAGCTCTCATAATAGTGCTGAATGTACTCAGGTGACTGCATGGGTCGGTTTTTCCCTCAAATGCTGGGACGTGAGGAATCCGGAACCCTTGAGGAAATTGAGTGTTAGAAATATTTGGAGCAAACGGCTCGAGCTCCTCGTCAGAGTCCTCATATCGACCGTTCCCTCGTTCATTCTTTAAAATCCTAAAGGCTTTTTCGAGCTGATCAATCCTTTCTTGGACTGAGTCCTTAGGTGGTGTCTGGAATTGATAGTCATTGATCATGATCCCAGGCTCGCGTCTCCGTGAGGGATCTCTACGCCCATTTAGGTGATTCCTCAGGTCCGGATTTGTCTGATCTCCCTTCCCCCTGCTCTGATTCAGATGATTCCGCAGGTCAGGACGGGTCTTGCGGCTTCCAGTATTTTTACGACCTCGGTCGCGTTTACTGACGGACTTGGTCTCTCCGGACTCGTCACTGGTGAAACTCATTGATCGGTCATTTCGAGATGGGTTCTTCCCATGTCGCCCTGTCTCCGCAGTGCGAGACCGGGACGTCTGACTCCTCTCAGAGTGTGCGCCTCTCCGCTCCTGGAAAGTCTCCCTGTGTCCTTTATCCCCCGTACGCCCTTGATCCTGATTCCGAACAGGTTGAGCGTTTCTGCGGGGAGGTGAAGGATGTCTTATGGGAGATGGAGGGAACCGTATAGGCGACAGTGGCTGCCTTCCTTGCCTCGGCCTAGAGGGTCCAGAATTTGCCCGAGATGGGTCAGTCGCGTTCGGTGCGCTACCAGGAACCTGATTCCGAGCTTCGGTAGGAGCTCGGTTATTCTCAGTTCCTGCAGGCGCTTCCACAGGTGGATTAGGCAGGACCCGAGCTCGGGTACTCCTCTGGGGCCTAGGAGGAGCAGATGGCTCTGCTGGTGCCGGAGGTTGAGTCGGCCTCCTCGTGGCAGCATCTTTTCGTGGTCGTCCACAGGGCCTCCGGGGAGGAACATGCACATCCCTTGGAGGAGGGACTTGGTTTTCGCGCGAAGGCGGGGGCTGAGCCATCTGCGCCTCCGCGGCCATCCTAGTCAACTCCTCATTCCGTTTGTTGGCTTCTGCCAACAGCTGTTGCAACTTCCGGTTTTCCAGTTCTACAATAGGAACGTAACGTTGAGGATTGTAGTACATATCCTCATCCCTCGGTGGAGGCGGTGGTCCCCGGGAATCGGAGGACCCACTTCTCTCCTCAGACTCTGGGTTCTCCATTGGTTGTTTTCCAGGACGCCTTGGGTAGCTTTCGTCAAGGGTGTTCTGATTGTTTGTAGCCATGAATCTCTCAGGGATCAATGCTTAAGGCTCTCAATGAAATCACCAAACTGTTGACGCCGTTTTTCGTCAACAGATAACAGAAGAGCACAAAAACAATGAATGACAATGGCCAAACGGAACAAACAAATCAAACACACGATTTTTTACGTGGTTCAGCAGTTAAATCTGCCTAGTCCACGAGTCTCTGTTATTAATCTCAAGATTATCTCTGAAAAAATTCTTTAGCATGAATTCTCCAGAGTTTTCTCTCAAGGATCAGAATTTCGGTCCTTTACAATGGTGCATGGCTTCTCTATTTATAGAGAAGGATGCAGAATACTATCCCACATATTTTGGGTAGTTACTCTTTTGTGAATAAAATAATTGGCTTTAAATGCCTATAATCAGATATAAAAGGAAACGTCCCTGAAGACCAGGAAACGCATGACTGATTAAATAATATCCCACGATTCTTGGGGATTTACATTAATAAATGAGAATTACATCTCATGTTTATAATACTTGTTGATATTCAAAGCGGCGATCGCGTATCTCTAAGGCTCTTGCCTCCCAAGTTTCCCATCATTGCCCGAGCCAGTGACATCTCCCGAGCTAACGTGGCTTTCGAGATAGTACGTCGAGCTCAAGACCCCTGCTCCGAAGTTGTTCCTGAAGATGAGGGTGCTCTCAGAGCTCCCTTTCGAGATCGAGATCATTTCGAGGTCACGATACTCGAGGTCGTGTATCGTACTTTGCAGGCTCGATTTACAATCCTAGAGCATACCCTAACCCTCACGAGACCATTTATTGCGAACTCAATTTTCGAGGTCATATTTACTATAGCTCGAAATCTGGGTATAACACTTGATTTACTCAACAAAATAATAACAATAATAATTCAAATTAATTAATCGTAATAATTTCCATATTAATAGAAAATCAATTAAACATGTATTTTTAAAATTTATTAATTGTCTATTATTTACTATAAAATTGGGCAGCACAACAGCCATAAAATGGACAAACCCAAAATCAAAACCTGTATAAAAATACATATAATCCCAGACAACCAGTATAATTATAGAAAATATTCAGTACATCAAGAATATATAAATATATACTATAAATACACATAATAAAAATTATTCTAATTAATCACAATATAGATCAAAGAAATTATACCACAATGATCGGGTTTCACAACAAGCCAAACAATGATTTTCTGAAACTCAAAACGAACTCCGGAACCTCGAAACTAAGTTTGGACCGTCGGTCTACGGTGGATTGCGGTGGCTCGTGGTGGGCCCACCACCCAACTATGGTAGATGTGGGAACAAGTTATTAGATTTTGAATCTCACAACACGAGGAACACGATGGTGGTGACAGATCGACAAACGGATGCCCAAGGTGGCCGAATCGCAACTTTAAAGTCGCGCGATGGCCGAACTTAAATCGAGCGGTTGAGGTGCTTAACCGGCGAGTGAGCTCTAGATTCTCGCGTAGTTGATAATTTAGAGGCCTCTGAATCCAACGGTCTAACGCGTGGCTATATGTGGCGGCCAAAAAGTGGTCGTTCGTCATCGGCAACAGTAGCACACAAAGAGGAAAAAGAGAGAGAAAGAAAGAGGAAGAGAAGGAGTGAGAAAGAGAAGAAAATTTTTGAGGAGAGAGAGAGAGAGAGGCTACGGGTAAATAAGGCTGAAGCCTTTCTTTTATTTTATTTTTTGAAATTATATTTGGACCCCAAAATATTAAAATTCTTTTCAAATAAGCCCTTTAACAAAACTTTCTTAATTTTATAAAAATCCCCAATTAAAAATATATGACATTTGGGTCCAATACTTGACTACTCTCTCTCTTTAATATCGTTAATAACATAAAATCATATTTTAAACACTATTTTTCCATTACTATTTCTTAAATTTGTAAACTTGTACATTTTATGTATTGAAACTCTGATTTATAATAAAAAAAAATATATTATGAAAATATTGGGTGTTATAAATGGGATATGATTTAATAATTATTTTTGAATATCGGGAGTAACGGGATTTGGAGGACATTAGTTATGATTTATGGGATAGGTGGGAAATGACAATTTTTCCCTTGGGTGGATTTGAAGGCTTTAGATGGCCCTAGGGGCAATTTGGTCATTTAGACCATTGGATATATTCAGCCAAGGAAGGTTGTGGAATAAACTAAAAGGCAAAATAGATTTCTCTTTCTTCTCTTTCTCGATTCTTTCTCTCTCACTCACTCGGTTTGCTCTTGAGGCAAAATAGGAGAATTGAAGCTTGAGGTTCTTGAGGCTTGGGACTTAGGATTGTATTGCAACAATTGAAGGGTTCAATTCTAGGATTGAGGTAAGGTTTTCAGCTTGAAATTTCAAGCTTTTGCTCTGTTTTTATGTGGTTTGAGGGTTTGAGAGTTTGATTGTGTAATTAGGTATTTGATGGTGTTTTAGGTGTTGAGAGGCTTAGATTTTTTTGCTAGATTGGTGATAATGTGATTTTGATGATTGGTTTTAATATTGGAAATTGTTTGGTTGAAGATTTGGCTGAGTTAGAATTGAACAAAATGCAGTGGAGCTGGGTACGCGGGGTCAAGTCGCGATCGAATTCATGCAAGTCAAGACATGAATGAACCCCAGAGCCTCCCCTGGGCTCTGTCTGGCAGGCGCGCCGCGACCCTCATGGGGAAGTTGCAGCCCAACCTTGGCGCCCAAACAGGGGGCTCTTTATCTTGGGGGCGCGCCGTGGCCCTTGGGGGACAGGTCACGGCCCGCCTATCCTCTTTTTACCAGGCTAGGTTTAGGCAGTTTTGAGTGCAAGTTTTCGAATCCCAAGGGTCGGGATCGAATATACTAACCCTTTTAGTAGGATTCGAGGTCCCGGGAGTTGGGTTTTAGTCCATGAACCTTTTATTACTCATTTTATTGATGGGATTTCATATTTGGTTATGATTAGGTGATCGCTAAGGGCCTAAGGACAAGAGCATTCTCAATGGTTGTTCTTTATTTATTTTACGCTCGAACCTGAGGTAGGAAAACTTCACCCAGTATGTGACATACATGGTTATTGATGAGACATGTTGAGTGCTCTATATATGGACATTGGTTGCTGTAACGCCCTAGTTACCCCAGAACAGTTACGGTGAACGGTGAACCGGAAATTTGACCCGCTACCCGAGTCCTTTGGTTAAAAACGTGATCTAAGTGTTATTATCAGGTTAAGGTAGAAAACCAGTAAAAAGGAAAGGGTACATTTCATTAAGTAAATAAACTGCTCATGAGCCTTTCAAAATATTTACAAGTAGTTCGTAATACAAAAGAGTCGCCACAGTTCCAAATTTACAATCCCCGCCGGCCTAAGCGGCAAAAATAGGGTAAACCCCTAGTCCCTCTGAGAACTCTTTGACCGTGGCAATCAAGCGGCCCTGTATGTACACAACATCGCCCAAGCTCTCCACTCAGGGCTGGTTAAGCTTTTTCCTTCCCTTTACCTGCACCACGTAGCACCCATGAGCCAAGGCCCGGCAAGAAAACACAATAAAACATGATATAATATCAACAGCGATCATAATAACCATTCAGGACTATCAGTCCGGTAAATAGGTGACAATAGCCAAAAGTCACAATAATGAGCATCGCTCCCTCTAGCCATGTGATGATAGGGTCACCAGGGCTTAACTGATAAATGATTCTTTCATAAGTTTGATCAGGACAGGTGTAAGGTGAATA
Source organism: Humulus lupulus (assembly GCF_963169125.1). Lineage (NCBI taxonomy): Eukaryota > Viridiplantae > Streptophyta > Magnoliopsida > Rosales > Cannabaceae > Humulus > Humulus lupulus. Next base: position 24,543,332 of record NC_084794.1, on the reverse strand, counting down.
GTCACCAACATAACCTTCCTCACGACTCTAGAGTCGAAGCTATGGACAACGTCCCTTAGCCATGTGAAAAACGGTCACCGGGGTCATGTACCTTGGCTATAGTTATCTGGTCGTAGACTAGGCAAGCGCTTATAAGTTCTTCGACCTTAGGGTCGGTCCCGCATTAATGCCATAGAGCCACTCAATGCGTGATCATCGACTTTAGAGTCGGTCCCCGACTAGTCAGTGTCTTAAACAGGTAATCAGCATTCATTAGCATTTAATATGCAATCCACGTTCACATATATCAACCAACATGCCTCAATATCAAACCATGCATGTTATATACCTGTACAGGGTGCAACTGTATTCATACACTGTTTTCTTACCTCAGGTTCGAGCAGGAAGTACGATAAAGACGACTCCTGAGAACGATCGATCTTTTAGTTCCTTAGCGGTTACCTAATCACAACCAATTATAACCTCCATTAATGAGAATCCATAATAATAGGGTCTTAACCTAAGCACCACCCTCGGGACCTCGAAACATGCCCACACGGTGAGTAGATTCGATCCCGGGCCTTAAGGATTGAAACCCCAAGTCAAAAACCCTTAAAAACACTCAAAACGGGACTTAGAAGGAACAGGGTAGCGCCACAGCGCTCAACCCCTAGCGCCACAGCTCTATACTCAGAACCGCCCAAGTACCAGAAAGCCTCCTGAGGAGCGCTATAGCGCCCTAGGGTGGGCGCTGTAGCGCTACCTCCAGGCCCAAACTCCCCTGAACCGACCTTCTTCAACTCCTTCGATTCTAACTCGATTTCCAAGCTTCCAAATCCTATTCTTGATGCCAAATGAACCCAAAAACCATCCTAACACACCCCAAACATCACAAGCATGGGAACCCTAGCCACAACTCCCAACAAAACCATGAATTCATCCTAGAAATCTCAGCTGCAAAGTAAAACCAGAACAGGGAAAACCAGAGAAAAACATGGTTAGAAACTTACCCAAAGCTTGGCCTAGGATGCTCTTCAATGGTGGAACACACTCCCAAACTCTCAAGGCTTGCTCCTTAAGCTTGAATCCTCAAAATTGGTTCAAAAACCACAAAGAAAGGTGAAGAGAAGAAGGTACGGGAGAACTCTTTGCACACTCTGTTTTTCCACTACTTTCTTCAGCCATCAAGAGTTATATCTATCCTAGGGGTGAAATGTCCATTTTACCCCTAGGTCAATTAATACTTTCTAAAGGCTCCCAAGGGCATATTTGGTACTTCCCTCCTAACTCATTAATCATAATTAACGCTCTCCAATTCCCGCTATTCTCAATGTTCTCAAATGCCAATAATTCATAACCCGTTACCCTTTATCTCCCGGTAACGCTCTAACCATCAAAATCACCCCGAGACTCAACCCAAGTCCCGACACTTAAACCTGTTGTGACTAAACCGCTAATCAATATTCTACGATCGTCTCATGTCGAATAGCTCGAACAAACCCACATCATAATGTGGTCTCAACATATATCACCGACATGCATACAATTAACATTATATTATAATATAATTCTCATAAACATGCATAAACACATTAAATGGCATAATTAAACAATTATGGCCCTCCCGGCCTACTAATCCAGCCATTAACCAAAATAGGGAATCCGGGGCATTACAGTTGCATTATAAATGCTTGCCAGAATTGCTTATTTGTGAATGGCACTAAATTATTAGTCAAAAACGACAATGGTGTTTAGTACTGGTCGGGAAGCTCTGAATTATCAGTCATGTTCGGCAATAGTACTGAGCGCTGGTCGTATGGAATTGACTTATGAGTCAAGAGCAGCATTAGCGTTCTGACCGCAGGCTGAAATAATTAGATCTAATCAACATGAGCATTAAATGCTTGATCGACCTATTGGTCGAAGAAAACTAAAGCGCTTGGCTAGTCTATGACTAGTTACTCAAATCCAGGGCAAAAAAGGTTTAGGTGACTTGATAGTCACATGGTTTAGGGTGCAGGACCCCAGAGAGACTCATTAGTCATCTATTCAGAGTGCAGAACCCCAGAATGACTCATTAGTTATCTATCCAGGGCACAGGACCCCAGGATTGACTTGCTAGTCACCATCTGATTAGGGTTGAAGCCCCAGAATGATTTCGTGATCATTTATTTATATTGAATACATGCAGTAATAAGTTTTCTTGCTGAGCCTTGGCTTATGGGTGCTATGTGGTGCAGGTAAAGGGAAAGAAAAGCTTACCCAGCCTTAAGTGGAGAGCTTAGGTGGTGACGTGTACATATGCGGCCACTTGACCACCACGACCAAGGTGTTTCTCAAGGGAACTGGGGTTTAATCCTGTTTTTGTCGCTTAGGTCGGCAGATAATAACTTTTGAACTGTAATGACCATTTTGGTTGTAAACAACTTTGTAAGCACTTTTATGGGATCCCATATACAGTTTAATATTTTTAAATAAAATATATCCATTCCTTTTGACTGAGATTTTCACCCAGGCTCATTAATAACACTTAGATGCACGTTTATGACCTAATGACTTGTTTAGCGATTTAAGCACTATTTAAAGTACACAGTGTGACGTTCTTGGATAATCAGGGCGTTACAATATGTGTGAGACCACATTATTATGTGGATATGTTTGGGTTAGTCGACACGAGGTGATCCTAGGGAGCAAGCTAGTGGGAAAGTCACAACGAGACCAATACTTGACTCGGGGAGAGTCAAGGGGTATTAAGTACATTAATGGGATGTTGGGTAATGGGAATGAATATTTGAGGATATATTTGGAGTTAGTGAGATTAGGAGGGAATTCAGGGGATTTTGACTAATTTACGCTCGGGGACATTTTCGGTACCCCGAGCCTTGGGATTTGTTTAAGGTTACTTAAGCTCGAAGTAACCTCTCAAAACTATAAAAACTCAGAAAATTGTCTCGTTCTCTCACTTGATGCTCGTTAGCGTTTTCGAAGGAAACTCGAGTTTTAGCTCTCAGATTCAAGCAAGGTTAGATTCATAACGATTCTAGGAAAGATTAGAAGCTTGGTAGCTGGAGGATTTAGCAGGAAACTACTTAATCAGAGGTAATTTAAGCTTTGAATTTATGAGTTTCAGTTTCATTAAGTTTCTTGAGTTTTGATTTGAATTAGAGATTTGGTGGAGGTTTTTAAGTGAGATGAGCTTGGGTTTTGGTGGTGTTTATGTGCTGACAATGTTTGGGGGAGTTAATTATGAGTTTGGGATTCAATTGGGATGAATTTTGGGTGAAATTGCATGAGGAAAATAGGGGAAATTTTGGGTTTGCAAATTTGCACCGCGGCCCTGTTCTTGGGGCACCGCGACCCATGTGAACCCAGGGCCCAGGAGGGGTTCTGTTTCAAAGGTGCGTCGCAACTCTCAGGGGCAAGTCGCGGCTCGTGTCTTGAATTTCAGACAGGGGGCTCTCTATTCTGGGAGGCGCATTGCGCCCCTTAGGGTCAAGTCATGGCCAACCTGAGCAATTTTGGCAACCTTAGGTTTTTAGTGATGGGAACTTAATCCTAAGGGCTCAGGATCAATCCTACTACCCGGTTTAGTAGAGTTCGAAGTCCCGGAGGCTAGGACTCGGTCCGGAAGCCTTTATTTACTCATTATTGATGGGATTCTATATTTTTGTTGTGACTAAGTTATCACTAGGGTCTCGGAACCAGGATCGTACTTGAGGGTCGTTCATTCGTAACCTGTGCTTGGACCAAAGGTAAGAAAACTGCACCCAATATGTGATGTACATGATTAGGGCTTAGCTTGGATGTTGAATATAGAATTGATCAGAGCTTGGGCCTCTGTAAATGTGCATGATTATGATTATGCCTGTGAATGGTTGATTAAGCATGTTGAATGCTCTGTATCTAGATATTTGTTATATGGTGAATGCCTATTAGCATTATATAATTGAGAAAGGCTTGACTTTTGAGTCAAGGATAGCAATAGCGCTGAGCAATGGTCGTAAAGCATTGACTTATAAGTAAAGGGTGGCAATAGTGCACTGAGCGCTGGTCAATATGGTTAGACCTAACTAGGAGCGCATCATATGCTTGTCCAACCTAATGATAGTGGAAAACACAGCACCAGGTACGTCAGGCCAGCTCCAAGGCTGGTTATACAGAGGATAGAGCAAAGAGTCCTGGGGTGACTTATTAGTCTCACATCCTAGGTTCGTGCCCCAGACTTGACTTATGGGTCAAGAATGGCATTAGCACGTTGAGTGCTAGTCGAAAAGCATTGACTTATAAGTCAAGGACGACAATAACGCTGATCGAAAAGCAGTGACTTATAAGTCAAGGATGACAATAGCACGGTGCGTTGGTCGAAAAGTATTGACTTATAATTCAAGAGCGACAATAGCGCGATGAGTGCTCGTCGATGTGGTTATGCCTAACCAGAAGCTTGACATACACTTGACCGACCTATCTTTTGTGGAAAACTAAAGCGACAGGTACGTTGGGCCAGCTCCAAGGCTAGTTATACAGAGGATAGGGCAAAGGGCCCCGGGATCACTCATTAGTCCCATATCCTAGGGCGTTGAGTGTCACAGGCCGACTATTTGGGTATTCCAATTAGACGAAACGTGCAGCACTTGCAGACTCTTCAAGCTAGCAAGTCAGCCTACAACACACACCTACAGGCAAACAAACTCAGTGGTTAGCCACATACACATCTCGGACATGCAACGGGCAATAACAAAGTATGAGCAAGCACAAAGCAAGTCATTCCTAGGAGCGTCCACACAACACAAAGCACACAACAAGGCAAGTGGCACCCAATGGCCCAACGAAGATAACGAACAAGTAACACATAGGCAACAGGGAAGCGCACAAGGACAAGTATGGATAAATATTGTTTTATTAATATATAGCCTTGATAGGGCAAGGGAATACACAGCTTTGGCCCCTATCTGCTGATGGCCATGGTGCTTCCCTAAGTCACCAGGTCACCTCCCCCTAAGGAGCCTTCTAGGGAAATAAGGTCTTCCCAGGAACATATATGATTTTTGTCTGGGAGACATATGCATAATTACAAAACTGCCACTACCCTATCCCATGAGGTTGCTTGGTGCAAGACTTGACTAATGATCAAGCACCAAGGCATGCTCACTTACAAAATGGCCCCATGTGGGTGTGCCAAAGGGGCAGCACGCCACACTGAGCCACATTATGATTCATTAATCATGTATTTAGGGAAATGGGCCCCGATATTATTATATGATCGTTTTTCTAAGATAATTCGCCACATATGACACTGTTGTCATTCATATGAAAGGTATGCATGCATAAGTAGCGTTATTACTGCTAGGCATGCTTATTATGATTTGGAACATGTTATTAATTGCTTATGAGCATGTTTAAGTTTTCTTGTTAAGCCTTGGCTCACGGGTGCTTTGTGGTGCGAGTAAGGGGAAAAGAAAGTTGGACCCTCCTTAAGTTTGAGAGCTTAGGTGACGATGTGTACATATGCGGCTGCTTGACCACCACGACCGAGGTTTAAAGAGGAACTAGGGTCAAACCCTATTTTTCCACTTAGGTCGGCTAGTTGTAACTTTTCAATTGTAGTTAACATTTTTAATGTATTTTTGGATCCCATGTATGGAAGTAAACGTTTTAGTGAAACAGTTGTACTTTTTGACCAAAATTTTTAACCCTAAACCATTAATCACGTTTAGATACATGATTATGGTCAAATGACTCGTTTAGCGAGTTTAACACTATTTAAAATATAGTGTAACAGTCCCTGAGTAGTAGGGCATTACAGTAACCCAACCACAAAATCCATTGTGATATCCTCCCATTTCCACTCTGGAATGTCCAGAGGCTGTAATAACCTTGCAGGTCTCTGATGTTCAGCATTGACCTTCTGACATGTCAGACACTTAGCCACATACTCAGTCACATCCCTCTTCATCCTAGGCCACCAATATAACAATCTCAAATCTTGATACATCTTCGTGGTGCCTGGATGCAAAGAGTAAAGGGTGGTATGAGACTCATCCATAATCTCCCGTCTAATAACAGTATCCATTGAAACATAGATCCGGTCCTTGTATCTCAACAAGCCCATATCTGAGATTGTAAAGTCCCTAGCCACTCCAGTTAGGACGTCCCCTTTGATCCTCATCTGTTGTGGATCACTCAACTGACCTTCCTTTATCCTCTCCAATAAAGTGGACTCTAGTGTGATGTTGGCTAACTGGCCCACCACTAACTCTATCCCAGCTCTAGTTATATCCTCTGCCAAGTCCTTGGATATTTTCCTTTCACTGTATAATTATCCTGGACCTTTCTGACTTAAGGCATCTGCCACCACATTGGCCTTTCCTGGGTGATACAGGATTTCAAAGTCATAATCCTTCACCAACTCTGGCCAACGCATATGTCTCATGTTCAGGTCTTTCTACGTGAAGAAGTACTCCAAGCTCTTGTGGTTAGTGTATATCTCACACTTCTCCCCATAAAAGTAAAGCCTCTATACCTTTAATGCAACGACCATTGCTTCTAACTTCAAGTAGGGTACCTCTGCTCATATTCCTTTAACTGACGTGATGCATAGGAAATCACATTCCTTACCTGCATAAGAACTCAACCCAAACCTTGTCTCAAGGCATCACAGTACACTATAAACTTCTCTTGATCTATTGGAAGACTCAGTACTGGAGCTATAATCAATCGCCGCTTCACCTCCTGGAATTTGTTCTCACACCTCTCTGACCATGCAAACTTCTAGTTCTTGCGTGCCAGTGCCGTCAAATTGGGTAGCAATCCTTGAGAACCCTTCCACAAAATGTCTGTAATAACCTGTCATTCCAAGGAAAATCCTAATCTCAGTGGCGTTCCTTGGCCTTGGACAATCTGTGACTGCCACAACCTTTGTTGGGTCCACCTTGATCCCATCTCTACTAACAATGTGACCAAGAAAAGTCACGTGCGGCAACCAGAACTAATATTTCTTGAACTTTGCATACAGTCGGTGTTCCCTCAGCCTCTGTAGAACCAACCTGAGATGCTGCTCATGTTCTGCTTCTGACTGAGAATAAACCAGAATATCAACGATGAAGACGATCACAAACTGATCAAGATAATCTTTACACACCCTGTTAATCAGGTCCATAAAAGTTTCTAGGGCATTAGTCAAACCAAACAACATGACTAGAAACTCATAATGCCCATAGTCTTCGGTATATCTCCCTCCTTGCTTCTCAGCTGGTGATAACTAGATCGAAGATCTATCTTTGAGAATACCGTCTTGCCCTACAACTGATCAAATAGGTCATCTATCCTTGGCAGATGATACTTATTCTTAATGGTTAACTTGTTCCGTTTCCTGTAGTCAATGCACATCCTTAGATTACTGTCCTTCTTCTTCATAAAAAAAAACTGGTGCGCCCCATGGCGAGAAACTGGATCTGATAAAACGCAAGTCTAATAACTCCTACAACTGTACCTTTAGTTCTTTCAACTCTTCTGGGGCCACTCTGTACGGTGCCCTAAACACTGGCTCTGTCCCTGGTGGCAGTTCAATAACAAACTATATCTCTCTTTGTGGCAGCAACTCTGGAAAATCCTCTGGAAACACATCCAGAAACTCACAGACTAATCTAGTCTCTTCTGGTCCCACTGGCATGACCTGAGTGGTATCTACCACACTAGCTAGGAATCCTATGCAACCACCTCGCAGTAGGTCTCTAGCCCTCAATACTGATATCATAGGTATACGTGGTCCATGATCATGTGATTTATAATATTATATGGAGGTATTTGCATGCATGTGGGCCCATTTCTTATTAGAAGGGCATTTTCATAATTTTAGCCCGTTGAGGGCGTATTTGTATATTTATGTGCATGTATGTGATATATGGGTGAGACCACATTATTATGTGGATATGTTTGAGCTATTCGGCATGAGACGATCCTAGCAAGCAAAGAAGCGGTTTAGTCATAACGGAGTCAATACCGAGCTCGGGGTGAGCCTAAGGGTAATTTGGTAACTTAGTACATTACCTGGATCGGGTAATGGGGAAATTATTTGAGGATATTGGAATTAACGAGAATTGTGAGACGTTAATTATGATTAACGGGGTAAGTGGCAAATGAAGAAACTGTCCATGAATGGCTTTCGGAGAGTGTAATGGCCCTAGGGGCAAATTGGTCTTTTGCACCAATATAGTGACTTAGTCACTAAAACCCTCAGGTGAAGGATACCTCACAGCAGCAAAAACAGAGTATTCCCTCCCTCTCTTTCTCGGCTATCTCTCTATCTCTTTAGCTCTTTGAAGTTTTGATTGAAAGCTTTGATTTTTGAAGGACTTGAGCCAGGAACTTGTTAAAGTGAAGCTAGGAGGCCATTTCAACTATTAAGGTAATGATTTTAACCTTTGATTCCCTGAGTTTCTGAGTTTTCTGGTGATGTTCTTGAGCTGTTCTTGAGCTTCAAAACTCAAGTATTGATTTTGAGTATTAATGGTGTTTTGATTGTGTTTGAACTTGGGTTTTGATGAGGTTGAGGTATTGATGAAGTGTAACAACCCAACTACTCTAGACTTTGGACCATTAATGACTACTATACATAGACACTAATCTTTAAGAAAACGTACATATGAAATAAACATTTCTTCGTGTAAAACTTGTAAAACAAATGTTAAACTACATAAAATTCAAAGTAGGATATGGGATCCCATTGTTTTGAAAATAAAAACATAACACAACTTAAATAAATGGGTTACAAAATTAGATGCGGAAATACATAGAAATCATAATTAAAAGACTAAAAAGCAACTTCATCCTTGAATCGTTCACACAGTCCACCGATGTCATTCTCCTTCAATACACATTCCCAAGCTGCCAAGAACCTTCCCGCCGCCATAGCTATTTTCCTGCACATATAAAACATAAAGGAATGAGCCTAATGCCCAGCAAGGAAAAAAAAATCTACTACAAGCATGTAACATAATCATACAAATCAACCATAAGCTATAAACATATATCTATAAAGACGTACATCATATAAGACTATGCTATTAATGGTCATTAAAACATGTGATAAACCATCTACGTCCCCTTTCTAAAATCTGAAGAAGGTTAGATCACATGGTAGGTTTATGATAACCCATCTACGTCCCCTTTCTAATATTTGAGGTAGGGTAAATCATAACCATGAAACATAAGAAAACATAACATAACATATTATAGCATAACTTATCATAACATATCAACATAACATATAAGCATATAAAACTATCATATTTTCCTTACCAATTTACCGGGATGATGATAACAAAGTCGGGATTTTGGAACACTCCTAAAAACCATAATAGAGAGGTGAGTATACTAAGGAATATAGATGAAAAGAATAACTACACCATTGAAATGATACTTACAAACAACAATCTTACGTTCAAGATCTTAGATGCCTAACCAAGAATAGAATACGAGTTAGGAATTGAGTAGAAAAACTAAGGAAACAATACAGAAATGAACTAGAATTAGGAATACCTTGACTTCTATGACCGAACCACACCTCGAACCGAAATATTCTATAAACCTTACTTCCCAAGTGTTTATTAAGCTTATAACCCCAACCCAAGTGTTTAACACTTTAAAGTACTCCTAGCAGCTTGTAGGCTCTGAACTCAGCTTGATGAATGAAGAAATGGCTGGGTGCTAGGTCCTATTTCTAGAGTTCAAGAATGAAAAGATCTTTATTTAACTTGAATAAAATAATGGCTTTTTAATTGAAAATCATTTGAATAATCATTAAGCAGAGGCTGAAGACTCGGTCAGAAAGATGCTGGACTTATCAAGAGGTTAAGGATTGAAATGAGCTCGGTTTCAAAATCATTCAAATTTTATGCCCATGGGCCGATATATCACCCACTATAGGCGATATATCGCCTGGCTTCACATGCCCGAGGCTCGTCAAGGTTGTCGTGCAAAGCTACGTGTTTTTCCTATCCCCGTATGGCGATATATCTCCCCCTAGAGCTGCGATATATCGGCATGCGCTGAAATATTATTCACGTAATTACACTTTTTCAGCCTAATTTGAATTGAGTAAACAGCCTTGACTAAGTCCTTTAACAATTTTAAAGCTGCTGGCAGACCTTAGTATGTTCAAATATTACTCTTAATAAACTTATTCCTCAAAAATACTTAATTTCTCATTAAACCTTCATATGACAAGTGTTGCTATCTTATTGGGTCTATCTAAACCTTATAGTATAATAATTATCACCTTCATAATCAGTCATATTAATCAAACCTTAGGTTATAATTAATATTCTTAAACTATAGGTTAAACTTAGAAAATCTACAAGTGTTACTACGAGTGTCCAACTAAGTCCCGGCTTGAACCAAAATCCACGGTAATAAACATACTACTAGCTATTACTACTACTATATAACTAGCTAAGTAAAGTTCTTGGACTCTACAATTCTCCCCTACTAAAAAGAATTTCGTCCTCGAAATTTACTTACCAAATAATTTTGGATACTGGCCTTGCATGTCCTCCTCCAACTCCCACGTTGCCTCTCGTTCAGAACTATTACTCCATAGGACCTTGACTATAGGAATACTCTTGGACCGTAACTGCTTCACCCCTCTATCCAGGATGCTAACCGGTCGTTCCTCGTACCTCAAGCCATTCTGGATTGGTATCGTATCATACTTGAGGATGTGAGATGGGTCTAACACATACTTGCATAGCATCGAGCTGTGTAACACGTTGTGGCTATCCGCTAGGGCTAGCGGTAGGGCTAATTTATACGCAACTGCTCCCACTTTGTCCAATATCTCAAAAGGACCTATAAATCGGGGACTAAGTTTACCTTTCTTCCTAAACCGCTTTACACCTTTCATAGGAGATATCTTCAGGAAGACTTGATCTCCTACCTTGAATTCCACATCGCGTCGCTTGGCATCCACATAGCTTTTCTGACGGCTTTGAGCAGCAAGCATACGCTGTCTAATTAGCGCTACTACTTCTTGAGCTTTTCTAACAACTTCGGGACTGAGAAGCTGCTTTTCTCCTACTTCTTCCCAATGCAACGGTGATCGACACCTTCTTCCATGAAGCAACTCATAAGGTGCTATCCCGATCGTTGACTGGTAGCCATTGTTGTAGGAGAACTCTATCAGCAGCAAGCACTTATTCCATGATCCTTCGAAATCAAGTACACAAGCGCGTAGCATATCCTCTAAAATCTGAATCGTACGCTCGGACTTCCCATTTGTCTGAGGATGAAAAGTTGTACTAAGACTTAATTTATTACCCGTGGCTTGCTGTAACCTTCCCCAAAATCTCGATGTAAACACCGATCCTCTATCCGACACTATTGTCTTGGGGATTCCATGCAACCGTACTATTTTTTGGACATAGATGTCTGCATATTGGTCTGCCGTGTAAGATGTCTTAACAAGCAGGAAATGAGCCGACTTGGTTAGTCTATCTATCACTACCTAATCGTAATCATGCTGAGTGTTTGTTCGTGGCAACCCTGTCACGAAGTCCATAGCTATACCATCCCACTTCCATTCCGGTACGCTAAGTGGTTGCAATAAGCCTGCAGGCCACTGATGCTCTGCTTTCACTTGTTGGCATACTAGACATTTAGACACAAATTCCTAACCACCAATAGATTGCCTTGATGTTATGAGTCATCTTGGTCGACCATGGGTGAACTGAGTATGGGGTACTATGTGCTTCTTTTAGAATCGTCATCTTAATCCTTTGATCGTTTGGCACGCATACCCGATCCTTATATCTTAATAACCCTTGACCAGATATTGAGAAATTTGTGGCCTTGCCTTCTCTGACTGCATCCATATGTGCCACTAGTGTGTCGTCATGCCCTTGCCTAATCCGTATATCTTCTAGCAGATTTGACTGGATAGACAAATTAGCCAGCTTGCCGACAACTACTTCTATTCTGACAATGATTAGCTCCTACTGCAGTGGCTTTTCTATTCCGGCTAGTGTTGCTAAACTTCCATAACTTTTCTTACTTAGCGCATCGACAACTACGTTTGCCTTCCCCGGGTGGTATAAGATTTCACAGTCATAATCCTTCACTAGCTCTAACCACATGCGCTGCCTCATATTGAGCTCCTTTTGAGTAAAGAAGTACTTTAAACTTTTGTGGACCGTATAAATCTCGCACCGTTCTCCGTAAAGATAATGGCGCTATATTTTCAATGCAAAGACCATCGCTGCCAACTCCATATCGTGAGTTGGGTAGCGTTTCCCGTACTCCTTCAGCTGTCTTGAGGCGTAGGCTATCACCTTGTCATTCTGCATCAGCACATAACCCAACCCTTTCTTCGGCATCGCAGTAGACTACGAACTTATCATTGGGTGTTGGTACACAGAGTGCTGGTGCTGAGCACAACTTGTCCTTAAGCAACTGGAAGCTTTCTTCACATCTATCATTCCAGTTGAATCTTTGTTGTTTCCAGGTCAGGTTGGTGAGCAGAGTGGCTATCTTAGAAAAGCCTTCTACGAACCTCCTATAATAACCTGCTAATCTCAGAAAACTCCTTACTTCGGATGCGTTCTTTGGCCTTGGCCAATCATTCACAGCCTCTACCTTTGATGGGTCTACTGCCACTCCGTCCTTGGATATAATGTGCCTGAGGATTGCCACTTGCGAAAGCCAAAACTTTCATTTCTTGAACTTGGCATAGAGTTGATGCTCCTTCAGTCGTGACAAAATCAACCTCAAATGTTCCTTGTGCTCGACTTCGTCCTTGGAGTATACTAAGATGTCGTCAATGAACACTATGACGAATTTTTTTTTCTAAGTAATCCTTGAAGACCCTATTCATCAAGTCCATAAACGCGGCTGGAGCATTGGTAAGACCAAAAGACATAACTAAGAACTCGTAATGCCATAACGAGTTCTAAAAGCTGTCTTAGGAATATCTTCTCCCCGCACCTTGAGCTGATGGTACCCGGACCGTAAATCTATCTTTGAGAATATGGTCGCACCTCAGAGTTGATCAAACAAGTCGTCAATCTGGGGTAGCGGGTACTTATTCTTAATCGTTACTTTATTCAGCTCGCGGTAGTCTATGCACATTCGCATATTTCTGTCCTTTTTCTTCACAAATAGAACTGGAGCTCTCCATGGCGAGCGGCTCAGCCTAACAAAACCCAAGTCTAGGAGTTCTTGTAGCTGTGTCTTTAACTCCTTGAATTCTATAGGTGCCATCCGGTACGGTGCCCGGTACTAATTCTATCGTGAATTCAATTTCCCGAGTTGGCGGCAACCCTGGTAAGTCATCAGGAAATACCTCTGGGAATTTTCTTACAATGCGGACGTCTCCAACCTTAAGTGGTGTTTCCTTTACCACATCTGAGATGCTGACTAAGAATGCTTGACATTATTTTTCCATCATTCTTTGAGCTTTGAGAGATGATACTAACGAGGTGCGTAGTCCTGAAGCTTGTCCCATGAAACAAAATCTCTAGCCGTCAGGAGTCTCGAACATCACTTTCTTGCATTTGCAGTCGATGGTTGCGCCATGCCGTGCTAGCCAGTCCATGCCTAGTATTACGTCAAGGTCCTTGATTTCCAATTCTATCAGGTCTCCTTCTAGTTCTATGTCCTCAATCTTGATCGGTACGCCTCGTACTATCCGTGATGATAAAACTACTTTACCTGAAGGCAACTATGTCACAAACCTAGTTCTACAAAGTTTGTTTAATTTCTCTATCATTGCTAACAAGATATACGAGTATTTTTTTTTTCCAAATCAAGCGATACTAGAATATATACCATTGAGGATAGGAATCTGACCTGTAATTGCTTGTTACAAGCGTAGGCTCCTCCCTGGGTCAAGGCAAAGACTTTGTTCTGGAACTATCGTATTATCCTTCTTCTCCTTTGGCTTGAGTTGGATACATTGCCTCTTTTGGTGACCTTCCTGACCACAATTGAAGCATCCTTTGGTGTTCACATGGCATTCACCAGGATGTTTCTTCTGGCATTTGGAGCACTGTGGGTATTCTACATAACCTGGCCTATCACTTGATCGCATTCTTTTATCATCATTGGCCTACTTACTATCGGATGCTTTCTCTTCTGCCTATTATTGTTGCTATGTTGAGGATGCGGCTGAGTTTGTTGTCGTTGTAGCAGCTCTTCCACTTGTTGTCGTAGCTAGAAAATTTCTGCGGTGATGTCCACTGGCGGCGGCGGCGGCGTACTCTGAGTAGCAGCATTGGTTGCACGCCTTCCCCTTCTGCGAACTGGAGGGGCTTCATAAGTTTCAGGAGCAACACTTGAGGCATTGTCATTGTTGCGAGCAAATCTTCTGAGCGACATCTTCAACAAAGTTCTAAAAGTCGAGAACATGTTAGAACTTACCCTAATAGGCTCTAAGGCAAAACTTAATCTAAGCAAACATAACTCGGACCTATTAATTATGATTTCTTATGAAAAAAATTATGTAAGCCTTCTTTATGATTAGGGTCTGTTTCTAAACTTAGAAAAATAAGCCATCTTTATAATTTACTAAGTCTGTTTCTAATCATCCTATATGACTTAATTCTCAGGCTCGAAACTCGTCATTGTTCCAAAGTTAACCATATTGAGGGAGGGCTGGGAACTGTAAAATCGTTCCCACTACTATGGCCCCCTAACTCTCAATATAGAAAGTTGGTTCATTGATTTGTATCCACCCTCACCGAACTTAGTCACTATTTATTTTATTTATTATTTATTATGATTGCGAAAGAAAATCAAACTCATACATGATAACAAAATAATCATGATATTAATTTGGAAAAAGTTTTCACTATTTACAACCATAAAAGAAAACAAATAATAAATTAAAACAAACAATGAAACTAATCTAAAAATCGGGATCTTCTATATCCAATCCATCATCTAGCATATCATCATCTAACTCCTCATAGTCCTCATTATCATGTGCCTCAAAATGCCCTTGAGGAAGGTTTATAAAAATTCTATGCTTTTGCTCATTTGTAAATTGAAATTCTATTTTTGAAGTGAACCTAATTAAGAGAAAATAATATCTCATTGCTACTGGCAGTTCATCTTCATCATTCATTGTTTCCCATATCTCCTCTAAGGCTGCTGTTATAGTATGATAATCTCTAAATAGTCTTATTACTAAAACGTATTGCTCTGTTGCTCTCATCATGATTTGCTTAGATTCTTAGAGACGACCTATTTCTCTGTGGAACAAAACCAGCCTCCGAGTGATTCTTTCTAGCACTCCTATGGTGTTTTCGGTTCTCTAATTCTCTTTAAAGCCTTAATGGCTCTGATATCCTCATATGTTAATGCTTCGTTCATTCTTAACTGAAAACATAAAGGCTACAATCGTTAGCTATACATATAAACATAATAACTATAACTTAAACACTTACTTGGCGGTCAGATTCGGAGCTTTGAGTGTGTGTATCGAGGAGAACTTCATGCGAATGAACTGTTGCTCTGATACCAACTGTAGCGACCTAACTACTCTAGACTTTGGACCATTAATGACTACTATACATAGACACTAATCTTTAAGAGAACGTACATATGAAATAAACATTTCTTCGTGTAAAACTTGTAAAACAAATGTTAAACTACATAAAATTCAAAGTAGGATATGGGATCCCATTTTTTTGAAAATAAAAACATAACACAACTTAAATAAATGGGTTACAAAATTAGATTCGGAAATACATAGAAATCATAATTAAAAGACTAAAAAGCAACTTCATCCTCGAATCGTTCACGCAGTCCACCGATGTCATTCTCCCTTAATACACATTCCCAAGCTGCCAAGAACCTTCCCGCCGCCATAGCTATTTGCCTGCACATATAAAACATAAAGGAATGAGCCTAATGCCGAGCAAGGAAAAAAAATCTACTACAAGCATGTAACATAATCATACACATAAACTATAAGCTATAAATATATATATCTATAAAGACGTACATCATATAAGACTATGCTATTAATGGCCATTAAAACATATGATAAACCATCTACGTCCCCTTTCTAATATCTGAGGTAGGTTAGATCACATGGTAGGTTTATGATAACGCATCTACGTCCCCTTTCTAATATTTGAGGTAGGGTAAATCATAACCATGAAACATAAGAAAACATAACATAACATATTATAGAATAACTTATCATAACATATCAACATAACATATTAGCATATAAAACTATCCTATTTTCCTTACCAATTTACCGGGATGATGATAACAAGGTCGGGATTTTGGAACACTCCTAAAAACCATAATAGAGAGGTGAGTATACTAAGGAATAGAGATGAAAAGAATAACTACACCATTGAAATGATACTTACCAACAAGAATCTCACGTTTAGGATCTTAGATGCCTAACAAAGAATAGAATACGAGTTAGGATTTGAATAGAAAAACTAAGGAAACAATACAGAAATGAACTAGAATTAGGAATACCTTGAATGCTTCTATGACCGAACTACACCTCGAACCGAAATATACTATAAACCTTACTTCCCAAGTGTTTATTAAGCTTATAATGATTAAACTTATAACCCCAACCCAAGTGTTTAACACTCTAAAGTACTCCTAGCAGCTTGTAGGCTCTGAACTCAGCTTGATGAATGAAGAAATGGCTGGGTACTGGGTCCTATTTATAGAGTTCAAGAATGAAAAGATCTTTATTTAACTTGAATAAAATAATGGCCTTTTAATTGAAAATCATTTGAATAATCGTTAAGCAGAGGCTGAAGACTCGGTCAGAAAGATGTTGGACTTATCAAGAGGTTAAGGATTGAAATGAGCTCGGTTTCAAAATCATTCAAATTTTATGCCCATGGGTCGATATATCACCCACTATAGGCGATATATCGCTTGGCTTCATATGCCCGAGGCTCATCGACGTTGTCGTGCGAAGCTACGTGTTTTTCGTATCCCCGTATGGCGATATATCGCCCCCTAGAGCTGCGATATATCGGCATGCGCTGAAATATTATACACGTAATTACACTTTTTCATCCTAATTTGAATTGAGTAAACAGCCTTGACTAAGTCCTTTAACAATTTCAAAGCTGCTGGAAGACCTTAGTATGTTCAAATATTACTCTTAATAAACTTATTCCTCAAAAATACTTAATTTCTCATTAAACCTTCATGTGAAAGTGTTACTATCTTATTGGGTCTATCTAAACCTTATAGTATAATAATTACCACCTTCATAATCAGTCATATTAATCAAACCTTAGGTTATAATTAATATTCTTAAACTATAGGTTAAACTTAGAAAATCTACAAGTGTTACTACGAGTGTCCAACTAAGTCCCGGCTTGAACCAAAATCCACGGTAATAAACATACTACTAGCTATTACTACTACTATCTAACTAGCTAAGTAAAGTTCTTGGACTCTACATGAAGTTTTGGGGTTAAATTATAATTTTGGATGGTGTTTAGATGAGGTTGTAGTGATTGGAACTCAAGGGAAAACGCAGGGGAAAATCAGAGAATTTTGGGCTGTAAAGCTAGCGCCCCAGTGCTAGACCTGTTCCACCACCCCGTTGGGTGGATTGGAAGTCTCGAGAGCATGGGAGTGGTCTCGGAGTTTGTTTTTAAGGATTGAATCTTATGAGATTATTGTATTTGGTTATGATTGGGCTATCGGTAAGGGCCTAAGGTCAGGATCGCGCTTAAGGGTCGCTCTTAACTTATTTCACGCTCGAGCCTGAGGTAAGAAAACTGCACCCATTACGTGACATACATGGTTAGGGCTCGACCCGAATGTTGAATATAGTTTTGATTGGGCATTGGTCCCTGTAAATGCGCATGATTACTATCGTGTCTGTGATTATTGATGAAGCATGTTGGGTGCTCTATATATATGGATGTTTGTTTTATGATGAATGCTTGTTAGCATTATATACTTGAGAAAAACATTGACTTACTAGTCAAGGACGGTAATAGCGCTGAGCGCTGGTCGCAAAGCATTAACTTATGAGTCAAGGGTAGCAAAAGCACGCTAAGCACTGGTCGATATGATTAGACCTAATCAGGAGCGCATTACACGCTTGTCCGACCCAATGGTCGTAGAAAACTAAAGTGCCAGGTACGCTGGGCCAGCTCCAAGGCTGGTTATTCAGAAGATAGGGCAATGGGCTCCAGGGTGACTTATTAGTCCCAAATCCTAGGGCGTTGAGACCCCAGTGTGACTTATTTGTCATGTGCTTGGGCAATGGGCCCCAATATGAATCACTTAACCATTTCTTTAGGGAATTTGGTTCCATATGACAGTGTAGTCATTTACATGAATGGTATGCATTTATGAGTAGGGTTATTACTGCTGGGAATGTTTATTATGATTTAGAAATGTGTTAATCTCTGCTTATGAGCATGTTAAAGTTTTCTTGATGGGCCTTGACTCACGGGTGCTTTGTGACTAAACCACTACTTGCTCTCTAGGATCATCTCATGTCGAATAACTCAAATGTATCCACATAATAATGTGGTCTCAATCAATATGCTCACATATATATATATACAAATATGTCATCAACGGGCCAAATTACTAAAATTTCTCTTCTAATAAGAAACAGGCCCACATGCACGCTTAATACATCTAAACATGCAATTATAGTTATATTATAAGGAATATACTCATTTGGTACCTTGTGTTTCATTGAAATGTAACTTTGGTACCATCTAATACAAAAAATTCCTAACGGGTACCCTATATTTGTAAAATCAGTAAAAAAAAATGTACCTTCCACACAATTTTGGTCAATAATTTTTCAATAATACCCAAATTACCCTCCATTTTAATTAATAAAATAATTTTTATTTATTTTTCATATTTTCAAATGTTTTAATATTATTTTCTAAAATAAAAAAATAGAAACACTAATTAAAAATAATACTTTAATTTGTGTTCTCCATGAGAAGTGGTCTCATTTGTTTTTTCTATCCCAAAAAAAAAAACTCTGAACCACTATCACTTCTCCATGGTGCTAAGCTTGAATACAAGTGAATTTCTTCATTTTCTTTCTTCTTCTTCTCCATGCCTTAGGGATGAATCTTTCTTTCTTAATCTTCTCCATGCTCTAGGGCAGAATCTCTCTCCATTATTCATGTTTATGCCCTGGGTTGTGTTAATACAGTATACAACCATTGATCGCATCAAATAGGGTGAAAGAATGCAACTATTTTTCTTGGTGGAACAAAGATTTTTGGAATGAAGGAAATGAGAAGAAGATTGGGAGAAAGAAGAATCTAGGGGATTCAAAGATGGTAGAACAGAGTAGAAAACTTGGAGGAAAATTTTCCTTTGGAATTTTTATGCTTAAGAGTTTATATGTATTTTGTCTGTTTTGATGTTTTTGCTATAGTTTATAACCTTGAAAATGTAAAATTCAGTTCAAAATTATGTTTGTAATGTTGAGATTATTAATTTGGTTTTGTTTGTTTGTTTGTTTGTTTTTTACTGGAAGAATCCCATCAAACACAGGGACCCAAATTCATTAGCAAAGGAAAATAAAGAGTTCTAATACCATAAACCAAAAAAAAAAAAATTTGAAAGCAGGACAATAAAGCAAATCAAAGTAAACTAAATAGACTCCATTATGGTTTTGTATTTTACAGAAAAGCTTAAATGTAATTTTAACATATGTAATTTCAAAATGAGAAGAAGTTGTAATTTTGGTTTGGATCTGTTTGTGTTTCAGCATATGTAATTGATTGTGTCCAAAATTCCCCATGATTAATGAATAAGAAATTACAAAAGAAGAGATATAGAAAATAAAAAAAAATTGTAAAATTGCAAAATCACATTCATTGCTTCATTGTAATTTCCATGTACTGGACCACAACCAGTTGTCATATTAGTCGGTCAAAAATCCAGCAGTGTAGCTTGTCAAAATACAAAATAAATACTGCATTCATTATTTTTATTATTTACAAAATGATATTAGTCAACTAGAACAACAAAAAATAGAGTAAAATGTAGTCAACTTGTGTTCAAAAGGTGTTGTGGTTGGTTGTGGATCTATTGAGTATCCTGTGTTCAGAATAGGCCTACTGGTGTTGCAGTGGTGTGCATTTCATCAGCAGTATGTTGCTCAAAATGGGTCATTGGAACCTAAAAAATAATGTAATGTAGTTGAATACCCCATATGAAAAATAAAAAATTAACATTAGGATTTGAATATTTTTACCTCAAATGATGTTGACCTTCCTCTGCCTTGGCCTCTCCCCCTACCTCTGCCTTGACCCCTGCCTCTTGTTGGCGATGCTTGTGGTTGAGATGGGCCATTGGATGATTGTGTTTGTTCTGCATTTCCTCTGCCTCGACTAGTGCTCTTGCCTTTGCTTTTTCCTTTGTCTTTGCCCCTGCCTCTTATTAGTTGTGCTTGTGGATGAGATGGGCATGGTGATGGTTTCTTGCATGACCTACTATTGTGGCCAAATTCATGGCAATTCTTACACTTTTTAGTGCTAGAAACACCCATTCTAGTTGGTTGTTTCTTCGACATAGGTGGCAAAGGTCTCTCCTCTCCTATAACCCTTCTTCTACGATGCTTTTTAGGTCTCCCTGGTGGTTTTCTTACAACAAGTGGTAATAACTCCTCATCATTAAATTGAGGCCACATCGATTCATATTTTTTATCATCAATGAGCCCTGTTAAAAAGAAATAAGATAACCATATTTTTCACAAATTAGAGAAATGAGTTATAATTCAAATACTAAGTGACCATAATTCAAAAAATATACCAATCGCAAAACATATTTTAATCAACTCATTATATGTTTGAGTCTTACAACAATCTTACACAGTCTAGTCAACAGGCATGTGTGTGTGCATGTGTAATCAATTTGGCGTTTCTTTTTGGCCTTTTAAAGCTAGGGTCATTGCCCATATTTGGCAATTGTAGCCTTTTTCAAATTGTAACCATGATGGAGGCTATAACTCTTGTATTGATGGTAGCCCTTTACATTGGTAGAGTATCCTCCAATATAATTGCTAATTACCTGGTACCAACTTACTCATTGTTGGCTTTCACACATCAGTATAGGTAGCTCTTTTCCAAAATGGAGCCTAAAAAAGAAACTGGATTAAGGAATGCTCATCCAAACATAATGGTTTGATCAAATATAAATTGGATGGTCTATAATTTTTTCAAATATGGTTTTTTATTCCTCACAAAGTATAAGAATTATAATGTTCATTTTCTAAATTTAATACATATGCTCATCAAATTTGTTCCAAACAGGACAAGAGATTTACACAAACACATATGCAAGGCAAGACAATAAATTTATTGGTAATTTCAAATCAAACAAACCCCCAAGGATTTCCTAAGGGAATCAAATCTGACCGTGTCTAAAGCTTTAGTAAAAATATTTGCAATTTGTTTGTTAGTCTCAACATATTCTAAAATCAATGTTTTGTTTTCAACAAGTTCCCTAATAATGATGGCGAATGTCAATATGTTTGGTGCGAGAGTGCTGAATAGGATTTTTGGAGATATTAATAGCACTTGTATTATCACAAAAAATGGTTAAAGTTTTAATATCAAACCCATAGTCTGCCAACATTTGTTTCATCCACAAAAGTTGAGTACAATAGCTTCCAACAACAATGTACTCAACTTCGGCTATTGACAAGGAGATAGAGTTTTGTTTTTTACTATGTCAGGAGACCAAATTGTTTCCTAAGTAAAAACAACCACCACTTGTGCTTTTTCGGTCATCAGTGTTTCCTGCCCAATCTTCATCACTATAACACACAAGGTTAGAATTTGTTTCTTTAGAGTACCAAATGCCTAAATCAAGAGTATTATTGATGTAATGAATAATTCTTTTTACTGCAGTCACATGAGACTCCATCGGGTTCCCTTGGAAATGAGCACACACTCCAACACTATAATTGATGTCAGGGCGACTAGCAGTTAAGTATAGGAGACTCCCAATCATACTCCTGTAAAGAGTTGGATCAACTTTCTTCCCATTCTCATCTTTAGATAGTTTGATGGTAGTTCCCATGGGAGTTTAAGCAAGTTTAGATGTATTGAGTCCAAATCTCTTCACTAAATTTCTGGCATACTTGCTTTGTGAAATGAAAATTCCCTCGTCTGACTGCTTCACTTGGAGTCTTAAGAAAAAATTGAGTTCTCCTACCATGCTCATCTCAAACTCTTCTTGCATTTGTTTTATGAATTCCTGCACTAGAGAATCATTAGTAGAACCAAACACTATATCATCAGCATATATTTGTGCTATCATAATATTTGTATCAACTTTTTTGATAAAAAAGTGTTTTGTCTACTCCCCCTCTCTTGTACCCCTTTGAGACCAAAAAATGAGTTAGTCTCTCATACCAAGCCTGTGGGGCTTGTTTCAGTCCATACAAAGCTTTTTGCAATTTAAAAACATGATTAGGACAGTAAGGATCCTCAAACCCTTTGGGTTGTTCCACATAAGCTTCTTCATTCAAAAATCCATTTAAAAAGGCAGATTTGACATCCATTTGGAACAATTTAAACCCAAGAACACATGAAATAGCTAGTAATAATCTTATGGATTCGAGTCTTGCAACATGGGCAAATGTCTCATCAAAATCAATTCCTTCAACTTGAGTGTACCCCTGTGCAACTAGTCTAGCTTTATTTCTTATTATGGTCCCAAATTCATCATTTTTATTTTTAAATATCCACTTTGTACCTATAACATTAATATGACTTGGTCTAGGGACGAGGATCCATACCTCATTCCTTGTGAATTGATCTAGCTCTCCTTGCATAGCATTGATCCATGATTCATCATTTAAAGCTTCCTTCACATTTTTTGGTTCCAATGTAGAAGTAAAACAGACAGATTGAACCAAGTTTACATACTTCTTTTGAGTGACCATACCCTCTTCAAGATTTCCCAAAATGAGATCAGAAGGGTGATTCTTTTTTACTCTGGTTGATGGTTATTTTTTAATGGAGTCAGAGGAAATAACTGGATTTTCCTTCTCTGTTTGTCCAATTGTTGTTTCGATAGAATCAGCGTCTGATACATCATCAGTGGTTGTTGTCGCCTCTGAAAATTGTGCTATCAGATCTGCCATTTCTTTATGATGTTGAACATCAATGAACCTGTCAATTTTCTCCTCATGGGAGTACTCAGAAAAATCTTTTAAATCATCTACAACCACATTAAAAAATTCCATAATAGTTTGGGTTCTCATGTTATAAACACGATAAGCCCTACTATTGGTGGAATATCCAAGAAAAACTCCCACATCGCTTTTGGCATCAAATTTGCCCAGATTCTCACGATCTTTAAGAATATAACACAAACACTCAAATACATGAAAATAATTGACATTGGGTTTTCTACCTTTCCAGATTTCATATGGAGTTTTATTTGTACCTGGACGCAGAAAAACACAATTAATTGTGTAACAAGCTGTGTTAATTGCTTCACCCCACAATTTCTTTGTGAGTTTTTTGCTATTTAGCATAACTCTGGCCATTTACTGCAAAGTACTATTTTTCTGTTTCACTACCCCATTTTGTTCAGGGGTTTTGGGAGCAGAAAATTCATGCAAAATTCCAAAAGATTTACAATATTCATCATAAACAAAATTTTCAAACTCATTACCATGATCACTTCATATTCTTACAATCTTTCCAATGTTACAATTTTTTCCAACTCTTAGTCTTGTACATAGAGTTTGAAAAGCTTCAAATGTATCTGATTTTTCTCTTAAGAAATCTACCCAAGTAAATTTAGAAAAATCATCCACACATACAAAAATGTATCTCTTACCATTAATACTTTCAACCTGTATAGGACCCATGAGATCCATATGTAATAATTCTAACACATTTGAAGTATTAATATCAGATAATGCTTTATGGGAAATTTTCAACTGTTTTCCCAATTTACATGATTCACACTTACCAAGTGATTCTTTACCCAGCTTAGGTATACCACGGATGAGACCTACATTAGCAATCTTTTTCAAGTTTTTGAAATTTATGTCCAATTTTTTCATGCCACAAGTCAGTATTATTAAAACTTAATGATGAGGCATGACATGTGAATTTTTGTGTGACTGTGTAACAATTATCCAAAGAACGAGAACCTTTGAGAACAATGTCACCACTTTTATTTACAACATTACACTCATCATGTGAAAAATTAACAAGAAAACCTTGGTCACAAATTTGGCTTATGCTAATTAAGTTGACTTTCAGTCCATCAACAAGAAGCACATTTTTCAGTTTTGGTAGCCCTTCAATGTTTAGAGTACCTTTACCTAAAATATTTCATGTCATTCCATCCCCGAATGTTACTACTCCACACTTCAAGGATTTGAAGTTGGTAAGTATGTTGGCATTACCTGTCATATATCTTGAACAACCTCTATCAAAGTACCATGAACTAGATGCATGCATTTTATGACAGGTAAAGGTAGCCAAGCAAACAGAGGTATCTTTCTTCACCCATATTGTGTTTTTATTTTGAATTTCTTTTGGTCAAGAATTGATTAATGCTACCAAAGTGTTTAACATAATTTTTTTTAAACAAATTTAACAGAGAAAATCATTTAGGTCTTATGTGTCCTTTCATCCCACAACAATGACAAAATGGTACAAATTGTCTAATGTTTCTTTTTGGAGAAATTTTCTTTAGTTGTAGATCTGTTGGAACATATGACAACTTCGTAGTCTCTAAAGAGTTACTTGTTCATGCAAAACGGTTAGTTGGCAGAACAGTCGGATAATTCATGGATTTTACAAAAACTGTTTTTCTTGAGGATTCAGATCCATTAGATCCTAATCCACTGTAATCACTAGCCTTTTTTCCTGCAGAGAGAATATCATCCAATATTCCAAATCTAGGATTAAGCATTTTGACATCTTTTTGCAAAAGATCAATTTCTTTACTCAAAGAATTAATTTCATCATTTTTTGAAGCAATAATCTTCTCAAGTTCTTTAATTTTTTTAACAATTTTTTTATTATTGCTAGCCATGAGTCGATTCTCAGAGCAAACTTTCAGCCATTGATCATAAATTATTTTATAAGACTCTTTTAATGACTCATCATCTAAGTCAGAATCATCAGAATCAATGCAGAATTCTCATTATTCTGAACAGAATTATTAAGGCATAACACATTATTGTAATCAACTGATGAAAAAAACATACCTTTGTGAACAGAGGTTAAGGAAACATTATTTTCCTCCCCATCACTATGTTCAGAGTCTTGATCACTCCACGTGGCTGTCATGATTTTCTTTTTCTTTAAGGTATTTGCACACTCAGATTGAATGTGTCCAATTCCCTGCACTGAATACCCTTTTTATTAGTCTCAAAGGGTTTAGAAAAATTACCTTTTGGTTTTTTTGGATGTGGCCTTTTTGTTTCCCAATTTCTTTATGTATTTTTGAATTTTTTTTGTTAACAAAGCCATCTCATCATCCGAACTTTCCTTCTTTTCTCTAGAAGATTTTAAGGCAATAGATTTCTCCTTGATTTCTTCTGTCTTACATTTTTGTCTAATTTGTTGGTTTATTTCAAAAGTTCGGAGTGAACCCATCAATTATTCTACTTTTATTTTGTCCAGATCTTTTGTTTCTTCAATTGCAGTTAGCTTAGTCTGAAACCTGTCAGGGAGAACTCTAACAATTTTTCGAACCAAAACATTCTCTACAAGTTTTTCACCAAGAGCAAAATATTCGTTAGCAATATCTAACAATTTCTCGTAAAATTCAGTGAGGGTTTCATTTTCAAATTTTGTTGTGAGCATAACTAGCCTAGAACGCTTGACATCAGCAGTTCCTTCAAATTGAGTTTGAAGGATTTGCCAAGCATCTTTGGCTAAACACACATGAAGAAATCAATTTAATGTAACCTTCACCAACACCATTAAAAATAGCATGTAATGCTTTATTATTGTAACTGGACAGTTTATCATCAGCATCGGTCCAATCAAGTGCAGATTTTACCTTAGTTACATCATCTCTTTCTACTAGAGGAGTCCAACCACTCAAAACAGCTCTCCAAGCTTTTTCATCTTGAGATTTGATAAAGGCTCTCATTCTAACTTTCCAATATGGATAGTTCAAATCATTGAGTAAAGGGAGGCGAGTTATGGAGCCTCCTTCTGTGAAAAAAGACATTGCAAGAACAAGAACGACAAACGGAATAAACCAAGATCACACTCAGAAATGAGTGACCCGCTCTGATACCAATTGAAATTCTGTTTTTTAGTAATTACCAAATTAATTAAACTATGTGAATTAATTAAAATGCAGAATGGTAATTAAATGTTAAAACAGATTTCAGTTCTGTCGAGACAGAATCTAAACTTGTCACGATAGAAACTGAACACTATAAAATGACAATGCAAAACAATAAATAACACAACAAATTTTTACAAGATTCATAAACTCTTTCGGATAACCTACTCCTTGGGGCCACACCTAGAGAATAAAATCAATTAATAAAGAATCACAAGTACAAAATATTAACGTATACAAAACAAGACTCCCGCTTGAGATTTGTAGCAATTTTGTTGTACTTCTCTTCACCAATCTGATTTTGATTGAAATGCTCAACCACTTGAACTCCCTTCAATGGCTAGCGAGTGCTTGCATCCTACCGACGCAAGGCTTGTAAAAAATCTTCTCCCGAAGATTACAAAAGTTATGTTCAAATTACAATGTGTATTCACTCATGAACGTGGTATAAACTCGCCACAAAAACTAAACACTCATATTTCTACAAGATCACGTGAATACTATGATCTTGAATACAAATAAGGAACTCTCACAAATATTATAATACACTACAAAATTATGCATCTAAGAGTTCTCTTTTTCTCAAAGCCTTAGAGAGCTATTTATAGAGTCTATTTCGTGTTCATAAAGGCTGAGAGTGAATCTCCTAATAAAGGCAAGAATATTTGAAGATATTCTTGATTGATGAAGAATTTCCTTTTTTAGAAGATGCTGATCTGACAGATACGATTTTGGTGGAGACAGCTAATACCTGTGTCGGATCAAAATGCTCAAGATAGAAAAAATAATTAATGACAGCAAAGATTCATTTTCTTGAATTTTATAATCTTGAGCTGCACGACAATATACAGTCAAATATTCCAGAAATGACTTTGAGTAAGTACTGAATATTTGCAAGATATAACTTCCCTTTATAATCGAATTGTGATAATATAAAGCTAAATAATCTGAAAATCACAAGAAAGGGAAAGTGAATTATGAAAATCACAATAAAGGGAAACAAAAATTGATCTTTTAATTAAAAAGATATTTCTATAAAATATGCCAATTTTAGGATTTACAATCACCACCATCATCATCATTAATACAAATCCTAACCCCAATCCCAAATTTTGAATCTGAAACCTAACCCCAAATTTTGAGAAGAAGAAGAGGAAAGTGCTTTCGAGGAAGAAGAAGAGCAAGAATCACAAAAGCCAAAAACCACATCGCAGCTCCCCACCTCGCCTTTGTCACAGCCTAGCCATCTTTGAAACTCGCCTTCGTCGCCACTCCCCACCTCCGCCTGTCGTCGGCCATCTCCATTTGTGAAAGGTGCGATTGCACTCCCTAGGGCCGACCGGGCTGGTAAGAGAAGAAGGGGGAGAAGAAAGATACGAGAAAGAGAGAGATAGAGAGAGAAAATGAGGGAGAATAAGAAAGATTTTTAATTATTAGTATAGTTATTTTATTTAGATTTTAGGTTTTTGTTTTGTTTTAATTTAAATTTATAACTTTTAATAAATTAAAATGTATTTTTTAATTTATTTTCTATTTAAAATAATTTTTTAAAAATATTTATGAGCTGTACCAATAAGGACATGACACCTGTTGGTCCAATCATCACCAAACGAAGCTAAACGGATGGAGATTGGCAGAATTACTCTTTTAGTGACTTTCGGTACTTTCCCCGCTAAAAAAAAGATTGAGTCTATGCCGGGTATAAACCCAAAACTTTGGGTACTTATGCCGCAAATATTCTTAGTTTATTTATTAACTTATACATTTATATGAAAATTCAAAAGTTATATACTTAAAATTTTAAAAAAAATGTCATAGAAAAATTAACAAATGGAAATTCCCATATAAATAATTAAGGAAATTTTTCAAAAATATAGCTTTTATACCATCAATGTGCAAAAATATGAGAATTATAATTTTTTTAATTTGTATCGGAAAATTTATTAAAGACAAAATTAAAGTATGAGAAACACAATTAGCAGCTAATTAAAATATGGAAATGCCACATTTTTTTTATCATAGTTATATTTTCTTTGATTTTGAAAGTTGTTTTATTTTATTTTTTCAATTTTTTATTTTTTCCTTCATTTTTTTAATTATTTTTTTAGTTCTTTTTTCTTTCTTTTTTTCCTTACTTATTTTTTCTTTCATTTTTTCCTTTTTCATTTTTTTCTACCAATTTTTTCTTTTATACTTTTTTTTCTTCCATTTTTCCATTCTTTTTCTTCTTTTCATTTTTATTCATTTATCTATTTTTTTATTTCATTTGTATTTTTTTTTTCATTTTTTCCTTCTATTTTTTGTTCATTTTTGTATTTATTATTTTCTCCTTCCATTATTTTTTTCCTTTTTCGCACATATGAGCTTTTTTTCTTTTTTTTTTCTTCTTCCATTTTTTTTTTTCTACCAATTTTTTTATTTATATTTTTTTCTTTCCATTTTTCCGTTATATTTCTTTTTCTTCTTTTCATTTTTATTCATTCATATTTTTTTTTCCTTCATCATTTCTTTTGTTTTATTTTTTTTCATATTTTTTTAGTTTTTTTCCTTCTTTTTTGTACTTATTCTTTTCTCATTCCATTTTTTTCCT
Source organism: Humulus lupulus (assembly GCF_963169125.1). Classification (NCBI taxonomy): domain Eukaryota; kingdom Viridiplantae; phylum Streptophyta; class Magnoliopsida; order Rosales; family Cannabaceae; genus Humulus; species Humulus lupulus. Next base: position 24,514,444 of record NC_084794.1, on the reverse strand, counting down.
TTTTTTCACACATATATAATATTACATTATTTTATTTATTTATTATCTTTTTTTATTGTGATTTTTTTTATAGTTTTTTCCATTATATGTAAAAAAATTGAATCAGTTTTCAGCATTTTCTTTTTACTGTAACTCTTATAGGAACACCAAAATTTGGAAAGAAAACTAATAAATATGAAAACGTGAATGGGTAATCAGTTATCCTGACTGGAACATTCAAATCTAGAAAAAAAATTATATGAAGAAGATAGGAGAGAAGGGAAAGGGGGTGGATCTGATTTTTTTTTTCTATATTCAGATTTGTAGAAACTAGTTACCTTCCCGTTTTTTGTATGTATATTTCTGGGGGTAACTGGTTACATTCACGTTCTTTGTGTGTATATTTCTGGGGGTAACTGGTTACCTTCACGTTATGATGTGTGTGTATATTTCTGGGTTCTTTATGGCAACTGGTTACCTATGTTACTAAAATTATAGTTACTTTTCCTTTTTTAATGATGTGTTCTTCCTCTTTTTCATTCAAATTTGATGTTTCTTTTCATATTTAATATGAGTAACCTGTCACCCCTCTTATGGTAACGGATTACCCCTCTTATGGCAGAAGGTTACTCCTCTCAAGGTAACTGGTTACTCCTCCTGGTACATGTTATTTAACCTAGTTCTAGGATTTTTTTTCACATAATTGTCAAAGATCAATCAAGTAACTGGTTACCTTACCCAGGATTTGAAAAAAGAAACGTACAATATAAAGATAAGGAAAAAATGTTTATGATAAATAAAAAATAATAATAAACACAATTCATATCACAAAAAAGAAGAAATTTTTTTTTGCAAAACAACCAAAGAGAAAATTAATATAAAATTAGTTATATAAAAAACAAATAAGCTAAAAATAATCAAATTACAAACATACCACTCCAAATTAATAAAACTTGATTAAGAGTAAAACTATGACATAAACCAACTTTTATAAAAAAAATATGGGAAAATAAACTCATAAAAGTGAAAAATCTTAAAAAAAAAAGCCATAGATTAACTTTTTTTTTTTTTTTTAAAAAGCCATATTTTTGCACACTATTAAAAATCCAATGTAAAATGTAATTTCCTCATTAATTCAGTGGAAAAAAATTATAAACTGTGCAATTTCCACTTCTAAAAACTGGTTGAAATGGACCACCACGACAAAAGATAAGATCATAAGTGTTATCTAAGAGATCTCACAAGGCATTATGTAAAATATATACTTAATTTATATGAAGAAAAAAAAGGTTAAAAAACTATTTTGATTATTTATTTTACATTTTTTTTCAAGTATTGCTACACTATCTTCTTAATATTTATAAATTATTATTCATTTTTTTTAATAATATCTCTTTCCTATCGTCATTATTATATGGTATATTGTGTGTAAAATTGAAAAAAATAAAATTTTGATGATGTATATTGATGAAGAATTAAAGCTATTGGAAGTGCTAAAGATATAAATTATCAGATTAGAGCTATGTGAAAGAGGACGGTTATCTTCAGTAAAATATCGAGATTAAATTGGCCGTGAAAACTCCTCCAATCACTTCAATCGATAACATGAATGGCGAACCCTAAATAGTAAATTGGTAAAATGCAGAATCGAGCTCTGTGTAGCACATATGTATTCAAATGTTGACTACATGAGTTGAAGTTAATAACATGTTATGCAACCTCCTAGAGCTTTTGGATGAAAACCACAGAATTGGCTATCATCATAAATACTTAAAAAATAAAAAGCAAAATATAGAGGTGTAGGTGTCTTCGACTAATGTATTCGAATTTTGACTAACTGAGATTTATAATTAGTTAAGCAACCTCTTAGATATTTTGGATGATAACTGAATTGGCTATCCCAGCCTGCTCTATGGTCTGGTCCAGATCAGTCAGCTGTTTGGGAGGAAATCCCATTGTCAGAAGCTGGTAAGTTCTTGGTCCATCAGGCCTCGATGCATTAATGAAAGATTGAATATCTCTGACTGTGTGGTGGTGGTTGAATCGAGAAATCATGCGAGTACCATCAGCTAACCTCAACTGGAGAGAGGTTGATGGCAACGAGTCATCCACCACAAAACGCATTGATTGCGGTGAATTAGTGACGGCAGAAGTGGCAACAGCTACTGGCTCGGTGGCACTGCTGCTACCACCAAGAGTTCTTCCCACACCCTGAAAAGCAGCACTCCTGCGCCTCACTGGTTCCTGTAAGCAAAAAGGCAAGAATGCATAGAAGTCAAGAACCAGAAATTAAATGGAGAACAAATCAAGGTGAGGTTAGAGAACAAACAGGGTAGTCTTCTCCACGTTTTGTCATTTCAACTCGCACTTGGGTATTCCTGTCGGCTTGTTGAAGCTCTCGTGGACATTCAGATCTCCTGATGCTCTGCATTCAGATGTTACTGATAATGAGAACAAGTATATCTACCAATAGAACATCATAAGACATTTACATCTTAAACATTAATCATAAGGAGACCAGCATGGCCCAGTTGATTTTAACAAAAAGAAAAGCTCCACTGACTGAATGAGAACAATCGCTCACTAGATATGAAAGAATGTCAAATTGTTTAAACAAGATTAGCCCAACCCCATGGGACCAGAATATGTAGAGCACAACATGGTTGTCAACAATGCAAGGATTACTCTCTTTCGTTTCCATATGCAAACTGTGGCTTCTTTCAGTTTTTAAAGCAAAAAGGAAAGTTATATCATTTTGAGTTTCAGGACGGGCAAAACAAGAATACTATCAAACAGTACGAGGTTTTGAGCTGAATAGAGCTTAAAGGTTATGGGGAGAAGTAAAAAAAACTCAAATGACACATTTTTTAGCATAACATACAATAATTAGTCCAAAAGCCCAGAAAACTAAATAAAAAATTACCTCCAAGAAATGGGCATTTTCAGGATCATCCATCCGGCGCAGTGGACCATCATCTACAGAAAAACCGTTCCTCCAAAAAGTGATTGTGTGATTTACCACTTGGGGTGGCTGAGGGCCAGAGGACACAGTCTCGCCTGTAAGTAATCTGGCTGTTCCAGTAAAACTTTTTGAGCTTGATGAAGGTTGTGCATGCTCGATGGACCCTAGCATAGCCCCCGCCTGCTTAGCTTGGTTGAAAAGTGCATCCACATCATTACCTCTGGTGGGATCTTGAACAAGCATTCCACTGCAATCAGCAGTAAGTTCGATCATTTTTTATCCTAAATCATAATCCATAGCAATTCTTTGAAAAGAAAAAAAACAGCAAATTCCAGGACTGTTAAAGACAAGTATTGAAAAGCTTGACAAACAGCAGGTTTGCGACAAATTGCGAAGCTACCATTACCAAGACTAGAGAAATCATCATATCATCTCCATTATACCGATTACCGACTATAAACTACTCGGTCATGTGCACTGAATGTAGTAAGTTTAAATTCCACTACGTTCCCCTACTAATAAATATGTATACATATAACTGAAGATATAGGTGAAGGTGGAAAAAAAGGTTTTTTCAAGTGCTAATCAAAGTAGATTTCAGTTCACTCCTATAAACACAATCTCAGAATTTAATATCTAAGCAAATGTGCCTAAATGAAAATTATATACCGAAAGCCAATGCATCACTGAGTAACCAGAAAAAAGATTGATCAGTATCAGTTGCGTTTTGGTGGTTACACACAATGATATAATAGCACTCCAAGCGAAAGTTTTTGGGGGAAAGATGGTACCTTTTCTCGCCTCCAGTGTAGTATTCTTGTGGCTCATCATCGCTGCCGGACCCATCACTGGCCGGGCGGTTCAGATCAGCGAGTGTGCGGATGCCACGCGGGCGACTGCCAGAGGCTTTTTCATCAGCCTTCTTATCGGAGGGACGCCTCGATCGAAGCTCATACGGAGGCCGGGAAAGGGTCGGCGAGGGAGAGCGAGACCGCGACGGAGAATGCGAGGGAGAGTAATCAGGCGAAGGAGAGCGATTCAATATCGGGAGAGGGTTAGCGGCGGCAACGGCGGAGGCAGAGGCAGTGGGAGCGGGATTGTCGTCAAGGAATGTTGAAACGGCGGCGTCAAGATCCCAATTGTGACTCTCCAGGAAGAATTGAGCTTCTTCTTTGGATGAAGAGGCGATCTCGCAGAAGGAGTTGATTAGGTCATCGTGATGAGACTTCAACTCTGGGATAGCGGTCTCCATGGTTGCTTGCTGGGAGAGACTAGTGAGAATTCGATTGCTTTTCAGTATTTCTGGGGAAAGGAAACAAAGGACTCTATTTATATATAATTTTAAAAAATATTTATTATACGACGGCTCCGTATTAAAAAAGAGATAAAACGACAATGTTTTTGTGTTGTTTTGATCTTTTCACAGTTTGATGTCGTTTGAGTAACCAAAATATGTATTATGATTCGAATTTATTTTTTAAAACTTTATTATTTATATTATTAAGTAAGCTATTTTTGAAAGATGGATGATTTTTAATCAAACTATTTTTTTAAGATATTTTTTTAATTTTATTTCAAAATTAGATATCATTTGAATTTGAATATTTACTTATAAAAATCAATTAATATCTCATTCAAATTCAATATTATAAAAAAAGAAAAAAAATCGGGGTACAATCTTATTCTCATGTATAATGTTCATATATCATTTTGCATATGAACTAGTAGTTACACATGGATACATATTTATAAGTCCAACCACAAACTATGCTATGTCGTTCTCAATCTTCAGATTAAGAAGACATTTCCCAATCTCCCTTTCCATATAATCAACCATAAAAAGTTAAAGAAAGAAAAGAAATGAAGAAGACCAATACATTTTGACTATCTTAGCTTATGTAGAAGAAATCATTATAGTTATCACTACTCATAAATCTTTCCCTCCTCTTATGGGAATTCAAGCATCATTCCCGGCACCAATTGCCGTGTTGGAAAGGCGAGGAACAACAACAGGTCCGCCACGAGCTTTGTCAACAGCCACACTTATCCTTAAAGGTCGACCCAGCAATGCCTGGAATAAAAACTAGATCATTCGCATGAATTGTTCGAACAAGACATGACAATTATATTAGACCATGCTTTGCTTACCTTTCCATCCATGGCATCTTTTGCACTTAGGGCGTCATCTTCCTTCAAATACTGAACAAACCCAAAGCCTCTAGACCTACCGGAGTCTTTGTCATATATTATCTTGACTGATAAACAAATAGGAACACATAATTTAGAGAACATGCTATATTTAACTGATGATAAAATTGAGCATACTTTTGTCTTATAACATTCAACCATAGATTTCACTACTCGGCCCCAATTGGATTAGATGCATGGAGAAGTTCTTTTCCAATTGGGATTAGACAAATTTATTAAGCTATTCATAAAAATTCATGGTATATCCGTATATGTATAGTCCATGTTCTTAATACTCTAATCACTTTCAAGTTACTCTGGCAAAAAACAAGTACTAGAGCATGAACGAGTACACTTGATTCCAAGTACCCTAAATAAAAACAGCTTAAAAAGGTCTTTCCAACCGGTTAGGCTTTTCTTCAAACACGTTGATACATATGAAATAAAAAGATATGTCTCAATCACTAAATCTTTTGTACCTTCAGTGACCTCCCCAAAGGAAGAGAAGGCGTCTGATAAGGACTTCTCGTCGACCGACCATGACAATCCTGCAAGACCCAAAAGCACCATTGACAATTAGAGATAATATTTAATCATAATCATCAAGGACTTAAGCACAAGAAAAAGGAGGAGAAAATGATGGAAATGCACCCCCAACAAAAAGTTTTTTATTCGAGGCATTAGAGGAGGAGGATGGGGGTGAACAGTAGCTCCTCCAAAACGAAACCGGATGTTGGAGAATTGGGATCGTCGTTGATGGAGCTCTTCTACACAAAAAACTCATCAAGGTGTTGCTCATAGGATAGCTGACTAGCTTTAGTTACCCCTCTTCCTCGGTTGATTCTCTTTCTGTCTTCACGATTGCATATGTTGGACACTTAGAACAGAACAGGAAACATGAGAAAGTCATTGGGCTAGAGTCCTAGTCACCCAAAGGCCCATATATTTTTTTGGCACTTGTGCAAAATAATTTTGAATGGTGTGTGTTTTTAATTTTGTAGTAAAATAGCTTAATTATCTTTTTATTATTATATATTATAAAATATGTCATTTAGCAAAATATTATTTTATTCTAAATATTTTAATATTATAGTATATGTATATTTGGTTTTGTTTAATTAGTTTTTATTTTAAAGTTATTTTGATTTTTTTGTTTTTTATGAGTTGTTGAATGATATATCATACCACAAAATACATATAATGAGTTGAAAAATAATATACTAACAAAACTTATAAAATTATTACTAAAAAATATATATATTATGTTAACAAAATTATAGACTACTATTAAAATATATATACCATGATACAAAATTATATACTATTATTATGTATAATAAGATAGAAACTAAATATCATAGAAAAAATGATATATCGTACCACAAAAAACATATACACTAATTAGAAAATAATATACCAACAACTCATAAAAAAACTTAAAAAATCAATATAATTTTAAATAAAAACTAATTAAACAAAACTAATATACATATATCACTATATTAAAGTCATACTTTCCTAAATAAATTATAGAAAATGACAATTTAGGTAATCAATAATGTAAAATGTTCATTTCTTTACAATTTTAAAAATGGAATTTTTCATAAATATGGTCTTTTAGCCATTACTTTGCAAAAATATGGGAATTAAATTTTCCCTAATTTGTATGGAAAAATTTAATTAACAAAAACTCAATTTATGAGAAAACTAATCACATATAGGAACTCAAAGTTAAACAAAAACACATCAGCAAAATGAGAGGTATTATGGTAATTAACATAGCAAAAACTCATCTAGTGAAACTTGAGTCCAAACCCCAGTCATACAAACACATTCTTTGTGTGTATATTTCTAGGGGTAACTGGTTACCTTCCCATTGTTTGTATGTATATTTCTGGGGTAATTGATTACTTTCATGTTCTGATGTGTGTGTATATTTATGGGTTCTTTATGGTAACCGGTTACCTATATTACTAAAATCATAGTTACTTCTTCTTCCTTTTTTAATGAAATGTTCTTCCTCTTTTTCATTCAAATTTGATGTTTCTTTTCATATTTAATATGAGTAATTCATCACCCCTATTATGGTAACTGGTTACCCCTCTTATGGCAGAAGGTTACTCCTCTCAGGGTAACTGATTACTCATCTTCGTACATGTTATTTAACCTAGCTTTAGGATTTTTTTTACATAATTGTCAAAGATCAATCAAGTAAATGGTTACCTTACTGAGGATCTAAAAAAAGAAACGTATAATCTAAAAAAAGGAAAAAAATGTTTATAATAAATAAAAATAATAATAAACACAATTCATATTAAAATAAAAATTGCAAAACAACCAAAAAAAAATTAATATAAAATTAGTTATATAAAAATAATATAAAAAAACAAATAAGCTAAAAATAATAATAATAAAATTACAAACACACCATTCCAAATTAATAAAACTTTATTAAGAGTAAAACTATAGCATAAACCAAGTTTTATACAAAAATATAGGAAAATAAACACATAAAAGCAAAAACTCTTAAAAAAAGCTACATGTTAATTTTTTTTATTTATAAAAAAAAAAATATTTTTGCACACTCTATTAAAAATTTCATATAAAATATAATTTCTTTTTTAAAAAATGGGAACATCAACTTCTTGATGTCGGCAATTTATTATAATCTCTCTATATTTTTGTCTACTATTGGAATTGTATTTCAATAATATTATAAAATCATGCAATTTGTTTTTTTTTTAATAACTCAATTTTATGTTTTTCTTTTTATTTTTTATTTATTTTTACGGGTCTATAATTTTTTTTATATCTAGTATATACTTTTTTGTGTGGCATATATCAAATATATAATAAATATATATTAAAGAGATATTTACATAATAAATGACATTTCTTAAAAAAAAAATAACAAATTTACGGTAACACCGGATTTTTTTCAACTTTACAGGTGTTAGTTTTTTTATTTCATTTTTATGGTCTCATTGCTAAACATAACTTCTAGTGTCTGTTTTTATTCGATGTTGGGCAGAGAGGCTAAAAACCAAGGTAGCTTTCCCAACGATCAAGGGTACACTTTCGGTAACTTATCGGAGCTGTCGAAAACTTGTTGGCCTTCGTCAACGAATCATCGTGATTATTAGTGTCCTCTGAAACAGCTTGAGAAGAGGAACGAAATCGGTAGCTATAATGACAGCAACCATGGTTGGACTAAAACTGACTTGAAGATGACAAAGACTATTAGGCGAAAATATGGAAAGGTTGGCATTGTCGGCGTCATCACAATAATGCTCTGTTATTATTAGGATATTAGTCTTATTATTAGGAGAATTGTCACAGTTGGCGACTGTAGAGGAAACTTTCATGGTGAGATCTCATGACAACCCAAGGCTTAGTCATTCTGGATCCGTAGTTGTAATGTTGTTATAAATATATGAAAATGTGCAACTTATTTTGACAAGAATATATTTAGTTTTTGACTTCTAGTTCCTTTTAATTTTTATGATTAGCTTGTGAATATATATATATATATATTTATAAAATTTTATTATATATATACATATACCGTGGAGAGAATTATTAAAGGAAAACTTTAATGTCATTTTTGCTCATTTTCTTTTGGTTTGTGTTTTACTTCTTAGAAACAGATGTGATTGATGTCAATAGGGATGGCCGGAGTGATAGTGAGCCTAAATAAAATTGTTATTTTAAAAAAGATTATATATAAAATAATATTTTTCAAAATTTTGGAGCATTTGTACATGTAAAAAAAATTGTATTTTTCAAAAAAATGTGTGCCTCATTATATGGGTTCCTAGCCTGTTTGTGCCCAGAGCCGAACCTATGTATATCTTGTTGAGAAATAAGAATTTGAAGAATTGATGTTTGTGTTATTGATTAATGAGGTGTCAAGAATATTCACAATTATGTTAGCATAGTTTTCTGTGCTGAATATCTTTGTGGTCCCCCATCAATTACGATGTAATGATTATGAATGTTGTTAGGATTTTATTCCCTTTCCTATGACCCTGTAATGGCTCACTGCCAGCTGTCATTGAGGCCTAACGACTTTCTTACTGTAATCACCATTTCTTTATAAATTGAACGACTTAGGCTCATTATTCTTTGAGCTGAGATTTTCTTAACACATCTTTCCATATTCATTATTTTAACTTGGTATCAGAGCCACAGAAAGGCAAACGCCAATGGCCTCCCCACAGAATCCAAAGGATGGAACCACTACTCAAGAAGCAAGCTCAACTACAGAAAACCCTGCTGCTCAAATCCCCTTAATCACTCGAAATGAAGCCTCTGCATCTCAGCTCCCAAATGCTTATCCCCAACACTTTAGCACCCTCAACTAGCCATTTTCTCTCAAGCTGGACCGCAACAACTACACCCTGTGGAAAACCATGGTGTCAACCATTGTAAGAGGTCATAGAATAGAAGGTTATCTTACTGGTGCTAAAGTTTGTCCCCTTGAATTTTTGCCTGCAGGTCACGATGGAGTTGTTCAGGTTAATCCTGAATTTGAACACTGGCTGATCAATGATCAGCTTCTAATGGGCTGGTTGTACAGCTCCATGACAGAAGCAATTGCAACAGAGGTAATGGGTTCAGCAACAGCAACAGGGTTGTGGCAAGCTCTAGAGAATCTCTATGGAGCTTATTCCCGAGCTAGAATGGATGATCTGCGCACCTACATTCAAACTACAAGGAAGGGAAACTTGTCTATGACAGAATATTTGAGACATAAGAAGAACTTGGCTGATACTTTGGCTTTGGCTGGAGACCCTTATCCTGAAGCTCACTTGGTGGAAAATGTCTTATCAGGTCCTAATGCTGAATATATTTCAATCATAGTACAGATTGAAGCCAGATCTAAAACCACCTGCCAGGAGCTGCAAGATATTTTGCTGAGTTTTGATAGCAAGATTGAAAGAGTGCAGACCTTGACCAGCACCAACAAGATGCTGAACTCACCTCCTGCAACAAATCCTTAAGCGAACATGGCAGCTAAAAACACGAAACCTGGGCGTGGATGAAGTACTTACACCAACACTGGAGGTGGAAATCGTTTTACTGGCAACAGAGGAGGCACCAATGGAGGTAGATTTCGAGGAAGAGGTCGTACTGGTGGTGGATCGAGACCTACTTGCCAAATCTGTGGCAAGTATGGTCACTCAGCTGCTGTATGTTACAATAGGTATGATGAAAGTCACATGGGAGGAGATTTTGCTGGAAATCAGCAACAACAATTCAAAACCAACCCCAATGCCTTCATAGCTGGACCTGAAGTGGTTGATAGTGATCTCTGGTTTGCTGACAGTGGGGCAAGTAACCACATCCCTGCTGATGCCTCAGTCATGAATCAAAAACAGGAGTATGGTGGTAAGGAGACAGTTACTGTGGGTAATGGTAATAAACTTGCTATCTCTCACATTGGTACAGGCTATTTGAAAACTAATTGTGGGAGATTTCTGTGTTTAAAAGAAATATTACATGTGCCTAAAATAGCCAAAAATCTCATAAGCATTTCCAAACTTGCTGCTGATAATGATTTGCTCATTGAGTTTTATGCTGATTGTTGTGTGATTAAGGACAAGGCAACAAGGAAGGCTCTGCTCCAAGGGGAACTTTAGGAAGGACTGTACCAGATCTCATCTCCATCAAAACTAGGAACCACTCATCCAAGTCACTTAACCGAAAATAAACACACTCTGTTCTCTGGTGTTGCAGTAACTTCTAGTGTCAATGTAACTCAGCCTAGAGCTGAAAAGTCTTTAAATTCCAAAATAGATGTGTGGCATAGGAGATTAGGCCACCCTTCATCTAAAGTTTTAAGTCATGTCCTTGAGTCAACCAATGTAAGAGTCTCTCAAAATGAAATGAAATCGTTTTGTGATGCTTGCCAATATGGAAAATCTCACACTCTCCCTTTCAAAACTCTCATAATTGTAACGCCCTACTACCTTAGATCCGTTACAAAGTGAGTTTAAAATGTGCAATTAACTCGTTAGGCGAGGTTTTTAGAACAAAAGTGTGATTTAAACAAAAGACAAGGCTGTAACCTTTAAAAGTACTCTATTTCATTAAAAGTTCAAGAGTTTAACATTCGGGATCCCAAACTTGGTTTATAAAATATTTACAACTCAAAACAAGTTTATAAGCAGTTAACCATCAAAACTAGGGTTTGTACAACCATTTCTCAAAAGTATCCCCAACCCAAGCAGTCGGGCAGGCCAAACATGTACGCGCCACCCCCACGCTCTCTGTACTCATGGCTAGTTGACTTTCTCTTTGCCCTTACCTGCAACACAGAGCATCCGTGAGCCGAAGCCCAGCAAGAAAACTCAAACAATACATAACATATGCATAATATACAGTCACTACAACAGATAGCTCATAACTAGTCAGACAGTCCATATAATCAAACACATATACGGCCATGCCGTCCCAGAGGCGTTACCAAAGCCTGGGATCTCAGTCTATACCGTAAGGATATCCCATGTATCCACTGGGGTCTCACCCTAACCACGAGAACTCCATGTGCTAAGTGGTATTCTCGACCCCACTGCCGTTCTCGGCCTTCGCCGTTCTCGGCCTTTCGCCGTTCCCGGCCATTCGCCGTTCATTCAGCTATTTCCACATTCAGCATTCTCATATAACAATCAAATATGTAAACATTCATGTAATGCTACATCCTAGCAATAATACAATCTAGGGTCGCGCCCTGCAACAAAACTATGGGCCTAAGCCCCCGCTCTACAGGTGCTACAGCTTTCTTACCTGTATCCCGAGCTTTCTGATGCACTAAGGCCGCGAGCACGGTCCTCTATCCCGAGCCTCTCCGAAAACCTAGTCACATCACATATAAAACACCCTTTAATGCTAACTGTTATCCCAAAAATTTGAAAAGAATGATTTGGCAATAAAATTAACACATGGCATGAGTTAGTTGGATGATCTGGCTTAGCAGTAGCCCAATACATCAGTTAAGAAGTGGAATTGCTTGAGAGATGCATGGTCAAGTCAAATACACCCAAGGAGAATATTTGGTCTAAGGAGTGCTTGGCTCAGACCCTAGTTTGAAGACCCAATTGATTTGTTTAAATCCAAGTCCAAGAAGTTTGAAGGCGGGGTTTGGATTTTGGCTCAAGAGATAAAGGCAGGAGGTCCGATCGGACCTTAGCTTGGGAGCCTCTCAAGGATTTGGCTCGGGTGTGTCCGAGGTAAGCATCCCAAAGGTTTCCTAAGTGTTTGCTCGAACGTGTCCGAGGTGAAGTGCCAGGTAGGGTGGCTTGGACCACCTTGGTCCGAGGAGAAGGCCACAAGGTCCAAAAGGACCTTGATTGGAGAAGGTATGCCTCGGACTTGTCCGAGGTGAAAGGCAAGAGGTTGGCTCGGACCACCTTGGTCCGAGGAGAAGGCATGAGAAGGATGCCTCAGACCACCTTGGTCCGAGGAGAATGCCATCATGTTCGATCGGACATGTCATGGAGGAGGTTGCCTCAAAGTTGTCCTAGGAAAGAAGCCAAGAGAATTGCCTTGGACCTACCCGAGGTGAGGTGCTAAGGGAGTTGGCTCGGACCACCTTGGTCCGAGGAGAGCCAAGCTTGCATGACCTTTGGTCCGAGGAGAGCCATGAATATACCACCTTTGTTCCACGGAAAGCTTGAAGGAGTAATCAACATGCATGAGAGACTACGTCAAAATCCCCGGAACGACTTTGGCAAGAATTGGTCTAAACACCCGGGAATCTCTCACTCCTCACTTAAATTGAGGAAGCAGTTGTATTTTAAACATTTCTTGTAATATAAGTATAGGATGAATAATAAAATATCCCTATCTAAAGGGGATATCAGTTGAGGATCCCAGGCCTATAAATAGAGGGTTGGGAGGATCGTAACAGGACTTTTTGGCAAATTAAGAGTAAATCTGTGTCTAGAGAGAGAAAGTGTGTTTTTCTTGAGTGAACCCCTTTTTTGTATTCTGGAATATTTGCACTGAAAAAACTCAGTTGACACTGGTTCATCTGATCTTGAGTGTGAATACAGTAATAAAATCTCTAAGTGGATTAGGCTATTACCGACTATCAGGGCTGAACCACTATAAAAATCTCGTGTTATTTATTTTCATTGATTAAAACTATCTGTTGTCGTTTATATTCTCTTGAAGGCTTGTCGTATTTGACGTTCTCACGTCGTTGGCTAAAATCACAGTCAACATTTTGATGTTTTCATTGAGAGCCTGAAGAGAAAGACAGACAGTCCCTGAAGCAATATGGCGCCTAAGAACACCACCGCAGCCTCCAAGAGGGCAAGCACCTCTAAGGAACATGCTAGGTCAGAGGGTCCCAACGTTCAAGATCGTGAGAATGAGCCTAGAGTCGTGCTCGAGCTCCTGAAGTTGAGGAGCTCCAGGAGACCATGAGCGCATTCCAGGAGGAGCTAGCTCAGTTCAATGCTAGGCAGGAGGCCTTTGCTGAGGAAATGGCCAAGCAGAGACGGGATATGGATGCTAGGAGCGAGGAGATCCGTCGACAGCAAGAGGAGGCCGACAGGCGACATCGCGAAGCTGCACTTGCTCTGGAGGCAGCTACGCAATTGACCCGAGCCAATGCTCAAGTGGTAAAGAACACTGCTCAGAAGGACCTGAGGGACGTTATTGATGACAGAAGGAGGACCGTTCCGGTCGAAGGGCAGGAGCCAATCCGTCCTACCAGTCGAGTAGAAATACTCGATGATGGTACGCCGGATAGGAGTGCCCGACAAAGCGGTCCCGGGGGTGCGTCCCCAGCAGTGGCCCCGGGCATCCAAGCCCAGCTTGGTGCTTTGACGGCGGCAGTCCAAAGTTTGTCGACACAACCAGTTATTGATCTGGTAGACCACAGAAGTGGTAGCCCTTTTTGTGCTAGAATAAGAGCAGCCCAACCACCAAGGAAATACAAAGCACCGGCATTGCCAGTTTATACAGAAAAGGCAGACCCGGTAAGACACGTTGGAAAGTTCGAAGATCAGATGGAGCTGCTTGGGGTGAGTGATGACTACCGCTGCAGAGTCTTCCCCACCACCTTGTCAGACACTGCCCAGAAGTGGTACTGGAAGTTCAAACCAGACTCCATCACCTCTTGGGAGAGCTTTAGGAAGGAGTTCTGCAGGCAGTTCAGTACTGCCCGAACCCCTCCTGTTTATGCCAACCACTTGGTGGATATTAGGCAGGGTAAAGATGAGTCTCTCAAGAACTACATTCAAAGGTTTATGAGAGAAGCCAATTGGGCTACCGTGGTTGGAGATGAAGGGAAAATGGTGGCAATCTCCTCCGGTATTATTTATCGAAGTCCTTTGTGGGACAGCATCCACCGCCATCCAATTTCAACTTTACAGCAGTTTTTGGACCGGGCGGATAAGTACATGAAGTTGGATGATGCCATTGAGAAAGGAGAGAATGGGTTGAACAATCCGAGTGGATCAGATGATACTCCGAAGGACAGCGGAAATGATCAAGGCGGTAGTAAGAAACGTGGGAATAACGGGTCTGACCGCCGCAATGAGAAAAAGGCTAAGTCGGGATCGAATGACAATCCAACGAAGTATGAACCTCGATTCACCAACTACACCACTCTTTCAGCGACCCGAGCGGAGATCTATCTAGCCAGTCATCAGGAGGTCCCTTACCGGAAACCCCCACCAATCAAGAAGGAGATGAGTAAGAGGGATAAGAACAAGTTCTGTCGTTTCCATGGAGACTATGGTCACGACACAAATGAGTGTAATCACCTTAAGGATGAGATAGAGTTTCTCCTCCGGTCGGGGAAATTAAAAAAGTATAAGGCAGAGAAGACCCAGGGAGAGGGGAGCAACAATAATCCTGGTTTCAAGCGGCAACGATCCCCACCTTTGCAACCTGAACCTGTGGACTTCACACTAGATACTATATGTGGAGGGCCACATCTTGCTGGAGATAGCAACAAGGCAAGGGAGAGGTATGCTCGCACCCTTCGTCATGAGTTGGGTGCGGCATCCACCTCCGAGGTTATGACGGTGGAGGAGCGACCATCAAAGAACCCAAGGTATGAAAGTGAGTCCCTCACTTTCACTGAAGAAGATGCTAAACACGTGAGGTATCCTCACAATGACCCTCTTGTTGTGACAGTCCAAATAGCTAATATGAAGGTGAAAAGATGTCTGGTTGATACAGGAAGCTCTGTAAACATTATTTATAAGTCCTCTTTTGAAAAGATGAAGTTATCCATCAATGACTTGAAGCCTTGCTCTCATGTCATTTATGGGTTTACTGGAGAAGGACTGTCACCAGCTGGGACAATCAAGTTACCAGTCACAACGGGGGAAGCCCTCAAGCATGAAACCGTGATGACTGAGTTTTTGATTGTTGACTGCCCGTCCGCCTACAATGTGGTTATTGGTCGACCACTACTCACCAACTTGCATGCGGTAGTTTCAATTTGGCACCTATCTATGAAGTTCCCGACCAGCGCTGGCATAGGCTGTGTCCAAGGAGACCAAAGAGAAGCTAGAGAGTGCTATAATGCCTCGATAGCTAAAGCGAAGAAAGGTGCCAAGGAGAACAACATGATTGTGTGTGTTGAGAAAGAGGAGGTGGATGAGATGGATGTAGACGAGAGTCTTGTAGTGGTGAACGATGAAGAGATGATAGAGGAGTGTGGCCAGGAGAGTACTCCTAGTTTAAAAGAGCAAAAGACCCCATCAGGTGATGAAGTCACCAAATAGGGCGTTGCCCAAAGCGAGGGAAGAGATATTGATCCTCGCTTTGGGGATTATGAGAGTGATGTGGGACCGTCCGAGGAGTTAGAGGAGGTCCCTATAGATGAGAATGACCCAACAAGAGGGGTCAAGATTGGAAAGAAGTTGAAAGCTGAGGTGAGAGTACAGCTGATAGAATTCTTGCGAAGGAATCAAGATGTCTTCGCCTGGTCTCACAAGGATATGGTGGGTATCTCACCAACTATGATCAGCCATGTGCTCAACGTGGATGAAAGATATCCAGCGGTGCAGCAGAAGAGGAGGTTGCTTGACAAGGATCGAGCAAAGGCTCTTAAGGAGAAGGTAGAGCGATTGAAGGAGAACGAGTTTATTAGAGAGGCATACTACCCAGCTTGGGTTTCAAACCCAGTCTTGGTGCCCAAACCCAATGGAAAGTGGAGGACTTGTGTAGATTTTACTGATCTAAACAAAGCGTGCCCGAAGGATTGCTTTCCTTTACCGAGAATAGACCAGTTGGTAGATGCAACCTCTGGTCACGAGACCTTGTCCTTCATGGATGCGTATTCGGGGTACAACCAGATCAACATGCATCCTCCTGATGAAGAGCATACCAGCTTCCGAACGGATATAGGGCTGTATTGCTATAGAGTGATGGCCTTTGGATTGAAGAATGCAGGAGCTACCTACCAACGCTTGGTGAATGGTATGTTTCGTGACTTAATCGGCAAGAGCATGGAGGTATACGTAGACGATATGCTGGTGAAGTCAAAAGAAGCTGAGGGCACGTGGGAGACTTAGAGGAGTGCTTTGCAATATTGAGGAAGTATAACATGAAGTTAAACCCCCTCAAGTGTTCATTTGGAGTGGGTTCTAGAAAATTCCTTGGGTTTATTGTTAACTCCCGAGGAATAGAGGCAAACCCAGAAAAGATCAAGGCTCTCATAGAGATGAAGTCTCCAACAAAAATAAAGGATGTACAAAGCTTGACTGGGCGGATTGCAGCTCTAAGCAGGTTCGTTTCGAAATCAACGGACAAATGCGTCTCGTTCTTTAACCTGCTTAAAGGAGGCAAGAAGTTTGAGTGGACCGCAGAGTGTGAACAAGCCTTCCAGGTGATAAAGGAGCATTTGGCCAAACCTCTTGTTCTTTCTAAGCCAGTTGATGGAGAAGACCTATTCATGTATCTAGCAGTCACGGAGCACGCTGTTAGTGCTGCCTTAGTACGTGAGGAGGATAAGGTGCAGCACCCGGTATATTATGTTAGCAAGCGATTGATAGGAGCGGAGTCCCGATACCTCATGATCGAGAAGTTGGCTTACTGCTTGGTACTTGCGTCACGAAAGTTGCGGCCGTACTTCCAGGCACACCCTATCAAGGTCCTTACTCACCAGCCTCTTCGCCAAGTTTTACAAAAGCCGGAGTCGTCTGGTCGGCTACTTAAATGGGCGGTTGAGCTAGGCCAATTTGAAATCAAGTACCAACCAAGGACTGCTATTAAAGGTCAAGCTTTAGCAGATTTTATCGCTGAATGTACCGGAATCACTGAGGTCTCCGACGAGCAAGAAGGTGTTACTAGGCAGAAAGAAGAAATTCCTACTTGGCAACTTTTTGTTGATGGGTCGTCGAATGAGCATCATTCAGGAGTTGGGATAATTTTAGTCACACCAGAGAAGCACCGAATTCATTGTGCACTAAGATTCGAATTTAATGCTTCCAACAATGAGGCGGAGTATGAAGCCCTTTTAGCAGGCTTGCGATTGGCTAAAGATGTACGTGCCCGATCGGTGGAAATAAACAGTGATTCCCAATTGGTGGTCTATCAAGTATTGGGGGAATACCAAGCAAGGGGCCTACGCATGGTGGCATACTTAAACAAGACCAAAGATTTGCTAGCCCAGTTCGAGGAGTATACCATCAAGCTAGTATCACGGGAGCAGAATTCCAATGCCGATGCTCTAGCAAAGCTTGCTAGTGCAAAGGATGCCGAAACTCTAAATATAGTACCAGTAGAATACTTGGCGGAGCTGAGCATTGATAGACAAGAGGCTATGCCGATTACGATAGCCGACACCTAGATGACTCCCATCATTTCTTACCTTGAGCAAGGGACCCTCCCAAATGGTCGTAATGAAGTAAGGAAGGTTATGAGGCAAGCTGCTAGATACACCACGGTGGATGGAGTGTTGTATAGGAAAGGATACTCTTTACCTCTACTCAGGTGCATAACGCCCGACCAGTCAAGGAACTTATTAGCTGAGGTGCATGAGGGGTTTTGTGGAGATCATGCTGGGGGGCAGAGTCTATCTAAAAAGATCTTGAGGCAAGGCTTTTTCTGGCCTACCATGAACGAGGACTCTATGGAATACGTAAAGAGGTGTGACAAATGCCAAAGATTTTCTAAAGTGCCCAAAGCGCCCCCAAATGTTTTGAAGCAAATGCAAAGTCCATGGCCTTTTGCGGTGTGGGGTATTGATCTGATCGGGAAGTTTCCCAAAGGAAAAGGAAGAGTGCAGTTTGCAGTGGTCGCGGTAGATTATTTTACTAAGTAGACTGAAGCCGAGCCATTGGCCACAATCACATCGAAGAAAGCATTGGACTTTGTGGTTAAAAACATAATATGTCGCTATGGTCTGCCTAAGAAGATAGTGTCTAACAATGGCACCCAATTTGACAGCGACATATTTACCGATTTTTGCGCTCGGCATGGCATCACCAAAAGTTTCTCCTTGGTAGCCCATCCTCAAGCCAATGGGCAGGTTGAAGCGGTGAACAAAACATTAAAGGACACTCTAAAGAAGCGCCTGGAGCAAGCTAAGGGTGCTTGGGCAGAAGAGTTACCAGAGGTCCTTTGGTCATATAGGACTACTGCTCGGACGACAACTGGTCATACCCCATTCTCTTTAGCATATGGGTATGAAGCCATGTTACCTGTGGAGATAGACCCACCATCTCATAGAAGGACCATGTACAGCCAAGAGGAGAACCATCAGTTGTTAGCAGAATCATTGGACTTCCTCGAGGAGAGAAGAGAGGAGGCAAACCTCAGAGTAGTTGCTCATCAGAAAAAAGTGGCACTCTACTTCAATTCCAGAGTGCGAGATCGAAAGTTCCAGGTCGGAGATTTGGTCCTAAGAAAGGTGTTTGTTAGAGACCCAGCAGCTGGTGTGCTAAGACCAAACTGGGAAGGACCGTATCAAATTGAGCAAGTCTTACCACCCGGCACCTACAAGCTTGCTCGGTTGAATGGAGAGCTGATCAGGAACTACTGGAATGGCGAGCACTTGAGAAAATATTATCAATAAATACTGCTTGCACAGTAGTAGCTTTGTATCAAGTGCTTAACTTGTTATTTAAGTTTTTTGTTTGTGAACTGGTTATTTGCTATCCAGTCACATTATTTTGAACAATGTTATTTTGTTTGGAACTCGTTGTTAGACACGTTTTGTCACTTATTATTACGAGTAATAAAAGAGACCACGCGCAGCGTGGTCAAATCTTGCTACAAATTTGGCATATGTGTTGATTATTCTTGCTTGGCAGTGTTCAACTGTCATAATAATTTAAACAAAACAGGTCTTCTAAAAACTAAGTGTAAATATATACCGGGCGGTGTTCAACTGGTCGGTATCATGATATGAAAGACCAACGTTTAAATAATGTTTTTGTAGTGGTCAACTACTGAAATATGTTCGTATATTTTATGTGTTTCACGAGTAGCGACTACTCGGACAAATTCGATCAAGTAGCAAGTGATTAAGGATTTATCAACCCTCAATCACTTGGGGGGCACATAGGGTATACTGGGTTTATTTCAACACAGGCAATAAGAGCACGAGCAAATGTATTTGTTTTCGGGCTGACTTGTAAATTTGAAAGTCTAAAATGGCCATTAAGCTAACTTGTTTTACAAAGCTTAAGTAACTTAGAATTTTTAAAAATTTTAAGTTAGAAACAGATATTCGTGTAATGATAAAATTTATGCTCATAAAAAGTTAGAGCAATAAGAGCATGAGGAAGTATATTTAGTATGGACTTATGGAATGATTAAAATTTCTAAGTTAGAAAACTAAATACTCATGTGAAAATAAAGGCATCTAAGAACTTTACTATGTACAATGAAAACTTAAAAGTTTAGAGTTGTCAACAAAGAAAAAAGTAAAGTGCTAATTGTCAAAATAGCTCACTAGTCCGAGCAACAATATACAAAGTAAAGCAAACTATGATGAACTACGAGAAGGAGTCACTGGTGTGCTTCTCTGGTGGGTTGATCGACCCCCTCCTCAGCGTCGGCTGCTCCTCTCGCACGAAATGATAAAGCAAAGGAGGCAGGAGCAAGTGCAGGAGGATTGGCAGCTTCTTCTGCAGCCCTTGCTTCGCATCTAGCAAGCTCTTCTGCCTGAACCTCCTTGGAGAAAAAATCGAGATTGAGAGGTTTGTTCAGCTTCCAGAATTGATAGAAGCAGTCGAAGCTGGCTTCCTCAAAGCGAATCAAATCAAGCTCTTTTTCTTGTTTCAGCTCTTCATTTTCGCTGATCAGTTTCTCATTATCCCGAGCTAACTCTTTGTTCTCGAGGGACAGCTTCTCAAGTTGGGTTGTCAAGGAAGAGTTGTTTTGAGCCTGCTGTTGATTCTCCTCAGAAAGCTTCCTGAAAGACTCGTCTCGTTCAGCTACAGTTTTCTCTGCCCGCTCCAGCTTGGATTTGGCCTCCACCAGTTGATCGTTTAGCACCTTGATCAACTCCTTGTAATCTACCGCTCGGAGCTGAGCGTGACCGATGGTGACAAGTGACTGCATGGGAGACAAAAGGTTATTACAAGAAAAAATATTAATAATAAATTGTCTTAAGATAAAATACCTACCTTCATCATTTGGGCGAGTCCTCTCCTCAGGATGACTTCAACGCTAAGCCGAGGGTAGGATTCGAAGCTTTGATGCATTGAATCGTCATGGTCGATCTCCTCAAGCAGTCCCTTTCCTAGGTCACTAGCAGCACGAAGGACCTCACTTGAGCTACCCAGACGGGTAGGGGTTAAGCTCGCAGAGGGAGGAAGCAATGAGGGAGTCAGTGGCAGAAGTGTAGTCGGTCCCTCAGGTTGCCTCCCTTGACTGGGCGGTACTACCTTCTGGATCTTCTACGGGGGCATAGAGCCACTTCCATCACCAATTTTCCTCTTTGAAGCAATGCACTCTCTGAACATGTCTGGATCTGCAAAGGAGGAAAACACAAAGTTGTTAGAGATATAAACATAATAAAATGCGCACAAGTGTATACTACAATTTTGTTACTCTCGAATCACCAAGATATCAAAAATATTCCTATGTTCACTAGACATGTGTTACCTGCGTTGAGGATCTGATCGAGGAACTCATCCTCGTCGTCCGAGGATGAGCTGAGTTCCCCCTCAACCTGGATAGCCTTTCCTTTCCCAGGCTGAGCGGGAATGGTAGATCTGCGCTGAGGGTCAGGCTCCCTAATGACAAGGTCACCGGGTCTACGAGAGAGCGGAGAAGGTCCATGAGAAAGCTGATCGTTCACCAGCTCCGTGCCCGCGTTGGACTGATCAGTCATATTATTCTCCCCGGTGGTACTTTCCACCGCCATATCTTGGTCACACGGCACCAGGCCCACCATCTGAAGGAAGTCCAAAGTGACCAATTTTTTCACATCCTTCTCCCTAAGACTCATACTAGCCAACTTCTTGGCCTGCTCAAACATTCCCTTAGTAGGCAATGGTCGCTCGAATGGACCCGCGCGTGTAAAGGCCAAGTTGTTGGCCTCAATGTCCGATGTAAGGAAGTATTCTTTGTGATACTTCCCGGGGTTCGATTTGTGAGAGATACCATTGAGATATGTAATCCCCCTATGCCTATGGTAGAAGTGGAAGAAGCCCGTGTTGTTGTGGGAAGGATTGGTCCTAAGGTCAAACAAGTAGTGCACCTCATGAGGGGTGGGCTCGTCCCAACCATGCAGGAAGTAGAGGATGTACAATGCAGAGAGTGCCTGGATCCCATTTGGTGCGATTTGGAATGGGGAAACATTGAAGTAATCCGCTACAGACCGGAAATATGGGTGTAGCGGAAGTATCGCTCCGACGTGCACATGGTGCCTGGACCAGGCGCAGTATGTTCCACCAGGCCTATTGGCTCTTTGATGAGAGCTCGGACATATCACGTTCGCCTCGCTCAAGCCTAAAGCTTCGATGTGTTTTTGGAACAACGCGGGGTTAAGCTTTGAAGATTCGGCAATGAACCAGGAGGGTTCTTCTTCTCCCTCCTTGCGTGGTTTCTGAACAGCCAAGTCCTGGATCGCGGTAGCAAATTTCTGGGAAGGCTTGTCTGAAGTTGTGGCAGTGCGGGCGTGACTGCGCTTTACCACCTTCTGCACCGCCCGGTGGGCAACCTGTGGATCGTGTTCCTGAGGAAGTCTGTTGGATTGTTTCACCCTCATCATCGACTGAGAAACTTGTTGAAGGAAATGTTCCTCGTGGAGAAGATACAAAGCTAAGCGAGGGAGGATCTGCTTGAAGCGGCGAAGACGGTCCTCTGGAGTGCAACCGGTAGACGAGTCTGGTGAGGAATCGCTATTTAGAGGAGTCTCGATTGATTGCGGGACGGTTGTGTCGGAGTCCGTATGATTGTCACCTCCCCTATAGTCAGAGCGATTCATCTACAAAAATGAATAAAACATGGGGAGGTGAGTAACCATACAGAAAAAATTCACGAAGAATAAAATTTATTTTTATACTTAGAAAAATTTGTCTAAGTTATAAAAATATAACACATAGGGAAAAAATAATCTTAGTGCCCAAAAGTGCCTAAAAAGTACTTGAGGTGTTGGAGGTTATTAAAGATTATGTAAATGGAAACTTTTGGGGTTTTCTTATGAAGCTAAATTCCCTCTCCCTATGCATGTGGGTATGCATGCCAAAAGATTGGGTATGCATTCGCAAGATAGGAAAGAAGGCCGAAGCTTAGGAGTTTGAGGATGGTCCGATCGGACCACGTTGTTTACTCTAGGAGGTGACCTAACCTACTGCATTCGATTGAATGCCAAGACACGCTAAATACGCATGACCCAGGAGGCATTCAGCAGCCGTGGGAGTCCAAGGAAGCTGCCTCCATGAGAGCCCATCACCAAGCATTTCAAAAGATGTCCGATCGGACACAGCCTGACCGAGGAGGCGTCCAGCCTTGCATCCGTGCGAGCCCAGCACCAAGTCGTCCACGGTACGCCCGATCGGGCATGGCGCAACTGAGAGGATGCGCACCCCACGGTCTAAGTGTCCAGGCGCCTGGTGCGCCTTGTGCCTCGGAGGCTCCTAGCCAGCAGCAGCCCGGTATGTCCGATCGGACATGGGCGTCCAAGGGGGTTCAAAATGTGGTCTGATCGGACCACATACATGCCCAGAATTTTCTTGGAAAAACCGTGTAGACAAAGCCCCTAACTATACACTTTGCCTACCTAAAACCCAAATCAAATGGGCAAAACCCTAAAATCCCTATTTTAAACACATTTCTTCATTCACACATACAAAAACAAGATCAAAGCATAGAAATGAAAGGTTTTTCTTATGTTCTTGAAAACCCATTATACTATCAAAAACCCCAAAACCCATACTCATATTCATGTCAAATTAGCCCATTTGTCTTGAAATTCCTATGAAATTAAAGGTAATTTCGGGTTACCCATGCCACAAACATCATCAAGACAACAAGCTAACACATTGTACAAAGCATTCAGAAGAACTTCAAGAATAAGCAAAGCTATGGGGAGTTTCGGCCATGGCATGTTTTTCTTAGAAATTTTTTGAAAAATTATAACAATGTAAAGGCATGGAAAAGAAGACTTACTCAAGGTTGGAGGACCTTTGGTTTGCTTGAAGATTGCTTGAAGATGAAGAGCTCCCCTTGAAGCTTTTGGAATCGGCAAGGAGAAGAAAAATCTTGGGGATTTCGGCCAAAAGGGAAGGAAGAAGATGAGAGGTTTTTGAAGTAATTTTTTTTTTGCTTGTGTGAAGAAAAGTGTATAAGGTTGGGTTATTTAAAGGGAAAAAAGTGGGGTTTTTTTTATTTACTTTTGGACCTTTGGTATTCTGGGACTATTTTTCTCTCCATGATCATGGGTGGATTTTTGCAGTGATCGTGGGTCTGCTGCATGGAGATGAACAGTTATTATTTTTTATAATGACGTCAGCTGGAGAAAAAGTTTATTATGTGAATGTATCATATAATAAACTTGGGGGGCAAATGTTATCCCAAAAATTTGAAAAGAATGATTAGGCAATAAAATTAACACATGGCATGAGTTAGTTGGATGATCTGGCTTAGCAGTAGCCCAATACATCAGTTAAGAAGTGGAATTGCTTGAGAGATGCATGGTCAAGTCAAATACACCCAAGGAGAATATTTGGTCTAAGGAGTGCTTGGCTCAGACCCTAGTTTGAAGACCCAATTGATTGGTTTAAATCCAAGTCCAAGAAGTTTGAAGGAGGGGTTTGGATTTTGGCTCAAGAGATAAAGGCAGGAGGTCCGATCGGACCTTAGCTTGGGAGCCTCTCAAGGATTTGGCTCGGGTGTGTCCGAGGTAAGCATCCCAAAGGTTTCCTAAGTGTTGGCTCGAACGTGTCTGAGGTGAAGTGCCAGGTAGGGTGGCTCGGACCACCTTGGTCCGAGGAGAAGGCCACAAGGTCCAAAAGGACCTTGATTGGAGAAGGTATGCCTCGGACTTGTCCGAGGTGAAAGGCAAGAGGTTGGCTCGGACCACCTTGGTCCGAGGAGAAGGCATGAGAAGGATGCCTCAGACCACCTTGGTCCGAGGAGAATGCCATCATGTCCGATCGGACATGTCATGGAGGAGGTTGCCTCAAAGTTGTCCTAGGAAAGAAGCCAAGAGAATTGCCTCGGACCTACCCGAGGTGAGGTGCTAAGGGAGTTGGCTCGGACCACCTTGGCCCAAGGAGAGCCAAGCTTGCATGACCTTTGGTCCGAGGAGAGCCATGCATATACCACCTTTGGTCCACGGAAAGCTTGAAGGAGTAATCAACATGCATGAGAGACTACGTCAAAATCCCCGGAACGACTTTAGCAAGAATTGGTCTAAACACCCGGGAATCTCTCACTCCTCACTTAAATTGAGGAAGCAGTTGTATTTTAAACATTTCTTGTAATATAAGTATAGGATGAATAATAAAATATCCCTATCTAAAGGGGATATCAGTTGAGGATCCCAGGCCTATAAATAGAGGGTTGGGAGGATCGTAACAGGACTTTTTGGCAAATTAAGAGTAAATCTGTGTCTAGAGAGAGAAAGTGTGTTTTTTCTTGAGTGAACCCCTTTTTTTGTATTCTGGAATATTTGCACTGAAGAAACTCAGTTGACACTGGTTCATCTGATCTTGAGTGTGAATACAGTAATAAAATCTCTAAGTGGATTAGGCTATTACCGACTATCGGGGCTGAACCACTATAAAAATCTCGTGTTATTTATTTTCATTGATTAAAACTGTCTGTTGTCGTTTATATTCTCTTGAAGGCTTGTCGTATTTGACGTTCTCACGTCGTTGGCTAAAATCACAGTCAACACTAACCAATTCAAAACCATTTTCCGGGGCCAATCCCACACTCTCGGAACCCCCAAATCCCTAAAACAATACATTGAAGACATCCCCCGAAGCAAAGGCTCAAAATTGCGAAATCTCATGTTCCGAAAATGGCCTAGCGCTGCGGCGCCCAGCGAGCAGAAAGCCTCCCCTGCCCAGAAACAGCCTCACGCCGCGGCGCCCGAGAACAGGGCCGCGACGCTCCTTCGCGAACCTAGAAATCTGGGTTTTTCCCCTATATTTCCCCGAGCCAAAACACTCCCAATTCATCCCAAACTCATACCTAAGCCCCAAAACCAATTCAAAACCCCAAATAGACCATTCAACAACCTATAAACATCATTACCCAGCTCAATTACACAATCACTCCCATAAATCACACGTTAGTTTAATGCCTTAATAATTCAAACTAGAAAGTTAAAAGCTTAGACCCAAACCTAAACCACACTTCAAACTCCATAACTCACAACAGAAATAAACTTTATAATTGCACAGAATCCTTACCTTGAATGAAGAACCCAACCTTAAGCTCCCTTGCTTCCAGCGCCAAGCCAAGCCTTATAATTCCACAAGCTGAATTCTCACAAAACCAGTCATAACTATCTTTAAATTTCCATTCTTACCTTCTAAAATCAAGCTTAAAACTCAGTAATACAAGAGTAGTTCTTACCTCAGAACAATTTTGGCCTAAGCTTGATCTTGGTTATTTCAAACCTCTCAATTCTCCTCCTAGGGCTCAAATTCAGCTTCCTTCTTCTTTTCCCCCTTTCTTTCTAGCTCTTTCTTCCAAATTCAGCACAAACCAAAATATAACCAAGTGTAATACGTTTTCCCTTCTCCTTCAGCTGAAGTAATCCAAATCCTTGCGTAATGACTACTTTACCCATCCACCTATTTCTCATTCTAACTAAACCTCAAGGCCCTTTTTGTCATTCCCACTCCCTAACAATTCTACCACTTCTTTCAACCTAACTTATTACTTTCAGAAGTTACTAACGATTACACAAGTTACCAAATTACCAGTTACCATTAACTCACAAGAACCCAACTACAAAATCTCCAAAATACCCCTAGGCTCCTCCCGAGCCGGGTATTAGATCCCGTTGTGACTTTTGAGTTGTCTAGCTCGCTAAGACCGTCTCGGCACGTGCATCACATTAACATCACCACACCCACATGGTACAAACCACACAGTATAATTATCACATTTATGCCCTCAACGGGCTAAAATTACCAATTTACCCCTATCATGCAAACAGGGCTCACATGCACATTTATACCACCTAAACATGCATTCTAATCACATATTCATTTAAATTCACATATTATCATATTAATTCACTTATTGCCCTCCAGGCACGCTAATCAAGGTCCTAAACCTTATTAGCAACTTAGGGTGTTACAATAATCGTGCAAAAAATATATTGGATCTAGTTCACACTGATTTGTGGGGACCAACTCCAATTGCATCTAACACAAATTATCGATATTACATTCATTTTGTTGATGATTTCAGCAGGTTCACATGGCTTTACCCACTGAAATTTAAAAATGAGGCACTTGATGCTTTTCTTCAATTCAAAGCCATGTTTGAAACAAAGTTTGAAAGGAAGATTAAATGCCTAAGAACAGATTGGGGAGGGGAGTTTAGAACTTTTACTGATCTTGTCACAACACATGGTATTGAATTTCATCATCCTTGTCCCCATACCTCAGCTCAAAATGGCAGAACTGAACGCGAACATCGACATATTGTCGAAATGGGACTCACTTTACTTGCTCAAGCGCACATGCCACTGAAATACTGGTGTGATACCTTCACTACTGCTGTCTTTTTAATTAACCGATTACCAACACCAGTTTTGGCTCACAAATCACCCTATGAAATGATCCATTCCTGTAAACCTGATTATAACTTTTTAAAAACCTTTGGAGCAGCCTGTTTTCCCTGTCTTAGACCATTCCAAAGCCACAAATTCCAATTTCGCTCGATCAAATGTGTCAATCTCGGGTTCAGTGAGTCTTACAAGGGTTATAAATGTTTGAGTCCCACTGGTTGAGTGTATATATCTCGCAATGTTGTTTTTAATGAACTTGATTTCCCTTTTCAACATGGATTTCTTAACAATTTTCAAACACATGCACCTGTCATTATTCACAGTTCCACTTGGTCCCCTCTTCCTGCTCCCACCTTTCCCAACCTGCAGGTTCTTCTCACACAACTTCCCTTGGAGCATCTGATGCCTCTCCTGCCTTATCACCACAACAGGTATCTCCAGCTTCTCCTTTTGCTCCCGGTACTAGTTCAGTTTCAGCAGGGGGTGATTGTAACTATTTCACTTCACCTGCACCTGCTACCTCACCTTTGATTTTTGATGTTGATGAGTCTGACACAGATGCTGGTTATGAGTGTCATGATACTGTTGAACCTGAACCACACCAGACACATCAAATAGCCACATTGCAGTCCACTCATCCTATGGTTACTAGAGCAAAAGTTGGTTTATTCAAACCTCGAACATTCATCAGTCAAACTGAGCTTCCACAGGTACCAAAAACTGTCCAGGAAACCTTGGCACATGCTGGTTGGAAAGGAGCAATGGATGAAGAATATTATGCCCTTAAACGAAACAAGACATGGATGCTTGTACCACCATCTAGCCGTTTCAATTTGGCAGGCAATAAATGGGTCTACAGAATTAAACTAAATGCTGATGGATCTTTTCAAAGATTGAAAGCCAGACTTGTTGCCAAGGGCTTTCATCAAAGGCCAGGGGTTGACTTTGGTGAAACTTTCAGTCCAGTGATCAAACCATCCACTGTGAGAATCATTCTCACCATAGCTACATCAAGAAATTGGATCATAAAGCAGCTGGATATAAATAATGCCTTTCTAAATGGAGTGTTAGAAGAGGATGTCTACATGACACAACCACAGGGATATGAAGAAAAAGGGAAAGAAAGCTTTGTGTGTAAACTAAACAAATCTCTGTACAGATTGAAACAAGCTCCTAGAGCCTGGTTTGATCAACTAAAAGACACACTTCTGACATGGAATTTCAAGCATTCAAAGGAAGACACTTCCTTGTTCTATATAAAAACATCCACTGACATTATTCTTATGTTGATGACATTATTGTCACAGGGAACAATGTCAGGAGAGTTGAAAGCTTTATTACAGATCTGAACAAGAAGTTCTCATTGAAGGGTCTAGGACCACTTCACTTCTTTCTTGGAATAGAAGTGTACAGAGATGATACAGGGCTGTATTTAACTCAAAGCAGGTATATTGAAGACCTGCTAAAGAAAGCTGATATGATTAATGCAAAACCATGTCCAACAACTATCACAGGCAAGCCAATGTTCCTAAATGAAGGTGCACCTATGCATAATCCTTCGGCTTATCGCAGCATCATAGGAGCTCTACAATACCTTTGTCACACAAGGCCAGATATAGCTTATGCGGTGAATAAATTAAGTCAATTTTTGCAAGCTCCAACCTCAGTTCACTGGAGTGGAGCTAAAAGAGTCCTCAGATATCTCAAGGGAACTGTTGATATGGGACTTCACATTAGCAGCAATGACAAACTCAACATCACGGGATTTTCAGACGCTGATTGGGCAACATGTCCTGATGATACACGTTCTGTGGCAGGGTATTGTGTTTACTTGGGGGAAACTCTAGTGTCATGGTCTTCAAAGAAGCAACAAGTGGTATCAAGGTTGAGCACCGAGTCAGAATATCGAGCCTTGGCTCACGTAGCAGCAGAAATTTCTTGGATATACTCATTACTGAACGAATTGGAATTTCCCCTAACCTTGCCCTCTGTTACATGGTGCGATAACCTTAGTGCTAGTGCACTAGCTTCAAACCCCGTGTTTCATGCCCGTACAAAACACATAGAAATTGACATACACTATGTAAGGGACAAGGTGCTGCAAAAACAACTTGAAGTGAGGTATATACCATCACACAATCAGCTGGCAGATTATCTTACCAAAGGGCTGACTCATTCCAGATTTCAATTCCTTATTAGCAAACTTGGAGTGAGAAGATCACCCCTTAGTTTGAGAGGGGCTGTTGAAAAATAAGAATTTCAGGAATTGATATTTGTGTTATTGATTGATGAGGTGTCAAGAATATTCACAATTCTGCTAGCATAGTTTTCTATGCTGAATATCTTTGTGGTCCCCCATCAATTACGATGTAATGATTATGAATGTTGTTGGGATCTTATTTCCTTTCCTATGACCCTGTAATGGCTCACTACCAGCTGTCCTTGAGGCCTAACGACTTTCTTATTGTAATCACCATTTCTCTATAATTGAACGACTCAGGCTCATTATTCTTTGAGCTGAGATTTTCTTAACACATCTTTCCATATTCATTATTTTAACTTATCTAAAGAGAAGAAAGTGTTCCAAAATGAGGTAATATATATTCATATATATAAATATAAAATATATATATGTCTCTTTGTAATGTTCTTCTCATACAACACCATGCACGAAATATATATATATATAACATCGTTTTATTATAACTACGTGATAATAAATATGCTAAAGGATGAATGCACTCCATCAACATAATGAAAAAAAGAAAAAATGACTTGTTCAACAAGTCAGTCGAATTAGTTTGTCAGACCCAATAAGTCAGCCTGACTAACCAGCAAAGCCCAAATCAATGTAAATGGAATCGTATATATTAATGAACCATCCTAAATGACCAATGGAGACCCGAACCTGAATCCGGATACACTCAGTCAGCTTGGAACCTTGAATCCCTCAAGGCACATGTCACATTTTCCATGAACTTCAGGAGGAACTACTTGGAGTGAGTCAGGCGGATCAGGAAGGTGGAAGAGCAATAGAAAAGAAAAGAACTATAAGGAAGACCCTAGGGGCGAGAAGAGAACTATCTAAGAATGAATTCTCTGAACACTCTTTTTGATTGAGAATATTCTCTCAAGGTTATCCTCTCAAGCAAGTCGAATCGGTCAGACTGACCTGACCAAACTGTCGAGCTCTGCCGTCGTCTGAGTGATAGTGGACCTAAACAAAATTGTTATTTTAAAAATAATATATAATGATATTTTTCAAAATTTTGGAGCATTTATACATATAAAAAAAATTATGCTTCATTATATAGGCTTATACGCACAGACCTAGCCTGCTGCTTGTGCCCAAAGGCGAACCTGTGTCATATCTAAAGAGAAGCAAATGTTCCAAAATGAGGTAATATATATTCATTTATATAAATATAAAATATATAGTCTCTTTGTAATGTGCTTCTCATACAACACCTTGCACGAAATATATATGTGCATGTTATATATATATATGTAACATCGTATTATTATAACTACGTGATAATAAATATGCTAAAGGGTGAATGCACTCCATCAACATAATGAAAAAAAGAAAAAAATGATTATACATATTGTAGTGGGAAAAATATGTCAACATATTAAAAAAGTCAAACAAGCCACTCAGATTAGGCCCAATAAGTCAGCCTGACTAACTAGCAAAGCCTAAACAAATATAAATGGACTCACATATATTAATGAACCATCCTAAATGACTAATGGAGACCTGGATCCAAATCTGAATACACTGAGTCCGCGTAGAACCTTGAATCAGTCAAGGCACATGCCACATTTTCCATGAACTTCGAGAGGAACCACTTAGAGCGAGTCAGACGGATCAGGAAGGCGGAGGAGCAACGGAAAAGAAAAGAACTATAAGGAAGACCCTAGGGGCGAGAAGAGAACTATTTAAGATTGATTACTTTGAACACTCTCTTTGATTGAGAATATTCTGTCAAGGTTATCCTATCAAGCAAGTCGAATCGGTCAAATTGACCTGACCAAACTGTCGAGCTCCGCCGTCGCCTGACCACGAACCAGTCAAACCGACCTAACCAGACTGTCGAGCTCTATCGTCACCTGACCACGAACCAATCAAACTGGGCTTTCAAGCTTTGTTGTCGTCTGATTATCATTCTACTTACTGATTCACTATTACTTATGTTATCATTTTACTTTTTCTATTTTCTTTCACGGCAATTTGACTAACTTGAGCGTCGGAGTTCCTTTGGCTGACACCCTACTGGTGTTCCCAATTGAACTCTTGTCTCTCTCTTTGTTCTTGACAAGTTGTTGGTGCTTGTTTAATCAATTGCAGGAATCTGCCTCTACACATAGTTTACTTCCCTTGTATTGACAATTTGATTTTGGGATATTATAGATAATGTTTGGTATTATTTATAATTTTTTTTTTAAAAAAATTATGGTCAATTATTTACTTTCAATAATGTATATATAAGAAATTTTGAGTATAAAAAGTGAATAATACTATATGTTTGGTTGATTTTTATTAGTTGTTATATGACTTATTTTAAGTATTTTTTTGACATATTTTAATACGTAGTGAATTTAAGTTTTTTTAAGTATAATTTTAATATAGTTTTAGTTTATAATAAGTATATGTTGGAATGATTTTTTATTTTATTTTTAAGTTTGATTAAACTATGTGTGTGTGTTCTTTTTTGTTATCTTTTTGTTAATTTTTAGTTATAATTTAATTTATTTTAAGTATATGTGTAGATGTTTTGATGTTTTTTCTTCTTCATGTTTTAACATGCATTGGTAACTTGGCTGATGTCTAGTTGGTTCTAAGGTATTTTTAGTTTTATTTAAGTTGATTTTAGCTAAATTATTAGTGTACTTTTAGTGTATTTTAGGAATATTTTTTTTTTTACTTTTTTGTTGTTGTTGTTGTGACAGTTGATTTTTAGTTTATTTTGGGAATATGTTTAATTTTCCTTAGATGTTTTGGATTGATGTCTAGTTGATTATATTTTTTTTATTTTTTTTTGGGTATATGTTGGTTGATATTTAGTTGATTTCTATTGAGTATATTATAATTTAATTTCTATATATGTTAGGTATATTTTTTGTTTATTTAGGTTTATATATATTTAAAAAGTAATTTTTTGGTTTTATATAATTTTTTCTAGGTCTGTTTTGAGTATAAATTTAGTTGTTTTCGAGTGTATTTTTAATTTATTTTTAACATGTTTTAAAATGCATAAGTATATATTTTTAGTTTATTTTATAGAGTCAACAAAGATTATGTTGTTATAGTAGGAAAATGGGACCGTTACCTGTTAAAATATTTGATTGGAGAATAAGAAACAAAAAGAATAGATTTTCCAAAAGAAAGGTGTTGATGGGTCATGGGATTGAAAATGTGGTAGGTAATAGTCTTTTAGCGGTATGATTTAGTTGGTGGGCATATAAGCTTTTATATGTGCAATTGTTGAGTTGTCCATTAGATTTGTGTAGCAAGAGGATTTTCAATGGAACTTTTCGTTAAAGCTCTCAAAGAGTCTCCCTCGCCACTAAGGCACTGACACGAACTTCCATTATGGTTTTGTTCACTACGCTTTTTAGCGTTTCATTTGAAGATTTAATTTACAAATATGGGAGTGTAATTGCTCAAGCATCATTTTGGTATGTGTAGGCTCCAAGGTACAAACATGAATGCCTTCAAAGCTTTCAAAGCGATTGTCCCAATTGAATGGAATCATATTCTTTACATCACCTTGGTGAGTGGTATTCCAAGAACTAGGGGACTTCACAGGCGTACTTTAGAGGCTTTACATCTCAACAAGTGCAACCGAACTGTCATGCGATGGAACACTCCTACTGTTAGGGGAATACTCCAACAGGTTTTCCATTAGTTCCTATTCCTTTGCTTGAATTTTCTCCTAAGTATTTGGTTTCTTACATTTAACATGTTTGTATGTCTACTACTGAAGCGATTAGTAGTTATTGAGAAGGAAGAGATGTACATGGCCCGGAAACAAAATCAGGCAAACCACCTCATTGGTCATAAGTCATCTACCTCCTTCTGCAAGTAGTTCTTCCTAATGTCAAATTGTTATATTATTTTAGATAATATAATATTAGATTAAATAAAATGTGATTTGTCACACTTTGTAACATAATATTGAGAGCTATAAAATTGGATATATGTGTGTGTTCAAGTGTAATATATTTTTGAGTTACAAAATCAACTACAAATTTGTAACTTTAAAAAATCACTCAATAATGTGTAGATTGATGGTTACACATTTTGATATTGAATTTCATAAACTATAATGTGATATGGTTGTTGAAGATATGTTTTCAACTCACATTAGATGTATGCAAGTTACAAAATCATGTGAGAAAGATATTTGAACGTTTTGAGAAAAAATGCAAAATTGGGAGTCCCAGGCTGCGACCTCAGGTGCTAGCAGCCAAATTTTATTTTGCTCTTTTTTCAATTTGAACATTTTCAACAACTCAAGTAACTCTAAAATCTTCATTTTAATTCCATAAACATCAAATTAACATTGGTAACAACCAAGGAGTTGGTGAAATTTGAAATTCAAAAGATGTCTCAACACTCTATAAATAGAAGTCTAATGCTCACTTATAAGACACAATTTTCTATCCACAAATCATTTGGCTAGAAAATACACCAAAATGCTTTAAAATTTCAGAGAGTTATTTACAAACTTGACAGTCTCTTAGTGCTTAGAGAATATGAAAAATAAACTTTTAGATAAATGTTTTGAATCTTGTTCAAGTTGGTGATCTGTACGTGTGAGAGTTATTATTCTTTATTTCTTTTGTTCTTATTTCTTTATTCGAGTCTACATCTTTATTTGTATTATTTATGATTTGAGTTGTATTATTCTTTTTGTACGTCTTTTTTATTTTATTCCAAATTTCCATTGAATAATTTTTATTCTCTAACACAGTTCTCAGTTTTTAGATGCGAGTTTATTGTCCAAGAAGACAATCTTCATGTAGTGCAATGTCTTTGTACGTTCGATTTTCATCTGGTTGTGCTTATTCTAATACTATATCTGGTTTGAGTAAGAAATTTGATGTCTTTTTAGCTAGGTGTACTCGAAGTAACAAAATTTTGTATGAATATATTCATGTATGGGTTTTCTTTTATGAATGCCTTATTAACACCTAACCTCTTTCTGTTTTTCAGTAGTTAGTTGTTAGTTGTTAAAGGTAGTTAGTTAGTTGGTTTTCCTTTTCTTGATTCTATTTTGTAATCAAACTCTCTGTCTATAAATAAAGACTTAGCTCTAATTGTTTGATTAGCTTTTGCTAAGCTAATCTCAATTAGCATTTTCATACTCTTTGTTCATTGTGGTCCTGTGTTTCTACATGGTATCAGAGCTGTTGACTAACGTCAATGTTGTCTTCTACAACCGATCCTACTCCTGCAACAATGGCGAATGCCACTACTTCCGCTGCTCCTCCAACTCAACCATGGAATCCGTTCTCCAACTCACTCACTTCTTCTCTCACTCTCAAACTCGATCGTCTCAACTTTCTGTCATGGAAATCTCAAGTGGTTCCAACTGTGATTGGCCACGATCTTGATGAGATTCTCTTCACTGGAGTTCCTCCACCCCAGAATCTTGTTACTGGAATACCAAATCCTGAGTATGCTCAATGGCGGAGGAAGGATCAGCTCTTACTTTCCTGGCTTCGTTCATCGATGACGGAGAGTATTCTTGCATCTGTTGCCAATTACAACACCTCCTTTGCTGTGTGGCAAGCTCTGGAATAGAAATTTGCTAGCCAAACCAAGGCTCGACGTCTTCAACTCAAGGGACAATTCTCCAACATTCAAAAGGGAAGTCTCTCTATCTCTGAGTTTGTTGACAAGATTCAATCCATTTATGATGCTCTGAGTGTTGCTGGTTCCCCTGTTAATGATCAAGATTTAATTTTACAGCTCTTAAATGGTCTTGGACCAGAATTTGATTCTGTTGTCTCAGGTATTACGTCAAGAAGTGATGCCTTGACCATTGAAGAAGTTCAGGCTCTGCTTCTCTCCCATGAAAGCAGACTGGAACATCACCAATCCATGTCTGATCTTGCTATCAAAATGCAAGCCAATCTTGCTTTTAGAAATGGCAGATCAGGTGATGTTCGACCTTATGCCAACTCCAAGAATCCTCAACCTGAATTGTCTCAACCCTTCTCAGGTCGTGGCAGGGGTTATCCTCGATACAATCAACAAAGGGTCATCTGTCAAGTCTGCTTAAGAACAGGCCATACAGCTCCAGTTTGTCACTATTGTTTTGACAAAAATTGGGTGGTTCCAAGGTCTCATCAACCTTCAGCAAGGGCTCATCTTACAGAGGTGGATTTTGAGTATGATCCTCAGGCCTACTCAACAACATTGGTTCAAGACTTTGGTGACGATTGTTCTTGGTATGCTGACACTGGGGCCACAGCTCATGTTACATTCGATTCAACTAATCTTGAAACTCAGCAGCCTTACACTGGAACTGAGACTCTAGCAGTGGGTGATGGTAAGAAACTTCTCATTTCCCATGTTGGTCATTCTGTTCTTCCATCCTATAATCCATCTTGTCCTTTTAAAATTACACTCTGTTTTACAAGTGCCTTCCACAACTAAGAATCTTGTCAGTGTTTCTAAACTTGTTGATGACAATAAAATTTTTCTTGAATTTCATAAACACTGCTGTTTTGTTAAGGACAAGCAAACAGGTGCACTTCTCCTCAAAGGAAAGCGTAAGGATGGCCTATACATGCTGAGTGATGGTTCAGTAAAATCCAATTCCTTTCTGCAGTGTCTTCTTGCTACGGAATCCAATTCAGTTCAAAGTCCAAATTGTATTTCTGAGTCTAGTAATTGTACTATCAATAATGTTGTATCTCATTGTACTGAATCATCTATCAATAAAGATAATTTCTTTTTTCCATTGCCTTCTGCATTTTATGCTTCCCCTTTTCATGATATCAATGTATGGCATTGCAAGTTAGGTCATCCATCCTTATCCACACTAAGCAAATTACTACCTAAATTGCCCCATACTGGATCCATCAAGACACTGCAATTTTGCAATGCCTGTCAGCAAGGCAAGAATCATAAACTACCATTTCCCTTATCCACAAGCCGTGCCAGTCAACCTCTTGAACTAATCCATATTGACCTTTGGGGACCCTCTCATATACAATCTAAAGATGGATTCAAATACTATATTCACTTTATTGATGATTTTAGCAGATTTATATGGATCTATCCTTTGTCCCTTAAGTCTCAAGCACTTGACATGTTCCTTCAGTTCAAAAGCATGGCTGAGAAACAATTTGGATTGCCAATTAAAGGTGTTCAAGCTGATGGGGGAGGTGAATACACACCATTTAAGAGATTTCTAGCTGATCAAGGTATTATCTTTTCTCATCCTTGTCCTCACACACATGAGCAGAATGGTAGGGCAGAGAGGAAACACAAGCATATTGTTGAGACAGGACTTACACTTCTTGCACAATCTAGCCTAGATTTTTCTTATTGGTGGCATGCTTTTCAATATGCAACCTTCACTATAAACAGGCTGCCTACTCCAACTCTCAACAATATCAGTCCCTTTGAGTGTTTGTTTGGTTCTTCACCAGATTATGCTATGATGAAACCATTTGGGTGTGCTTGTTTTCCACATCTCAGACCTTATCACTCTCATAAGATGAATTTCAGATCTGAACAATGTCTTTTCCTAGGGTATTCATCATATCACAAGGGTTATTTGTGTGAGAATGCTCAAGGAAGGATTTTTATCGCTAGAAATGTTGTCTTTAATGAAAGCCACTACCCTGGTGTTCTCTCTCCCAAAGCTACAACTCAGGTACATTCTCAAACTACTAATGTTCCTACTGCTAGCTTTACAACATCATGCTTTCAATCACATACTAATCCTGGTTCTTCTACTGCTATGTTTCCCAATGGTACTGAGACAAATCAAGTCAATCCAACTCCATCAGAATCTCCATCTGTCATTACTCAACTTCCTACAGCTACACCCTTTCAGACCTGTCCTTCCCTTACTACACCTCAACACCATATTCCTGACCCTGTCCCTGAAATACAAATAAACACAGTACCATCAAACACATCTCCTATTCCATTACCTACTCAAAATACAACTACCAATGCAGCAACTTTACCCCATCACACAAATGTTTCAGATGCCATACCACAGGTTCCTCTACAATCCAATTCAGGAAGTTCACTTGATGTTGCTACAAATCGAACTCACCCGATGAGAACCAGGTCACAGAGTGGTATAGTCAAGCCGAAAGCATATATGACCACAAAGCATCCTTTG
The DNA here is from genome assembly GCF_963169125.1 of Humulus lupulus. Taxonomy (NCBI): domain Eukaryota; kingdom Viridiplantae; phylum Streptophyta; class Magnoliopsida; order Rosales; family Cannabaceae; genus Humulus; species Humulus lupulus. Next base: position 24,476,757 of record NC_084794.1, on the reverse strand, counting down.
CCAGAGTCCCTTCTCCCAACTGAACCCAAAAGTCTCAAAGATGCTTTACAGAATCCTCAGTGGCTTGCCTCCATGAAAAATGAATTTGGTGCTCTTAAATCTGCTGGAACTTGGACTCTTGTACCCTATACATCTGGTATGCATGTCATAGCTAACAAATGGGCGCACAGAGTAAAACTGAATGCTGATGGTACACTAGATCGATTCAAGTCAAGACTTGTGGCCAAAGGATACCTACAAACACCAGGGATAGATTACGAAGAGACTTTTTCCCCTGTTGTAAAACCAGTAACAGTCAGAACTGTCCTTTCTTTGGTTGTCTCTCACAAGTGGTCTGTCAAATAACTTGATGTGAGCAATGCGTTTCTTAATGGATCTCTAACTGAAACAGTGTACATGCGTCAACCCCCAGGGTTTGTTGATCCAGAAAAACCAGATCATGTGTGTCTTTTGCATAAAGCTATCTGTGGTCTCAAACAAGCACCACGGGCTTGGAATGATAAGCTGAAAAATTGTCTCTTTCAGTGGGGTTTCACAGCATCAAAAGCTGATACCTCATTGTTTGTTTACAACTCAAGAACTTCTCTACTCATTTTACTAGTGTATGTGGATGACATACTAGTAACAGGACCTGATTTGCCTCTAATAAACAAGCTCACGTCTGATCTCAACAAACATTTTTCACTTAAAGATCTAGGTGAAGTTCATTACTTCTTGGGGGTGGAAATTTTTCGAGATTCAACTGGTATGTACCTTTCTCAAACTAAGTATATCACTGATCTTCTTGTGAAGCTTCATATGGAAGGTGCAAAGAGTTCCCCTAATCCAACTAGTGCTGCCACTAAACTTTCCTTAGCTGAAGGTGAACCATTTTCAGACATGACACTATACAGAAGTACAATTGGAGCTCTACAGTACTTGTCACTAACAAGACCAGATGTGGCATTTATTGTAAATAAACTCAGTCAATTCATCAAGGCCCCTACTACTTGTCATTGGGAGGGTTGCAAACGGCTACTACGGTACCATTTCAGAAGGATTAGTCATTCGCCCTGCTACTGAAATGGTTCTAGAAAGTTACTCGGATGCGGACTGGGCGAGCTGTATTGATGATCGACGCTCTACAGGTGGATATGTTGTTTTCTTGGGAGGAAATTTGATATCGTGGTCTGCTAAAAAGCAGCAAGTTGTTGCTCGTTCTAGTACTGAAAGCGAGTTCAGAGCATTAGCTAACACTGCTGCTGAACTAAAATGGATCACATCTTTGTTATCTGAGCTTAAAGTTCACATGAATCGATGTCCTGTGATATGGGTTGATAATCAAAGTGCTACTGCTCTTGCGGCTAATCCTGTGTTTCATGCATGTTCGAAACACCTTGAGATTGATTTACACTTTGTTCGTGATCAAATTGTGGCACAAAAGTTAGCAGTTCGTTTTGTCCCATCCATTGATCAAGTGGCAGACATACTTACAATGTCTTTGTCTACAGAGAGATTTAACTACCTTAAGTCTAAACTTCACATGGCTGTCTCCTTGTTTCGTTTGAGGGGGGATATTAACACCTAACTTCTTTCTGTTTTTCAGTAGTTAGTTGTTAGTTGTTAAAGGTAGTTAGTTAGTTGGTTTTCCTTTTCTTGATTCTGTTTTGTAATTAAACTCTCTGTCTATAAATAAAGACTTAGCTCTAATTGTTTGATTAGCTTTTGCTAACCTGATCTCAATTAGCATTTTCATACTCTTTGTTCAATGTGGTCCTGTGTTACTACATGCCTGACTGTGGCTAATTATCTTAAGTGCAGCATGTATATTAATAATTTATGAATTACTACTCTCATTACATCACATTGTAACTTAATCACACAAGTAAGGCATACAAAACAAGAAGAATGAATAAATACAACATCCCACGTGGCTCTTTTTCTTTTTCGTTATTTTCTCCTCTGGGATAAGAAAATACCACAACTCGAGTGATTAATGGCTTAACAATCAAACATATAACAGTATATTTCAGAAGTGATATTTTAGGGTCCCTCCATTGCCTCTATGGTTATTTTCTCTTCCAACCTTTCTGCCGTTACATCATTTGTGGTCTTAAGCTCTTTTTCCCCGCTGTCATTGAGGCCAATGAAATGCATATCTTTGTATTGATGTCTCGATGCAAAGACTAGGAAAACTCCAAAATTGATCAATCCCAGAACTGCCAGGAGCCAATAGAAGTTATCTAACATTCCCTTGTTCAAGTTACTCCTGAGCCAACTTCTCTTGGTAACTTCATCCACTAGTGAAACCAACAAACTGCTGACAAAGAAGCCCATGGAGAGACTACTGAGGAACAGTCCTGTGCTCATGGACTTCATCTTCTCCGGTGCTTCTCTGATGAAAAACTCCAGTTGCCCGACGTAGGCAAAAGCTTCTCCAGCTCCTACAAGAAAGAACTGAGGGACTAGCCAGAAAGCACTGATCATGGTTTCGTTGTGAACCGCGTGTTCTCTCCGTTGTTTTTCAATCACTGCAGCGGCCACCATAGCTGCCATTGAGAAGACCAGTCCAATCCCAACCCTCTGGAGGCTAGTGATTCCAACGGGGTTGTGAGTGAGTCTCCGAACAAGGGGGACGAATAGTTTTTCATTAAGGGAAGTAAAGAGGAGAATGGATATGAAGAGAAAAGTAGAGAAAGAGCCTGAAGGGATAACAAAACTCCCAATATTTCGTTTCATGAAGGTAGCTTGCTCGATTGTGAAAGTAGTCATTTGAGAGTAGATTGTCCAAAACAGGATGCAAGTTGACCATATGGGGATGAGTTTAAGAACCATTTTGACCTCCTCAACTTCAGTAACAGTGGATACTATCCAATGGTTGTTTTTGTTTTCATCACTGGCATTGTAATTCTCCTTGTCTACAATTGCAGCTTTGTCCAGACACCTACAGATAAATAAAAAAACTTATTAGAAAGGGAGAACGAAATAATTGAGCCATGAAAAATTTAACTTTAATTGTGCTACTGTTAAGTTGACTTATAATATCATAAAATTTATCTTTGATGAAAGAGTGAATTATAAATTAATTAGAAAGGACCTACAGAACTTGCAAAATCTTAAAATCACATTGAATGCACTGTTGCTGATAAAACCATATTGACTGACAATTACCAAGGCCTCATATGATTGAACTTTCTTTCTTATAAATCATATCATGACCTCAAACTTGTTCTTACCTCATGAAAATTAATTTAAGAATATATATTTATATATATGTGTATATATATCTACACATGCATCTATGAAGTGACAATGCAGAACTGAAAGCATACTAGCTTATTAACTCTATTCTGAATAAATAATTATGGGACTATTTTCACTGGAGGAAATATGAATACATACTTTAACTTCTCTGTGAATGGGACCGTAGCTTCTGAGTACTTATTCAAGAGACTTGGATCAGAAGGGTAAGGATGGTTCCTCTTCTTCCAGGCCAATAATATGACCCTCCATATGACTGTTAAAGGGCTACCCTTAGGCTTCTTAAAACGATAAAATGGTGTCCCACAGAGCAAAATAATGACCGCTATTATCATTGTCCCTGCTGATATCCCATAGCCCCACCCTCTTCCAACATTATCTTGAATATAAACCAGAACAATCACAGCAAACAAGGATCCCAAACTTATCCCAAAATAGAATCTGTTGAAGAAAAAAACCATGGCCTTCTCCTCCTTGGGGTCTGAAACATCAAACTGATCTGACCCGAAACCAGAAACGTTTGATTTTATTCCACCTCCACCAAGTGCTATGGTGTACAACGCAGCATAGAGCAAGGCAAGTTGGTTTCCATCTGCCTCAATACATTGGTGATGCAAATTTCTGAAGTCATCACAATGAGGAGGTCTCATGCTGGGAATGATTGTTGACAGAGTTAACATAACAACCCCCTGTTGAGTTAAAATAACATGATTAGTTCAGTTCCTCGTAATATCTTTAAGAAAAAAACTGTTCTTTTTGGTTCAGAAGACTTACAATAGCAGTTATGGTTGCTGAGATTGCAACAGTGAGGTACCGGCCGAACTTAGCATCAGCTAAAAAACCTCCAAGGAGGCCAAGGAGATTGAGAGTTCCCATGAAGTTGGTGACTATTGTTGCAGACTTTGCTGATGGAATATGCAAGTATTGGACCAAGTAAGTCACCAGATTCATTGAAATTCCCATAACACATATCCTCTCAGAGAGTTCAACTCCTGCAGCCATAGCAATCAACAAACATAACATTAGTTAATGAAGCATTAACAACCAAAGAGTTCGAAACATTTTGAGTACTCAAGCTTGTTGAAGTACCTAAGCCAAGCCCTGCAGCAAGCCACCCCCCAGTCTTGGACTTGTCAGCCAGATTCCCTCGAAAATCATACACAGTTCTATCACTTCCACCATCTTTCTCTCCATGAGTTGAAACCAGAACCTGTCCAAAAGATCAAGAGGAGAAAAAAAACTTAAGGGAATTTGAAAGAGAAGTAAAAAGAAAACAAAGAAGTCAAAACAAGATAGCAAGTATATATTTGTGGTAACTACCATGTTGAGAGCAGAGAAGAACAAGAGTGAGTACTCTTGTGGCAAAGAAAATGCAGACAAGGCTGGAGGTTGAGTTGTGAATAAGAGTTGAAAGTTTTATATAAGAGCTAAAAGTTATCAGCTAGACATGCACAGGCATAGCCTCCACAACTAATTCTAGTGGTGAGGATAATTGGAGGGTGAAAGTAGTAGGAAGTGATGATAAATTTCAAGTCGTGGGAGTTTTTGAATTGGCAAACACTTTATGTGGTTTCTATGCCTAGTACCTGTAACAATCGTGCAGTTTTTGGAGAAAGACAATAGCTTTCCAAATTTGGTTCCTCTCTCTTCAATTATTTTTATTAACTATATAGCATATGACACTTGGACACAAAGTTATGCCATGTGAAACTGATTTATATAGTTCTCCTTAGCGGCAATTTGCACAGTATTATGGATAATGAGAAGAGTGAAGCTAATCCTTTCGCTCATAAGGACACGTTTGGCTGTTCATTATGGAAAATCAAACAGCTTTATATTAAAGTGTCTTGGTGTGGACTGTGGGGTCATGGCTCTAGATAACACAACTTTTGGGGATATGCCAATATCCCATTATACATGAATTATGGCATACAAACTTTTCCAAGTTCTGATATATATATATATATATATATATATTTTGCTTCAAATTGAACCCAACTCTTTCAAGAAAGATTCTTATTTGGAATCTGGATTAGGTAATGGTGGTTTAAAGCTCTTTAATGTTCCATTACATGCCTAATTTGCTGGTACATGTCAATTGATGAAAATATCTTACTCTGCTGCACTATTCCAATGTTCATGGCACTACAATCTGTCACATATCCACCGGACAAAAGACACTGGGATAGATAAAAAGTAACTATATCTTATTTCTCCTTTAAAGACCATACATAGATTGGCATCTAGGATCTCTCTTTTTCCCCCTCCTTTGGGCTTTTTTTTCGACTAGGTAATGCTACCCATCAATGATTGATGGGTCAACTGGGGTACCACTACACTACACTTTGTTTCTGAACAATGATTAATGATATTGGTCGGTTTGATTAACATTTATCTTCTAGATAAAAAGTGCATCACAATGTAGAGTCACATAGTTATCACTTAAGATATAAGAAAATCTCTAGAAGGTTTTGGCCATTTTTGAAACAGAGAAGAATGCCAGTCTATAGTAATGAGTGAGTATGTCTGTGTTTTGTTATGATGTGCATATAGTTTTGGACTTATGGCTTCAATTGGAAGTTTGATTAACAAATTCTGGCCTTTGGGGAGATCAAACGGGTGCTTAGTACATACAATCAATTAACAGTTGAATTAATAGCCATGTTGCATGGTTTTAAAACTGAGTAACAGCCACAAAAAGACTTGGGATTAGTACTGCATGAGAAAGTGGTCCAAAATGAAGAGGTTGTTTGATTCTTGTGGTAAAATATAAATAGGGAAGAAAAAAACAAAGAATAGGAGTGAAGAAGCAGCCAATGGTGGTGGCATGTAGTAGGACCTATAAGGCCAAGGAGAGAAAGACGTGAAAGAAAGGAGTCATCTTTATCATTTTGGACCTTTCCAACCTATAAATTAAAGACGCCTCTAATCAATTTTCAATTTCACCATCAAACTCTGCTCGGTACTAAGGACAAAACGGAAGATGTGGTACTGCTTTTTAGGTATGGTATTTGATTTTCTTTTAGCCTGGTTTGAAAATATGATGATGATAACGTGACTCTATAGCATATGATGATAAAAACCACAGCCATATTGATGTGTTTGAGAGCCATACATATATATATATATATATATATATTATAGTAGAGGAGTGTGTAAAACTAAAAGTAACCAAAATGACTTTCTTATTATCTTTACATGGAGATAGATTGATAGAGCTATCATGTTTGGTTGCCTTGAGACAGTAGTACAGTAGGTTCATTGGGTGGCTGGGAGAGAGATTAAAAGTAAAAGAAGTGATTTTGCAAATAGTTTTTTTTTTGTGTGTGTTAATTTTAGAAGAAAAAAAAGTATTTGATTTGTCTTAAAGTTATTATTTCATGAAATAGTGTAAGTGGTCCATAACATTTACAGCCAGGATTCAGATTTTCTTCAGCTGAGTAAGGTCACTGTCCAAGGTTCAAACATATAAATTACAAAGTAAATAAACGTGGCAATGAACACAAAACCATTCACTATTATTAATTTCTGTGTGCACAAGAAATTAAATAATAATATTTTTAGGAAATATAACTATTTTTTATTATGAGAAACAATAAATGTGGAGAAAAATACTATAAATATTATATATTTTTTCATATTTATTTTAGAAAATGAAATATTATTATATTTGTTTTGTTTTTTGAAATATGTTTTCTAATAATTTTAAAAATATATATATTTAGATATATAAATTTATTTATGAATAATTATATAAGTTTTAGTTGATAGATTGTTATTTAATAATTGTAATATTTGATAATTTATTGAAAATATTTAATAAATAATGAAAACTCAATATTTAAATATTTTGAAAATTTTAAATGTAATCCTTATTTTTTTAAAATATAAATATCGTGAAAAAGGTAATTACTGATTTTTTTTCGATATATATATTATATCAAGCAAAAACTCTTAAGAAAGCTACTCATGATTTATTCAATATAGTTTGATTCATTTGCCAAAACAACTTAATTAATTAAGGATATTGGGAGCATAAATACATAAGTTTATATTTTTTGTGTACTTAAATACATAATTTATTTTTTTGACAGTATAAATACCTATTGTTTATTTTTTGTTACAACCATTACTTTTTTCTGTTAATAAGAAGATACAAAACTTTTTAATTAGGGATATTAACTGCACTAATATATAATGTAATTGTTGCACTTAAATACATTACTTTTAATATTTGTGGCATAAATAATAAATATTTACTTTTTTAAAACTAAACTTTTTTTTATTATTTATGCTACAAAAATTAAAGTTAGGTATTTAAATGCAATAGTTACATAAATTTAGGTATTTATGCTCACAATATCCATGTTTAAAAAGTTTGGTATTTGTTACATAAATTTAGGTATTTATTTAATAATTGTAATATTTGATAATTTATTCAAAATATTTAATAAATTATGACAACTCAATATTTAAATAATATGACAATATTATTTTGAAAATCCTCCATTTTTTAAAAATATAGATATCGTGAAAAATGTAATTACTGATTTTTTTTTCGATATGTATATATGAGGACACTCTTAATAGTTACTATCTATAGATGATTACTTTAATATTAATCATTAGATTAAGATCAATGATCTTTATTTATAATTGTTAATTAATATTTATAAAAATAAATTTTGATTTTTTGAAAGGGTTGCCTAATGACATGGCGGTCATATATTATTAATTAAATAATAATAAAAATCTTATTTAATATTCATTCTCCATTCGTTCTTCATTCTTGATTAATTCATTTTATCCATTCCATGAGAAAAAAAAATTCATTTTGGAATTAATGAGAATAATTAATGTGACCATTATTATTCCAACTAATTATTGCCTAATTAATCTAAAAACTTCGAAATTATTGATTTTATATATTTTAATTATGTATTTTCATCATCATTATAATCATTTATCATATCAAAAGCATATTTAGTGATTTATGGTAACCATCAATGAGTAATAACCATTAAAAAGTCTTTCATATATATATATATATTATATCAAGCAAAAACTCTTAATTAATAAGAAAGCTATTGATGATTTATTCAATATAGTTTGATTCATTTGCCAAAACAACTTAATTAATTAAGGATATTGGCAACATAAATACATACGTTCATGCTTTTGTTGTACGTAAATACTTAACTTATTTTTTTGACAGCATAAATACCTAATATTTATTTTTTGTTGCAACTGTTACTTTTTTCTGTTAACAAGAAGATACAAAACTTTTTAATTAGAGATATTGACTGCACTAATATATACGTTTATGTAATTATTGCACTTAAATACATTACTTTTAATATTTGTAGCATAAATAATAAATATTTACTTTTTTAAAACTATACTTTTTTTTATTATTTATGCTACAAAAATTAAAGCTAGTTATTTAAGTGCAACACTTACATAAATTTAGGTATTTATGCTCTCAATATCCATGTTTAAAAAATTTGGTATTTGTTACTTAATAGTTGCAACAAAAATAAACATTAGGTATTTATGCCATCAAAAAATTAAATTAGGTATTTAAGTACAACAAAAGCATAAAATATTTATTTGTAGCACCAATACATGAGATGATTAAAGAATTTGAAATGGTGATCTTATACATGATCACCAATCAATATAGCTTATAAAATACTCTTGGAATATTAACAAAGGACAAATACTTTTTAAGATTCTAAAGATATTAGAATGTCATTTCCTTTCTTTTACCTTGTGGTAGTTTGAGCACATTAATTAAAAAAAAAAACTTACTTTAGTTCAACCATTTGACTGAGTAATTTTAATATATTTCTTATCATATTCTATTACATTAGTATAATAAAATGACTGTTAGAAAAAACTCACACCAAATGACGTCATTCAAATATTTTACATCTTAAAAACTATTATAAAATTCTAAGTAATAAAAAATAAAATGAGAAAATGCAAAAGAAATTTCCTTAAAAATAATAAAATAATTGTTAAGAGATAATTAGAGCATTGTGGTTCTAGTAAAAATTATATTTAAAGGATCATAGTTTAATAAAATTATACAATTTTAATATAATTTTTTTGTATAAATATTTTAAAAAAAGTTTATCAAACTCTTAGGGGTCGTTTGGTATGCAGGAATCTGGACACAGGAATGAGAATCTGAACACTTTCCAATATTTGGTACTGGGTTTGAGTTTTTCTAACCTGGGAATCTGTACTCCAGGGGTTTTAACTTTCCTTGATTCTAGGTTCATGTGAAACTCATCTGATAAGTGGTTTTCAGATACCCAAGAATGTGAAACACTTCAAAATTATTATTATTATTATTTTTTAAAAAAATCTTAAACCAGTAATTTTTTAGTTTAATGACTTATTTTATTTTTGAAGCTTATAATATAAAAATAAATATACATATATCAAACTATAAAATGATAAATAATATTTGTTTATTTAAAGAAATTGATTTGTAAAGCCTTTATATCATTACTTTAGTTTAAAATAACAAATGAAATATTATTAAAAATAAAATAAGAGTATTACAGTCAGTGCACAACCAAACACAGTGATGTAAGTTTCCAGACTATCAGATTACCCTCTTCAACTTTCCCAGTAATATGAAAATTGTGAACTCCTCATACCAAACGACCCTTTAGACTACCACGTTTAGGGTCTCGGGTCAACTCAGGCTGTTCCGAAAAATAATAAATGTTCATCTCCCTTATCTTGTATGTCACCACTTGGCACTTGCCACATATATCAATCTTCTTAAGTGTGATTAATGCTCCTGGTTAATGATTAATGGGGTCAAGGGAGATTTTTAAAAAATAATTACTTTTGATTAGTATTGAATAATTGAATGTGATGGATGGGGTTGTTTTGGGAAGCTTGTGCCTAACATTAAAACTAAGAGTCGTCCAAGTAAGAACTTACTAATGAATCCAAGGGTTTTGAATTTAGTTTGTCTTACGAATTCTTTCGTGTTAGTACTTATTAGCAGGTCCAAATACATTTATAATGGCATATCTATACTAAAAAATGCCACTCTGAACAGGTACATTAAAATCTCTATAAATTAATTAAGATTCGGGCGAACAAATATATAATTTAATCGAGATTATTAATTAATTGAGTGTTAATTTATATAATCTTTCTTGAATTTGATTCGGACAAAAGTATAATTTAATTAAAGTTATTTAATTTATTCAGATTATACTGTAATTTTACAAAATCTTTTATGAGAAATTATAAGAAATGACAAAAAATAAAGGCATCAAGAAGTTAATGTCCTTATTTTTAAAATTATAAAAAAATGATAATTTTACATTAGTGGTTACCTAAATTGGCATTTTTTATAATTTATTTATTTATTTAGGACTGTATGACTTTAATATAGTGATATATGTGTATTAATTTTGTTTAATTAATTTTTATTTTAAAGTTATATTAATTTTTTAAGTTTTTTTATAGGTTGTTGGTATATAATTTTCCAATTAGTATATATATTTTTTGTGGTATGGTATATATAATTTTTTTTGTGATATTTAGTTTCTATTTTGTTATACATAATGGTAGTATATAATTTTGTATCATGGTATATACATTTTAATGGTAGTATATAACTTTGTTAGCATAATATATACATTTTTTAGTAATAATTTTATAAGTTTTGATGGTATATTATTTTTCAACTCAGGATATATATTTTGTGGTATGGTATGTCATTCAACAATCCATAAAAAATGAAAAAAAATCAAAATAACTTTAAAATAAAAACTAATACACATATACCATAATATTTAAATATTTAGAATAAAATAATAATTTGTTAAATGACATATTTAATAATATGTGATATTAAAAAGAAAATTAAACTATTTTACTACAAAATTAAAAACATAAACATTTACTTACTCTTATATATATATATATATAGATATATACATGTGAGGCATTTGATATTTAAGTCAGTTTTTCCTACCCAAAGTATTTGTTTTGATATTATATGTTATTAATTAAGTATTTTGATATATAATATATAATTTATTTCTTCTGTTATTGGTAATTTAGTATTGATTGCTGTTGGTTTTATTTGGTTTGGAGTGGTATAGTATTTATATTTAGATAAATGTTAAATACAATTTATATTATTCTTTCTTATATCAATGAATCATTGATTACACTAATAATTTAAAAAAATATTAAAATATAAAAAATTGAATAATATCGATATATGCGCAAAGATTTTTAAAGAATATATCTAAAATTTAAATTGGCCAATACAACAGATAATATGTGTTCATTATATATATTAATACAATCTTAACACGTATAATGTATTTTATGTATTAATTAATTTTCAAAATAACTTTAAAATGTTTTTTTAATTAAAGGAATGTAGACTTGAAGAAAATATACACGCAACACATAAGATAAGACAAGCAATTCTAATAAGGGAGGGACAAATCAAATGAGTAAGGGCCTAACTTATAACTTTTTGAGCTTTTAGCTTCATAAAAAATAATTTTTTTCACATAACCACTTATTTTGAGTTGGAAGAATTTTTTTTAGAGTAAAAGCTCAAATTTTAAGAAAACGAGTAGAGATGTCAATTTAAACCATGGAGAAGGATCCTTATAGGACCTATTCGTAATAAGGTGGGGGTACCGTCCTGTTATTGTAATTTTATTGTAATTTATTTTTAATATAAATATTATTAAAAATATATAATATAATAATTTATATAAAAAATATATATTTCGTATAATTTATTTATTTTTAATTATTTTATATTAAAAAATATTAATTATTTTAATTTATTTGATCAATTTTAGAAGAAAAATAATAAACATATTTATAAAATTGGTACTCGATGGGCCTCCAAGCTTGAGATGGGACAAGGATAGGGGAGCCATCCCAACTCCGTCTCGCCCAGCCCCGTTTACATCCCTAATCATGACTTAAAAGAGTTTTTAAAATGCTAAAAACCAAAATTTATGTTTGAGAAGCATTGCCAACATGACCCTAAGATGAGTCTCGAAAGCTCCCCAAAATGTTGATTTGTTATGTTTATTAATGGCATTGTGATGCCATCTAATTCCCTTACAATTATTTATCATTATCATCATTATTATTATACCCTACTCCCTCGTATCATATATCACATAAATACAATATATTATTTTTTTAATTTTGGCGTATAAACGTATGAATTGAACGAATAATTGAGTCACCCATCTATGTGTCCACCTTTACAATAAATAAATAAATAAAGATGCATTATTTGGGGGTAAGAACACAACAAATGTGCGAAATCATTGATGAAATAGGGTAAGGTCGGCATTTTTTTGTCCATCTCTTTCGACAAAATAAGTAGAGAAGGTGTGTCGCTTCCGCATTCTCTATTTAATTTTGTGGTCCCATCAAATATGAATGTCTTTCTGCTACTTATATTTTTAAGGACGTGTGAAAATGAGGTTTTTTTTTTAAGTTTTGGAATAATAAACATCTAAAATATGTGTGTATATATATATATACACACACGTCAGTGATGATATCCGACCAGGGTGATATTTTTTCTTAGAAATTATAGGATGGAAAAGAGATGTGGAGAATTGGATCGAAGATGAAACAAGCTCACATGTGGAAGTGGCAACTAATTAAATCAAAGTTGACAAAACATGCATGCAAATGAATGATGATGATGATCTTTAATCGTCAACTGAAGTGAAGTGATGCTACTCAAAGACATATTGATAATCTGTAGAATATATATATATATATAAATTAAATATTATGCTGGATATATATGAATCAATGCATGGTGATGGTGGCTCGCTCATTCATAGCAGAAAAGGACAAATTGAAAATCATCATAATGGTCACATGTAAATGATGGTGGGTTTGATTTTGAGGTAGAGGAGAAGCTACCATTTCATTGTCAGAAGAGCTACTACATGCATTGTATTGATAATCAAAACAATAATTTTACTATTAGTATCAGTCATGGTTCTGGCTCAAAAGTCCTAAATAAATAATCTAGCTAATATATGTGATCTTGAGGTTCCATTCTTATCTAGAACACATTATTATCATTCTTCTTTTTCAAAATGAAGCTATGATAAGACCAATACATTTACATTCACTGGTCACTAGAAAAATATGGAAGGCCCTTGTATCACCTAGCTAAGAATTTTTTTTAGTGGATATGCTCCCACATAAAACTAAAAGATTATTAAATTTATAAAATGTTTATAGATTTCAATTTACAAGTACAAAACTTGAATATATATGCTCCCTTTTATATCTCTTTATCAATTATTAATTTTAAGCCTGCAAAAAATTAATAATATATTTATTTTTTTGTTAAATAAAAATATAATAAATTGGTACATTTTCCTGTAATTCTTTTAGATTTTAGAAGAGTAAATTACACCAAATATGAAAAAAAAAAACTTTTAAAATAAATAGCATTTTTTTTCTTAAGTTTCTCATGGGATATTTTTGTTGTTTACATTTTTATGGGAGTTTTTTTTCTCATATATTTGTAATATTTTATTTACATACCATATTTTATTTTTTATAAAGTTTTACTAGCTAGTTTTATTATATTTTGAGGTTGTTTTTATAATTTTTATCTATTTGTATTATTTTTTATCATTCATATTTTATAAAATGTTTTTTTACAATCTTTTTTGAAGAAAAAAAACTGAGACCTTCATCACCATGCTTTTTATTTACATTTCTTCTCTTTTTTTCTATTTTTTATCTTCTTCAATCAATATTTTCTCCGTAGAAACCGGTTACTACTATCAAAACATTTTTTTTCTGTGCTACTAATCGTATACCCTTGTCAATTTTTTTTTAGTGACACTACAATAAAAGAGAGTATTAGAGGCGGAGGCTTCCGCTAGTAATAATAGGGCATTCCGCCGGTAATGCATATTTGGGGCGGGGGTCCGCCGGTAATACTCAGTCGGTGATTAGGGGTATTACCGGCGGATTGACACCCCGCCGGTATTTTATTAATACTGGCGGATTAATAGGGGCGGGACTCCATCGGTGTAAAAAAATAGTCAACTTGGTTTGACTCATTTAATACCAGCGGGTCCCGCCCCTATTAATCCGCCGGTAATAAATTAATAATATTAAAATATAATAATTCGTTTGATTTTATTTAATAATAAATATACATATAATACTTATTTAAAGATAATAAAATTTAACATAAATTAAAATTAATTATTAATAACACAATTAATATTCATCAAACAAAATTACATATAAACTAATCATAAAATTAACATAATAAAAATATCAATTGTCTTAATTTAATTACATATAAACTAATCATAAAATATCAATTGTCTTAATTTAATTAAAAAACGTAAACTAATTATTATTGTTTGGATCAAGCCAACCAGGCGAGAAATATTCATTATCATTCAGGTCAATATCTTAATCACCAATGTTAGGGCGCGTCAATATGGTGATGAAGCAAAGTGTGGTGCTGGTGATAAAGGGTAATAAGCTTGTGGAGGTTGTTACTGCGAAGATGATCCAAATAATTAAAACTTTTATTAAATAAAATTATCAATTACTATATTCAAATAATTTAATGCTATTTAACATTAGATAATGTTATTTAATAAAAAATTAAATTATTTAATTAATTAAATAATTAAAAAATAAATTATTATTTTTTTAAGTCTTTATTCATAATTTTTTAATTTTTAATAATAATAATAATTTTACAAATTAATTATTATTTAACTTTTAGACTAATTTATTTTTTTAAATAATTGGATAAATTTTATTAATTTTTTTCATTTATTATTTTATAATTAACATTTAAAACTTATCATTTTTGTGCCGATATCCCTATAATTGATGGTTGTAGTCAACAACCATCAATCATAAGCATAGCGGGATAGAAAAAATAAATTAACTTCTAATTAAATACTAATGAATTTTTTTAATAATTTTTAATTAATTATAATAATACTAATTAACTAAATTAATAAATATTAATTACAATTCCCATTATGTTGACATAACATATAACAAAAAAAAAAATTACTTTACTTAATAAAATTTCACAAAAAATTTGACAGTATAACATCTTAATACAATCATTTAAAAAATTTTAAAATCCTACACTCAGAAAATCTCAGAACATTTATTATAAGATATATATTTTTTTAATTTTTACAACATAACAACTTAAAATTTTCATATCCCAAAATTTAAAATCTCAAAACAACAAACCTAGAATAACTAGAACAACAAAATATTTATTAAAATAATATTACAACACAAATCAACATAAACTATAATATGATTAATAAAAAAAAACAATAAAAATATACATTAATAATCTGATTTTTTTATTTCAAAAGTTCGATGCTCTGCTAAAAAAATAAAGCAACATACTAATAAGTTTTTTAATTATATTTTTTTTAAAAATCAAATCTCATTCTTTTAACAATAAATTAAATACAATATAATACAACACAGAAATCTATTTTTTTTAATAAGACCAAAACAAGTTTTTTAATAAATATTATGAAACCAATATCATTAAAAAAAAATACATACACTCGTGGTGGTTCGAAAATCCGGCGTGGGGTCCGAAACTCCGCGCGTGGTGTGGGGGTTCTGAAAATAAATACGACAATTATAATTAAAAAAAACTACATACAAACACTTAAAATTAAAATTTTAATACATACAAAATTAATACTCTCCGGCGTGGGGGCAGTGGTGGTGCATGGACAGAGGGGCGATGATGGTGCTCGGATAGAGGGGTGGTGCTCAGACAGGGAGGACTTGGACAGAGGGGCGGTGGTGGTGCTCGGACAGATGGGTGGTGGTGGTGCTCAAACAGAGGGGCATATTGAGAGAAGAGTGTGTTTGAGAAAGGGAGAGAAGAGAAATGAGAGGGACGGACGAAACGATGTGCATAATTTTCAATATGTAAGATTATTAGAGGCGGGGACCCGCCGCTATTAATATTATCCCGCTGGTAATAAACTATTAGCGGTGGGACCCGCCGCTATTAATATATCCCGCCGTTTTAGTCTTATTACCGGCAGATATTTACCCGCCGCTAATAGTATTAGCAGCGGATAGTCCGCCTCTACTAAGGGAAAATATCCGCTGCTAATAATTTTGAAACTGAACACCCTTTCGTTTCCCGAACATTGTATTAGCGGCGGACTACCCGCCGGTAATAATTGGTAAATCCGCCGCTAATAAAAAAAATAATTTTTTTTTATTAATTTCCACATTATTAGTGGCGGACCCAGTAGTCTGCCGCTAATAACCCGTATATTACCGGCGGACTAAGTCCGCCTCTAATTGTTCCGCCTCTAATTTTAGACTTTCTTGTAGTGTGATGTGTGGTAACTTATTACAACTATAAAATAATTTTGGGTCTTTTAGAAATGTATCTGTTGACGCGGTTCTTCGGCAACAGATAATTATACGAATAAACGGGATAGATTAGTGCTAAATAATGAACCGTAAAATGAAAATATTTATATTCCACACTGACGAAATTAGTATTCTGGGAAGGTTATCACTCCTTTCCTTTTGGGTGGTTCGAAGGTTAAAATCCTTCTAGTCCACCAGTCAATATTATTGATATCTCTTGAGTATTCCTTACAGAGTGTTTCTTTACAATAAAAATGCCCAACCCCTTGCAACGTCCAGGGTCTCGGTATTTATAGGGAGATGATATCTGGGTGTTGGTAAAGGGGGTCATCCCATGACCTTCTTACCCATCATGTCATATTTGTGACACTTATGATTAATTCCTAAAACCTGACAATAAGGTGTTGTCTAATCAATAGGTAAGGGGAGATAATGGGCCGCATGGCCCAAACCAGTCGTGGGGTGCCTGAATACGCACGTTTATGCTACGTGTCCGAGAATTCCAGAATGGAATAGACACGTGATGTCTGATATGCGCACGTTTACATTGCGTGGTTGACTTCACAAATAGTCGGGGATGCCAAATCTACGCCGCACCTCAAGCTTGTTGTAGCGCCAGCTCGTGATATCCATACTGCTGACATGTTGCCTTCGAGTATGCTGCCAACTCTTTGATTAGCTCAGGCTAAAGAGGTGGGGACTCGTAACAGCAGCTCCGGGTGGGCGGTTTACACGTGGCAGACTGAATTAGGTCATTTTCCAGCTCGCTAATAACTCGTGGATATTTAGGGCGTACATTTGCCCCCCAAGCCCCTGCTTGCGACACATGACGTCATATGTGGCCACAGCGGGGGCTTTTGGGTTTCTTTTTCGACTCTTCATATCCCGTCCATTGCGCTGCTATCGAACACATGGAGCACCGTGGTTGGCGACGGTCTAGCTTTCGAGAATCGCATTAAATGGCCTAGCCCATCTTCAGCCGTCGTTTCGTCTTTCGAGTTGTGACCCTCGTATCTCGCATTAAGGCGATCGAACGATCCTCGCTCCTTTGCCTTTTACGTATATATAAGGTTGTCCACCTTTCGCATGAGCCACCCTTTATTTGAAATTTTTTCCTCATCTTCTCTCTTCTTTAGCCCCAGAAGTCTTTCTCCTTCCGGTTATCGTCCCAGAGGTTTCTTCGCTCCAGACACAAGGGTTTCTTCGTGACTCCAGTTCTATAGGCCCCATCAGGACTCCGACTCCTACGCTCCTTGCGATTTTCACACGGAAAAAACACTGTAAGTCCTCTGCCTGTTGTTCGTTTAGATGTTCCCATTTATCTTGTTAGGTAAACTTCTTTCTTAGTCGCACACTGTAGGCTATTTTTCTTTTTGGCTGGTGTTTTGGGCGTAGGTTTTTATCCTAGGGGTATCGATCATATGAGAATATGTTTAGGAATGTGACGTATAGGACAAGATAAATTTGGGGTGACTTTTCCGGGGAGCTTTTCTGGGTAACTTTTGGAATGCTTGTTTGGAGAGGGGAAGGCGCTAGGTTTCTGGGGTGCAAAACTGGGTAGCTTAGGGGTCACGCTTCCCAGGCGGTTTTGCTTTTTGAAACTTTCCCTCCAAGGCAAGCATTATCCTGACCCTCTTGACACACGGATCCCGAGAAATCGGGGATCCGTTGGGAACATAGGCGCGTGTTCATAGAACCGCGTGGCCTCACGCACTGCGGTCTAAGATTACCTTAGCCCGTGGATGAAAATCATTTCTCGCGCTAGATTCCCTTTCCTATTTTTAGGTTGCCTATCTAAACTTTCTTCATCTTTGTTCGTTAGGCGACCAGATGGGACCCAGGAAGAACATGCCCAAAAAGAGCGCAGCTGGCTCGTCATCCCAGCAGGCCTGCAAGGGGAAGGAGGTGGTAGCTAAATCCTCGATCCCCCACTTTGGTCCCACTGTGGAGAAAGAGGTTGAGGTGGGACCTGACGCCTTCTTCGAGGCTGAGAGGATAGTCTCGAAGGTTACAACTCAGGGGAAGGTCAACAAGATCATGATGTCCCATAACATTGAAATAGGGATAGGCGCTCTTGTTGCCCGACCTCCCCTCGAGGGCGAGCGGAGCTGCACACCGCTCGACGAGGAGTTCGCGACCTGGAGCGACGAACACCTCAAGGCCGGGGCCTTTCTACCTCTGGACCAGTACTTCACGGACTTTCTGAACTACGTGAAGCTGGCCCCCTTTCAACTCCCCCCTAACTCCTACCAACTGTTAGCGGGGCTGAGGTATCTGTTCCTGAAGCAGGAATGGGAGGTCCCTACACAGGCGGACATTCTCTATTTCTTCTGCCTCAAAGCCAGCCTGGATCAATGGGGGCGAGGTGACGGGTTCTACTACTTGACCCATTTTCCCAACTCTGCTGCAGTCATCGAGCTGCCCAGCCACCCCAACGACTCCAAGGACCAGTTCTTTATGTCGACGGGTTCACAACTGCGAACACCACTACTTCAACCGTCCTCGTAAGTTCTTTCTGTCCTCAGCTCGCAAAATCGTCACTGATTTGTTTCTTTCCATGCGTATTGACTTGAATACCATCGTGCAGCTATTTTTGCGAGGACGGCTAAATCGGTGACCCTCGGGGGTCAATATGAAACCTTGGCGGGGCTCCCTCCAAGTGAAAAAGACTACCGCCAGCTCGTGTCTGATGAGACGATGCTGGCATGTAAGTAAATTTCTCCGGGCCAGACCTTGGTCTTGAGGAGGCCGCGGGCCATCCCAGTAGCTCGCGAACTGGAGCCCATCCCCGAGGGGGGTGGTGCGGATGATGACGAGCAGGACGAGGAAGACGAGGTGTCGCTCGTGCATCGGAAGTGGGCTTTTTAGATCGCCCAGGGGTTCGACGCGGAGCTGACCCAGTCTGGGGCAACAGTCGGCCCCTCTGGCCAAGGTAACCCATACTTGTTTAAGGACTTAAACAGGGCTGCCGCAGACCTACGACTTGCTAGGTTTAACCCCAACCATCTCGTGCATCGTCATCAAAATGACCTAGACCGTAACATAACTCTACTCCAGTGCGTTGATCAACTAGTTTTGCGCCATGGCATGGGCCGCCCTAGGGGCACTGTAGTAGTAGACAACACCCTGGCTTTTAGGTCAGCCTTTTTTGAGGAGTATGGGACCAACCTTAGGTCGTGGCCCTCCCTCCTGGAGGGTGTAGTAGCTCCAGGGCTTAGGCAGTATGTAGAGGAGTCCAGTCCTGAGGCGGATCCGGACCCAGAGCCCCCTCTCATTCGTGAAGTTATAATCTTAGACTCCCTCGTAGAAGCTCCACGGCCGGAGGTCATGGCAATAGATTCCTCCTCTAGCTCGGAGGGTAGGACCTTTTCAATACATTCTTAGTTTTGTTTTTGTGATAAAGTATTTTTTTACATGTATATTAATGCTTCCTTGTCTTTGTATCAGGCGAGGAGATGTCACAGCCCAGGGACAACATCCTGCGATCCATTTTCTAGGGGGGGAATCCTCCCTCCGTGTCATCTGGTCCATTAGTAAAGAAGCCCCGGCTGACCAAGAAAACTCCCCCTCCCAGAACCACCTCCAAGTCTCCCGCCAAGGGGAGGGGCCAGATCCCTCCCGCCACAGAGAAGATGCCCCCACCTCCCCCGCGACCTCCGGTCTCTAATCGGGAACTGGAGGTACCAACTGGGACCTTGCAAGCTCTGACTCCCACTGTGCGCATCCCAGTCAACACTCAGGCCCTCGAAAAAATCCTCGAGGCCTTTCGAGGGACGGTTTACGAAACCGCGAGCTATACGGTGGATCATTACTACAATGCCACCCCAAGGGACTTGATGGACCCAAAACGGGTATGTTTAAAAATTTATATATCGCAAGCGCACGAATCGTCCATATAGAATAGTGATCGTAAGCAAGGATGTCGAACCCAAAGGAGTTGTCTAAAATCGAAAATGAAACTATTTTAAATCGAAAGTAATAAATTTTAACCTAGTTCCAAAGATTGATAAGTTTTAATGTTATGAACATAAAATAAAAGATTGAAAAATAAAGCTATTTAAGATAATGAAAATAAACCAATAATGAGTTGAAAATAAGTGTTAAAAGAAAAGATTATTAAGATACTAGAATCCACAAAATGTAAGTTTAATAATATTTATTAATATATTGATTCCCAAGTGTTAGTGATAGTTAAAATAATTTAAACTATCCTTTTTCAAAAAGATTTATAATTTTAAATACAAATTTCTTATAAAAATATAGGATTTTTCTTCACTTTTCAAAATTATAATTTCAAAGCATTTAGTGTAAATCAATCTAATGAAATAACAAATAAATCAATGAACATTATTTATAAGGCAAAACATAATATTTTTGTTCTAAGCATGGATGTGTACAATTTAATGACACATCTTACACAAAGAATATTATGTTTATGCACTATTGAAGAACAAAGTGTAAATATGTTCTAACAATCTAAAATACAAGATATTTAAGATGAAAGAAATATATGTAGAAGAAAAATCCATAAACTTTGTTGTATTACAAGGGAAATCAACATATAACATAAATATTACCTAGTTACAAGTTGCTTCATCATGATCTTAATAATCTTATGAAAAAGATTAGAAGCACATAACTAGAATAGAAATTACAAAATAAATGACATACATACTTGCAAAATGCTCTTGAAAAACCCAAATGGAAGAGAGAATGGTAGAGAGAAAATGAGAGAAAAAGATGGTAACCAAAACATTAAGCACCCCCTAAATGGTCTTGAAATACCATATTTATAGCCAAAATGAGATTGTTAAAATAATCAATTTAAATTAATTAAATTGATTAAATTAATTAAGTAAAATAAATATAGTATGTAGAGGTAAAATATAGGGTGTAATGATGATGTTGTGGTGAAAATGTGTAGACAAAATGGTAAAAAGTTGGCAATTTTGTCATAAGGGACATTGTGGGCTCAAGATAAATGCAGGTGGCTAGACAGGCGGCTGGTCTGTGACTGGGCCGAATGGGCCTGGAAGATGGCCTTTGGGGTGATGCGTTGATGAAGCTGCAGCTGGGCGTGAAGGGAGGCTTGGGCTGAATTGATGAGGTTGACTTGGAATGAAGGCTGGAACATGTGAAGGCTGAAGGAGTTGGAAAGGTCATGTGGGAAGCTGGGGCATTTATGCTTGGCATGGGAGTGTGTTGGCTGAAGTGATGATGGCTGAATGGTGAAGAGCTTGAGGGAGAGAAGCTGATGGAGGTGGCAGTGGGCCTGGCGGGCCTGGACTGGGCCTTGGGCAGGCGGCCCAAGGGGGCTGAAATGCCATAATTCAGCAATTCTTTGACTTTTGCCACTTTTATCTCTTTTCTTTACTCTTCTTTTTCAAGCATAAAAATTGCAAAGTACAACCTACAAAATAAGTAAATATTAAATTAGAATAAAATATTTTCAATTATAAAATAACTCATATTAATTCCATGAAAATACTAATTGAAATTTAATTTACTTTGGCAATTAAGTTCAATAAAATCAATTTTTTAACTTATAATCTAACAAAACAAATTTTAAATAATTTAAACTACAACATATTATAATAAAATATATATAAAAACATATAAAAATCTAGAAAACTACAATAAGACTAATAAATTAAAAATTACATAAAAACTTTAATAAGTTAATTAAAAACTCAAGAACTAAGCAACAATTAACATATAAAATATGGTAAAATAACTCTATTTTGTAGAGTTATCAGGACTTGTGGAAGATTGAGACGAGGAGCCCCGAGAACGTTATGGAGTCTTCACTGGGGAAGACCCTCACGGTAAGTTTGCTTAATCAATGGTTCTCTTTGCTTTTTCAAAAGCACATGCCTTATTATCTTTTGAACTTGCAGGTGACTTTGGCTCTACACCGAAGCATAGCTAGATCCAGGGCCAGGTTTGACGAGATCAGGGGCGAGTTCCAGACTGCTCAGGCCGCTCTCATGTCTTCTCAACAACAAGAGCGAGATGCCAAGGCTACCCTAACGGCTGCCAAGGAAAGCGAGAAGGTCACACAGGCCGCCTTGGTCGCTGCGCAGGCTGATCTGGAGGCAAACCGGGCTAAGCTACTGGAGGCCGAGGCTACACAGGTCGCCTTGGACGCCGCGAAGGTCGAGCTTGAGGAGGCCAAGGCCGCCCTTGTGGCAGAGAGGGCATCTTCCAGCTCCTCCATGGAGGCCATGCTTTATCATTGTTGGGCCTTCAACCAGAATGGCGATTTTTCCTTCCTGGCGCCGGAGGTGTGGGAGCCCTTCCTCGAGAAGTTCAAGGTTCGAGTTCAACAGGAGGCACCCTCTGAGACTGGGGAGACTTACGCTGCAGGCAAGCAGGATGCCGAAGGAGTGACTTCGTCGGAGCAGCCCGGGGGGGCCTAGAACTTTTGACCCTTCTTTTATTATATATATTTTTTTGTAGTCTTCTACCACGAGGTTTTTTCTCCTCCAGACAATTGGTTTCCCCACATTTCACTTTAATCTATTTTTTTTTTACCTTTATTGTTATTCATTTTCAACGCATTTGGTAAGAACTTAGTTCCTGTTAGTGTTTTTATTGATATAGTGCTTTTTAAGAAAAGCATCGATCAATCAATTTAAACCAACTACTAAGTTTTAGGACCTGGTCGTATCCAGGATATTAACTTTGAAAACTTAGTTCGCGTTAATTTTTTATTGATATCTCATGCTTTTTAAGAAAAACATCGATTAACCAATTTGAATCAACTTCCAAGTTTTAGGACCTGGTTGTATCCAGGACATTAACTTTGAAAACTTAGTTCGCGTTAATTCTTTATTGATATCTCGTGCTTTTTAAGAAAAACATCGATTAACCAATTTGAATCAACTTCCAAGTTTTAGGTCCTGGTTGTATCCAGGACATTAACTTTGAAAACTTAGTTCGCGTTAATTCGTTATTGATATCTCGTGCTTTTTAAGAAAAACATCGATTAACCAATTTGAATCAACTTCCAAGTTTTAGGACCTGGTTGTATCCAGGACATTAACTTTGAAAACTTATTTCGCGTTAATTATTTATTGATATCTCGTGCTTTTTAAGAAAAACATCGATTAACCAATTTGAATCAACTTTCAAGTTTAGGACCTGGTTGTATCCAGGACATTAACTTTGAAAACTTAGTTCGCGTTAATTCTTTATTGATGTCTCGTGCTTTTCAAGAAAAACATCGATCAACCAATTTGAATCAACTTCCAAGTTTAGGACTTGGTTGTATCCAGGATATATGCCCCCCAAGTAATCAGGAAATGACATTTCGTGGTTACTTGAAACGTGCCTTTTTTTTAACATTACATCCACAAACATACACGACAAAACGAAAAGAATATCTCTCATTATTTAATAAACAAAGGTGGCTTTTCTAATTAATCCTTACAAAAGTATTACTGATAATATTTCTTCAGGTGTATAGCGTTTCAAGTCCGTGGGACCGCTTCTCCATTAAGCCGAGCTAGCTTAAAGGTTCCTTCTTTCACGACCTTTGTTATTTGATATGGCCCTTCCCAGTTTGGTCCTAACACTCTGTCCTTGGGATCCTTACCGGCCAAGAAGACTCTTTTGAGTACTAGGTCGCCTACGCTAAAGATGCGTTTCTTGACCTTTGAGTTGAAATAACGAGTGATCTTCTGTTGATAATGCGCGAGCTGTAGCTGTTAAGCTTCTCGTATTTCATCAATTAGGTTGAGGGACGCGCAGAGCAATTTGTCGTTCTGGTCTTGGTCAAATGTCTGGACTCTATGCGAGGCTACCTTTACTTCGACAGGAAGGACGACCTCACTCCCAAAAGCCAGGGAGAAAGGAGTGTGACCTGTCGAAGTTCAGTGCGAGGTCCGGTATGCCCATATTACCTGGGAGAGCTGTTCGGGCCAAACTTCCTTGGATTCATCCAGCCTCTTCTTAAGGCTTTCTTTTAGCATCTTGTTGACAGTCTCGACTTGCCCATTGGCCTAGGGATAGGCCACGGAGGAGAAGTTTTTAACTATGTCGTGCCTCACGCAGAATTTGGTGAAGAGATCGCTATCGAACTGTGTTCCATTATCTGACACGATCTTCCATGGCAGCCCGAATCGGCAGAAAATATTCTTGAGCACGAAGTTGAGGACCCTCTTTGAAGTGATCGTCGCTAGGGGCTCTGCTTCTGCCCACTTTGTGAAGTAGTCGATAGCCACCACCGCGAAGCGAACTCCTCCTTTTCCTGCGAGAAGGGCACCAACTAAGTCAATCCCCCAAACCGCAAACGGCCACGGGGACGAGATCATCTTCAGCTCGACTGGAGGAGCTCAGGCAATTGTGGTGAATCGCTGGCACTTGTTACACTTTCGGACATAGGAGATCGAGTCCTTTAATAGAGTGGGCCAATAATACCCTTGCCTCAATATCTTCAAGGCCAGGTTTTTCCCCTCAGCGTGATCTCCGCAAAAGCCCTCATGCACCTCCTGTAACATGGTCTCTGCCTTGCCTGGCAGAATACATCGCAGAAGAGGTAAAGAGAGGCCACACCGGTATAATATCCTGTCTATTATTATATACCTCGGAGCCTGGTAAAGTACCCTCCTTGCGTCGTTCTGTTCCTCGGGTAACTTCCATGTTGTGAGGTACTCGAGGATGAGAGTCATCCAGGTTGGTCTGGTGTCGATCATCTCGACCTCTGCCCCGATTTCCTCTACGATTGGTCTTTCCAAGAACTCTACCGATACCAGCCCTAAAGTTTCTGCCTCCCCGGAGGTGGTGAGCTTTGCCAGGGCGTCAGCGTTGGCATTCTGCTCGCGAGGTATCTGCTCGATTAAGTCGTGCTCAAAGGCGGATAACTATTTCTTTACCTTGGCCAGGTAAGCAGCCATCTTGGTTTCCCGTGCTTGGTATTCTCCTAATACTTGGTTTACCATGAGCTGGGAATCACTATAACACTGGACGGAGCTGGCCTTCAGCTCCTGGGCCACCCTTAGCCTAGCCAATAAAGCTTCGTATTCGGCCTTGTTGTTGGTCACTTTGAATCTGAATCACAATGCAGAGTGGAATCAATGTCCCTCTGGGGATATCAATATGATTCCAGCCCCGGAGCCGTTCTCGTTAAACGAGCCATCTACGAAGACTTTCCATGAGGCCCAAGCTGGTTCTTCCACTGGGTCTTCTCAGAATCCTGTGCATTCTGCTACAAAATCAGCCAGGGCTTGGCTTTTTATAGCAGTTCGCGGCATGTATAGTATCTCAAATTGGCTGAGCTCGATAGTCCATTTCAACAGACGTCCCGATGCTTCAGGTTCCTGCAAAACCTGCCTTAAAGGCTGATTGTTTATGACGTGTAATGAATGGGACTGGAAATACGGTCTAAGTTTTCGAGAGGCCGTAATAAGGCGGAAGGCCATCTTTTCCATCAACGGGTATCAGGATTCAGCTCCGAGGAGCCTCTTGCTGATGTAATAGACTGGCTTTTGAGACCGGTCTTCTTCCCGGACCAGTACGGCGCTAGCCGCATCTTCCGTGACAGCTAGGTAAAGGAAAAGAGGTTCTCCTGCTGTTGGTTTGGATAATACGGGCGGCTCGGCTAAATGTGCTTTCAGGTTGAGGAAGGCACATTTGCACTCGTCGGTCCACTCAAATTTTTTATTACCCTGGAGCAGGTTGTAGAATGGCAAACACTTGTCGGTAGATTTGGAAATAAACCGATTAAGGGCTGCCACCCTTCCTGTCAGACTTTGAACATCTTTTCACGACCGGGGTGAGGGCATCTCGAGTAGCGACCTGATCTTATCGGGGTTCGCCTTTATTCCTCTTGTATTAACAATGTAACCCAGGAATTTTCCTGACGTAACCCTGAAAGTACACTTTTGGGGGTTTAGCCTCATGCCGTATTCTCTCAAAATCTTAAAGTATTCCTTCAGATCGGAGACATGGTTATCGGCAGTTTTTGACTTGACCAACATGTCGTCAACATACACTTCCATATTTTTCCCGATTTGATTGGTAAACATCCTATTTACCAACCTCTGGTATGTAGCTCCTGCGTTTTTCAGCCCGAAAGGCATGACCTTGTAACAATAAGCGTTAGTTGGGGTCATGAAGCTAGTGTATTCCTGGTCTGCCAGATTCATGGCGATTTGGTTATAGCCTGAGTACACATCCATAAAAGACACGAGCTCGTGCCCCGCCGTGGCATCTACCAATTGGTCAATCCTTGGCAAAGGGAAGCAATCTTTAGGGTAGGCTTTGTTTAGATTGGAAAAGTCAATGCAGGTCCGCCACTTCCCGTTGGGCTTCGGGACCAACACAGGATTGGCGACCCAGATCGGGAACTTTTCCTTGTGGATAAAGCCACACTTTAAGAGCCGGGCTACTTCCTCCTCTAGGGCCTCATCTCGGGTTGTTCCCAGGCGCCTTTGTTTTTGGGACTTTGCAGGCACGTTTTTATCCAAGTGGAGGGTGTGCATGATGATGCTCAGACTGATCCCTACCATGTCTCCATGAGACCAGGCGAACAAATCTAGATTTTCTTGTAGAAACTTAATCAACTCCGCCTTCCTTTCGCTACATAGGATTTTCCCGAGCTTTACCACCTTCGAGGGGTCTTGTGGGTCGATATTTACCTCCTCGAGCTCTTCGATGGCTTGGAGCTCGGATCTATCCTCTCCTATTCTGGGGTCGATATCATTATGTAAGATGATACTCTCCCCCCTGGTACTCTGAGATTTTTCTATCTCAGGAATAGGTACTATTTCCTGAGATTCCTCATTCCCCGTCCTGGATGGTCATCATCTGCTGCCCGGGTCGTGACTTTCCCTTCATGGAAATGCTATAGCATTCCCTGGCAGCGAGCTAATCATCTCGGACCGTGCATATCTCCGTGGAAGAGGGGAATTTTAGTGCGAGGTGGCGGATGGAGGTTATGGCTTCAAATGCTATCAATGTAGGTCGGCCTAGAATGGCGTTGTATGTCGCGGGACAATCGATGACCACAAACTTGAGGAGTTTAGAGACAGTCCGGGGTCCCTCTCCCAAGGTAATCACCAGCTTGATTGTTCCTATTGCTGCCGACCCTTCTCCAGAAAATCCATACAGCATCATGGAGGTGGCTTTCAACTCGGTGACAGATAAACCCATATTTTCCAGCGTAGACCAGAACAACAGGTTCACCGAACTCCCATTATCGACCAGTATCCTCCTAACTCTCCGGTTGGCGAGCTGGGCGACTATGACCAGAGGGTCGTTATGGGGGAACTGGACGTGACTAGCATCTTCCTCGGTGAATATGATTGGTTGCCTCTCCAGTCTTTGTTTGGGTAGACGCTGCTCTAGGACGAACTCCATTCCATTATGAGCCTTCAACTCATTAACATATCTCTTCTGGGCACCCCTGCTTGGGCCGGCCAAATGGGGGCCTCCGGAGATCGTGGATATCTCTCCTCCTATCATAGGAGGAGGGGTATCCTGATTTATCCGGAGCCCGGGCTGACTTGCCGGAGCTTCTGGAGCCGGTTGACCGGCGGGAACTCTATTCCGTGCATACTGGGCCAATGGTCCGGCTCTGATGAGAGTCTCGATCTCATCCTTCAAATGCCTACAATCGTCAGTGTTGTGGCCAATGTCGTTGTGGAATCGACAAAACTTGGAGGGGTCCCTCTTGGCCTTCTGGTGCTTCAAAGGCTCCAGCTTTTTCCAGGGAAGGCGGGCAGAGTTTTCTAGGAAAATGTTCTCCCTAGTGTTTGTGAGCTCAGTGTAAGTCGCGTAGACAGGCTTAAATTTTTCCACGGGCTTGTTCTTCTTTGGGTCGTGCTGGCCGTCCTCGCCGCTCCCTTTTCTCTTGCCTCCACCTAATTGGTTATTCTGTGAAACGGTTTGAGACGTTTTCACGACATCCGTTCCCACTCCAACAGGCTGATCAGGGGCTTGGCTGGTTCCCGCGACCGATGCTCGCACCTCTTCCAAGTTTATCCATCCCTGGGCCTTGTTTAGGAATTCGTCCATGGTTTCGACACCTTTCCTTTGTATCTCTTTCCATAATCCGCCTCCAACGAGGATTCCATTCCTCAAGGCCATAAGCTTGGAACTATCGTCCGCGTCCATGGCTCAAGCCGCGACATTTGCGAACCTACTCAGGTAAGCTTTCAAAGGTTCCTCGGGCTGCTGCTTTACGTTTGCTAGGGTGTCGACTTTGACGTGGGCAGCCTGAGAAGCTCGGAATGCCCTCTTGAAGTCAGCAGAAAAGGTTTTCCACGAGCTGATGGACTGCTTTTTATTTTGCTTGAACCATTGCCTGGCCGGCCCAGTCAAGGTGGAAGGAACTTGTAACACCCTCACTTATTTTAGTTAAAACCATATTTGAGGTGTTACGTTTTAAAACTATATCATAATTTATTTCTGCGGAAGTCTGGACATATTTTTTTTTTTTTAACTTGAAAACTTATTTCACATTATTTACATTAAACATAAAGTGTGTCTCAAACATATTATACATAAGTATTAAATAACCCAATTTATTTTCAAAACATAACTTCACACTTTATTACAAACATCTCACTGATAACTGAAATAACCCACAAAAATGTCGATGTGTTCATATGTACAAATCAGGGTCAGGACCATGCTTCAGTTCTCCTCATATCATTCACATATTTATTTCTCTACCTGCAACACAAGACAACTGTGAGCCTAAAGCTCAGTAAGCAAAGTAATGCATGCAATGCTAATGATTACCCAATATCAATGGTCATACACAACTTCTTTTTAAATTTTGGGCCCCTTAATATTGTGCACACTGTTTGAATTGGTCAATGCCTGCAGGGCTTGTTACACATACAATATAAAATCCCATGGGTTCTCCTCCGGCTAGCCATCACCACAGTAGGGCACATTAAAAACCTTATTCCATCGTTGCCCCGTCAGGCTCAAGAGTTAAGGCGGCCACACACTGTGGTGTCAATACATATAACAATAACTCATATGGAGGAGAAATAAAAACAGAAATATGGCAAACAACATAATTAGTTCACTAAAACCTAGCCCAAATTATTGGGCAGCCACTATAAGCCTACTATAGGCCTCCGTTTACACTTATTAACACTTTCATTTGCCTTTTCAAAACAGTGGCACTGAACTTAAACTTTTTATTACAAATTTCTCTTATGTTGCACAAAACTTGCAAAGGCATCATATGATTAATCATCATAATATCATGCATGGTCTTATATCATATAATAATTTACCATATCACTATTATGCCATGCATACAAATTTATGATGAAGTGTCAATGTATGTTAATACCACTTACTCACAAATATTCATATAATGCATACTTTCACATAACATGTAATTCTTGTGTTGCAGTTGAGTACTTTACTTACCTTTTGTCCAAAATATATTTCACCGTGTAACAAGTGGTGTCTTAGGTATTGATGTGTTTATCCTGAAAATAGCATGGATTTCTCATCATAATTATGGCAGTAATACATTGAACTCTCATTTAAAAATACCCATAAAACTTCATATCAAATTTCATACCCAAAACATGCCTAAAATGCATTAAACCACCTAGATCGAGCATTAGATTTATCTTAGACATTTGGGGAAATTTTGACAGAGTTTCCCCTTAATTTTAGCTATCCTCAAATATCAAAATACACCAATAATCAACATCAATTAACCTGACATAACCATATATCCCAAATACCAACATGATTCATCATAAAGTTATCATATACCGATTTTGATAAAATTCTTATCTCTTAGATCATCACCCAAATTAAATGAGTCTCCACATATATTCAAACATTTATAAACATATATACTCTCTTATAAACTCAATCAAATAACCAAAAATCATCTTGTACTCCAAGAACCCCAAAAACCTCATAAAACACAAAATTTCACTTACCGAGCAACTTTTCGGCGAAAACAATCTCTTCAAGCTTTTCTAAACCTCAAACCACTTGGAAACCCCAAGAAATATCTTAAAAAGGATAAAACACCATATATAAGTTCTCAGAAAAATTCAAAAACATAGTTTAACTTCCAAGTACAAGAACTTACCATAAAAAGGCTAGAACTAAGCTTAATCTACTTCTTTGGCTTTGATTTCACTTGGATCTCCTTAGAATTTCTTCAAACCAGCCAAGAAATGGTTTTTGGTTTTCTTTTCTCTCTGTTTTTCAGAATAATGGTCGTGCAAAGTGATAAGGTTGATGAAAATTCCTTATTTTCAATGATTTAGCCTTATTGTCAAAATTTGACACCTTTCATCTCATCATTTCACCTTTTGACTTATGAAAACCTTATCACTTCAATAATTTCAACTTAATCATCTGCTAGGCCTATTATCCTTATGTGTAAAACACTCACACCAAACCTTAGGTCCATATGACTTCATACCCAATAGTTATGCTTACCCGATCGAGCGTAGCGCACTTATGCTAAGCTCGTTTTGACTTTGCATCAATACCACTGATTATGTATACCTCCCATCAAGAATTGATCTAATGGTTCTAAAACCATTTTTACATCATCAATGAGACCTAAATCATACCTCGATTACATTTGGTAAATCCATAAATACTCAATTTTACACCGAAATACTAGTAATCGACATTGTACTATTTTTCACTACTTAACCTATTTTGCCTTCTATATCTCACTTTCATCACTTAATTCCATGCCTTGTCCATATTTTTCATACTTTCTTATATCTTGAGCACATCAAACACCCATAAAAGACAACTCAAATGCCACAAGATTAATAATATTGAGCATACATATAAACATCACATACACAACTTTTATACTTATACATGAGAACACTTATAAGAATATGCATATGCTCAAATTATACATATTGTATGATATGTAATGCAATGCAATCATGTGATTATTGGCTATATTTATCAAAATAATGTGGGTGCTACAGAAATATCAAGCACCTTAGCTCGGGACTGATGTTGTGGGCCATCATCAGGGTGTTGAATATACCCAAATGATCTGACGGGTCTCCGTCTCCATCGAACTTGGACAAGTGGGGCATACGAAAACCAGGTGGATACGTCGTGGCTACTATGCTAGGGGCGAAGAGTTCGAGTTCGTCCCCCGAATCGTACTCATATTTTCCCTTTTTCGATAAGAACTTCTTCATCAGCTCCTCCATCTGAGCTAGACTCTCTAGGGTTTGGTCCTTACTTCCTTGGTTGTTCTGGGGCTGTTGAACAACTCCAGTTCCATTGTAAGCGTTAGGCGGGTTATTGTCCCTCGAAGCTTGAGCTTGGTTAGGAGGGACATTCCCACTGTCACGTACTTCCAACAGACCCTCCCCTCGGTGAGCATGACTACCATTTCTAGCTGGATGTCCTCTCTGTGAGTTGAGGCGATCTTGAAGGTCGGCCCTCGGGGTGGCCCGAGGGCTTTGTGCCGAGCTCAAACGATGGCGTAGGTCTTCACCGGACATGCCACTTCGATGACTACTGGTCCAGTAACTCCCGTTTGAAAAACTCGAAGCCCGCTGCTGAGGGTGAGGATCCAAGATTTCCCCGTGTATTCGGCTGCGACGGGAAGGATCGGCGGAAGGAGGATTTCTCCTGCTGTTCCCATGAGCCGGAATGTCCCGGACTGGACGGGGAGGAGATGGGTATCTTATTGGCGACGGGGGAGGCCTAACTGGTGACGCGATCTTGGTCCCATCTGGGTGGATCAAGCTAGGTCGAGGCCGCTCAACTCTACCATTCCTCACGTCCTGCGCTCGGCGGTCTGAACGTGGTGCAGGACGGCCGGCCAGAGCAAGCTGTCTTCGCGAGCCCTCCCCGAATCTCCTTCGCGAGCTGCCTTGGGCCCTTCTAGGTGCGTTTGAGGGTGGAATCGAGCTAGGAGTTGAGGTTCGGACCGATCGGCTGAATTGTTGATCGGCCCTAGGAAACTCCTCAAACACAGTTTCCTGGTGGTGGTGTGACGTGGGAGTAGAACTCGGACTTGAGGTTCTGACTAACCGGTTGGGCCTGGACCGGTTATCCCGACGGGACCTATGAGCCCCACTATGCCTCTTTCCGACGTTAGTGTCGGTTGTAAGAGGGGGTAACCGGGCCAAGAGCTCTTCGATTTGCTTGTTCGCTTTTGACAGCTGACTTCTCAACTGTGCGTTCTCCATTTCTACTGCTGTGTAGAAATCCGAGTTCGGATTTGGCGGTCAGGGTGCCGAACTTCCAGTGTCTCCTTGGCCCATTGGCTGCTTTCCCGGTCGCTGCTGAACCTCGGGGTTTTTTTCATTGGATATGGCGGCATGGTGGGCCTCCTGCCCATCACATTGATCCGCTTCATTACCATGCCTCGAACGAGTAACCACCATGGTCAGGTTTCTGCAATAGCACCAATCTAAATCCTCTCAATGAAAGCACCAAACTGTTGACGCGGTTCTTCGGCAACAGATAATTATACGAATAAACGGGATGGATTAGTGCTAAATAATGAACCGTTATATGAAAATATTTATATTCCACACTGGCGAAATTAGTATTGTGGGAAGGTTATCACTCCTTTCCTTTTGGGTGGTTCGAAGGTTAAAATCTCTCTAGTCCACCAGTCAATATTATTGATATCTCTTGAGTATTCCTTACAGAGTGTATCTTTACAATAAAAACGCCTAACCCCTTGCAACGTCCAGGGTCTCGGTATTTATAGAGAGAGGATATCTGGGTGTTGGTAAAGGGGGTCATCTCGTGACCTTCTTACCCATCATGTCATATTTGTGACACTTATGATTAATTCATAAAACCTGACAATGAGGTGTTGTCTAATCAATAGGTAAGGGGAGATAATGGGCCGCATGGCCCAAACCAGTCGTGGGGTGCCTGAACACGCACGTTTATGCCACGTGTCCGAGAATTCCGGAATGGAATAGACACGTGATGTCTGATATGCGCACGTTTACATTGCGTGGTTGACTTCACAAATAATCGGGGATGCCAGATCTACGCCGCACCTCAATCTTGCTGTAGCGCCAGCTCATGATATCCATACTGCTGACCCGTTGCCTTTGAGTATGCTGCCAACTCTTTGATTAGCTCAGGCTAAAGAGGTGGGGACTCGTAATAGCAGCTTCGAGTGAACGGTTTACACGTGGCGGACTGAATTAGGCCCTTTTCCAGCTTGCTAATAACTCATGGATATTTAGGGCATACAGTATCATTATCAAAATACCAACTAAATTGTAACTAGTTACTTAGTGAGATTTGGAAAGAAAAAAACTAATATGAAAAAAATAAAATAAATCGATTTTGAAGGGAACTGGTTACAGTTAAGTCTGAAAAAAATAGATATGAAAAAAAAAGAACCAGTTGTGATGGTAAATGGTTACTTAGCCAAACTTGGAAACAAATAGGATCCAAACCAAAAATATAAACTGGTCATAATTGTAACGGGTTACAACTAAGTTTGGAAAAAAAATCAAATCTATAAAAAAAAAAAAAAATAACCTCACCACTATGATACCTGGTTACTTAATTAAGAGTGAAAACAAAATCACATCTAAACAAAAAAAATCTAAATTAATCGTTATCATAACTGGTTTCATCTAGGTGAAAAAAATAAAATATGAAATATGAACTGCAAAATTATATTTAAAATGGCAAAATTAGATGTGAAAAATAAGAAGAAGAAGAAGAATAAGAATAAAATCATGTTTGAAGAAAGAAGAAGAAGAAGAAGAACCAGAGGGGCGGAGGTGCGTCATCGTCAGGAGCGGGGCCAAAGGTGCATCGCTGTCAAGGCGGCAGAGGTGGCATCACTGGCGGTGAGATGGGGGAACCAATTGGGAGAGGAGAGAAGAAGAAAAGAGAAAAGAGAGAGATATTGTGAGAGATAGAGGAGAGAGTGAGAGCGAGTTTTGTGTATTTATGATCATGGTAATCTATTTTTTATATTTTATGGAATTACTATATTTAAAAAAAATTATTCAAAACTTACTATATTTTGTATAATTATTTTTTTCTCATAAATATAAAATCTATGTTTATTTTTCCATATTTATGTAAACTTCTTATTTTAGAATCAAATTAAGGTTTTGACCAAAGTTGTACTTCTTTAAGTTATGAACACGTTCAAGAATACTTGCTTAGAAATTTTGTTAGTTTTAAAATTTAATGGTACATATATTGTCCAATTATACAAAACAGATTATTATCTTTGTTGTTATGACTTACTATCTTTTAAAAAAATTGATTTGGTGCAAAATTTCATTTTTGGTGTTATGGCCAAGACCAATAGAAAATTTTGGACACCAGTTGTTGCTATGCTTGAAAGATATACTCAACTTTCAGGTACTTCTTTAGAGTATGTAATAAATATGGAGGGCATACTTTGAACTAAAAGCAAGAAAATTAATTTTAATTTTTTCAAGAATCATAGATAAACGTAGAATTTATCTATTGCTTTATTGATAATCTGACTTTTAAGTCTTATTTAAATTTTAATGCTTTTTTTATTATAAAAAGGATATAAAAGATTATAAAATATAAATATATTTAAAAACAGAATTACTAAAATGTCATCAACGTTCATACTTTAATATGTTTAAATTTTTGTCTAGAATTTTTATTACTAAGAATTTTTTTTTAAAAAAATAATTATTTAAAGTTATAAAAATTAAAATTAATTTAAAAATTATACATAGAATTGAAAAAAAAAACAAAGAAAGAAATTTGTTATAAAATTATATAAAAAAAGTATTACATGTCAACGTATTTCATATATAATTTTTAACATTAATTATATACTATTTTTTATCATTTTGACAGCTAGAAAATGTTATTACAAGTAAATAATAAACGAAATTTAAAACAATATAATTTTAATAAAATAACATATTTAAATAGTTACTACTTACTAGAAATACGATAAAACTATTTTATATTCACATGTGTTAAAATGTCCAAATGGAAAAGAATTAACAAACATGAAGTAGAATAGTTAGTCATGCGTGAATTAGGAAAGTAATAGACATTTGATAGCCATTTATTAGAGAGACAGTGGGGCAACATAGAACTGGCGAAAGTTGATTTCTATTCGCTATTTTTGGGCTAGATAGAATGAAGAGCATTTAATGAAAAGTGTCTTTTTTTTTTTATTAAGAATATTACTTCATTAATCTACCAGCAAAGAACAGTACATACCAGATTACAACACTACCTGCCCCAACCGGGACACCCAACACAGCAAACTAACTAAAAGTCAGCTAAAAATTACATAAGTAATCTACCTAAGAATCTCTGCTCCAGGCCATAGAGATTCCTATTTTTAACAGTAAAATACCTATACTTCATACAGTCAATTATACCAGAAGAGATACTAGAAGCTGTCCAAGAACAATTGTAAAAAACACAACGATTTCTATTCTTCCAAACTCCATACACCACTGCTGCAAGTAATGAGAAACAGATGTCAGCAATCATCCCAGTTCGCCTATTGGCTAACCAAACCAGCCAGCTTGAAAAGTCCATTGGCCAAGCTTGAAACCCCAGCCAACTAAAGATGAAATTGATGACTAGCCTAGACAGATAGCAGTAAAAAAACAGGTGACCATGAGACTCATTAACCATTCCACAAACAGGACACAACTGAGATTCAATCCTCACTGTGAACCTAACCAGATTGTCACAAGTTAAGAGATAAGAATTGACTGTTTGCCAAAGCACAAATCGATGAAAAATGTCTTTATTATATTTGAAATAATATTCTTTTAGAAATAGAGAGATATACATGTAGAGAAATTGAGAATCTAATTCTCAATCATGGGCTTAGAATTATGTGTGTTCACGATTGCGGGTGGTGTGACTTTTATCAATTTATTAGATCTCACTATATTTGTAGTATAAGTAATTCTTCAAACCACAATCTCCAGGACGGAGTCGCCATTTTATATTTATGGTCAAATTATTTAACAATTAAGCATTTTAATTAATAATAATTTATAATAAAACTCATAAAACAATAAAAATATAACAAATTAATAAATTGTTAGTGAAAAATAAAAATAGAATTTATATATATATATATATGAATTATTTAACAAATTCTTATATATATATATGGATTTTTTTTAGGTTTAATTTGAAATCTGAAAATAAGAATTAAATCTTTTAAAATATAGAAAATTTTGATTACTATATAAGTTAAATTTAGATAAAACCTTATAAGAGCACTTACATTGGGTGAGTTATATTACCAAAATATGTAAAAAATAGCTAAATCTAACAAAAATGGGTATACATTGGATGATGTATTTTACAAATATTTTTAGATAAAGCTACAGTATCAAGCTATATTTAATGTACACTATTAATCATTTAACCCAATATTATAATATTAAAATATATTAGGATATTATTGATAGTTATAAAAAATATTTGAAATGAATAAAAAAAATTTGAAAATATAATATTTAAATGATATAGAGAAAAAAATAGAGAATCTTATGTATGGTAAAATGTAAAACTTAGAGGTAAAATAGAAAAATGTGTGTTTTTGGGAGATATTTTAAAGGTTGAAGTAGAGCACCGGATGGGAGTGCTCTAAGGGTGTTAGTTTTGAGTAGTTAAGTTGCATTGAAAAGTGTAGAGGAATTTAAGATAGAGATAATATTAAACTCTTGTTTACAAAATATTTCACTTTACCTTTAAAATAAATGTGGCACCTATACAAATTAATCACTTTACTCCTTAAAATTTGAATAAAACATAAAATTAGTTTTAGATTCTCATTCCCACATTTACTATAACTCATACCAAACACCCCCTAATAATTTTTCTCTCCCCTTCTCTTTCTTCATATGTTGATCTCCACTCTCTTTCTCTCTTCTCTCTCTCTTCAAAACATGTCGATCTTGCCGCTGCTCTTCATGATTGCTTCTCTAACTTCAGCAATAATGTCGACGAGATCCCTTGCTCGCTTCTACAGATGCATCAACGCCAGCAGTGAGTTGTTCAGGCTGTAGATGAGCAAACATTCAAAGGTGGATCATCATTTCAAATAAAGAACCCCTATCTGCTACTTCTTCTTTACTTATTTATTGTAATATTTTGTTTTAATTTATGGTGTTTATAGACAAACCTCACTAAAGTCATTGACCAATTCTCAAAAGGTACCTTGCAAATATACATATAACCATATAAAAAAATTCAAATATTTTTGTTTCTTTTGATGAAAGGTTGTTTGGGTCACGGCGACCAGCCTATGTTATGGGATGCAGTCACAAGTTACAATGTTTGACCAAATAAAGCATTAACATTGTTCTTTGTATTATTTTTTTAACATGGCAAAATGTTTGAATTTCAAGGGAACCCTTTCGTTTTTGGTTTAGAGGCTAATAAATGTAAGCTTGAATTGGTAGGGAAAGAAATTGAGAATGGAGTATATATTGGGCCATATATATTAGGGGTGCACACGGGTCGGATTTTCGGGTTTCGGTGCATCGGGTTTCGGGTGGAGAAAAATGGTACCGAAACATATCCAAAAAATTCGGGTTTTTGTGAGGTTTTGGGTTGGGCTGGGCCTATTGGGTTTTGGGCCGAAAAACTCAATTTTGCAAAAATACCTTTTTTTTACACTTTTTTCAAAAATACCATTTTTTTCGGGTTTCGGGTTTGAACCCGAACACGAGTTCCACAAATTTCAAACTCGAATCCGACGGGTTTTTCAAAAAAAAAAAAAAGTTTTCGGATTGCAGGTTTTTCAAGTCAAATGTTTACCCCTAATATATATATATATATTTATCATGTTACTTTAACTTACTTTTAATAATTAGACTATTAAAAGTAATCTGGCACTAAAACTGAAGAGTGAACTATATGAATTAATGTACCAGACTACCTAAATTTGAGATAATAAAATATAGAAATAAGAACATAATACTGGGGGTGAACATTTGACCCGAAAAACTCGTAAAACATGCAAACTCACCTAATCTGCAACCCAAAAACCTAATTTTTTTACAAAACCCATCAGATTCGGGTGAAATCCGGTCCGAACCCAAACATAAATAAAAAAAAAAATCGAAAAAATTAATGCATTTTTCAAAAAAATTTACCGAGGCCCAATTTGTAAAAAATCAACATTACCAAGCTAACATCAAAGTTTAAAAAAACATGTGAAAAGTAAAAAAAAATTAAAAAGGGTCAAAAAATGGTATTTTTAAAAAAAATTTACCAAGGCCCATTTTTTGCCCAAAGCCCATTTTTGGACCAATCCCACCTGAAACCCGAAATCACCCCAAATATCGAAAACTTCGGAGCAGGTTCGGTACCCTATTTTCTCACTCGAAACTCGCAAAACTCGAACCTGACACTTAAAACCCAAAATCCTGACCCGTGTGCACCCCTACATGATACTTTGCAATCGATAAAATTAAAAAATATAAAGTAATTTTATAATGTTTGAATACTATAAAAGTAACATGCAACAATTACATGCATAATAAAAAAAATAACAAAAAGTAACTTGGTATTTTAAAATCTATAATGGGGTGTTTTGTGTAAGGTGTTTACTTGTTGTGTTTTAGTTGAGAGGTATTAAAATTATGGAGAGTCTCAAACTCAAGTATACAAAGAGTTTCACATTCCCCCAAAATTAGACTTAAAATGGGACCCACAAAAATATAAACTTGTAATGCCATGGTTAATCCAAGACTGTTACTGTGGACTTTAAACAAGGGTTAACTCGCTAAACGAGTCATTTAGTTATAAACGTACATCTAGGTGTTTTTAATAGGCCAGAGTGAAAAATCTCGGTCAAAATGAATGAATATATATTATTTAAAACATTAAACTGTACATGGGCCCATAAAAGTGTTTACAAAGTTATTTACAATCCAAAATGGTCATTACAGTGTAAAATTTACAACCCGCCGACCTAAGCGGCAAAAATGTGGTTCACCTCTAGTTCCTCTAAGAAACACCTTGGTGGCGGTCAAGTGGCCGCATATGTACACATTGCCACCTATTCTCTCTACTCAAGGCTGGGTGAACTTTTCTTTCCCTTTACCTGCATCACGTAGCACCTGTGAACTAAGACTCAACAAGAAAACTTATTACTGCATGTATGTAATATTAATAAATGATTTTGGTAATCATTTTGGGGCTTGCAGCCCTAATCAGATAGTGAGTCACACTCTAGGGATCTGCACCCTAATCAAATAGGTGACTAAAGAGTCACTCTCTGAATAGATGACTAATAAGTATATCTCTGGGGATCCGCTCCCTAAGCCATGTTACGCTCAGTCACCTGAGCCTTTTGGCCCTGGCTCTACGTAACTAGCCTTTAGACTAGACAAGCGCTTTCAATTTTCTTCGACCTTGGGGGTCGGTCAAGCATTTCATGCTCATGTTGAATAGATCTAATCTTTTCGCCATGTGTTATACACATTAATGGCGTTCTTGACTCTTAAGCTAATACCATACGACCAATGCTCAGTATTACCGCTAAACTTGACTAATAAGTCACAGCTTCACGATCAATACTAAACACCATTGTCATTCTCTGACTAATAAGTCAATGCCATACACAGATAAGCAAAGCTGCTATGCATTTACTATGCAATCAATGTCCATATATAGAGTACTCAACATGCTTCATCAATAACCATGCATGTCACATACCGGGTGCATTTTTCTGGCCTCTGGTTCGAGTGTGAAATAATAAAAGAACGACCTTTGAGAACGATCGGTCATTAAGTCCCTTAGCAGTCACCTAGTCATAACCAAATATGAAATTCCATCAGTAAAAATAAATAATAAAAGGGTCATGGTCTAAACCCCACTCTCGGGAGCTCAAATCATACTAAAACGGTTAGTAGATTTGATCCCGAGCCTTAGGAAATAAAAACCTGCGCTTAAACCTCATGAAAAACCCCTCCTGGCACAAAAGGAAGGAGCGGGCCACGACTTGACTTAGTGGGTCGCGGTGCACCCCCAAGACGGAGAGCATCTGTCAGGGGTACCAAGGGCAGGCCACGACTTGGTCTAGTGGGTCGTGCCACACCTGCTTAACAGAGCCCAGGGGAGGCTCTGGCTTGGGTCCAAGTTGCGACTTGCATGAAATCGGTCGCAACTTGACCCAACGAACCTAGCTCCCCTACCCATTTCTCAATTCAAACCAGCCCAAACCTTCATCAATTAAATCCCAAAATCACATCCAAGCATCAACACAATATATACACCAATTTAAC
Organism: Humulus lupulus; assembly: GCF_963169125.1. Taxonomy (NCBI): domain Eukaryota; kingdom Viridiplantae; phylum Streptophyta; class Magnoliopsida; order Rosales; family Cannabaceae; genus Humulus; species Humulus lupulus. The sequence goes on along the minus strand of NC_084794.1, from coordinate 24,435,811 downwards.
AACAAATCATAAGCTTTAAACCACCCAAAACAACAACACATATCCAAATCCATGACCAAAACCTCAAGCTAAAGAACTAACCTTAAAACATAGCAAAATTAAAAAATATGGCTGGAATCTTACGTTAAACACAGGTTTGAATCCCTTTCAATGGCTGATCACTAGCCTAAACCCTCAAGCTTTAATTCCCTAGCTTGAATCCTCAATCTTGCTTCAAAATTCCGACGAGAAGAAGAAGAAATGATCAAGAGGTGGAAGAAAGTTACTTTGTTTTTTAGCCTACTTCCTTCTTCAACTTTCTAACTTAAGCATATCCCATGGTCAAAAGATCAAAATGCCCCTAAGCCCGTTTAATTCCTTTACAACCACCCAAGGGTAAAACAGTCATTTCTCACTTATCTCGCTAATCATAATTAATGTCCTCCAATTCTTGTTATTCTCAATATTCTTAAATAATAAATAAATCATAACTCATTACCCGTTTATTCTCGGTAATGTACTAAACATCAAATTACCCCGAGCCTGGAAATTAATCCCGTTATGACTAAACCGCTAACTTGCGTTTTAGGATCATCTCATGTCGAATAGCTCAAACATATCCACATAATAATGTGGTCTCATCCATAAAATGTCCAAATATACAGATATGCCATCAACGGGCCAAATTATGAAAATGTCCTTCTAATAATAAGTTGACCCACATGCATGCAATTATCACCATATATTCTACATAATCATGCATTTAATAACATAATTGCATAATAAATCAATTATGGCCCCCCTGGCCCCCTAATCCAGGCATTAAATCACATTAGGGAATTTGAAACATTACAAAACTCTACCTTAAATATTACACCAAACATGAGTTTGACTTCATATTCATATTCCAAAAAACTCTAACCCCCATAGCATTCTCTAAAAGTAAAACAACAACAACAAAAATAAAAAGTAACTTTATACTTTTTGTACACTATAAAAATAACCTCAAAAATTCAAAGCATAACAAAGACAAAAAAAAAAAACATGTTACTTTGTAATTTATTAAAATAATAAAGACAACAAGAAAAAAATTATTTGATACTTTTGGGGCAATAAAAGTAACCTAACAACAAAAAATAATCTTGTATTTTGCAATTTATAAAAGTAACAATGACAACAACAAAAAATAATCTCATACTTTGTAATTTATTAAAGTAACAGACATAAAGAAAAAAAAATAACCTAGTACTTTCCAGACACCGCAAAATTCACCTAGAATAATTGCAAGTATAACAAAGACAACAACAAAAATAACATCCTACTTTGATCGTTATTATACATATTATCATATTTTTTTTATACATTAATTCAAATCAAATCACATATATATGATTATATTGATGATTATATATATATTTATGTATTTATATGATTATATATATTTATGTATTTATATGATTAATTAGTGTCTTCGGACTAGACTTCATTCCCCTCAATTATTGTTTCGTTCAATTTGTTCGTCATCACTATTTTTGGTAGGTTATTTCAAGTTAATAACTCGATTGATGAGAATTAGGAGGTGATTCATTAATTGATTTTATGATATTTCTATTATTAAATAATATTAGATGATGATAAGTTGTCAGAATTTGGTTAATTTATAATAATTATCTGATATGATTTACATATTCTTTAAGAAGGAAACAAAATCTTATACTCTCACATGAAAGTTAGAGAGAGAAATTAATCCTAAATTTTTTATATATCCAATTAATATAAATTATATATATGTATATATGTGTGGCAACTGTGATAATATCATATAACTTTTATTGTAACTTGGTGTAGTTACAAAAACTTTTATAATCATAATACAGAAAACCTCTATAAAGTTTTACTCTATATTAGAACAATTCTCATATAATCATAAAATGTTTTAGTCCCAACTTAGGAACAATTATAAATAATAATAAACTCCACATTGTAATAAGTTATAATATTTCTCAGTCTTGTCTTTAGAAAATATGCCTCCACATAGTAATAATTATCTTAATATTAAATATATTTATATATATGCTATCTTTTACATGCGAAAAATTCATGATAAAATTAATTATCTATTTAGGCTTGTAAAATAACTTTGTATATTTCCAACATTATATAAATATGTACATTGTAGCTATATCTTTATGTCATTTTCGTTTATCAATATTTTACTTGAATTTGACAAATTTTATCAATTAATATTTAAATAGATTTAAATGTGTATTGTAAAACCCAGATTGGCTAACTTTATTTTTAGACAAAATATTTTAAAATTGCAAAAAATCAGCAATATATCTTTAAATAATTATCCCATAATTCAACTGGTTTTTTTAAGTGAAAATCTATTTTAGTGTGAATACAATTTTTACCTTATTTATCACAATCAATCTTTATTGGTAAAATATTGTGTTTTATCTTATGAGAATATTTTCAGGGATTGTGTTCATTCTGGAATAAAGAAGGTTTTGAAAATGAACATGGTCAAAAGAAATGACCATGTTTGTTTTGCCAGATATATCTGATGACGTTGCTGACTCATCAGTTTCCTTTTCTGTCGATACAGATTTCATCTGGTTGGCTGATTTCCTAAATCAAAGAAATCCGCAAATTGATTACAAAGATCTCAGAGAATGCTGGCTTTGGATGATTTCTTTTCCTATTAATACCTTGCCAAGGCCTTTGGAAATTTTATCTTTTCCATTTGGAATTTTGTAAACATTATGTTATTTTGAAGAGTGTTTTTATTTAAAGAGATTAAGTTTGTTAACCTTAATCTTTGTGAGAGTGCTGAGTGTACTTGTGGAAATCTATCTAGTTCTTGTAAACAGGTAGTGTCTATTGTGAACGTGTTCATAAGGATCTTCGGGAGAAGATTTTATCTACGTCTCACTTTGGGAGGAAGTGAGCACTCACTATTCTTTGAAGGGATTTCAAGAAAATCAATGTTTCATCAAAACTAGATTCGTAGAGAAGAGTGTAACAAGATCGCGGCAATAGTTTAAGAGGGAGTCTTACATTGTTTAAGTCAATGCTTTTGCACACATTATTTCTTTACTAATTGGTTTACTCTCTAGGCATGACCCTGTGGATATAGGTTATCTGAAAATATTTCTAAACCACGTAAAAATTCTCGTGTGTTGAATTTTTTACCTGTTTTTATGTTTAAACAGTTTCATAAGTAGTGTTAACAAAACTGAAATCTGTCTAAACAACTTACTCAGTATTCCGCATTTAATTAAGTTATTTATTTTAAATCACTTAGTAATATTAAAATATGAAATTTTAATAGGTATCGGAGCAGGTCACTAAACTCTTAGTGCAATCTTGTATTTTTTTTCCGTTTGTTTTTGTGCCTTGTGAAATGTCTTTCTTTGTCGAAGATGGTTCAATAAGACATCCTCCCTTGTTGAATGACTCTAACTATCCTTATTAGAAAGTTAGAATGAAAGCTTTCATCAAATCATTGGATGAAAATGCATGGAGATCAATCTTTACTGGTTGGACACCACCTACTGAATCTGATGATCTCACAAAGGTAAAATCTAAAATCAATTGGACTGATGCTGAAGATAAATTGTCTAGTTATAATAACAAAGTCTTGCATGTTATCATTAATGGTGTTGGTGAATGATATATAAAATTAATTTCTTCATGTGAGTTCGCCAAAGAGGCTTGGCAAATTCTTCAAACACAATTTGAAGGAATTACTGATGCCAAGCGCTCTAGGCTTGTAATCTTAACTACAAGATTTGAAAATCTTAGAATGGCTAAAACTGAGTCTCTCACCGAATTTTATGAAAGATTATTTGATATTGTTAATGAATATTTTGCCTTGGGTGAAAAATTGGAAAATAGTGTGTTAGCTCGAAAAATTGTTAGAGTTCTTCCTGACAGGTTTCAAACTAAGCTTACGGCTATTGAGGAGGCAAAATCTTGATACAATGAAAGTGGAGGAGTTGATGGGTTCACTACGAACTTTTGAACTAAATCAACAAATCCGTCAAAAGGAAAAACTGGATGCCCTCAAAGAAAAATCAGTTGCTCTCAAATCATCAAAGGAGAAAGACTAAGATGAAAATGATGGTGAAGATGAGATGACCCTGTTGACCAAAAATTTTCAAAAGTACATTAAAAAAAATTGGGAACAAGAAACCTACATTCAAATCTTCCAAAGGTAACCATTTCTCTAAACATTTTGATAATAGCAATAAAAGAGGTGTGCAATGCAGGGAATGTGAAGGATTTGGTCATATTCAATCTGAATGTGCCAATACACTGAAGAAGAATAAAAAGGTAATGGCAGCTACTTGGAGTGATCAGGACTCTGAAAGTAGTGTTGAAGAAAATAACATAAACCTTGCCTTAACTTCTGTTGTTTCTGGATTAAATTTAAATTCCCAGGTTAAAAAAATGTTTGTTTGTCTGAACAACACAGTTCAAGAAGAAAATTATGAATGTTAATCCAGTGAATCCGATCTGGATGAGGATTCTTTGAAAGAATCATACAAAGACATGTATGATTAGTGGTTAAAAGTATGTTTTGATAAACGCGTAATGGCAAGCAATAACAAATCTTTACAAAAAAGGAATGATGAACTTGAAAATACTGTAAAGAATCTTGAGAATGAAGTTGTAGCTAAAGATTGTGAAATTAAGCGATTATCAAATGAAATTAATCACATGGCTAAAGGTGTAAAAATGCTTAATCCAAATTCTAGGATTTTGGATAAAGTAATTGTTGCATGTCAAGAAGCAGGTAGTTTTTCTGGATTGGGATCTGATGGGTACAAATCAAGAGGCAAAACCATTTTTGTAAAATCTGGAATTATTTCTGGCTCAACCACTAACATTTATGCAGGAACATCTCCGTTAGCTGATGCTACAAAAGTACAGCTGTTTCAACAGCTGTTACACAGACCAAGTTTCTCAGAAGCAATAAAAGTGGGCATTTTATTCCCATTTGTTATTTTTGTGGAGTAAAAGGGCACATCCAGCCTAGATGTTTTACTATGATGAACTTTTTTCAAAAATAATTATCTCAATTGTTATAGTAAAACAAAACAGATTGTGAAAAAACCATCCAAAAAAGTTTGGATGGAGAAAAAAATAAATTGTCATGCTGCATTTACTTGTCAAAAAACCCGTGCATCTAATTCTTGATATTTTGATAGTGGATGCTCCAGACACATGACAGGTGATATAAGTATACTCACTAATTTCAAATCTTTGAAATGTGGTGTTGTAACTTTTGGTGATGGTATGGCAGGAAATATTGTTGGAAAAATCACTCTAAATCTTGATGGGTTACCGAAATTAAGAAATGTTTTTCTTGTAGAGGGACTTAAGGCTAATCTGATTAGCATAAGTCAAATCTGTGACCAAGGCTTCACAGTAACTTTTTCTCGTGATGATTGCAATGTTGTTGATGAAAATGGTATGAGTGCTTTGAAAGGATATAGATCCATTGATAATTGTTATACACTCTTGTTATCCCCAAAAATTGGAGTTCGATGATGTGGCAATCAGAAGTGACAAGTGGCAATACATGGTCCGTAAACGACACATTAATAGTCAATAAATGTATTGGCTCTTCGGAGTTGTGATAAAGTGATCTGACCGATCTGGTAGAGTTTCTGTCAGACCGATAAGGATTTTTGACTGACCAGTCAGGTGTTTGTCCGACCAGTCAGGTGTTTGTCCGACCAGTCAGGTGCTTGTCTTACCAGTCAGGTGCTTGTCCAACCAGTCAAGTGTTTGGCCGACCAGACATGTGTGGTTTGGCCGACCGGTGAAGTGTTTTGGCCCTCCAGTTTTCCTTCTGGGTGTGATGTGGACCGACTAAACAGGTCATTGCTACGCAAGAGATCCCAGTAACGGCTTCAACTAGAATCGGTCATACTTGCGCGGGAATCTCTCATATTATCCCAAAGAATCGCATATTGTTGTATTTTAGATGTTATTATTAATTAAATATTGTGAGAGTAACAGAAAGGACCTGATCAAAGGGAGATATTTATGTACGATCCATGAGCCTATAAATAAATGGCTCATGGCATCATTTTGGAGGATCTTTTTAGACGGAGAAAAATTCTCTAGTTTGAGACTTGGGGACGGTTACTTGGGGTATTCTTGGGGCATTTTCTAAGAAAGTTTAGAGAGAGAAACTATGTATTTTTCTACTTACACTTAAGAAACTCAGTTGGCTCAAGTTCATCTGATCTTAAGTGTAGGATATATGTAACGCCCCAACTCCAGGGACCGTTACGGTGTGCCTTGTAAACAGTACTAAACTCGTTAATCAAGTCATTTGGCCAAAATCGTGTAACTAAGTATGATTAGCGGTTTAGGGATTAAATTTTTTTGGATAAGATAGAACGTTTAATATATATGTTGGGATCCTGAATTTATAATTTCAGAGTCTACTACAAGAGAATATTTACAACAGGTCGTTCTAAGCGGCAAAACAGGGTTAAACCTCGGCCGTGGCGGACGAGCAGTTGCATATGTACACGTCATCACCTAAGCTCTCCAATCTCAAGGATGGTCCAACTTTCTTTTGCCTTTACCTGCACCACATAGCACCCGTGAGCCGAAGCCCAGCAAGAAAACACAATATAACATGATATAATATCAACATTGATCGTATTAATTATTCAGGACCAATAGTCCAAACAAATAGGTGACTATCACAAAAGTCACAAATATGGGGACAACACCCTTTAGCCATGTGACGATAGAATCACCAGGGCTTAACAAATAAGTGAGCATCTCACTAGCTTTAACAGGATAGGTGCATGGTGATTAGTCACCAACATAACCTTCCTCCTGACTCTAGAGTCATAACTGTGGAACAGCGTTCCCTAGCCGTGTGACAAACAGTCACCGGGGCCATATGCCCTGGCTCTGAGTAACTAGTCTCAGACTAGCCAAGCGCGTATAATTTTCATCGACCTTCTGGTCGGTCTAGCATTAATACCCCAAATGAGTCATTCAACACTGATATCGATTAGATCTAATCTTCATTTGGCTTGTCGTTCATGACGCTATGCCATTTCTGACTCTTAGGTCAGTGAAACATGACCAGTGCTTAACCCGTTGTGAACTTGACTAATAAGCCACAGCTTCACAGACGGATCTGACACCATTGCCGATTCTGACTAATAAGTCAGTGCTATACACAAGTAAGCTATGCCACCAAACATATATCACATGTCCAATATCCATAAACAAGGTATTCAGCATGCTTACTCAATAAGTACTAGTACAATTAGGACCATGCATGAACACAGAGGCTTAAGCTCTGAACGATATCATACTCAGTATATAAAGCATGTCCTAATCACATATTTATCGTGCATCATATGCATTATATTTAACAACCCAACATGCACCAATAATAGCCATGCATGTCATATCTAATAATCAACCAACATGCATCAAGAATAGCCATGCATGTCATATCTAATAATCAACCAACATGCATCAAGAATAGCCATGCATGTCATATTTACACAGGGTGCAGTTTTCTTACCTCAGATTCGAGCTAGAATAGATAAAGGAACGACCCTTGAGAACGATCAACTTTTAGTCCTTTAGCGGTCACCTAGTCATAACCAAATACGGGACACCATTAATAAAAATGATTAACATAGGTTCCCAAACCAATATCTAGCCTTCGGGACATCAATCCAAACTAAATCGGGTAGTAGGATCGACCCCGAGGCCTAAGGCTACCATCCCCAAGTCAAAAACCCACTTCTGACCAAAAATGCCTCTATGGGTCGCGGCCCTCCCTAGCTGTGCCGCGGCTCGTCCCCCAGACAGAGGCAAAACCTCCCCAGAAATCCACACAAGTCGCGGCTCACCATAGCCATGCCGCGACCCTTTACGCAAACCAGCAAGCCACTAGCTTTCTTCCCCTGCATTTTTTCCTTGAAACCAATCCCTCAAGCCAGTCCCAAACATCATCCAAACATCCAATTCAACCCCTAAACTTCATCTACAACACCCCTCCATCAAAACCCAAGTTAACACCAACCAAAACTTCCATTAATTCCAACTTTCCACAAATAATTTACAAGCTGAAAGTCTAAAGCCAAAACAGAGTATACTATAAAACTAATGGCTGGAACTTACCTCAAGCTTGATTTAACTACCCCTCACTGATTGAACCAAGGTCCTAAGTCCTCAAGCCTTGCTCTCCTAGCTTGTTGCCTCAAGTTGGTTCTCAAAATTCAAAGGTAAATGAAGGGAAGAACATGTACGGGAGAGAAAGAAGGAGATGAGGATGATGCTCTGTTTTTTTTTTTTTCTAAAGGTTTCTACAGCCTTGGGTTGATATACATCCTAGGGGTGAAAAGACCACTTTGCCCCTAGGTCAAATAAAAGCTTCTAAAGTCTCCCAAGGGTAAAACCGTCCTTTCCTGCATATCTCGTTAATTATAATTAACGCTGTCCAATTCCCACTATTCTCAATAGTCTCAAATACCAATAAATCATATCCCATTACCCTTTAATTCCCGGTATTGTTCTAATCATCGAAATGACCCCGAGACTCACCCCGAGCCCCGAACTTAAACCCGTTATGACTAGACCAAACACTTACATTTCATGATCGTCTCATGCTGAATAGCTTGAACCAATCCACCCTATAATGTGGCTATATTAATTCATCACAAACATGCACCCAAAATACGCAATTACCCCCACAGTGGCCAAATTACCAAAATACCCTTATAATCATAAATACTCCCATATGCATGCATTTACCATCATATAATAATTTATTTCACATAAACATGCGTATGATCATTAAATAGCATCATAACTCAATTATGACCCTCCCGGCCTCCTAATCAAGGTCCTAACCCTTATTAGGAAATGCGGGGCATTACAATATATATCACAACTCCAAGTGGATTAGGCTATTACCAATAAATTAGGGCTGAACCATTATAAAATTATTTGTGTCGTATTTTTCTCTTGAAGGTTCATTGTAGTTTTGACGTCTACTCGTCGTTGGCCAAAATCGTGGTCAACATTTTGGTGCTTTCAATAAGAGCCTGAAGAGAAGAAACACACGACTATCGTATCAAGATGGCGCCCAAGAATACCAGTGTGGCATCCAAAAAGTCAGGCACGTCAAAAGAGCCTGCTAGATCAGAAGGTCCTGGACCGCAGAACCTAGAGACTGAGCTCAGGGTCTTTCTCGAGGAGACCACTCCAGAAGTTGAACAACTCCAGGAAGCAATAGGTGCTTTCCAAGAGGAGATGGTGCAATTTAATGCTTGGCAGGAGTCTTTCGCTGAAGAGATGGAGGCCAGAAGCGAAGAGCTCAAACAACGACAGGAGGAAGTCGATCAGAAGCATCGTGAAGCAACACTTGCTCTAAAAGCGGCTACCCAATTGGCCCAAGCCAATGCTCAAGCCGCGGCACAAGAAGCCACCCAGGGAGCAAGAAGTAATAATGCTGGTCGAAGGACCACTAACAGAGCCAATTCTCGGGGATCGGAAAAAAGCAGGAGTAACCCCCCTGGTCGGGAAGATGATGGGGACCGATCTAGAACTGCCTCGATGGAAAGGGAGCACTCTCGAACCCCCTCCAAGAGCCACCGATCAGAAACTTCTAGATCAGGGAGTCACCGATCGGGCAGTAAAAAGACTCAACCCAGGCAGGATTAGACCAAGACTCCTCGAGATAAGAGGACTTCACAATTCAAACATGGGCATGGTCATGATAAGGCTGATAGTCATCATACCGACCAGTCAAAGGAAAAGGAGGGAAACGACCAAAAAAGAGGAAAAGACTGCCCGGGGCATACCGAAAGACCTCCATTGCACCCCGGCCAGCAGTGTAGTGGGAGAGCGCAAGTCCCACGTCGTAAGCCCTCTAAAAAATTGAAAAGTACGGTGTTCGATCGAGTAGAAGAGCATGCTTCCTGGAAGGATCTGAGGGACGTTATCACCAACAAGAGGAGGACCGTCCCGGTCGAAGGGCAAAATTTGAACCGCCCTGCCAGTCAAGTAGAAATACTTGACGACAGTGCACCAGATGGTAATGCCCGACCAGGCAGTCAAGACCTTAGAACTTCATCAATTTCACCAGCCATCCAAGCCCAGCTTTACATGCTAACGGCTGCAGTGCAAGGTTTGTCAAAACGACCTTTCGGGATGGATGCGATAGACCACCGGAGTGGCAGCCCATTTTGTGCCCGGATTAGAGCAGCCCAGCCTCCAACAAAATATAAAGCATTGGTTCTGCCAGTATATACAGAGAAGGCAGATCCCAACAGACATGTTGGGAAGTTTGAGGACCAGATGGAATTGCTTGGAGTAAGTGACGATTATCGGGGTAGAGTTTTCCTGACTACTTTGCCAGATACCACCCAGGAATGGTATTGGAAGTTTAAGCCGAACTCCATAACCTATTGGGAAGCATTCAGGAAGGAGTTTTGTAGACAATTCAACACTGCCCGGACTCCACCAGTTTATGCCAACCACTTGGCAAATATCAAACAAGGAAAAGATGAGTATTTAAAGAATTATATACAGAGATTCATGAGAGAAGCCAATAGAGCAACTGCTGTAGGAGACGAGGGGAAGATGGTTACAATATCCGCTGGGATAACTTATCGGAGCCCTTTGTGGGGTAGCATACATAGAAATTCAATTTCAACACTTCAACAATTTCTTGACCGAGCAGACAAGTATATGAAATTGGATGATACGATCGAGAGTGAGGAGAATGGCATAAACAATCCGAGCGGATCAACTGACTCTCCTAATAATGGTGGAAAGAAATGTGGAAATAACGGGTCTGACCACCATGAGGAAAAGAAAGAAAAGTTTAATTCAAACAAAAATCCAACCAAGTATGTGCCTCAGTTCACTAATTTGACCACTCTCTCGGCCAGCCGAGTGGAAATATATCTTGCTAGTCATGAAGAGGTTCCCTACAAGAAGCCTCCCCCCATCAGGAAAGAGATGAGGAAGAGAGATATGAATAAATTTTTTCGTTTCCATGGAGATTATGGTCACGACACAAATGAATGCAATCACCTCAAGGACAAGATAGAATTTCTTCTCCGGTCAGGCAAGTTGAGGAAGTACCAGGCAGAGACACCCCAAGGAGAAGGAGGCAGTAGGAATCTTGGGTTCAAATGACAAAGATCTCCGCCCTTGCAGCCCGGACCTGTGGACTTTACCTTAGACACTATATGTGGAGGTCCACACTTGGCTGAGGAAAGCAACGAAGCAAGGGAGAGGTATGCTGAGCGGGAGTGCTAGGATCAGGAGCCACTGGAATGGCGAGCGTCTGTGAATATATTATTTCTAAATACCACTTTCAGAGTGGTAGTTTAATTTCAAGTTGTTTAACTTGTTATTTAAATTTGGTTTATGAAATGGTTATTTGCTGACCAGTCACCTATTTTTGAACAATTTTTGTTGTTTAAGACTCGTTATTAGACATGTATTGTCCTTTTTTAATGTACGAGTAATAAAAGAGATTACGCGCAGCGTGGTCGATTCTTGCTACAAATGTGCATGTGTGTTAATTATTTGAACCGTGTTCAACTGGTCGGTAAAATCGGACAGTGTTCAACTGGTCGATACATTCAAGCAGTGTTCAACTGCTCGAATATTTTCAATATATTCTATGTGTTTCAGGAGCAATTAACTGCTTGAACAGATTCAGTCAACCCTCGATCGATTGGGGGGCACATGGGGTATGCTGGTATATAATTTAACACAGGCAATAAGAGCACGAGTAAGCATATTTGTTTTTAGGCTGACTTGTAAAATTTTGAAGTCAAAAAAGGCCATTAACCTAACTTGTTTGACAAAGCTTAAGTAACTTGGAATTTTTCTAAATTTCAAGTTAGAAGCAAATATTCATGTGACAATAAACATTATGCTCATAAAATATTAGAGCAATAAGAGTGTGAGAAAGTATACTTAGTATGGACTTATGAAATGCCTAGAATTTCTAAGTTAGAAAACTAAGTACTCATGCGAAAATATAAAGCATACATCAGAGTGACTTTACTATTAAAAAAAAACTTATAACTTTTTAAGTCTAAAAAGACTTAGAATGTTTCAAGTTAACAAAGAAAAACAAAGTATAAATGCATGAACCATAAATATTTTGTGCAAACCCGAGGACATAAGGGCATGCATCCGAGTGGTTAGGTTGTGGTGTCTGAGCAGCCAGGCGCGGGGAAAAGTGGCTATGGTGTCCAGGTGGCTAGGCCTGCATCCGAGCGGTTGCACCACATGTCTGAGAGGCTGGCATGTTCGAGAGGTTGCGTGTGTCCGAACGGTTGCATGTGTCCGGGCAGCAGAGTGCGCGTCCGAGCGGCTGGCTGGGCATCCGAGTGGCTGCATGTTTCTGAGCAATGGAGTACACATACAAGCAGTTGTGCATGTCCTAATAATAGCATGTCCAAATAGGCATGGGTGTCCGATCGGTGGGCTCTGGTCCGAGCAGATGCGCGTGGTGTCCGAGCAAGTGATGAGGTGTCCGAGCGGATGGCGTGGCGTGTCCAAGCAGATGCGCATGGTGACCGGGCGGATGCCATGGTGTCTGATCGGCTGGGGTTGGTCCGAGCGGATGTATGATGTGTGAGTAGTTTGCATGGTGTCTGATCGGCTGGGTTAGTCCGAGCGGATGCGTGGTTCCCAAGCGGATGCGTGTCCGAGCGTCCGAGTGTTTGTGCCTTTGCATCCGAGCAGATGGTGGCACATCCGAGCAGCTTGGGGCATGTTTATGGTTCCTTTTTTGGGTTAAGTTTTCGGGCTATCTCGATGGCCCTCAAAGAAGATGCTCAATCAGCCACATTCATGCATCCCTAATAATCTATTTCCGGGGAGCTAGACCTTCCTACTAATCATGTATGAATTTAAGGGCCAAAAACAGTAACCGATTGGCTGTAGGGTCCGAAAAGACAATAAATCTCAAAAGCATGGGGCACAAACATGTTTTTCTAATCATGGGGTACTACAACAAGCTAAAAGAATGGAATTTGAAGAAATCAAAAGAAAAGTTCGATCGTGGGTTTATTACAAAAGTGAAGGTTACTAACTGGATGGAAGCTTTTGGATGACCTCAAAAACATTTTGCTAGAGAAAAAGTTTATCATACAAATAAATCATATAATAAACTTGGGGGGAAAATGTTATCCCCAAAAATTGGAGTTCGATGACGTGGCAATCAGAAGTGACAAGTGGCAATACATGGTCCGTAAATGACACATTAATATTCAATAAATGTATTGGCTCTTCGGAGTTGTAATAAAGGGATTTGACCGACCTGGTAGAGTTTCTGTCAGACCGATAAGGATTTTTGACTGACCAGTCAGGTGTTTGTCCGACCAGTCAGGTGCTTGTCCGACCAGTCAGGTACTTGGCCGACCAGACATGTGTTTGGCTGACCAGTCACTTGTCTTGGCCAACCAGCGAGGGTTTGGCTGACCGGTGAAGTGTTTTGGCCCTCCAGTTTTCCTTCTAGGTGTGATGTGGACCGACTAAACAGATCATTGCTACACAATAGATCCCAGTAACGGCTTCAACTAGAATCGGTCATACCTGCGCGGGAATCTCTCATATTATCCCAAAGAATCGCATATTTTTGTATTTTAGATGTTATTATTAATTAAATATTGTGAGAGTAACAGAAGGGACCCGGTCAAAGGGAGATATTTATGTACGATCCATGAGCCTATAAATAAATGGCTCATGACATCATTTTGGAGGATCTTTTTTCTACTTACACTTAAGAAACTCAGTTGGCTCAAGTTCATCTGATCTTAAGTGTAGGATATATATCACAACTCCAAGTGGATTAGGCTATTACTAATAAATTGGGGCTGAAACACTATAAAATTATCTGTGTCGCATTTTTCTCTTGAAGGTTCATTGTAGTTTTGACGTCTACTCGTCGTTGGCCAAAATCGTGGTCAACTCTCACCAACACTCACATGTCAGCTGGCCATAGGTAATACAACAAATTTATGGCACGAAAAATTGGTACATATAAATTTAAAAAATTTGAAAAAGATTGCAAATGCAGGATTAGTTCGTGGGTTACCCAAATTGGGTAAAGAATCTGCAGGTAAATGTGAACCATACCAATTGGGGAAACAATTGAAAAATTCTCACAAAAGTGTCACCAGAATTAATACTTCAAAAGTTCCTGAACTTTTGCATATGGACCTTATGGGTCCTATTCAAGTTGAAATTATTAATGGGAAAATGTACATTTTTGTTTGTGTTGATGATTTTTCTCGCTTTACTTGGGTTGACTTCTTGAGAGAAAAATCAGATACTTTTGATGCTTTTAAAACTCTTTGCATGAAATTAAAGGTTGAAAAGGATTGCAATATAGGTAAGATTGTAAGAATCAAAAGTGATCATGGTAAATAATTTGAGAATATTGTTTCTGATGAATTTTGTAAACCACTAGGTATTTCTCATGAGTTCTCAGCGCTGAAAACTCCTAAACAAAATGGAGTTGTTGAAAGGAAAAATTGAACCCTTCAAGAAATGGCTAGGGTAATGTTGAATAGCAAAATACTTTCAAAAAGACTGTAGGCTGAGGCAATTAACACTTCTTGTTACATAATCAATCGTGTTTTCTTACGATCAGGTACTAGCAAAACTCCATATGAAATTTGGAAAGGTAAAAAGCCTAACGTAAGTTATTTTCATGTGTTTGGTTGTGTGTGTTACATCCTTAGGGATCGAGAAAATATTGGAAAATTTGATGCCAAAAGTGATGTGGGTGTTTTTCTTGGCTACTCCATTAATAGTAGAGCTTATCGTGTTTATAACATGAGAACTCAAACTGTGATGGAATCTTCAAATGTTGTTATTGATGATTTGAAAGATTTTTCTGAATATTCTAGTGAAGAAGAAATTGACAGGTTAATCGATGAAAACACTCAACGAAAATCATCTGATGTACCTGGAAGTAATTCTGTGACCACAGTTTCAGATATAGTAGCAACATAACCTGAACCTGTTGCAACAACCTCTGAGCAAATAGTGAAGGAGGGTCTAGAAATTATCACTGATTCAATTCACAGAGAACCTTCTACTAGAGTTAAAAAGAATCACTCTACTGACCTCATTCTTGGTAACATTGAGGATAATATGGTCACAAGAAGAAGGTATGTGAATCTTGTTCAATTTGTGTGTTTTACTTCATCTTTTGAGCCTAAAAATGTGAAAGAGGCTTTGTGTGATGAATCCTGGATTAAAGTAATGCAAGAAGAGTTGGAACAATTTTCTAGAAATAATTTCTGGACTCTTGTCCGTAGGCCTAATCACACCAACGTTCTTGGCACTAAATGGATTTTTAAAAACAAATATGATGGATTTGGTACAATAATTATAAATAAGGCTAGGTTGGTGGCACAAGGTTACACGCAAGTAGAAGGGGTAGACTTTGATGAAACTTTTGCCCCCATTGCTAGACTTGAGTCTATTAGGCTATTGCTAGTTGTGGCTTGCATTGTTGGTTATCAAATGGATGTCAAATCTGCATTTTTGAATGGTATATTAAATTAAGAGGCATTTGTTGAACAACCTAAGGGTTTCGAAGATCCACATTTTCCAGATCATGTTTTTCAACTTAAAAAGGCCCTTTATAGTTTAAAACAAGCTCCCAGAGCCTGGTATGAAAGGTTAACTCAATTTCTTGTTTTAAATGGTTATAGGAGAGGTGGAGTTGATAAAACTTTGTTCATTAAAAATGTTGATTCTGACATTATTATTGCTCAAATTTATGTTGATGATATTGTTTTTTATTCCACTTCTAACATTCAAGTGCATGATTTTGTCAAGCAAATGAAAGATGAATTCAAAATGAGCATGGTAGGAGAGTTAAATTACTTCCTAGGATTGCAAGTCAAACAAACAGAAGATTGAACCTTCAACTCTCAAAGTAAGCTTGCCAAAAATTTGATCAAGAAATTTGGGATGGAGTCCACTAACACATGCCAAAACACCAATGGGAACCACGATCAAACTGACCAAGGATGAAAATGGTGTAAAGGTAGATCCAACATTGTATAGAAGCATAATTGGAAGTCTTCTGTACCTTACGGCTAGTCGTCCTGGCATTAGCTACAGTGTTGAGGGTATGTGTGTAGAGTCCAAGAACTTTACTTAGCTAGTTAGATAGTAGTAGTAGTAGTAGTAGTAGTAGTAGTAGTAGTAGTAATAGCTAGTAATAGTTGTAGTATGTTTATTACTGTGGATTTCGGTTCAAGCCGGGACTTAGTTGGACACTCGTAGCAACACTTGTAGATTTTATAAATTTAACCTATAGTTTAAGAATATTAATTATAACCTAAGGTTTGATTAATATAGCTGATTATGAAGATGATATTTATTATACTATAAGGTTTAGATAGATCCAATAAGATATTAACACTTCTCCTGTGCATGTTTAATGAGAAATTAAGTATTTTTGAGGAATAGTTTATTAAGAGTAATATTTGAAAATCCCAGAGTCTGCCAACAGCTTTGAAATCGTTATTAGACTCGGTCAAAGTTGTTTACTCAATTCAAATTAGGCTGAAAAAGTGTAATTACATGTATAATATTTCAGTGTATGCCGATATATCGCAGCTCTAGGGGACGATATATCGCCACTCGGGGAATACGAAAACACGTGAACTTCGCACGAACACTTCGACGAGCCTCAGAAATATCAGCCCAGGCGATATAAAGCCTAGCATGGGCGATATATCGACCCTAGGTCATGATTTTTGAATAAGTTTGAAACTGAGCTCAATTTATTCCATAACCTCTTGATAAGTCCCGAATTTTTTTGACCGAGTCTTAAGCCTCTACTGAACGAATATTCAAATGTTTTTCAATTAAAAATTCATTATTTTTATTCAAGCTAAATGAAGATCTTTTCATTCTTGAACTCTATAAATAGGACCTAGTACCCAGCCATTTCTTCATTCTTCAAGTTGAGTTCAGAGCCTTCAATTTGCTAAGTTTACTTTAGAGTGTTAAACACTTGGGTTGGGGTTATAAGCTTTATGATTCTAAGCTTATTAAACACTTGGGAAGTAAGGTTCATAGTGTGTATTTCAATTTCAAGGTGTAGTTCGGTTATAGTGCATTCAAGGTATTCCTATTTCTAGTTCCTTTCTGTATTGTTTCATTAGTTTTTATAGTTTTTCTATACTCAATTCCCAACTCGCTGTTTTCATTCTTGGTTAGGCATCTAAGTTCTTTGAACTTGAGGTTTTTTTCGGTAAGTACCTTCTCGGTGGTTTAGTTCATTCCCTTTCATCTCTTTCTTTTAGAATACCCACCTTTCTATTAATGGTTTTTAGGAGTGTTCCAAACTCCCATCCTTGTTCTCGCATCCCGGTATTTGGTAAGGAAAATACGATAGTTCCTATATGATATGTGCTATGTTATATAATATGTTATGATTATGCCATAGTATGATTTTATGTGTTATGATATATGTATGTTTTGGGGCTTATAGTTGCTATATAGCAAACCCCAACACTTTTATGTTTTTTTTTTGGGCTTATAGTTGCTTAACTAGCAAACCTCATTATAGTTTGAGGCTTATAGTTGCTTAGTTAGCAAACTCCAATAATTACCATGTACATGGGTTAGAATTATGATATATGCATTATAGTATATGATATATGTTCATAGTTTATGTGTATGATTATGTTTCATGCTTGTAGTAGATTTTCCTTGATGGGCATTAGGTTCATTCATTTATGTTTATATGTGCAGGAAAATAGTAATGGCGGCGGGAAGATTTTTGGCGGCTTGGGAATGTGTATTGAGGGAGAATGGAATCGGTGGACTGTGTGAACGATTCGAGGATGAAGTTGTTTAGGTCTTTTAAATTATAATTTCTATGTATTTCCTCACTTAATTTTGTAACCAATTTATTTAAGATTTAAGATATGTTATGTTTTATTTTCGAAATAATGGGATCCCATATCCTAACCGAATTTTTATGTATTTCAACGTTGTTTTATAGTTTTTAATAAAGTTATAATTATTTCATATGTATGTTTTCATAAGATTAGTATCTATGTATAGTAGTTATTAATGGTCCAAAGTCTAGAATAGGTTGGGTCATTACAGTTGGTATCAGAGCAATGGTTCATCCGCATGAAGTTCTCCTCGATACACACACTTAAAGCTCCGAATCTGACCGCCAAGGAAGTGTTTAGGTTATAGTTATTATGTTTATAAGTATAGCTAACAGTTAAGAATGAACGGAGCATTAACTTATGAGGATATTCGAGCCATTAAGGCTTTAAAAATAATTAGAGAACCACGAAATACCATAGGAGTGCTAGAAAGAATCACTCGGAGGCAACTTTTGTTCCACAGGGAGAAAGGTCACCTCCAAGAATCTAAGCAGATCATGATGAGATCAACCGAGAAATACGTCTTAGTACTTAGAATTTTTAGAGATTATCCTACTGTGACTGCAGCATTAGAAGAAATTTGGGAAACGATAGATGACGAAGATGAACTGCCGATAGCTATGAGATATTATTTTCTTAAACTTAGGTTCACTTCAAAAATGGAATTTCAGTTTACAAATGAACAAAAACATAGAATTTTTACGAATCTTCCTCGAGGGAATTTTGAGGCACAAGACAATGATGACTATGAAGAAATAGAAGACGATATGCTAGATGAAGGATCGGATGTAGAAGATCCCGATTTTTATAATAGATTAGTTTCATTATTTATTATTTGTTTTCTTTTATGATTGTAAATAGTGAAAAACTTTTTTTTTCCAAATTAATATCATGGTTATTTTGTTATCATGTATGAGTTTGATTTTTCTTTTACAATCATAATAAATAATAAATAAAATAAATAATGACTAAGTTCGGTGAGGGTGGATACAAATCAATGAACCGAGTTTCTATATTGAGAGTTAGGGGGCCATAGTAGTGGGAACGATTTTACTGATCCCAGCCCTCCCTCAATATGGTTAACTTTGGAACAAAGATGAGTTTCGAGCCTGAGAATTTAGTCATATAGGATAATTAGAAACAAACTTAGAAAATAATAAAGATGGCTTATTTTTTTCTAAGTATAGAAACCCACACTAATAATAAAGAGGACTTATATAATTTTCATAAGAAGTCATAATTAATAGGTCTGAGTTATGTTTGTTTAGATTAAGTTTTGCCTTGGAGCCTATTAGGGTAAAGTTCTAACATGTTTTTCTTAACTGTTAGAACTCTGCTGCGATGTCGCTCCGAAGATCTGCTCGTACCAACGGAAATTCCTCCAACGCTACTCCAGTGAACAATGAATCCCCTCCGGTTTGGAGAAGGGGAGTGCGTGTTGCTGCTAGCCACAATGCATCGCTGACACCGCCAGTTGACAACACTGCAGAAATCACCAGACTGCGACAAAAAGTTGAGGAATTATTGCAGCAACATCGACAACAGGCTCAACCTCAGCCTCAGACTCAGCCTCCGCCTCCATCGCAACCACATCCACAGCAAATAGCCTCAGCACCCCAACAAGTTGGTCCATATGGGGGATGGCCAATGGTGAATTATGCGCCATATCCAGTTCAGCACATGGAGCCAGTTTATGAGTAGTTCTGTAAGCAACACGCTCTGAATTTTGAAGGGACTACAGAACCCTTCGAGGCAGAAGAGTGGCTAAGAAACATGGAGCCAATCTTGACACACATGAACCTCGGCAACGCGAATCGCATATCCTGCGTTTCGTCTCTACTTAAGAAGGATGCCAGGATATGGTGGGACTTAGTCTAGCAGACGCATGATGTTTCCACTATGACTTGGACCCGATTTGTGGAGTTGTTCCACAAGAAGTACTATAATTCGGCTATACTCGCTTCAAGAGTTGAGGAGTTCGCTGACTTGAAGCAAGAGAATTTATCAGTGGCAGAGTATGCTCGGCAGTTCGACCGTTTGGCTAAGTTCACACCATAAATGGTTCCAACTGGCTATCTGAGGGTGTCTAAGTTCGTTAGAGGACTTCGACCGAAGATCGAACTAGGGGTTAAGTTACCAAACCCAGGAAACATTACTTATGTCGATGTTCTAGAGACAACAATAGAAGTAGAAAGGCTGCAGGCTAATGTTAGTAAAGAAGAAGCCAGTAAGCCAGAGTCTAGACAGAAAAATCAACCTCAGACTAGTCAGAACAACAATCACCACAATAACAACAATCAGTTCAACAACAACAATAACAACAGACAGAAAAGAAGGCATCCTGACAATAAACAGTCCAACAACAATAAAAGGGCACGGACAAACAATGGAAGCAGTAGGTCGGGTTATGTAGAGTACCCGCAGTGTACTAAGTGCCAGAAGAAACATCCTGGTGAATGTCGATCAAACATCAAGGGATGTTACAATTCTGGTTAGGAAGGTCACCGAAAGAAAGAGTGTCCTCAGCTCAAGACAGAAGGGAAAAAGGAAGATAAGATGGTTCCGGCCAGGGTTTTTGCCTTAACCCAAGGAGAGGCTGATGCTAGCAATAAGGTGGTCACAGGTCAGGTTTCTATCCTTAATAAAATATGTTCTGTATTATTTGATTCGGGAGCCACTCATTCGTATATCTCGTTAGAAATGATACAAAAACTAGACAAACCTTGTGAAAGATTTAGAACAGGTTTGTAACCAAGTTACCTTCAGGCAAAGTAGTTTTATCATCATGGATAGTACGAGGCATACCGATCGAGATTGAGGACGGAGAATTGGAAGGAGACCTGATTGAACTAGAGATCAAGGACTTTGACGTGATACTAGGCATGGACTGGCTAGCACGGCATGGTGCAACCATTGACTGCAAATGCAAGAAAGTGATGTTCGAGACTCCTGACGGCCAGAGACTATGCTTCATGGGACAAGCTTCAGGACTACGCACACCACTAATATCATCTCTCAAAGCTCAAAGGATGATAGAAAAAGGATGTCAAGCGTTCTTAGCTAGCATCACATATGTCGTAAAGGAAACACCGCTTAAGGTTGGAGACGTCCACATTGTACGAGAATTCCCATAAGTATTTCCCGATGACTTACCAGGATTGCCGCCGACTCGGGATATTGACTTCACAATAGAATTAGTACCGGGCACCAAGCCTATCTCCAAGGCACCATATCGGATGGCACCTACAGAACTCAAGGAGTTAAAGACGCAACTACAAGAACTCCTAGATTTGGGTTTCATTAGACCAAGTCATTCGCCATGGGGAGCACCGGTTCTATTTGTGTAGAAAAAGGACGGAAGCATGCGAATGTGTATAGACTACCGCAAGATGAATAAGGTAACGATAAAGAATAAGTACCCGCTACCCTAGATTGACGACTTGTTTGATTAACTCCGAGGTGCGACCGTATTTTCAAAGATTGATTTACGGTCCGGGTACCATCAGCTTAAGGTGCGAGGAGAGGATATTCCTAAGATAGCTTTTAGGACTCGTTATGGTCATTACGAGTTCTTAGTTATGTCTTTCGATCTTACCAACGCTCTAGTCGCGTTTATGGACTTAATAAATAGGGTCTTCAAGGACTACTTAGATAAATTCATCGTAGTGTTCATCAACGACATCTTAGTATACTCAAAGGATGAAGTCGAGCACGAGGAACATTTGAGGTTGATCTTATCACGACTAAAGGAGCATCAACTCTACGCCAAGTTCAAGAAATGCGAGCTTTTGCAAGTAGCATTCCTCGGGCACATTATATCCAAGGATGGAGTTGCAGTAGACCCATCCAAGGTAGAGGCTGTGAAGGATTGGCCAAGACCAAAGAACGCATCCGAAGTAAAGAGATTTTCGGGATTAGCAGGTTATTATAGGAGGTTCATAGAGGGTTTTTCTAAGAAAGCCACTCTGCTCACCAACCTGACCCGGAAACAGCAAAGATTCAACTGGAATGATAGATGTGAAGAAAGCTTCCAGTTGCTTAAGGACAAGCTATGCTCAGCACCAGTACTCTGTGTACCGGCACCCAACGATAAGTTTGTAGTCTACTGCGATGCGTCGAAGCAAGGGTTGGGTTGCATGCTGATGCAGAATGACAAGGTGATAGCCTATGTCTCAAGGCAGCTAAAGGAGTACGAGCAACGCTACCTAACTCACGATATGGAGTTGGCACCGGGGGTCTTTGCGTTGAAAATCTGGCGCCATTATCTTTACAGAGAACAATACGAGATTTATACGGACCACAAAAGTTTAAAGTACTTCTTCACTCAGAAAGAGCTTAACATGAGGCAGCTCAGGTGGTTAGAGTTAGTGAAGGATTACGACTGCGAAATCCTATACCACTCGGGAAAGGAAAATGTAGTTGCCGATGCGCTAAGTAGGAAGAGCTATGGAAGTTTAGCAGCACTAGTAGGAATAGAAAAGTTGATGCAGTAGGAGCTGATCAATGCTGGAATAGAAGTAGTTGTCGGCAAGCTGGCTAACTTATCTATCCAGTCAAATCTGCTAGAAGATATACGGATTGGGCAAGGGCATGACGACACACTAGTGGTACATATGGATGCAATTAGAGAAGGCAAGGCCACAGATTTCTCAATATTTGGTCAAGGGTTATTAAGATATAAGGATCAGGTATGCGTGCCAAATGATCAAAGGATTAAGATGACGATTCTAGAAGAAGCACACAGTACCCCGTACTCAGTTCACCCAGAGTCGACCAAAATGACTCACGACATCAAGGCAATGTATTGGTGGCCAAGGATGAAGAAGGACATAGCGGAATTTGTGTCTAAATGTCTAGTATGCCAGCAAGTGAAAGCAGAGCATCACCGACCTGCAGGCTTATTGCAACTGGTTAGCGTACAAGAATAGAAGTGGGACGATATAGCCATGGATTTTGTGACAGGTTTGCCACGAACAAGTAAGCAGCATGATTCGGCTTGGGTAGTAATAGATAGACCAACCAAGTCCGCTCATTTCCTGCCTGTTAAGACTTCATACACAGTGGACCAATACACAGACATCTATGTTCAAGAGATAGTAAGGTTGCACGGAATCCCCAAGACAATAGTGTCGGATAGAGGATCGGTGTTTACATCAAGATTTTTGGGAATTTTACAGCAAGCCATGGGTACTAAGTTAAGTCTTAGCACAGCTTTTCATCCTCAGATGGTCAATCCGAGCGTACGATACAGATTTTAGAGGATATGCTACGCGCTTGTGTACTTGATTTTGGAGGATCATGGAATAAGTACTTGTCGTTGATGGAGTTCTCCTACAACAATAGCTACCAATCAACAATCGGGATGGCACCTTATGAATTACTTTATGGAAGAAGGTGTTGATCGCCACAACGTGTTCCACATCTCAATGCTATGCAAGTATGTGTCAGACCCATCTCACGCCCTCAAGTACGATACGATAACACTCCAGAAAGACTTGAGTTACGAGGAACGACCAGTTAGCATCATAGATAGAGGGATGAAGCAGTTACGATCCAATAGTATTCTAATAGTCAAAGACCTATGGAGTAATAGTTCTGAATGGGAGGCAACGTGGGAGTTGGAGGAAGACATGCGAGACCAGTATCCGGAATTATTTGGTAAGTAAATTTCGAGGAAGAAATTCTTTTAGTAGGGGAGAATTGTAGAGTCCAAGAACTTTACTTAGCTAGTTAGATAGTAGTAGTAGTAGCAATAACTAGTAATAGTTGTAGTATGTTTATTATTGTGGATTTTGGTTCAAGCCGGGACTTAGTTGGACACTCGTAGCAACATTTGTAGATTTATAAGTTTAACCTATAGTTTAAGAATATTAATTATAACCTAAGGTTTGATTAATATAGCTGATTATGAAGATGATATTTATTATACTATAAGGTTTAGATAGACCCAATAAGATATTAACACTTGTCTTGTGCATGTTTAATGAGAAATTAAGTATTTTTGAGGAATAGTTTATTAAGAGTAATATTTGAAAATCCCAGAGTCTGCCAGCAGCTTTGAAATCGTTATTAGACTCAGTCAAAGTTGTTTACTTAATTCAAATTAGGCTGAAAAAGTATAATTACGTGTATAATATTTCATCGTATGCCGATATATCGCAGCTCTAGGGGGCAATATATCGCCACTCGGGGAATACAAAAACACGTGAACATCGCACGAACACTTCGACGAGCCTCGGAAATATCAGCCCAGGCGATATATCAGCCCTAGGTCATGATTTTTGAATAAGTTTGAAACCGACCTCAATTTATTCCATAACCTCTTGATAAGTCCAGAATATTTTTGAACGAGTCTTAAGCCTCTCCTGAACGAATATTTAAATGTTTTTCAATTAAAAAGTCATTATTTTTATTCAAGCTAAATGAAGATCTTTTCATTCTTGAACTCTATAAATAGGACCTAGTACCCATCCATTTCTTCATTCTTCAAGCTGAGTTCAGAGACTTCAAGCTGCTAAGTTTACTTTAGAGTGTTAAACACTTGGGTTGGGGTTATAAGCTTTATCATTCTAAGCTTATTAAACAATTGGGAAGTAAGGTTCATAGTGTGTATTTCGATTTCGAGGTGTAGTTCGGTTATAGTGCATTCAAGGTATTCCTATTTCTAGTTCCTTTATGTATTGTTTCATTAGTTTTTATAGTTTTTCTATACTCAATTCCTAACTCGCTGTTTTCATTCTTGGTTAGGCATCTAAGTTCTTTGAACTTGAGGATTTTGTCGGTAAGTACCTTCTCGGTGGTTAGTTCATTCCTTTTCATCTCTTTCTTTTAGAATACTCACCTTTCTATTAATGGTTTTTAGGAGTGTTCCAAACTCCCATCCTTGTTCTCGCATCCCGGTATTTGGTAAGGAAAATACGATAGTTCCTATGTGATATGTGCTATGTTATATAATATGTTATGATTATGCTATAGTATGATTTTATGTGTTATGATATATGTATGTTTTGGGGCTTATAGTTGCTATATAGCAAACCCCAACACTTCTATGTTATTTTTTTTGGCTTATAGTTGCTTAACTAGCAAACCTCATTATAGTTTGAGGCTTATAGTTGCTTAGTTAGCAAACTCCAATAATTACCATGTACATGGGTTAGAATTATGATATATGTGTTATAGTATATGATATATGTTCATAGTTTATGTGTATGATTATGTTTCATGCTTGTAGTAGATTTTCCTTGCTGGGCATTAGGTTCATTCCTTTATGTTTATATGTGCAGGAAAATAGTTATGGCGGCTTGGGAATGTGTATTGAGGGAGAATGGAATCGGTGGACTGTGTGAATGATTCGAGGATGAAGTTGTTTAGGTCTTTTAAATTATGATTTCTATGTATTTCCGCACTTAATTTTGTAACCAATTTATTTAAGATTTAAGATATGTTATGTTTTATTTTTGAAACAATGGGATCCCATATCATAACCGAATTTTTATGTATTTCAACGTTGTTTTATAGTTTTTAATAAAGTTATGATTATTTCATATGTATGTTTTCATAAGATTAATATCTATGTATAGTAGTTATTAATGGTCCAAAGTCTAGAATAGGTTAGGTCATTACAATGTGCTCGGTATTAAGGGAATCCTATGGAATCTCATGTGACAACTGTAAAGCGAATCATTCGCTATGTGAATGGTACTCAGGAGTATGGAATTTTGTACTCAAAGGAAACAAACTCTAACATTATTTGTTTTTGTGATGTTGATTGGAGAGGCAATGCAGATGACAGAAAAAGTACAAATGGTGGATGTTTCTATATAGGAAACAATCTGTTTTCCTGGCAAAGCAGAAACAAAATTCAATCTCCTTGTCAACTTCTGAGGTTGAGTACATATCTGCAGGAAGTTGTTATCCTCAATTATTATGGATGAAGCAAATGATGACAGATTATGGGTTTGATCTTGACACCTTGACTATTTTGTGATAATACTAGTGCAATCAATATCTCAAAAAATCTTGTTCAACACTCTCGCATTAAACACATTGACATGTGTCATCATTTTATCAGGGAACTTGTTGAAAATAAAACTTTGGTCTTAGAATATATTGAGACTGACAAACAAATTGCAGATATTTTTACAAAAGCCATTGATACAGTCAGATTTAATTCCCTCAAGAAATCATTGGGGGTGTGTACTAATTAATTTTTGTTTGTATTGTGCCATATCCCTATGCTTGGAAATATTGCGTGATGTCTTCTTGTTCTTGTCCAAAGAGAAAGTTTCAATCATTATGACAAAATGTATTTTTACTTCATGTTAGAGTTCATAGTTAATATATATCATGCATATTTTTAAAAATAAAAAATAAATCAAAATAAATAGTCCCTCCAATTAATATTCTTCCAAATCAATCTATGTTTATAGTGTATGAGCATTTGATCCTTGAAAAATATTTTTAGGCCTCATTTTAGAATAGAGCTACCTGCACTGTTGTGTATTTGCTATCTTTGAGTAAGTTGGAACTATGTAACAAAAATTATGTAGAAGATACTCTACCATTGATAAAGGCTGCCTTCAGTGTAGTGTGAAAGCGTCTAATTTTGGTACTCTTTGAGAAAAAGTCTAAAAATTTCCACATAGAGCAATGTCCCTGAAAAATGCTAAATTTGTCATACATGGCAATGATCTCTGCTTTCACAATCACACACAAATGCTTATGATATACTGATTGGAAAAATTTTGTAAGTCTCATACACACTTATTAATTTGGATAAAATATTATTTGTGACAGGAGTATATATTTTGTGATATGTTAAAAAAATAAAAGCATGATATATATTAAATATATTCTCTCACCTTATAGTAAAAATATGTTATGAATTAATGTTTGTCACTTTCTCCAAAGACAGGGCACGAAGACATTGGGCACAAATCAGAATGATATATTTTTGGTACTTTTGGTTATATATATAAATATATAAATAAATAATAAAAAAATCAAAGATAAAAAATATAAAGGAGAATCAATCTGTGTGTATCAAAAGGGCATGTTGTATCAATTTTGTTTTGTCTTTATCACATATTTTTTTAAGATCAAAGATTTCCTTTTATGGCTTGTTTCCCAATTTTGTTTTGTGTTAATGTTGGCAGTTAAGTTTTTTGGGGATATTATCATGCACTTTACAAAAGTGTATATTCTTTTTAATTCTAAAAAAGGGAATAAAGATCAAATCCCTATCTCTCTCATTCTTTATATTCGGAAAACTGTCCCCATTCTCATTCTTCTTCTTTTTCTTTTTCGATTTCTCTTTTCCTTGTGGAAATTTTCTCTCTTTGTCTTGCAACCATGGTGAAAATTAGAGGAAGTGGGTCTCGGTCTCTCAAGGATTTGAAGGCTGGCTAGTTGACTGCATCACCATCACTCACCAAGAAAAAGGCTTGTAAGAGTACTTTGTTTCAAGCCAGCCTCATTGACGCAACCACCACCATGAGCAAAGTTGTGGTCATTCCGAATCTCGAAGCCCCCAAAGCTCCACTTGGACCTCCTTCAACGGCAGCTCCTGTAATGACCCAAAATCACTAATAAGGCTTAAGGGCCTTGATTAGTGTGCCGGGAGGGCATAAATAGTTTATATGTGATTTAAATTATTTAATGCATGATTATGAGTATTAGTATGCATGTAGGCTTTGCTTAGATTATAAAGGCATATTCGTAATTTTCACCTGTTGAGGTATAAATGTGATTCTTTGTGATAAATTGTTAAGAACACATTATTATGTGGATGTATTTGCAGCGTAAGGCTCGAGGCGATCCTAGTGAGTGATTTAGCGTTATAGTCACGGTGGGGATTTATACCTGGCTCGGGGGAGCCTAGGGGTATTTATGGGAATTGGGAAATATATGGGAGATTATTAGGCATTGGGAAAAATAATTGGTGATTAATTAGATGACGGGATTTAAGTGGTAAATATTAGGGACACTTGAGGAATTATCGGGAATTGGGAGAAAATGACCAAAATACCCTTAGAGTGATTAAAGACTTGGTTGTATTTGGGAGGGCAAAAAGGTCTTTTGATGTTTAAAAGGGGGATAAGTGTTATTCTGCTCTTTTAGACTTAGTGGAAGTTGTAGAAAGGGTTAGAAACTAAAGGAATGGAAAGAAGGAAAAACATAACACTTCATCCTTCTCACACACGATTTCTTCTTCTCTCACCCTTTCTCCTGGATTTTGAAGCTGTAAACTCAGAGGAAGTTTAGGCTAGAGCTTGGAACTTTTATTCTTGGTGAAGCTAGGAGGTTTAGCTATAATTAGCTACCAATTAAGGTAAGGTTTAAAGTTTTGTCTGAATTTTCTGGGTTTGTGGAGATTGATATCTGAATTCAGATTTAGGATGGAAATTTAAGGACCTGGCTTGGGGATTTGAGGAATTAAGTTTTGGAAGGGCATTGAAGGCAACCTAGGGTCAAATTCACTCAGCTAAGGTAACCAATTCTAACTTTGAAGTTCTGGGTTTCTGGTTTTCTGGATGATGTTCTTGAGCTTTTGAGCTTAAGTTTGGTTTATGTATTTGATGATGCTTTTAGCTAGGTTTTTGATGTTGATGGGTTGATTTGGTTGAGTTATAGTGAGTTGTAAGGTCAATTTTGGGGTTGGATAAGGTTTGGAGTGGTTTGGTGGAGCTTTGGCCCGGGGAAGTTTGAAGGAAAAACCTTGAAAGTTTGCATGTGCTAGTTGTAGCGCTATAGCGCTATGCTTCGTTTTTTGGGGGATTTTGTCTCTGTTTGTAGCGCTGTAGCGCCCACCTAGTGGCGTTGTAGCACTACCCTGCCTCCAGAAGTTGGTTTTTAGGTTTCTTTTAGGGTTTTTTCTTGGGGGCTCAGGGGTCGATTCTACCACCCCGTTTGGTGGAATTGGGCTTCCCGAGAGCTTGGGATTGGTTCCGAGGTTGGGTTACGGAATTGAACATCAATGAGGGTTCTACTTTACGGTTGTGACTAGGTGAAGGCTAGGGCTCAGACGGGATCGTGCTCGAGGGTCGTTTTCATTAACCAAAGCAATCGAAATCAAGGGTAATGAAACTGCACCTGGTTATGTGATTATGTTGGGACTAAGAGTTCCTTATACTTGTATATGATGTCATACGATAGTATTATGCCATGGGGACATGAGATAAACGACATAAGAGTGCCGGAATTAATATTTGCGCACAGGACGTGGCTCGGCCACTGGTAGCTGAGGTTAAGTATGTAATCACTGAGCTCAGCCTAAGCGAGTTGGAGTCAATGGGATAATCAGAGGGTGCGGCCTAAGGGCGTCAACCCTGGATATTGTGTGATATGTTTATTGTTATTAATATGATAATTATGGCATGTTCATTATCTGGATGATTGAATGTTGGTTTGTAGATTGATATTATTGATTATGTGTATAATGTGACCCGCTGAGTATCTGATTGATGATTTGTGAATTATCTGACTGTTGATTATCGTTTATGCTCTGTATTATGGTTTTCTTGATGGGCCTTAGCTCACGGGTGCTACGTGGTGTAGGTAAAGGCAAGGGCAAAGTGGACCAGTCTTAAGTTGGAGAGCTCTGGGGCAGAATGTACATAGTTAGCTTATCAGCCACCACGGCTGAGGAATGGTACAGGGACATGAGAACCTAAAGTGCTTATTTTGCCATTAGAGTGGCTTGTGGTTGTACATAAACTTTGAAATTTTGTAAACTATCTTTTAAAACCTATTTTGGGATCCCATGTATTAAACGTTTATTTTAATGAGAGCTTTCTTGTTTTTGACCAAAATCTTTTAACTCTATCCTAATTACGACTTTAGGGTCACGTTTTCAACTATACAACTTGATAAGCAAGTTTTGCACTTTTATAATCACACAGTCTAACGACCTTGCTTATCTAGGGTGTTACAGCTCCACTCGCCTCTGTCCGTGGGTCTTCCAAAAAGGCCCGAGAATCTCTCTCTGACGATGCCTCTGATCATGAAGGTGCTTCGGCCAAAACCCATTCTGACTCCACCGAATCTCTTGATGTTCTTGCACCCAAGAAGAAAAACAAAGGGTGGTTCTAGGTTTCCTTTTCTTGAAATCCCTTAGGTCAAAAGGTTTTCACCATTCGGATTCCACTCCAAAGGCATCTTTTCCCATGGGTTCCACTCCTCTCTCCAAGTTTCGGACAAAGGTGAAGAAAATTCCTCCACCATGTTCCTCCTCTGAATCTGAACCATCTGAAGCTTTTGTACCCTCTGATGTTGATCCACTTGAAGATGATGCCTCAATTGATGATGATGTTGCATCCGAATTCAAATCTGACCCATCAGAGGACCTTTCTATTTTTCCAAAGGGCAAGAAAGCTGTGAAAATTCCAGAGATTCGCACAAAGTCACCAATGGTTCCTAAAGCCACAACAGGTTCATCTTTTAAAGCTCACTCTTTGAATTTCTGTTTCAATGAAAATGAGAAATATATGAAGCATTATGTGCATAGAGATGTTATTTGTGAGAAAAAAAATTTATTTCTCTGCCCATAGAGTTTTTGGGGTCATTAAGAATATTGAGAATAGAGGGTGGTTGGGATCTTTAACTGGGTTTGATGGTTTTGTCCCTCGGGTTGTTCAGGAATTCTATGCTAATCTTAATGATGAATTGTTTGATAGCAAGTCTTTTATGTTTGGTCAAGTTATGTTCGAGGTCATTGGTATTTGTTTAGTGCTGCTAAAATCGCCAAGGTTCTTAATGTGCCTTATGTTGTTACCAATGATGCGGTGGATTTCAACAAAGATAAGGTTTTATCTGAATTGGTGGGACAGAATATGGTTTGGGAACAACACTCGGTTCTCAAAGTGACTGATCTTACTCATTACTATGTCGTGCTTTACAAATTTTCCATCAACAACTGGATTCCTACCACTCATACCTCCACCATTACCTTTGACACGGGCTTCTTTCTATTCAAAGTCGGGACTGGTCTCCAAGTTGATCTTGCTACTCTAATTTTTTATCAGATCACTACCTTAGGAAATGCCAAAAAGAAAGGCCAATAGTTGGTGTTTCCTCATTTGATCTACAAGTTTCTTGATTCTCAAAAGCCTTTCCGGTTGGAATATGAAATCGTGACACCTCCCACTGTTGGTGTAGATTACAAACTAAAGAAGGAATTCTCATCTGCCAAGAAGACTAAAGGGATTGCTCTCAAGGCTGACAATGCTGATTCTGTAATCACTAAACTCGTTGGTGTCAAGACCACTCTGGAAACTGTTCAGACAGAAGTGCACAGTCTCTAGAATTCTCTCTCGACCATAGAGCAACTTTGGCGCACCATAATGTCTCAATTTGTTGCGAGTCCTTCCAAATTGTAATGCCCTAAAATCCCTAATAAGGTTTAGGACCTTGATTAGGAGGCCGAGAGATCCATAATTGATTTATTATGCCATTAAATGATTATATGCATGCTTATGTGAATTATATTATTATATGATGATAAATGCATGCATATGGGTCCACATTTTATTGTAAGGGCATTTTGGTAATTTGGTCCGTTTATGGTGTAATTGTGTATTTTCATGCATGTTGGTGAATTATATATAAGACCACATTATAATGTGGATTTGCTCGAGCCATTCAGCATGAGACGATCTGTGCATGCAAGTTATTGGTCTGATCATAACGGGGTTAATTTCGGGGCTTGGGTGAGTCTCAAGGTAATTTGAGGATTAGAACATTACCGGGAATTAAAGGGTAATGGGATGTGGTTTATTAGCATTTGAGAATATTGAGAATAACGAGAATTGGAGGGTGTTAATTATGATTAACGAAATAGGCGTGAAATGATGATTTTACCTTTGGTGGCCTTAAGAGGATTTTAAATGTCCTAGGGGCAATATTGTCGTTTTACCTAAGGATATATTTGAATCAAGGAAAGCTATAGAAGTTTAAACCCAAAACAGAGCACCATTCTCTTCTCTCCTGTACACCATTTTCTTCTTATTTTCTTCTTGAATTTTGAAGCTTCTTTTAAGGAACCAAGCTTTGATAAGCTAGGGTTGTGTTCCACCATTGAAGAGGGTGCTAAGCTGAGATTGAGGTGAGTTTCTGGCCATTAAAACATTAGTTCTTGCTCTGTTTTCATTTGGTTTTCAGTTTGGTTTTTGAGTTGTAAAATTGAGAATTCAATGGGGTTTTTGGCAAATGTTACTTGGGTTATGATGCCTAGGTCATGTGTAGATGTTTTTGGGTTCAATTGGGGGTTTAAATGAGGTTTGGAAGCTTGATTTTCAGGTTGGAAATGGAGGATTCTAATGAGGCTAAAACCAGGATGAATCTGCCTGGTATCAGCGCTATAGCGCCCAAAGGGTAGCGCTACAACGCTAGCTAGGGAAAAATTCCCCTGGTTGTAGCGTTAGGGCGCTAGGGGGGCAGCCCTGTAGCGCTACCCTATTTTTTTTATGCATATTTTGGACACTTTTGAGGGTTTTTGGCTCGAGGTTTCAATTCCTAAGGCTCAGTATCGAATCTACTCACTGTTTTGGTACAATTCAAGGTCCCGGGAGTGAGGTTTAGGTCAAGACCCTTTCATTGTTGATTTCATTAACTGGAAGTTATATTTGGTTATGACTAGGTGACCACTAAGGGATCAAAAGGATCGATCGTTCTCAAGGGTCGTTCAATTGTTATTTTTCGCTCGAACCAAAGGTAAGAAAAATGCACCCCATATTTGACATGCATGGTTATTACTGAGGCATGTTGAGTGTTTAAATGTGGACATTGATTGCATATCAAATGCTTAGCAAATCTTGCTCACTTATGAATGGCACTAACTTATTAGTCAGAATCGGCAATGGTGTTGGTATTAACTGTGAAGTTGTGACTTACTAGTCAAGTTTGGCAGTAGTATTGAGCACTAGTCGTATGACATTGACTTATGATTCAAGGACGGTTTTAGCGTGTTTAACGCAAGCCGAAAAGATTAGAACTAATCGAAATTTTCATTGAATGACTCATCATGAGTATTAATGACGGACCAACCTCAAGTTTGATGACAACTAAAAACGCTTGTCTAGTCTAAATGGTAGTTACTTAGAGCCAGAGTCGGAAAGGCTAAGGTGAGTGTCGGTATTAACTGTGAAGCTGTGACTTACTAGTCAAGTTTGGCAGTAGTACCGAGCACTGGTCGTATGACATTGACTTATGAGTCAAGGACAGTTTTAGCATGTTTAATGCAAGCCGAAAAGATTAGAACTAATCGACATTTGCATTGAATGACTCATCATGAGTATTAATGACGGACCAACCTCAAGTTTGGTGAAAACTAAAAACGCTTGTCTAGTCTAAATGGTAGTTACTTAGAGCCAGAGTCGGAAAGGCTAAGGTGACCTACACGTCACATGGCTAGGAGGGTATGGGACCTCAGAGATAGACTTATTAGTCATCTGACTGAGATAGGCTTATTAGTCATCTAACCGAGACAGACTTATCATTCATCTGACCGAGACAGACTTATTAGTCATCTAATCGAGATAGACCTATCAGTCATCTGACCGAGATAGACTTATTAGTCATCTAATTGAGATAAACTTATTAGTCATCTAATCGAGAAAGACTTATCAATCATTTGACCGAGATGGACTTGTCAGTCATCTGATTGAGATGGACTTATTAGTCATCTGACTGAGATAGACTTATCAGTCATCTAACCGAGAAAGACTTATCAGTCAATTATTTAGAGAATGACTTATTAGTCATGTACCTCAGAGAGACTTATTAGTCATCTACCTCAGAGCGAGAGACTTATTAGTCATCTACTCAGAGCGCAGGACTCCACAAACATTTATTTGTACTTGCCTGCATGCATGAGTAGGGTTATTATTGCTAGGCATGCTTATTATGACTTAGTAACATGTTATTACTTGTTTATGATCATATTGAGTTTTCTTGTTGGGCTTCAGCGCACAGGTGCTATGAGGTGCAGGTAAAGGCAAAAGAAAGTTGGACCATCCTTGAGTTGGATAGCTTAGGTGGCGATGTGTACATATGCGACTGCTCGACCACCACGGCTGAGGGTTTAAAGACGAACTAGGGTAAACCCTATTTTGCTGCTTAGGTCGGCTGGTTGTAAATATTTTGCTATAATTAACCTTTAAATTATATTTTTGGGATCCCAATGTATAAAGTAAACGTTTTAGTGAAACGTTATATCTTAACCAAAAATTTTAACCCTAAACTGCTAATCATACTTAGTTACACAATTATGGCCAAATGACTCCATTAGCGAGTTTAGCACTGTTTAAAAGGCACACCGTAACGATCCCTGGAGTTTAGGGCGTTACACAAATGATGCCATCTGTCCATGTCTATGTTTTGGTTGCACCATTTTCGGTTTAAATAAATTGTAAAAGAACGCTTTTTGTGTCTTTTCGTTTGGCTTCTTCTGTTTGTGTTGTTTTTCTCTTTTGGCTTATTGATAGACAACAAGGGGGAGAATTGTTTGTTTATCTTGGTCTTTGTTTATTTTTCATTATTGATAATTGATTATCTTGTTTGTGTTTGTGTTGTTATTGTTGTTATTGAGATAACTATCGTAGGGGGAGTAATTACATTACTGTTTTGCTCTAACCTGGTTGTCTTTGCAAGGTCTTTCAAAATAAAGTCTTAAAATATATTTTTTCTATCAAGTTGTCAAAGGGGGAGATTGTAAAACCTTGATTGGCTAACTTTATTTTTAGACAAAATATTTTAAAATTGCAAAAAATCAGCAATATATCTTTAAATAATTATCCCATAATTCAGCTGGTTTTTTCAGTGAAAATCTCTTTTAGTGTGAATATAATTTTTACCTTATTTATAACAATCAATCTTTATTGGTAAAATATTGTGTTTTACCTTGTGAGAATATTTTCAAGGATTATGTTCATTCTGGAATAAAGAAGGTTTCGAAAATGAACATGGTAAAAAGAAATGACCATGTTCATTTTGCCAGATATATCTGATGACGTTGCTGACTCATCAGTTTTCTTTTCTTTCGACACAAATTTCATCTGGCTGGATGATTTCCTAAATCAAAGGAATTTGCAAATTTATTACAAAGATCTCAGAGAATGCTGGCTTTGGACGATTGTTTTCCTATAAATACCTTGCCAAGGCCTTTGGAAATTTTATCTCTTCCATTTAGAAATTTGTAAACATTATGTTATTTTGAAGAGTGTTTTTATTTGTAGAGATTAAGGTTGTTCACCTTAATCTTTGTAAGAGTGCTGAGTGTACTTGTGGATATCTATCTAGTCCTTGTAAATAGGTAGTGTCTATTGTGAATGTGTTCATAAGGATTTTCGGGAGAGGATTCTATCTAAGTCTCACTTCGGGAGGAAGTGAGCACTCGCTATTCTTTGAAGGGATTTCAAGAGAATCAGCATTTCATCAAAACCATATTCGTAGAGAAGAGTACAACAAGATTGTGACAATAGTTTAAGAGAGAGTCTTACATTGTTTAAGTCAATGCTTTTATACACATTATTTCTTTACTAATTGGTTTATTCTCTAGGTGTGGCCTTGTGGATGTAGGTTAACTAAAAAGATTTCTGAACCACGTAAAAATTTTCGTGTGTTGAATTTTTACTTGTTTTTCTGTTTCTGTTTAAACAGTTGCATAACTAGTGTTAACAAAATTGAAATCTGTCTAAACAATAATATTCTGCATTTAATTAAGTTGTTTATTTTAAATCACTTGGTAATATTAAAATACGGAATTTCATGTATATTTCCAACATTTTATAGATATAACTCTATTAAGTTATAACATTGTCATTGTAATAAAATATGTTGGTCCCAACATTATTATTATAGAAAGATTTTAGTGTAATTATATATATATATATATTACATATAACATTTGTAATGGTTTATTTATTTATAAGT
Organism: Humulus lupulus; assembly: GCF_963169125.1. Classification (NCBI taxonomy): domain Eukaryota; kingdom Viridiplantae; phylum Streptophyta; class Magnoliopsida; order Rosales; family Cannabaceae; genus Humulus; species Humulus lupulus. The sequence continues at coordinate 24,399,935 of NC_084794.1, read as the reverse complement.
ATAATTGTGAATATATGTATATATATGTCAGTGTGTTTTTATATATAGCTACTTTTTGTTTAGTGAAATATTTTTAAAATTAAGATGTAATTACAAAAATACCTAACAAAATAACATAAATATGGTTTCAAGGAGGAATACCTTTAGGTCAAAATAGAATATGTATTAGCATCTTATGAAACCTAATAGTTTTTTCTAGATATTATCTATATTATACTATATATAAAGGGTAAGAATATGGTGCATCAACTTTTTTGGCTGCATCGGTGCAGCCACTTTCTGTTTTCTACACCTTGATAATTTTTTTTTTCCAATTTTTATATGATGATGTACATTGTAGTTATTTAAGACATGATGCAAATTTCAAGAAATTCTGAATAGTTTACAATGCTGACAAAAGGTTCAAACAGTTGAATTTTACATGTGTATACGAAAAAAATAAGCACGTGTGCAACAAACTGTTTAAACCTTGTTTCCGGCACTGTAAATTATTCGGAATTTCTTGAAAATTTGTAGGATGTCTTAAATGACTACAATGTACATCTTCATATAAAAAAAATATCGAGGTGTATAAAATAATCCAAAAATACAAAGTGGCCGCACTGGTACAGTAAAAAAAGTGGTTGCACCGTAGTCTTACCCTATATATATGTGTGTATTAAGTTTTTTTATAATATATTTATTAAGTTTAAATGTGGTAAAATTAATAAAATATATATAACGATGCAGTGCAGAGCGATTTGAACATCATTTATATAATTCAAAATCGCAAACCGCACTGCTGTAACATCACGAATTTTTAGAACTTCTTTAACAATACTTATTGGGAATATATTTTTCGTATCGAAGACTATATGGTATAATATTATTGGGAAACCAATCTAAAGGTAGCTTATCTTAGCTGAATTTATGGAAAAACTCGTTTTGCGATTAAACCGAAAACTCTAGTCAGGAAAAATCTCAAAATGATGAATTTATCATGATTAATTAAATTATGGAAAAAATTTATTTTGAGCATAGGAACTTTATTATTAATGTGAGAAAATAATAGATTGTTAATTTTTTTGGAAAAAGAATTTATATTGAAAAATATCAATGAAGGAAATTTTTACACTTATTATGCACTTAGTGATTTTCTTTAAATTTTCTTGATTCTACAATATTATGTCAGGATCCTAAATGCATTAGGCTACATTTAATTTAATTATAATGTCACATAAATATATGTTGACCAATTGATATTGGTTAGTGGTGGTGTTAGAAAAATTTGTGGAGAAAATACCATGGTTTCTCTAATTAGTTTTAGTACATGGTTTTGATTATTTAAAGGATAAAAATAAGTGTAATTAGGGCCATTTTTTTGCATGCATTGACAAGTCATAAGGATTTTCACCAATTTGTACAATAGTGTGAGGACCAAGGAAATAAGTTATGAAATAGTGGGAAGTCATTTTTTCATTTAAAAAATTTAAGGATAGAAAATTCTCTCTTCCTTTCTTCTCTCCAAAACCATCCACTATCTTCCATATTTCTTTATTTAGCCTCAAGAAAATCACTTGCATGCCTTGATAGTTTGAAGATCTAGTGCTTTGCAGCAAGTAAATAGTACATACAGGCAGTGGCTGACCCATAAATTTTGATCAATGGGGGCGAAAATTTTAAAAATATTTAATGGGTGCATAAATATCAAAATATACGTAAAAAGTATTAAATTGTAAATTTTAGAGGGGCATAAATGTCAAAATTTTCATCAAAAGAACTAAATTGTAAAAATAATATTAAACTTTTTTTAAAATAAAATATAAAATCAGTGTGGGCATCCCACCCTAGGCTCCATCCGGGTCCCCCAGTGCATAAAGAAGTAGATAAATCAAAAGGTATAGTTTTCTCAACTCATTTCCTTGGTTAACTTATGATCTAGCACTGACCATAGCTTGCACTGGAGAGTATTGAAGGTGATTAAAGCACTCCTAATAGAGTAGTTATGGATATTTACTATAGTGCTAAATTATAACTAAGGAATACTAAAAAAGTCCTACAATAATTATTTTATCCTTTAATTTTTTTTACATTTTTCTAAAGTATTGGACTAGATTTAGTTTACACTATTCATTACGTAAACATATTATATTATTATTTATCTTTTATATATATATATATATAAAAACATAAATAAAACTTATATATTTATAGATTTTGAGTTTTATTTATATTTTATAATATTATTATACTTAATTTTTTAATATATTTAATTTTTATTTTAGCACAATATTACATATACTTAATATAAAATATGACATATTTGTAAGTTAATCATATATTTTATAATATTAATAATTCGAATAAAAAAATATAGATTGGTATTGGAAAATATATTGTTATCCCCAAAATTTGAAAACGATGATGTTGTAATAAAAGTGACAAGTGGCAAGAAATGGCTGGGTCAAAAGTTTTAGATTAATCTGGTGATATTACTGACATGAAAATTGTTTATCTAGTTTGGAAGTGATCTGTCCGACCTGGTAGAATGTATGTCCGACCGGTAAAGATTTTTGACTGACTAGTCACCTATCTTGCCCAACCAGTGAAGTGCTTGGCCGACCAGTCACCTGTCTTGGCCGACCAGTGAAGTGCTTGGCCGACCAGTCACCTGTCTCGGTCGACCAGTGAAGTGTTTGGCCGACCAGTCATCTGCTTTGGGCGACCAGTGAAGTGTGTGGCCAACCGGTCATATGTTTTGGCCGACCAGTCTCTCTTCAAGGAGTGAAGTTGGCCGACTAGATAGATCATCATTATGCAGCGAAATTTCAGTAAGGACTTTGGCTAGAATTAGTCGTACCCACACGGGAATCTCTCAAATTATCCCAAAGAAATCGCATATTGTTGTATTTTAAATTTTATTATTAATTAAATATTGTGAAAGCAACAGAAATATCCCGATTATGAGGGATTTCGGTTTGTACGATCTTGGGCTTATAAATACAAAGCTCATGGCATCATTGAAAGGATTTGAATTCTGATTTTCCTGAAAGAGTATTTGTATTCTGAGAGAAATATTGTATTCTTTTCATTTACACTTAAGAAACTCAGTTGACCAAGGTTCATCTGATCTTGAGTGTAGATCCATGAATCACAACTCTAAGTGGATTAGGCTATTACCAACACATTGGGGCTGAACCACTATAAAAATTATCAGTGTCATTTTTTCTCTTGAAGGTTTATTGTAGTTTTGACGTCTACTCGTCGTTGACCAAAATCGTGGTCAACATATAATAGTTATATATTTGAAATGAATAAAAAATGTTTGAAAATATAATGTTTAAATGATATAGAGAAAAAAATTAAGAAGCTGATGTAAGGTATAATATAAAAATTAAAGGTAAAATAAAAAAATGTGTGTTTTAGGGAAATATTTTAAAAAATGCAGTAGAACACCCATTAAGAGTGCTCTTAGAAGATTTAAAGGAGTCTAAGCTTCAAAGGAACTCACTCAAGAAATTAGTCTTTGAAAAGGTAAATGATTGAGGATTTAAGTTAGATATTGAAAAATGTGTTTAGAAATCTGCTTGCATTTTTTTTTTTTTTTGTGTGTGTTTTATGGCTGTTGTTACATGTTTATAATGGAGATATAGTGATTGTTGATGCATGTATATAGAAGCTAGGTTGTATATAGATAAGGAAATCAAAGTCTCCTTAGGACTAGAACAATTTTGCTTGCTGACAGGTTAGAGTTTTGACTTCCAACAGGTCTAACTCTCCAAAATTGTAATATTTATGTCTTCTTATCATTGTGTTAATTAGGATTTATAGATGATTTTTATCTTTTGAAATGTTTAAAAAGGTTAAGAATTCATGTAGATATGGCTCTTCCAAGCTGTAAAGGTAAATTTGTTTTTAAAAACTGGCAGTTTGACCTACGAATTTTAGAAAATTTATTTATTACAAAAATTAACTCATTTTGACTTGAAAATTTGGTGTGATTATTCAAACATATTGAAATGATAATCTGTTAATATTTGTAAGAAAATACTTTGTGGTTTGTGATTTATGGCATGTCAAAGTAGAGTTTCGAATCTGAAAGAAAAAAAGTTGACAGTTTTCGTAATCATGATGTTAAAGAAATTTTGATACCAAATTTATTTGTACAAATAATATAACCAATTTTTAATTGTGCTAGACTTAAAAAAATAAACCTAAGGGTAATTTCTTTTAGACTTTTGATTTCAAATTAAATTTACTTTAATAAATTTTATTGACAAAAGTAAAATAGAGTCTAAAGCACTCACTTTTTAAGAGAAAAATGAGAAATTTAAATTAGAATCCTATAAACATTTTTCTATAATAATTAGTTAAATATAAAGAATGCATTTTTAAAAGCCAATAAACTATTAAGGAACTATTTTTAAAATAAAATAAATTAAACAACCTTTATTTTTTCTCAAGGCTAAAGATTTAAGAAAAATATTGGTAATATATTTTAATTATAAAAAAAGGGTTCCCAATCTAAGCAATGGTTTAGTTAAGAAGTATTCAAGTTGCGATTTAAAGCGAAACGTTAGTTTAACTATGGATATGTTATGCGGTATGACCGAGCCTTAGGAATGAGTCCATAGAATTGGTACTTTCAAAACCTTAGTAGTATATTTATATAAGAGGGTGGATCTAAACCAATTGTGGTTTATGATTAGTAAATAATTGCTTAGTGATAATCATTGTTTGTCCAAAATAAATTTAGTAAGTGTTATTGTCATAATTAATCCTAGTACATATGTTAATCACAGTATCGGCTAAGAAGATTGGGTTCACTAACTAAAGAGGGGAAAATCATATAAGTGCTAAGGAGTCCAAGTAAGTCAACCATTGATTTGTGTGGCTATAACATGATATAACTAATATTATGTTTGCTAGTTATTGGGATATAATCACATGCATACACTTTGCTAAAGAAAGTTTATTTAGAGATTGTTGTCCTAGGGGACGTTTATGCTTAATATACGGTGTGGTTAGAGTCCGCATAATATTGTGGTTAAATTTTTGCTTAATATCGTAGTTAAAGTCCTGCATAATATCGCGGTTAAAGTTCCGCTTAACATCACAATAAAAGTTTTGCATTATATCGTGGTTAGAGTTTCGCTTATTCTATAGTGTAGCGGTTCAAGTCCATGTAATTATTTCTGATTCAAGTCCGGAATTGTTGACTAAAGTTGAGCATATCTGATAACCTAGACCGGTGTAATATCACTTACACTTGTAACAACATTTCTCCCAGGTGAGCTATGTGATTTCTCATGGTTTGATATCTGGTGTTGAACCTTCTGTAATTATTTCTATCTCTTACGATTGGTTGGTATGAGTGTGAATTGATGGCTACTATTGGGATTGACTCCCTAATTACTAGTACGATTAGATTCTAGGGGAACTATTGTTGGTTTTTCTGTAGATGGTTACGACTTATTTGGTTATAAACTTCTAGGTTAGGACTTATCATGCATGGATGCTTAGGCGTTCCTTGATTATCTGTTTCGGGCCCGGATATTTCCAAAACCTTAATTTTGGTATGTGGGTTGATCTTGCCTCTCAATGACTCGGTCATTAACTTCTACCCTTGTCTTTGTTTTCATTATTGTTTGTAAGGTTGATCTTTCTAAGCGCTATTGATTACCTAGTTGTTTCATATTGTATGTAAGTGCAAGGGCAATGTGGAGAAGTGAGCGCCAGAGTCTTCTTTGTTGGATGTACATGTGGCCCGACAGTGGGATGTTAAGTTCTTTTGAATGTTTTAAGTACTTTTAAATTTTAAGGCTCGCTCTGGATGTTTAAAACTGTTGTTGGATGTATTTAATTTTTAAGTATGCGCATACTTCTCAAAAGTTTTTTTTATATAGATTTTTAAGACGTCTTTTTGAATGAAAACTCTTTATTTCTCCATTATTTGATTTAGTATTTTCGGGTCTTTACAACTGCACCGCGTGGTATAGCAAAAAGCAAATCACAACCGCAATGCGAAATGTTCCAAATTGTAAATTTTTGTGCGGGGTGGGCAGTTTGATGAACACCCATGCTGAGAATTAATGAGAAGGAAGTAGGCTAGCCTTGAATCATGAGGGACCAATTTAAAATATGATATTTTTATAAATAAAATGGAATTTTTCAAGTTTTGTGGGCATTTGTATGGAAAAAATAATATTTTTTTTAGTTCTTTTTAGAGGAAAGTCTTCCTTTCATCATTGGATCAGTTAAAGATTCCAAGAGAGAACCTTAGTCGTGGATCTGACTTTAGATAGGAGGCTACTCATAGGCCTACAAGGAGGTCAATACTTACCAATACAATTGGGAAAAAAAGGGGGTTGCCTCACCCTTATAAAGGGAAATTTGATTAACCATGCTTACATTAGCTTAATAATTAAAATTTGAACCAAAGTTAACCACCATATGAAACCAATGCTCATCTTTCATTTAATACCAAAAATACCCCTCTCATAACAAAATCTCATACCTTTCCTCTCTAAAATCTTGCAAGAAAGATACACATGGGTAAGTGATTTTCTTTGATTCTTGTTGTTGTTGATTGTTTTTATGATTTAGAATGCTGTTTAGATGTTGGATCTGTAGTTTGTTGGTATTTTTTGCTGTTTTTTGGGTGAAAATCGTGTTCTGTGAAAATCTGCGTTTTTTTTTGGTTCCTTGAGTAAATGCCCGATAGTGTCCGATAGAGGCCCGATTCGGGCACGATAGTTGTTGAGTTTCAAGGTTAGGGATGAAAGTCTGATGGCAACCCAATGGTTACCCGATAGGTTTTGTTACCCGATGGTCATTCTGGTCCGATGGCTACCCGATGGTTGCCCGATTATTATTTTGAATCTATACACCCTTTTAAGTACGATAATGGATCGATAGTAGTCCGATATATGCCCGATTGTTGGTATTAAGTTACTGCGGACCTAATAGTACGATGGTACACGATGGTACCGATGCGTGCCCGATACTTGCCCGATAGTACGATGGTACACGATAGTGATAAAAAACATAAATAAAAACTGTAACTTTTCCCCTGCCCATTTCCCGTTCCATTTCTCTGCTAAAACTCTTCACTCCCACAAAACCATCAAGCAACCCATAACTACCCTCACCCGACGCATCTCTCTCCCTCACCCTCCCTCACTCGACGCATCTCTCCCCTCACCCGATGGTCAGAAAAACCCCCACCACCCGACGAAGGAAAACCCAGACCACCGGAGACCAAGCCTCACCCAAACCCCAACCCCACCGGAGACGAAGGAAAACTCAAACCCCAAAGAAAAACCGACACCCCATTACGCAAAAATGTCTAGGGTATGTGTTTTTTTCAATTTCTTTTCCATTGGAAAATGTTATAGTATGTATTGTTGAATTTGACTGTGTGAAATCTCGTAAACCGTAAAATTTTGAATATTTTGTTGGGTTTTTTGAGAGGTACGATAGGGTACGATAGTGGGTCGATAGGGGTACGATAGTGTTTGTGTTTTCTCATAACTTCAGGTTGAAGATGACTGTACGATAGGGGTATGATAGTGGTTCGACGTTGGTACGATAGTTTGTGTTTTCTGATAACTTGATGTTGAGGGTGAAGGTACGATAGGGTACGATATTGGGTACGATGTGTGCCCGATATTGGGAACAAATTGTTGTGTTGTTATATTCTGATGGTGTACGATGTAAGGTACGATGGTGCACGATAATGTTATAGTTCCAGTTTTTTTTTTTTTTCATTGGTGTCTGATATGGTACGATAGTGTCCGATAGTTGCTCGATAGTAGATTTTAGAATATAAAATTTGATGTTTTTTTTTTGTTATTCTATTTAATTGGGTATTTATTTGTTTTATGCAGAACTTAAGACCTCCACAACTGATAGTTCCAGTAGAGGAACATTTTACGGGACGTATCACTTGGCGCGGCAGTTGGTACTTTCCAAAGATTAAAGAAAAATTTATACAGTGTGGTTTATTGGATAGGGTGAAGGAATCCCCTTTCAAACAGTTCTTCATGGCGGAACCATTAAATTTTTCTGGTTCCTTAGTCCATCAGCTGTTGTTGCACAAATTCAGAGGGGAGAAGACTGACGAAGTCCAGTTTTATGTTGGGAAAAAACGATGTAGATTTAGCCAATTGGAGTTCGCTTTAGTTACTGGTTTAAATTTCGAGGCCGGACCATCTGAAGCTGAGATTAAAGCGAAGACCACTTCGGATCGGTTGATTCTTGAGTCTTCAATGGTCATTCCCCAGTGAGCATAGGGCAACTGCACATAACTTTTGAGAGTTGTCAAATAGTTGATGATGTGTACAAGATGGGTTTGTGTTTATTAGTAAAGGGTGTTTTGAAAGGTCGTGAGGAGAAGTTGATGGTTTGGACTGACATGCTGAAGATGGTAGATGACGTTGACTTCTTTTTCCAGTACCCGTGGGGGAAGATATCATACCAGAAGTTGTTACAAACTTGTCAAAAAGACTTTGTAGAAATGAAGAAGCATTTACAGAAGAAGATTGAGAAAGGAAAGACTCAGAAGGATGCCAAGTACTCTATTTATGGGTATGCTGCAGCATTGCAGTATTGGGCTTTTGAGTCCATCATTGAGTTGGGTCAGGATTATGCTGTGAGATTGGGGCAAGGCATTCCAAGAATGATCAACCGGCAGAGCAAGGAGAAAGTAGAGATACACAAAGAGCAACTTATTAAATTGTTTGCCAAAAAGGTGAGCTTTTACTTTACTTTTTAAATATTTTGAATGTTCTATATTTTTTTCTAGATATGCAATTCTATGGGTACTGCACGATAGGAATACGATAGGGTAAGATTTGAGTACGATTGTGGGGTTATTTTGTGGTTTTTTGTCAACTGTTTGAAAACTGGCTAAGAGGTACGATTTGGTACGATGATGGTCCGATTGGGGTACGATATGTATTCTGCATTCTTTATTAATTTAGTTGTAGAGGTACGATGTAGTACGATGATGGTACGATAGTTAGCAAGTAATTCTCACTTACAGGTACGATATTGTTATGTTATGGGTACGATATGGGTACGATAATTGCATGATATGGGTACGATATGGTACGATTGAGGTACGATAATTGCATGATATGGGTACGATATTGAACGATTGAGGTACGATTGGGGTACGATAGTTTACCATTGTTCATCGATGACAATTACTTATTTTTTATATTGTTTTACTTTCCAATCTAAATATTCATTGTTTTTTGTGGCAGTTGACAGTATACCCCTACCTGTGTGCCCGACCTGCTGAAGAACAGTATGTGAGGACCCTTACAGACAATGAAGCCCCATTGTAAGTGGACATGGGGTTAGAGGAACTAGAGGTGGGTGCCGATGGACAGCCTACACAGGAAGCCTTATAGAGCCAGGCTGAAAAGCTTGCTGAAAAGTTAGTTGAGCAAGCAGAAGCAGCAAATATTTTTAAGGAGGTTTCACCACCTCCAGCACCTGAGGCACCTGAGGTTCCCCCATCAGCACCTCATGCCAGCACCTCCTCCCAAGCTGAGCAACCAGGCTACTCTATGATTTTGGCCAGGTTGGAAAAGGTTGAAGGGCAACAAAGTGCCCTTATTAAAGGTCAATCCAAGATCTTGGGTCAATTGCAGAAGCTGATGACAATGATGGAAGATCTTAGTAGGCCAGCTCCAGATCCACACCCTCAGTCCACTGAAGAAGGCCCTCAGTCTCCTGTAGATGAAGACATTCTCCCTAACGATTACAGATCTGATGATGTAGATTATCACATTTTTCGCACACCAGAGGATAGGCAAATTACTGTAATCGGAGATACTGATGATTCTGAAGTACAATTCTTAGACATAGCTCCACCAGCACCGGAGAAGATGAGAGAAAGAAAGAGGCCTAGGTGGTTCGATGAGTACACTGCAATGAAGAAAAGGAATAAGAAATCGAAGACAGCAGTGAATGTGGATCCATTGAGGGTTGTTGATGGTAAATTACTTATGACCTTTCACAAGTGGTTTCTTGGCACCATTGGGAATAAATATCCGAGGGAATGCTTCTCAGGGACACACGATGCTGCTTGGTTCCTGAAACTGCATACTCCAAGGACATGGCTTTCTGACTCTGTAAGTTTTCTATAACTTCATAATTAAAGAATGTTGAAAATTTATTTAAATGTTTCTATATGTAGTGGTACGATATATGTACGATTGGTGTACGATGGTAGTACGATAATTATAAGTGTCAAATTATAAACTGTTTATATTGTCCATGGTACGATGGTGGTACGACATTAGCACGATAGGGGTGCGATATAATTTGTTAAGTAGTTACTATTAACATCGTAATTTTAGAATTTGTAGTGGGACGATATAGGTACGATGGTAGTACGATAATAGTTAGTTTCAAATTGTTAACTTACTTTGTCAATGGTACGATGATGGTACGACAGTGGGACGCTAGTGGGTACGATGGGGTATAATACTGTAGTTTTTTCCATAAAGGTACGATGATGGTACGACATTAGCACGATAGGGGTACGATAGAAGGTTTTATTGTTGTTATTTAATTACTATATTCATGTACGATTGGGGTACGATTATGGTACGATTGGGGTACGATATTTACTATATCCATGGCTGATAGTTTTTTGTTTATTTATTTTGGTACGATAATGTGGTTACTGACTTAATTTTCCTTTAATGTAGCATTTAGATGCAACATTCCATCTCATGAGGAGGCGTCTAGAAGTTTATCCTGACGTGTACCCTCAGAACTGTGTTGTTATGCCTAAAAATTTTCCCGAATCATTGAAGGCTCGGTGGGACGCTTTTCCAGGTTCTGACTACTCTAGCTTTAGTTGGGATGACAGTATATTGGACCTGGTTAGGGGTGATGCAGTCCAGTTCTTACCGAGTTGGCAGAACAAGGAGTTCATTTATTTTGCCCTCTTCTTGAAAGACCAAACGCATTGGGTAGCTGTAGAGGCAGACCTGAATGGGTGGATGTTCAACATCTTTGACTCCAGTAGTGGATCAATTTCTGAAAACGATTTGATCAGTTTGATGGTTGACTGGTGTACCATTTTCCCGTCGGTCTTGCGACAGTCCGGTTTATTTGAGAACCATGACCTTATACTCGCGCCTCAGTTGACAGCATCAGAGAACCATGTCAGACCCTTCAATTGGAAACTCACTCCACGTGAATTCGTACCGCAAACAAAATCCTGGTGAACTTTATTAAATATCACATATTAATTATTATTTCTTAATTACAAAACTTTATTAAACTATTGTTTATTTTCTAATGCAGTGGCAATTGCGGATGTTACGTAATTGAGCATATCGAACATAAGCTTCTACAACTACCATTTGATAATGTAACTGACAATAATATGAAAAATTTTAGGCAAAGGTGGTGTGTAGACTTATTCTACCAAAACTTATGTTGAACGGTCTTAATTTTTTTGAATTGTATAATTTTTTTGATTGCTCTTTTTGTAATTACTACATTTTAATGTGTTTAATCTTTGCAATCGTACCATCATCGATCACTATCGTACTCTATCGTACCCTCACATGTCTCACAAATTTCACGAAACTGTACTGAAACCATATCATCGTACCACAATCGGACCAATATCGTACATTATCGTACCCTAATGTCGTACATTAACTATCGTACTACATTGAGCAACGTCGTACCATACTGTAAGATACATTTAAATCTCATACAACAAATGATATCGTACATTGTCGTACCGACATCGTGCACTATCGGACCAACACTGGATTATTATATATTTAAGAGTTTCATAATGGAGAAAAAAATAGAAAAAAACCTGCAAAATCCAGCACATAACAAATATTACTAGTTCAAGCTGAAATAAAACATAATAGGTCAACTAGAATACAAACAAAACAATTTAACCTCGGTACTTGCAAGACGCTTTGTTGTGCCCTTTACCACCACACTTGCTACAACATCGTTGTATCACAACCTTGTCTCCATTAGAAGGATATCGATTTTTCCTAATTTGTCCGACCTTTTGCTTCTTCGGTCGGCCTACAGGTTTCTTCTCAATTGGTACTCCAACTTGGATGTTCTTAATGTCTTCAGGCAATTCCCAATCATCCTCATCACCAACTGGCATAATTGTCCCCTCATATGTGCTCTTCCAACACTCTCTTGTGTAATATTGAGAGCACAATGCGTACATGCTAATATTTCGTTCTTGAGCAGCAGCACATGCATGTGGACAAGGAATCTTCATGATTTGGAATAGGCCGCAACTACATGTTCGTGCCTCCAAATCAACTATACCACTGCTCTGAACTATTCCTCCGGGGTGAACATTAAATGTATAAGGTCCAGCTCTGTCGACGCTTAAGAATCGAGATTTCTCAAATTGACATGACAAGTCCCCCTCCATAACTGGTGATAGAGACGTGCTACACTTTTCAACGTTTTCCTTTCGAGTAGCAAACCATGTTTGAATAGTAAACCTGATGAATTCAACAAAAGCAGTGATCGGGAAGGCTCTTGCATCCTTAGTTTTGCTGTTGAAACTTTTAGCCCAATTACTTGTCATTACATTGTAACGGTCCCCTGGAAAGTACGCACGAACCCATCTTTCAAATCCAATGCCCTCAAGATATAGTGCAACTCGAACATCCATTGCTTTTATCTTCTCAAATTCTCTTTCAAAATCTGTCTTCTTATACGAGTATGCACAACTGTAAATATGATCCGTGAAGCAATCAGTCTTGAACTTGCTAGCCACGTTCATAATAATGTGGTGGTAGCATGCGCCGTGGGGTGCATCAGGGAAGACAAGTTCCAAAGCATGAACAATGCTTTGATGCCTATCCGATACGAATGCTAAGTTGTTAACATCACCAATCGCTTGTTTCAACTTCCTCATGAAATAGGTCCAAGAGTCGTGGTTCTCACTGTCAACTATTGCGAAAGCAATCGGAAATATGTGGCTGTCTGAATCCAATGCCACGGCACACAACATTTGGCCACCATACCTAGTTTTCAAGAAGGACCCATCAATACATATAACAGGTCGAAAAAACTTGAATCCCTGCCTACAAGCACCCAGAGAAAAAAACCAATACTTGAAGCGACCCTCGTCTACCTTGAAATCAATAATGGAATCGGGATTGTTCACCTGCAGCATGTGCAAGTACCCAGGTAACTTTGAATATGAAGCTTCAGGCGTACCCCTAACTATGTGGAGTGCCTTCTCTCTGCATCTACAAGCCTTCTCATAACTCATTTTGATCCCGAAAGAATTCTTCATATCTTCTCTTATTTTGGAGGCTAAATAATCTGAACCGTTAACTAAGAATTTATCCTTGATCAGTTCGGCAACTACCAAAGGTGATGCTTGACACTTATCTTTTTTTCGAACATCGAGGGAACATGTGTGTACATTTTCAAATGCTGTCACCTCGAACATGTTAGAAAGTTGCTTCTTCTTCCCTCTTAACCTCCACCTACAATCAGGATCCTTGCATGTAATGTACCAAACATCAGTACCAGACTTCTTAACTATAAATTCAAATCCCTTCTTCATTGCAAACAAGCCAGCAACCTTCTTTAAATGTTCCTTGTCTCTGAAAAACTTTCCTAAATGAATCTCCCCGCCTGATGTGCCACCCATAGATATATAGTGACTATTATCCTCAATGTCTTCTCTTGTAAACATCTGAGCTTTGAATTTACTATAATATGTCGAAGAAGAGAGTGGATCACTAAATTCTCTAGCATCATTTGTTCTGTCTGGACGACTACTACTAGTACCAGGTGTTTGGCGATCTTCTCTACGGGGTCTACTTCTACATGTTGTTTGCCTCGGTATTTGGTACGACAATGGACACAGGCTCAAAGCTTGAGAACGGACCTCTGTTTCTTGGTTGTCTCTTACATCATCATTGCAATCAAAATCAGCATCAGGTTCAAGATAATCAGGAAAATCGTCATTGCCCTCAAAATCATCTTCAGGGTCAGGACAATCAGGAAAATCATCATGAAATGGCATCTGTGCTACATGATCAATTGTCGGTATGAAAGGGTTTGATTCAGGTACAGCAGTGGCTACCAGCACCTCCGGATTTGTTTCTGGAACATAAGTCCCAACCTCACTACGAGTATCCTTAACAGTACTTGGTGGAGGATTACGATCAACAATGATATTCTTCTCCACCAAAGTCACAAAAAGGGGAAAAAATATATCTGGCTTCTTCAAAAGCATTGACAAATATAAGCTTACACCCTTGTCATTCCTTATAAGTTCAGGCCAATACATTAACCCTTTCATGTACTTATAATTCACTTCTAATTTCAGGTCATACTGCACTTTGTCAACCTCTAGCTCTGAGTACAAAAGTTCAACAAATTGTGAGTAAGTTATGTCCTTCTCCAACTCGAACGTTAAATTTTCGGCTCCATTAAAAACCCAATCTCTACCTTCACGCTCCCAAACACCATTATACATCAAGTACGCGAACAAAGTTGACCCTATCATGTACAAAGAAAAAAAAAATCAGTAAATGGCAACAAAATGTCGAAATTTAGTTCGGCATTTTTTATCATCGTACCAGTATCGGGCCATATCGGGCGGTATCGGGCAAATTTTTATTTATGTTTTTGATCACTTAAAACACTAATATCGGGCACGTATCGGGTACCATTGTGTACCATCGTACTATTAGGTCCGCGGTAACTTAATAACAGCAATCGGGCATATATCGGACTACTATCGATTCATTATCGTACTTAAAAGGGTGTATAGATTCAAAATAATAATCGGGTAGCCATCGGACCTGAATGACCATCGGGTAACAAAACCTATCGGGTAACCATCAGGTTGCCATCAGACCTTCATCCCTAACCTTGAAACTCAACAACTATCGTGCCCGAATCGGGCCTATATCGGACACTATCGGGCATTTAGAAAAAAACTCAGGGAACAAAAAAAAAGCGCAGATTTTCACAGAACACGATTTTCACCCAAAAAACTGCAAAAAATACTAACAAACTACAGATCCAACATCTAAACAGCATTCTAAACCATAAAAACAACCAACAACAACAAGAATCAAAGAAAATCACTTACCTATTTAATATCTTCACTATGAGCAAAAATAACACAAAGCTTAGTGTTTCTCCTCAAACAATCCACAATGTCCGAATGTGTATCTTTCTTGCAAGATTTTAGTATGGAAATCTTATGTGTAAAACTTATGGTGAAGAGAGAGTGAGAGAGAATGTATGGTGAAGAAAGGTAGAGAGGAAGAGGGAGAATAGAGAGGAAATGTGTTATGAGAGGGGTATTTTTGGTATTAAAAAAAGATGAGCATTGGTTTCATATGGTGGTTAATTTTGGTTCAAATTTTAATTATTAAGCTAATATCAGCATAATTAATCAAATTTCCCCGTATAAATGTGATAGAAGGAGTTGCCTTATGGTGAACTCATTAAATTGGGATTGCGTTCTATACATTTTCCAAACATTATGTATGAAAGACAATCCGTGGACTGGTCCTTAACATGTTCCTGACCCCGAAGCCCTAACAATTGACTCATAGGTTAACAGCTGGCAAGTCTAGAGTCGAATAAGTAGTTTTGAGGCCAAGGAAATGCTTAGAGCCTTCGAGTTGTACAAAAAAAAGTTTTAAAGAAAAATTTGTGCATTGCTTAGAAAATGGCCACAGAGATAGGCTTGGGGCCAACCTCAATTCATCATACAACTTCAGAATGCTCACAATAAGTTGGGGTCCTATTTCTTAAATTTAACTATTAGACTTGGGAGAAATATTTGCATTATTTTGTAAAAGAAAACAAACAAAAATCAAAGTGCCTAAAATAGAAACTAGTATAATTGTTGCTCAAAGTGCTACTCAAAAAGATATTATTTTCATACTATGAAGATTTACCAAGCAGACATATGACGAAAGAGCTAGTTGATCAAATTGCTCACAACTCGAATAATTTACACTTTATTTACTTTAGAGACGAATTAGACAGGTTGGACAATATATGGAACATACATCACATCTTTATTTACTTTACAAAGCAACGGACTCTGCTTTGATGTACAGATATAAATTAATTAAGAAATAATGCATCAAATTTGGAATAATCTTAAGAACATAATCATAAAAAAATTATTCTCCATTACATTTGCAGCCTGGTATGATTAGACGTACGGATAAGTATACTTCATGACAAATTTTGCTTCTTTTTTTTAGTATAGTATTATAAACACTTTACGAAAAACAAATAAAGATACAAAGAGGAGAACCTTAGTTCACCCACAATTACAAAAAGAACCCCCAAAAAAATGACTATAAGATATAAAATCCAAGGGCAAAACTATTCTTAATAAGAAGCAATCAAATCCAAACTTTGATGACTGCCCAAATTTTGGTCCTCTAATTGTGATAACTTAGCAAAAACTCCTACTAACGGTGCCGTGTTGTAAGTACATGCCTCAGTTTGCATATAATTTTGCCTTTGGTCCCCAAAATTGTCCTGACAATCGGGTCCCCCGACTAAGGCCCCGACCAGCACATTCGGGTTGGGCTCGTCTCGTCCGTACCAATAGTCATACCCTTGGGTGCACCCGATGAACCCTTTGCTCTCCCTAAACGACACGATCGAAGCCCCTCTATGGTGAACCCTTTGGGGAAAGTTTGGGCCAAAGCCCACCAGGTAGCTCATATTCATTGGGTTTGAGCCCAAAATGTAGTCCACTTGTGATTTAGCAAAGCTGAAGATTTCATCGTGGTCCACCATTCCAGCGTGGCAGCTGAGCTTTAGGCCTGAGCTCTTGAGAAGGTCGGAGTAGATTGTGAGGAGAAACGACGCCGTTGAGACGTACTGCATGTTGTTCCATTGGCGGATATAGAGTAAGCCACCTGGGGTTCGTTCCACGTTGTTGGTCGCATTGTTCTTGTTTAGGCTTGAGCAAATGTAGTACTCGGCTTTTGATCGATACTGCTCTAGAATTGTTCGACCGTGATGATCTATGTGTTTTTCTTCCATTAATATCTGCAAAAAAAAAAAAAAAAAAAAGAGAGAAAACTTAGTTTATTTATTTCTCAGACATGTGAAACTTTTAATTTGAAACATTTATTACTAAAACACCAAACAAAATCTATACATATAATTCACTCCAATTGTATAACCATGATCTTCATTAGATAAATGTATAAATAATTTGGATTAGTCTTTTTTGATAATAGACTATTGAATAGTGTTACGATCATCTTATAGTGTTTAATTTATAATACATCATGTGACATCATAAAATGTTTCATAACAATAATCCAAGCTATTAGTAATTAATATAAAATTGCATAAAAATAATTGTAGAATCAGAATGCAAGAGGATGACTTCTTCTTATATGTATATATTTAATAGAATTCTACGAATATGGTGTTATATATATAAATTGTATACATTTTTAATTAAATTTTCATGAATAACTCCTATGGATAGCATCCATTCATTGGACTTTATGAAAATATAACATCGGGCTCCACTAAAATGGGTGAGACAATAATCATCGATCATTATTGAACCATCTACTTGTACAAACTCAGCCATTGCTGGAGCTATTAGAGATATTCGATATGACCATTTATACAGGATCAATTATGCCCTAGCCTATATATTATATTTACAATTCTACTGCTGTCCCTATGTTATTATATATTTGGAAAAAAACGTGACACCTCTCGTTTTTTTCTCCAAACTGGAGTACATCCAAAATATTACTTCTACCTCTTAAACAGCACAAAGTAGAACTTCCTCACTTTCTGGTCAAATGGTAAGTCTGTGCAAAGATGTACCTTATTAAGTGGGGCGCACTCAACGTATAAACTTTATTCCTAAAGTTGTCTGATTATTTCTTGTTTGAATATAGGAAAAAAGCAAAATCTCATGAAGATTTTTATAGAGACCAAAACTAAGAAGACACCTATCGAGAATAGCGAGTGAGTGAACCAAAAAATCAATAAATGAATAAAAGTTAAATCGTAGGTCCCCTATATGGCTATATGCAACTCCTTCCTTGTCCAAAAGGGTATTTGACTATTTGTTATGAATTCAAATTTTTATTAACTTTAAAAAAAAAAAAATTAAAAATACCTTAGTGGCGAGTAATTGAAGGCCAGCATATTTAACATCCCAGCTGAACTCAGATATGGCCCAACCGGTACCACCAAAGCAATTAGCCTTGTCAATAACATAATTCAAGTACACTCGATTGTCGGTGGCCTTGTATAGCCACAGAGCTGCCCATAGCAACTCATCCATATATCCACTCACCGACGCATAGTAGCTCTTCACTACTCCCACACTCCCATCATATTTTCCCCTGTACTTGTCTCCAAATTCAAACAACTGCCCACAAAAATTCCCAAATTGAATATTCAGCTTTATTTTGAACCAACCCATTTAATATCCCATTAAGATAAAATGGTCCAGCATAATTGAACTGGTAAAAATACCTGTTGGGCATGTTGTAGAAGTAGGTGAGAGTAATGTGGGTTTGTGGACTTGAAAACTATGGAAGCTGCAGCCATGGCTGCCGCCGTTTCTCCGGCGAGATCCGACCCGGGATTATTCTCGTCGATCTTGTAAGCTTGCCGAGATGTCGTCATGTCCTCCGGGCGTTGCCAACAGTAGTGATCAGTGTCCCCGTCCCCTACCTAAAATAATAATTATATTGTCACGAATACAATACAAATTTGATTATTATAGCATAATGAAGTGAATTTTAATGCATATGTGTACGTATATACCTCTGCCCACAACACGTTTGGGCTAGTGTGAGCTTTGATGAAGTAATCAGTACCCCACTTGATGGCTTCCATGGCGTGCCGGAGCTCGCCACCGGCGGCGATCTCTTGCCGGAATTCGAGGACACTCCAAGAGAGCATCGTGACCGTAAAAGCCATCGGAAGACCGAACTTTACGTGGTCTCCGGCATCATAATATCCTCCTACCAAATCTACCTAAACAGAAAATCAAAAAGTGCCCACATTGTTAATTCTAAATATAATTGTGCACACAAATAGTTTTGGTACAAATTTGATTTAATGCGCATAAAAACAGAGGGTTTTTGGACAAATGGTCAGAAAGAAGAGCTGAGATTAGGCCACGTACTCCTTGTTCTAGACCGTCGGTGAGGCCCGAATGGTCTCGCCAAGTGACCCTTTGGTTGTAGGGTAAGCGACCGGACCTTTGTGACTCGAAGTAGAGGAGGCTTTTTGTGAGGGCATCGCCATAGTTGAAAGCTTCCACTTTGGCCAAAATGAAGATTTGAAAAAGAAATAGAAGAAGACTACATTGTGAGAAAATGGGATTTGAAATCTTTGAAACTTTGGTAGAATTGTGAAGGTGGTTGTTCTTCTCCTCCTCCTTCACCATGTCTATTATTCCCTCCTAAAGAATGAAAGGAAGGGGAAAAAAGAGAATGGGAAAGGAAAAGTGAAAAAAACTCTTGTTTGAGTTTGAAAAAAGGAAAAAAAAATGAAAACTTTGTCTATAGTAGTATTGATGACTCCATCTCCATGGGACTCTTTTATGCATGTGATGTGAGATTCACATGCCAATGTGTTTGTATGTGCTTTTTGGTTATAAATAAAAACAATAAATATTTATAGGGTATTTTCTTACCAAGCCTAGCGTGATTGTAGCAATGTTTAGTGTCTATGTTGTACAAAAAATAGAAAACGGCGTGGAGTGTGGTGACTGGAGTGGTCAGCAGTGGAGTGGTGTTACTTTTATGAGTTGCTGAGATTTGGCATCGACAAATGGATCGATCGTCCCTTTGTCTCCTCCTTAATTTCTTCTTTGTTGCACTTTTTTCAATACCAATTGGTTTAACTCCTACCCTGATTTAAGGCATTTGTTATTAAACAAACAAAAAAAATAAAGAATAGCATATTCTTGAAAATACAAATGCTCCCATTTTGATCCTTCAATTTTTATTTTTTTACGGAGAGTTGTATTGAAGAAAAAATTAATGTGATCTTTTCTTTGGTTTTATCATTACTTTATAGTAAAATTTTGTTCAATGATTAGAAATGATCATGATAAAGAAAAAGGTTAGAGCGTTTATTTGCAAATAGAAAATCATTTCGTTTAAACGAAAATTAGGAAGGGAAAACAAAGTAAACCACTAAATGAATATTTATTAATTCAAAAAGTTTTCTGTTTTAAATACAAATACTTGCATTATTTTTTTTTACTAAGATTTATAAATGAATTGCTAAAAATGATAAATTTATATGTTATTTAATATTATTTTTCATCAATTATTAATTTGTATTTTCATTGTGTCCTAAACCATATGAAAACTACTTATATAGTATCTTATTAATTGAGGAAAATGAACCAAACAGGGACTGGTTTTTTTTAAGGGAGGGGATTCGAAATTGTGACCTCTCACAAAGAGAATAGGTGTAATATCATTCCACTATATTTATGGCTACAAATTTTGTTAATATTTAGTTAAAATTAGTAATTTATTTTCATTTCAAATATATATATATATAACCAAGGGTGTAGATTAATCGCTTGATGGAATGTAATTTAGTCTCATTTGATATAGCTAAGAAGTTTCTTCAGCTAATAAAATTTAAGAACGTTGATGATGGGTGACAAATATTAGTTGTCTTCATAAATGCTTAACTAAATAATTTTTTGTATATGTGTCTTTGATAATAATTTTAGCTCCATTCATTTTGATGTATCAATTAATTATTCAACCAGATTGAGGTTTCACAGAACTTAATTATTAATAGTTATGGTAGCTAAAACCGTTATCAGCTTTTATTATTTTTTATTTTTTTATGGGCAAGCCTCGTTTTGTG
The DNA here is from genome assembly GCF_963169125.1 of Humulus lupulus. Classification (NCBI taxonomy): domain Eukaryota; kingdom Viridiplantae; phylum Streptophyta; class Magnoliopsida; order Rosales; family Cannabaceae; genus Humulus; species Humulus lupulus. Next base: position 24,379,040 of record NC_084794.1, on the reverse strand, counting down.
AAAATATAAGAAAATGGTTTTAGTTTTGACTAAAATAGTAAAGATTGCATATCTAAGGTGTTTGACCCCAGTCCTGTCTACATTGCTTCAATAGTCTCTTCTGAAAAAGACAAATCATAAGATTGAGCTAATTCATAACGTACATTGGTTACTTGTAATATATTAATAAATATAAATACTTAATACTTATTCTATATGGTTATATATTTGTATATCCTAGAAGAATCTAATTTGGTTTAGTTCATTATTAATTATATATATTATATGCGTATCTTATAAATTCTAAACGACATATTTAAATTAATGAAATCCCTGGACTAATGAAATCTCTACTTATGTTTTGAACAAATATTAATTATGAATTGAATATGACCCACCAAATTGAATAAAACCATTTATATATACATATATATATATACCTAACACTCCAAGATTGGTGGGGGTAGTCATGAATAGAGTATTTATAATATCATGTCGTAATCATGAAATTAGTACAAATTAAAGACAAATTATGTCAAAGTGATTAAACAGATTTCAAAAGTTAATTTGGACATTGCACACCTACACAAAAAAAGCATAATCCCACACAAATTTGGCAATCTATTGCTTAATTAATCTTAATTTAAAAAAATGATATTTGCAATTCAAGTACTTAATTTATTATATTTGCAACACTTAAGTACCCAAGTTATTTATTTAGCGGTGAAAATACATTTTGTTCATGTTTTGGTACAGTTTAGTACAACCGTCAATTTTTACCGTTAAATTTGATTGTAACACGTAAGTGAAAGTATCTAATAAATGGATATAGATATTTCCAGCAAAAGTGCCTAATTAAAAGGATATTTGTGGTGAAAGTATCTAATTTAAGAGATATTTGCAGTAAAAATACTAAAATTATAACTAAATTTCACGCCATGGTGGCAGATTTAATGGCAAAACATACATATACATTAAACTGCACCAAAACATAAACAAAAAATACTTTCACCGCCAAAAATACTTTCACCGATGAAAAATACTTAAGTGTTATAAATACAATAAATAATTTAAGAATAATGATATGTGCACCCAAAATATGTACCCTGCTGAGAAGTTATTTCTGACAAGAGCTCAACACTACAATAAACACGCTAATGAAACAACTAGTCGTCTTGTCATGGACTTTGATTGACTTAACACTACAATTCCTAAGATCTCAAGTAGACCAACAACCACCTCTTTAAAAACCCTTTACCTTCCTTTCAAAAAAAAAACTTTACCTACTTTAGTTTGCCATTTATAAATTGAACTCTTATTAGGACTTGGACCATTTAAGACTAACAACATTTACACAAGGATTTAGGAGCAGTTCCACTACTAATAAAATACCTTACCTTACTTAAAAAAAATAAGAAAGTGGTTGATGGATAATTAAACCAAGGATCTGACATGGATATTTTATTCTGACTGATATATGTAATAATAAACGTTGACCCAAGTATCATTTGCTTTTCACTTCACCACCACCACTTGCAATAAAAAAAAAATTCTTGAACACAAACTTTGATAGTGTCAATATAAAATACTTAGACAGGTTTACTATTTCGCAATGAAAAGAATTATAACTAACAAAAAGATTTACGTCCATTTGTTTTTCTTATTATTATAAAATAATTTTGTGAATGAATGATTCAACAACTTTTATATATATTACTATTGAATAAGAAAGTGAGATATATCTCCCATTAAAAAAATAAATAGGAAAAATGAAGTAGCAAGAATAATAACATGCAAAATCTATATTTATTTTTGGATACGTAACAGGCAACATTTTATTGTGTGAATCATAATAATAAAAAAAGGGAATCATATAATAAAATAAAAGATGTAAACATTTAATGCGCAGTCCATTACAAAATTAAAAAAAAAACAAAAATGTAGAATTTTATAATAATAATAGAGCTAGGTAGGGATGAAGTGAAGTGAATCGTATTTGGATTTCCAATGAAAAGTAGCACATTATTTAGAAGTTGTCGGTGCAAAGATATATAGTTCCATATTCCATGTGTAGCAAAATATAAGCCGTACAAGTACCCCAGCCAACTCAACTCCTCATCTCCTCTATTTGCGGTGTATCTAAGCCAACCACCGTCTACCGGAGGCACCGACGCCAACGGTGGACCCCGCCCTTCCCTACTCTAACCTCTTCCTCGCCGACACCATACCCCCTACCCTACTCTAACCTCTTCCTTTCTTTACTTCTTCATTTTCCTCTTTTTCTTTTTCTAATAATATTAATTTTTTTTATTTCCCTCCAAAATTACACCCCATGTTATATATTTTTCTTTTTAATAAGTAAAACAGCTTTATGTTAAATCATTTGACACATTGCGAATAGCACATACGTTTTATCACATTTTCATCTAAAACTCTTTTGTTGGAATCTAAATTTCATCGATTATATTCTAATAAAGACCTAAAACTTTTTAAATGTCTATCTAAAAATGAATAAATAAATAAGATATTTGCTGCAAAAGAAACTAATATTGTTTGGAGATTATAATAGTCATAGATTTAAAAAAAATTAGCGTAGAAAGTACCAAAATTAGTAAAATAATAATTTGTTAGGAATTAATTGGATTAACTCATGTTAATTCGTAATTGGTCCAACTCATAAATATTATTAAAAAAATAAATAAAATTTAATTTAAAAAAATAATAAAAATAATTTAAAATTTTTAAAAAAATATATGATAGCAACTGCAACGCATTTTTGACAACATCGATGCATTTTTTTTTTCTATTTTCGGCACCTGGATAGATATAATCACAAAAAAACATTATATGACGGTGTACATTGTATCTATCTAGAACATCCTACAATTTTTTAAGAAATTCTGAATAAATTATAGTACCGAAAACATAGTTCAAACAGCTTGTTGCAAGCGTGCTTAATTTTTTGTATACACGTGTAAAAGTCAACTGTTTGAACCTTGTTTTCGGCACTGTAAATTATTCATAAATTCTTAAAAATTTGCAGGGTGTCTTAAATGATTACAATGTACATTATCATATAAAAAAAATTATCGAGGTGTAGAAAACACAAACTGGCTACATTGGTGTTGTAAAAAAAATAGATGCATTGTAGTCACTCCCTAATAAATATTTAATTAATCTCTCTCTCCTTCATCTCTCCCGATCTTCATCTTCAATTTTTTTTCCCTTTAATTGTAACTATGGACCAAGCATCATAGACCCAACTCATCAACCATTCCACACCAACCCATAAACATTAACCATTCAGCAAACAAACAAACACAGACCGAAGATAGATATACCCACCCTCACAACCCCCTGATTATAAGAAATATGGTTGCAACCCCCTAATTATAAGAAATATGGTCGCAACCCCCAAATCTGAAGAACAATACCAAGTTGACGAATAGAGGACGACGAGGACCGACCTAGGTTGATGCGAACAGAGGACAACGCCGATGGTGGAGGACAATGAAGACTGTCACTACAAGAAAAAGACTCTACAAGGACGACTTTTGTCGTCGCTATAGGTCTACTGCGACATGTCGTCGCCAAAACAACGTCGTTGTAGGTCCGTATGTGTAGCAACCTTACAACGACGACAAAACGCAATCGTCGCAATAGGGTTTTACTACAGTGACGACATGTCGGTCGCAGTAGGAAATCCATTGTTTTTGTTGGACTGGGATATTGCGACGACATGTCGTCGCTGTAGGTGGTTGCAAAATTTGAAAACTTGAATTTCAAAAACTCCTACAACGACCACATGTCATCGATGTAGGTTTATCGACCGCCAACATCTACAGCGACGATATGTCATCACTATAGGGTGTGTGGATTTATATGCCTTCAGCAACAACATGTCGTCACTATAGGTGTATAATTTTTTTTTAAAAAATAATTCATTATATTAATTAAATTTTATTTAATAAAATATTAAATAAATAAATAAATTTTAAATTAGTATAGCCTCCAAATTATAAAAAACAAAATATAAGTAGTATAGTCTCCAAAATAAAATAAAAACAACACAAAATATTAATAAGTTATATTGACTCGTTTTTTCGTTAATTCGTCTAACACTCAAAGAATAATATTGAGAAGATTTTTTAGAGCTAAATAAAGTATAAGAAATGTGTCTAGTGCCCAGAAATAATGGATAAAGAGAGTTTTATAGTGGTTCAGCCTCAAAAATATGACCTACATCCACTTAGTCACTGTCATTGATCTTGCAAGCCATGTATTACATTTGTATTTAGCTTTTTGCTATTTGGCTCCATTAAAGATGGAGAGAGCTCTCTCGGTGAAAAGATGCCGCCTCCTATTTCCTCTCCCCTCTCATCTTATTTATATTGAAGAGTTAGGGTTACATTTGAGAGTGGGCTTAAGTTATTGGGCTTGGCCCAAGAATTATATAAAGTTACAATTGACTAGGCTCTAGGCATGATTTGGGTTGATGGGTAGTGATACTCCAAAAATGGGTATAACAATTGCCCCCCAAGTCAGTCTCCATGTTTGCATAAGGCTAACTTATTGCATGAACTCTATTCGGGTTTCTCTTCACGAGGACCAGACGTTTAGGCCTTGGGCGTATCATTACTTGACTTCTTTAATCTTTAAATAGTGATTTTGGTGCGTATAGCCACACAAGTTGTCTTGTAAGCCATTCGAGATGCTTCAGACCTGAGCATGGAAAATAGTGACAGTAAAAAGATCTGAGCTTCTTAAAGACCTTAGCCAATTCTTATGCTTGAATATCCAAGTGACTCAAGGAGACAAATTCGTCTTGCGTGGTTCCTAGGACCTCCTAGAACCAAACAAGATGAATGCTCCAGGTTTCGAGGTCTTCCAAGGTCGAGTTGTCCGAGGTCCTTCAATGTCGAGGAACTTGTGCCCAAGCCTAAGCAACTTGGGGTTTCTCGAAAGCTTAGTGACACTAGGATTACTCTAAGGTGCCCCATATAGGCTCCTTTTTTTTTGTTCCCTAGGTCACGAGGTCCTCCAAAGTTTGGGAAACTTGGGACTAGTGACATTAGGTTTACTCTAAGGTGCCCCATATAGGCTCCTCTTTTTTCAGTTCCCCAGGTCACAAGGTCCTCCAAGCAAGGTCTTCTAGGCAAAAGTCCTCTAAGCCCGAGGACAAGGTTTTCCTCCAAGCCTGAGGTTGTCCTCCAAGGTCAAGGTTGTCGTCCAGGCCCGAGGTCGCCCTCCAAGGCCGAGGAAAAGGTTGTAGTTCAGGCCTGAGGTTGTCCTCCAAGGTCGAGTTTGTCCTCCAGGCCCTAGGTCGTCCTCCAGGCTTGAGGAGGTTGTCCTCCAAGGCCGAGGACAAGGTTTTCCTCCAAGGCCATGGACAAGGATGTCCTCCAAGCCTGAGGTCTTCCCCCAAGGCCGAGGTTGTCCTCCAGGCCTGAGGTCATCCTCCAAGGCCGAGGACAAGGTTGTCCTTCAGACCTGAGTTTTTTCTCCAGGCCTGAGGTTGTCCTCCAAGGCCGAGGTTGTCCTTTAGGCCTGAGTTCGTCATCCAGGCCTGAGGAGGTCTTCCTGCAAGCCTGAGGTTGTCCTCCAAGGCCGAGGTTTTCCTCCAAGCCTGAGGTCGACCTCCAAGGCCAAGGACAAGGTTGTCCTCCAGGCCTGAGGTCTTCCTCTAAGGTCAAGGACAAGGTTGTCCTCCAGGCCTGAGGAGGTTGTCCTCCAAGCCTGAGGTTGTCCTCCAAGGTCGAGGTTGTTCTCCAGGCCTGAGGTCGTCCTCCAAGATCGAGGACAAGGTTGTCCTACAAGCATGAGGTTGTCCTACAAGCATGAGGTTGTCCTCCAAGGCCGAGGTTGTCCACCAGGCCAAAGGCCGACCTCCAAGGTCGAGGACAAGGTTGTCCTCCAAGCCTGAGGTCTTCCTCCAAGGCCGAGGTTGTCCTCCAGGTCAGAGGTTTTCCTCCAAGCCTGAGGTTGTCCTCCATGCCTGAGGTCGACCTCCAAGTCCATGGACAGAGTTGTCCTCCATGCCCGAGGTCATCCTCTAAGGCCGAGGAAAAAGTTGTCCTCCAAGCCTGAGGTGTTCTTCCTCTAGGCCAGAGGTTTTCCTCCAAGGCCGAGGTTGTCCTCCAGGCCTGAGGTCGTCCTCCAGGCCTGAGGTTGTCCTTAAGGTCGAGGTTCTCCTCGAGGCCTGAGGTTGTCCTCTAGGCCTGAGGTCGTCCCTTATGTAGAGTTCTAGAATATTTACTTAAGCTAGCTAGATAGTAGTAGTAGTAGTTAGTATTTAGTATTATGTTAGTTGTCGTGGATTTTGGTTCAAGTCGGGACTTAGTTGGAAACTCATAGCAACAATTATGGATTTTATAAGTGTTACTCCCAGATTTCGAGCATGAGGAATTATGATCCTGAAATCTAGGCTCATTAGGTGTAAGCTCAAAATATGCACAATCCTCATATGATCCTCTGGTGGACCCAAAACGGGTATGTTTTAAATATATATACTGGTAAGCGCACGAATCGTATATGGAATATAATATTTGTGTAAGCACGAAATCGAACTCAAAGGAGTTGTCTAAAATCGAAAAGAAAACTATTTTAAACCAAAATTAATGAATTATAACCTAGCTCTAAAGATTGAAGAGATTTTTTAATAATGAAAATAAAATAAAAGACAATAATATAAAATTAAAGACAATATATATTACTAAATTAATAATTGTAAACAATATGGTAAAATAAGATTATTAAGGATTAGAATCCACAAAATATAAGTTCAATAATATTTATAAGTACATTGATTCCCAAGTTTTAGTGATAGTTAAAATACATTAAACTATCATTTTCCAAATAGATTTATAATTTTAAGCACAAATTACTTCTAAAAAGATAAGATTTTTCTTCACTTTTCAAAATTATAATTTCAAAGCATTTAGTGTAAATCAATCTAATGAAATAACCAATAAATCAATGAACATTATTTATAAGGCAAAACATAATATATTTTTTCTAAGCATGGATGTGTACAATTTAATGACACATCTTACACAAAGAATATTATGTTTTTGCACTAATGAAGAACAAAGTGTACATATGTGCTAACAATCCAAAATACATGATATTTAAGATGAAAGAAGATATTTGAAGAAGAAAATTCCATAAACTTTGTTGCAAAAAATGGGAAATCAATATACAAAATAAACACTATCTAGTTACATATTGTTTCATCATCACCTTAATTATCTTAAAAAGATTAGAAACACATAACTATAATAGCAAATACAAACTAAAAATTACAAACATAAATTGGAAAATTTGGAGGATGAACCCCCAAATTTTTCCTCTAAAAATACATAGAAAATAACCAAAAAGAAGAAGAAGATGAAGAGAATAGAGAGGTTTTGAAATGTGTAGAATTTTTGGTATGGTAACCTCCTCCTCCAAAATGGACCTAAACTCCCTTATTTATAGCCAAAAAATGGGCATTAAAATAATCAATTTAAATTAATTTAATTAATTATAAAATGGCAAATAGATTTTTGAACATAGGGGACAAGAGTACATTGTGGCATTTTTATGGGCTCAAGAAAAATGGCATGGAGGCTTTTGGTAGTTGGCTGGCTGCTGTGTTGGTAGGCCCAGTCGTGGGCTTGCTTGGTGGAGTTGGGCTGTGAGTTGCTGAAAGCTTGCCAGGAGGGAATGAGGCTTGGTGTACGGCTGAAGGCAACTTTGGTGGCAGCAATTGGCTGATGGAGGGGCACGGCTGGGGATTGAATGGAGAGGGGTCAGGCGTGATGGGGTGATGGCTGTTGTTGGGCGTGGAGAGAAGTGGCATGCTGCTGGCCTGGTGGGCTTGTGGAGCTGAGCAGTTGTTGGGCTTGGGCCCGTGGTGGCTGGTCTTTGGAAAATGCTGAATTTTCTTTCTTTCTTTCTTGAAAATGCCACATTTTACCTTTCTTTTTTCAGCTTTAAATCTTTTCTAACGCCAATCAAACAACATACTCCCTACAAAATAAATATAAAATAAATCATAATAAAATATTTTCCACTATAAAATAAATCAATTTAATTTTTTGAAAATATCAATTATAACTTAATTTATATTTAACATTTAATTTCAATAAAACAACATTTTTTTTACTTCAAACTAAACAACAATAATTCAAATAATTAACTACAACATTTTACAACAAAATAACTATAAAAACACACAAAAATCTATAAAATCCAAATAAACCCAATAAATTCAAAATTACTTAAAAACTTAATAAATCACTTAAAAACTCAAGAATTAAGCAACAATTAGCACATAAAAAGTGGTAAAATAACTCTATTTTGTAGAGTTATCATCCTCCAGTCAAACAATTTCGCTGTAAATAACGATCTCGTGAGCTCATGCAGTATGTAGCCTCGAAGATGCTTCGAGCTTATGAGGTAAGCTCGCAACAGCAAAGGGTTACAACACTTGTATATATTTCCTGATGTGTCTCTTGCCCTCAAACAAGATAATCCAAGCTCAAGAGGCATAAGCCCGAATATGATGACTCCATCAATGACTTGTTGGGAGCAAAGGCAAAGCAAGAATGACAAGCTCGTGATCGACAAATAATCTTGAAGGCATAATAAGCCCAATATCTAAGATAGTCAGTTACGTGTGAATGTATTTATTGTTGTAAAATCCCTATGTTTAAGGGATATGATGTAATTAGTTATCCAATCCCATATTCTATGGGATATTACCAAGCACATAGAAAATAATGCATTAAGTGGCATTATATCATTTGATTCACAGAATATCTTCCCGAAATATGTGGGAATAAATTCTGAATCCTTCTCTATAAATAGAGAAGGAAACTCCCTTTGTAAAGGACCAAAATCTTGAGATCTTGAGAGAAAACTCTGGGCAACTATTCTCTCAAAGTTTTCAGAAGACTTTCAAACACTTATAACGCAGACTCATGGACTAGGCAGATTTAACTGCTGAACCACGTAAAAAGATCATGTTTTCATCTTCTTATTTCATTTCCTCTGATATATTCTTGTTTAATTGCTCTCCTGTTTTCAACTCCACTGCCAACCCGACTGCACCAGCACACACGGGGATGGGGAATAACCGAGCCCCCTCGGTGGCTTGGACCCCAAATCTTGGTGCAGCGTAGAATGTCCTAGAACCTAACCAAACGAATTCGGGACCTTCAAGGCCCAACAATGGGAGGCAGCCACAGTCTCCCATAAGGCACCCGCCATCACCAATAAGGCATCCTTCACCAATTCAAGATGCTTCGTGACCTGCCCCTCAAAATAGGGATTGGCAGGCTGGACGGGGACATAGAAATGGAAAGGCTACCCGAGATCACAGGGCTCCTCAACCTACTAGAAGCCAAATGTCGCGGTCACGAGCTGCTGGGGCAAGGAGACCAGCAAGGGATCCACCTCATAATCACCGAGCGACGAACTACGTAAGTGAAAGCTCTGATTACGCTAGGTCTGTGAGCATTTATGACACAGAGGCAAGGAATGTCAGGAATCGAGGAAAGCACCCTGACCTACGGGAGCACTTAAACTGTAATCAGAGGTGCGATAATCTGAACGGTCGCAAGCAGCCGATATACAATCCTACACCGAGATGGGGAAACTGGAGTCGTAATCAACGATAACCAGCTCCCTCTAGTTCAGGCTAGGCCTCCTGTAGATCCAGTCCAAGAGAGGATTGAGCAGTTGGAGAGAACATTCAGGCTCTTATAGAACGAATGTAGCTAGGAACGGGATGAAGAGTTTGATGAGGAACTCGAGCCCTTTACCCCACATATCTCTAACACCCCGTTTCCTCAAGGATTTAGAATTCCTCATGTCCCGCCATTCGATGGAAATTCATATCCATACAGCCACTTGAGCACATTCAACATAATTATGCAAGCCAGTAATGTGGGCTACAACCTCAAGTGTATTCTGTTCCCAGCCATTCTCGCGGGACCAGCAAAAAACTGGTTTGAAAAATACAAGAGACATTCAATTGCATCCTGAGATCAATTGTCGAGAGATTTTAAGAAACAATTCAAAGCCATGGTCAGCATTAGATCCGAGGCTTCAGCCCTGACCAATGTCCGGCAACAACCAAATGAGTCACTAAAAGGTTACCTCACAAGGTTTAACTAAGAAGTCGCTCGAGCTCGAGATGTCAACGATAGTGGCCATTTAATGGTCGTTCGAGCCGGAGTCATGCCTGGGAGTCCTCCCTGGGAAGACTTGCAAGGAAAGCATGTAAGGTCCTTAACCGAGTTCAATCGAAGAGCTCAGAGGTTTGTTAATGTAGAAGAGGCAAGGTCAGCATTGAATAGGACCTCTCAGCCCATAACTACAACAACGAACGCTAACTCTGCCTCGACCTCAGCAAATCCTACAACTTCAAAACCCCCCGAGGACAACCCTTCCAAGAGAAAGAAAAATGAAGGAAATAACCCTGAGGCAGATGGGGGAAAGAAGAAGAAAGGGGAAAGATACTTCTCCGTATACAAGGTGCATACCGAGCTCAATGAGTCTCGGGAGAATATCTACCTGGCTAATGAAAACCAGGTCTCTTTCAGATGACCTAATCCCATGAGGAACCAAAAGGTGAAAAGAGATTCTAGCAAATATTGTAGATTCCACAGAGATATCGGACATACCACCGATGAGTGTAGAAAACTAAAGGATGAGATCGAAGGATTGATCTCGAGGGGGTATTTCAGTCAGTATGTAAGAAATTGAAACCCCAATCAGGCTTCCACCAGCCAGAGGGCAGCATCTGCACCACCTGCCAAGAACAATAACTCCCGAGCTCGAGAAGATGAAAAACCCCCTCCGATTGATGGAGAAGATGTTATAACCATCTCGGGGGGATCCCATATCGCAGGATCGGGCAAGAATGCCCAGAAAAGATATGTGAATGAGTTAAAGACTGGTGACAGATCTCCCTACGAACCCGAACCCAGAGCTCCGAAACAACAAAGGGTTGAAACTCAACTCATAACTTTCACTGAAGACGACGCGTCTCATGTACAGTTCCCCCATAATGACCCTCTGGTCATCACCCTTCAGCTCGCGAACAAGAGGGTACACTGAGTCCTAATTGACAACGGGAGCTTGGTGAATATCCTCTATAAGGCTACTTTAGAAAATATGGGAGTTGCGCTTCGCGACCTAAAAGCCTGTGCAACTACATTGTGTGAATTTTCAGGAGAAAAGATTTCCTACATGGGATCCATCAAACTCCCTGTGACCTTTGGAGACTACCCAGTCTCTATAACCAGGATGATGGAGTTCGTGGTGGTGGACCTTCCATCAGCCTATAACGTACTGCTTAGGAGACCCGCCCTAGAAGGGTTGGGGGTAGTTTCATCCGTTAGGCATCTGGCCATCAAGTTCCCGACTTCTAGTGGCATCGAGACTCTAAAAGGGGACCAGCTTGCGGGGAGGGAATGCTATAACATTTCCGTTAGAGGGAAAAAGCAAACAAGTGCACATGCACTTGTCATAATTTGGAATGAGGATAGGATGATCTTCGAAATCAACGAGGAAATCGACCCTAGAGTAGAAGAAAGAGCTAACCTCGAGCCATTGGAGGAGCTCGAAGAGGTCAAGCTTGAAGAAGTCGATCCCCCAAAGACCATGAAGGTGGGGAAAAATCTTTCTGAAAAAGCAAATAGCAATTAATTTGCTTCTTAAAGAAAAACTAGGATGTTTTCGCATGGTCACATTCGGACATGGTAGGGATAAGTTCAAATGTAACAAGCCATGCACTTAATATTGACAAGAGCTTCCCCCCGAAGCAGCAGAAACGTAGACTCATGGATGATGATAGAAAGGTAGCCTTCAAGGAAGAGGTCAACAGATTAAGGGCCAATCGGTTCATACGAGATGCCTTCTATCCTGATTGGATCGCTATTGGTCCCAAAACCCAACGAAACGTGGCAAACTTGCATCGATTACTCCGACCTCAACAAGGCATGCCCAAATGATTATTTTCCCCTACCTCGGATCGATCAGCTCGTAGATGCCACAGCCGGGCATGGTCTTATGTCATTTATGGATGCTTATTCTAGATATAACCAGATCGCCATGCATGCACCAGACCAAGAGCATACAAGCTTTGTAACCGATAAAGGGTTGTACTGTTACAATGTTATGCCATTCGAACTTTAAAATGCTGGAGCAACGTACCAAAGGCTGGTGAACAGAAGGTTCTCCGAGCAGATAGGTAATAACATGGAAGTTTATGTTGATGATATGTTAGTCAAATCTAAACATAACGATAACCATGTAGACGACCTCAAAGAATGCTTTGTCGTGTTATGGAAGTACAACATGAAACTCAACCCCCAAAAATGCTCTTTTGGAGTGTCATCGGGGAAGTTTCTGGGCTTCATCATAAACATGTGAGGAATAGAGGTTAATCCTGAAAAAATCCAGGCGTTAATCGATATGCCCCTCACCTCGAAAGCATAAAGATGTTCAGAGTTTAACTAGACGGATGGCGGCATTAAGTAGGTTTGTTTCTAAATCTACAGACCGCTGTCTTCCATTCTTTAACCTTTTGAGAGGAGGAAAAACATTCGAGTGGACGGAGGAATGCGAGCTCGCATTCCAATACCTAAAGAAACACCTTGCGGAACATCCGATCTTGTCAAAACCTATCACAGGAGAAGTCTTATACTTGTATCTTGCTACAACCGAGCACGCTATCAGTGATGTGCTCGTCTGAGAAGACAAGAAGGTATGAAAACCAGTGTACTATGTCAGCAAGAGGTTACTGGGGGCAGAGTCGAGATACCCGTTAATAGAAAAACTAGCTCTTAGCCTGATCCATTCATCCCGAAATCTCCGACCTTACTTCCAAGTACACCCCATCCATGTGCTGACTGACCAACCACTACGACAAGTCTTGTCCAAACCAGAGACCTCAGGCAGATTGTTAAAATGAGTTGTTGAGCTTGGATAGTTCGAGATCACTTATCATCTGAGAATGATCATAAAGGGGCGGGCCCTGGCAGACTTCATTGTGGAGTGTACAAGAGTGTCCGACGACGAAGTTATAACCCTAGCCCGCGAGCTGTGGAAACTTTATGTCGACGGATCTTCCAACGAAAATGGATCGGGGGTAGGAATCATATTGATCACCCCAACTGGAAATCGATTTCACTCTTCCTTGAGGTTCAGCTTCGAAGCCTCTAACAATAAGGCTGAGTACGAAGCTCTATTGGCAAGACTCCAAATAGCCAAGGAACTCAAGGCCAAAGCAATACATTGCTACAGCGACTCACAATTGGTGGTCAACCAAATCCTAGGAGAATATCAGGCTCATGGCATAAGGATGGCCGCGTATTTAGAAAAAGCTAAAGTGGCGCTCAAACATTTCAAGTTCTACACCATAGAGTAGGTTCCTCGAGAACAAAACTCAAATGCGGACGCATTAGCTAGACTCGTCACGTCCAACGAAGTCGATACGCTAAATGTAGTACCAATAGAGCACCTATTGACTCCCAGTATCAACGAGCCTGAAAAGGAAGATGTGTGCATGATTGACTTCGAACCGACCTGGATGACCCCAATAGTTGATTACCTCAAAACTGGCATTCTCCCAGCAGAGCAGAACAAGGCTCAGAGACTGAAATATCAGATTCCGAGATACACTATTGTGGAAGGAAGGTTATATCGGAGAGGATATTCTATGCCATTACTCCGATGTGTGACTCCACCCGAGGCAAAGAAAATCCTAGAAGAAATTCACGAAGGATTTTGTGGAGACCACACTGGGGGGCATAGCCTATCAAAGAAAATTATAAGACAAGGATATTTCTGGCCCACTGTCAAAGCAAATGCATTCGAGTATGCCAAGAAATATGATAAATTCCAACGTTTCGGTACAATTCTGCGAGCTCCACCATCCGAGCTAACAATGATGACATCCCCATGGCCATTTGCGGTGTGGGGAATCGACCTCGTAGGTTCTTTGCCAACCGGCAAAGGTGGAGTAAAGTATGTTGTGGTCGCGGTCGATTATTTTACAAAGTGGACCGAGGTCGAGCCTCTAGCAACGATTACCTCGAAAAAAGTCCTAGACTTTGTTGTAAAATACATCATTTGCTGATACGGAATGCCAAGAAAATAGTATCAAATAACGACACTCAATTCGACAGTGAGTTATTTACCCATTTTTGTGAGAAAAATAGAATTTCATCTGTTGCCCATCCTCAAGCGAACGGCCAGGTCGAATTAGTAAATAAAACTCTCAAGGGTTCTATGAAGAAGAGGTTAGAAGATGCTAAGGGAAACTGGCCCGAGGAGTTACCCCAAGTTTTATGGGCATATCAAACTACAGCTCGCACTTCACAGGACACACCCCTTTTTCCTTGGCGTATGGATGTGAAGCCATGTTACCGATCAAGATCGAAATACCCATGATTCATAACCATGCTTATGATCAAGCCTCGAACCAATCCTAGCTCGAAGTAAGTATGGACCTTTTTGAAGAAAGGAGAGATGAAGCTCAGCTTAGAAATGCAACATATCAGCAGCGAGCTACCCGATATTTTAATAAAAAGGTTCGGGAGAGGAAGTTTGGATTGGGAGACTTGGTGTTAAGGCGTGTGTTCCTAGCTACAAGGGACCCAGCTGCAGGCGTACTTGGACCTAATTGGGAAGGACCTTACCAGATCGAGTCAATTATTCGACCTGACGTCTATAAATTGGCGAGATTAAACAGAGAATTGGTACCACGAGCTTGGAATGGAGAGCATCTATGACCTTACTATCAATAATGTAGGAATGATGTCTCATTGTAACCAAGCATACTGCTTTTACAAAAAATTTATTAATAAAATATTCGATTCTCATCAAATCTCATTCTTGTTCTTATATGTTGTATTTTTTGCAAACTCTCTTAATTTAATAACCTATGGTCACACTCATAGGATATTTAGGGGGCATTAGTGATATACATACCATAAGTTTGAAAAAATAAATAATATTAAATAAAAGTGTCTGGATATAACCAGATGCGCGAGCTAAGATAATTTGGACGTAACCAGATTATTAAAAAATAAGTGTCTGGACATAACCAGATACGCGAGCTAATATGATTTGGACATAACTAGGTCAAAAGGATACAAGTGTATGGATCATAAACCAAACACGACCTAAATAGGTTTGGTACAAACCAGCTAAAACTAATCGACACGAGTAGGAAAAAGATAAACCTACTTCGAGCTAAGTCGATGCCAAGGTTGGAGTATTTTGCAACAAAAGTTTCGACCTCATAACCTCAAGGAACTATCCGAGGAAGAGGAAAAGTGACTAGAAAAAGCAAGATATAACTAAACTACCTAGCTTACATACCACTTAAGTACTTTCGAGTGTGTGGTAAAAGTAAGATCCGACCTTGACACTAAGCGAGATCGAACATGGATGCATCAAGCCAACTATGCATGAATGCATCGAAACTCGAGCTGAAATCTCACGGGTGTTTGTATGAATAAACAAACATAAAAGACAAGAATTTAATATAAATTGCTTAAAATATTTCATGAGAAATGTAGGGCAAAAATATTAAAGTAAAGCCAAAGCATAACAGTATAAAATATCAAGTGTAAGCTTGAGTAAAAAAAAAAAATAGCTCTTTTATGAGCTGTAAATTGTTTCGGCCTCAATAATGAAAATGAAAAAGTTTTAACTATTACATAAAATTTAAATGGGACGTAGCCCATGATCGAGTCCCTAGGAAGCAGGAGTATCCCCCTTGGTAGCACTTGACCCCTCCTTAGCCTTCTCAGCTTCCTCCTCGGCCTCCTCCGCCTCTAACTGAGCTTGCCACTTAGCCACAAGCTTGCCCTCCAGGGTACCCAAGAAGCTTGTATCAAGATCGACATTGTTGGCTCAGATCTTGTACATGGCCATATCCACCGTTCGATCTTTTCTCTGCTTGAACTCTTCGAGGAGGCGAGCTTTTTCACCCTCCATTATGTCGAAGGTGGCCTTTTTCTCCTCCTTGAGCTTGGTGTTTAGCTTCTCAAGCTCCTCAATCCTGGAGCACTTCTCTTCGAGCTCGGCGTTCAGCTTCTCAAGCTCTTCAACCCTGGAGCTCTTCTCTTTGAGTTTAGCCTCCAGCTTCGACTTTGCAGCTTTGAACTCGTCAGCGAGCTTAAGCTGGAGATCCTTCGAATCCTGAGCGTAGGACATGCTCGCATGAACCTCATTGTTCAGCTTGTAATTTAGCTGAGCAACTGTAGCGAGAGCCTAACACACAAACAAATCAAGTTAGAACATGTTTCGAGTAAAACTCAAATAAATAAAAAGTAAGAAAAATTACCGAGAAGATAAGCTCGGTACTCTTGTCATAGAGGACATTGGAGTCCCGAATATTGACTAGGAACTGCCATTGAGGAGTCCCAATATTATTGAAGCTTTGGCCCACTCGAGACAGGACATGCGAGCCAAGAGTGGCTCCATGAGTCCCGGCAAGGTTGTCGATGACATACTCATCGGCATGAGTCGAAATCGACAACAGGCGCTCCCGAGTTGGAGCTGGTGCAATCGGTTGGAGGGTTTGGGCAGTGGAAGGCAGGGAAGAAGCGACTTCCATGGAAACCCCAACCTGAGGATCCGAGGTCACAACCTGGCTCGGGCCTTGAGGGCCCGGAGGAGGAGTCACCTCGGTCCTTTTAGGGACTTTGGCAAGCCGACCAGTTTTTTGTGAGGCTCTCGGGCGCTTGCTTTGCTTTGCTCCCGAGCAACTGTTGAGCATAGTTTCGAGGTCAGAATCCATATTGCCTGCATGATTAAATTATATTAGTAAACTAGCTAAAAGTACTGAAATAAGCGTGAAGTAGACGGTTAATGGAAATAAATAAACAAGTGACAAGAAAACTAACTGGAACCCTCCCCCGAGCTCGTGCTTGGCGACCAGGAAATTCCCCTATCTTCAGAGGAGGTTGGGGGAGTCCCTTCCCTATACATGGACGTTAACCTCGAAAGGTCCATATAGTCGTTTGTTCTGTATTGAACAGCTAACCCATCCCAAACTTCGTTCAGACTATATATGGTTTGGTATTTCCCTAGCCAACTATCGAATCTATGGACCTTATCATCTACCCAAGACCATACATAGAAATTATCCCTGAAATCCGGGAACAAGATCAGGGTATCAGATCTATACTTTAGAAGGGATGGAGACCACAAGGCCGAGCTGAGAATGACTTTACCTCTATCACTCAAGCTCAAAGCCTCGTCGTTGGCATCATTCCTTGAGCACAGACTCCTGTGATGGCGAGCTGGGGATCGGGCCCTCGAGCTCATTATCCTCTGCCTCGGAGGAAGTTTGTCAGTAGGTATTGGTACATGCTCCCACATGGTGTACTTCTAGTAGGTGATGTCATCTCTTGATTGGTCCTGTTCCAGAAGGTCGCAGGCTCGGAGCTTGTCTTCGTGGAGAAGGTAGGACAAGGAACGCCTACCGTAAGGTAACCGGATCAAGACTTCCTTGTGCTCCCTCATTGTGTCCGTGGGGGTGGGATGATGGTAATTGGCTGAAGGATTGAATATTCTACAATTAGTTCGAGCCTAAACATTAATCAAACGCGAAAAGAAAGAAAATTTTATACTTACAAATTCGTTGAAACAAGTAGAATTTCGATGGAGTCAGGCCGTCTGTCCAAAATAAGGCTACCTTGAAGTTAAGGGGATGGTTGGGCATGTCCTCAAAGATCTTCTTCTCCTTAGGATAACTCGACAGGTAATAGAAGCCATCTCCTCCCCTAGCTCGGGAGGGGTTTCTTTTCAAACAAAAGAGATACAAGATCTCTCTTGGCGAAGGTCCTTTGCACTTCAGTTCATGGTATAACGACCTCAGGGCTAACAAGACCCTGTATGAATTGGTCTGGAGCTAGAAGGGCGCGAGCCCAACAAAATCCAGAAAGTCCTTAATAAAAGACTTCAAGGGAAATAAAGCCCCTGCCTTCATATGCTTGCGACTCCAGGCCGTGAGCTTCAGTTTATTGTCAGGAAGGCCGTCACCTGGAGCGTAGAAACTTTGCTTGTTGGAGGTAGGAGCTCGACACCTCAGTGAGCCTGATAATCCAAGGTTGTGAAGGGTCAAGATGTTAGAGATTTTCCCTAGTGAAGAAATTGAGCTCCAATAATGCTCGGCCTCGAAAAATTCCCCCTTGAGGTAGGAATGGTAGCCGGTTATGAGGTGGATGGATGACTTGATGACTCCTCCATCAGCGAGAATACAAGATCACCAGGCCTGAAGGTGACAATTACTTTGAGTGAAGGGTCGAGAGGGATAGGTCTAAGCCCGGGGTTTGGGTCTGGATAGATAGCGACCCGAAGTTTCTTCCTTTTCCTCTCCTCGAACTCGTCGATCTGACGTCGGAAGTGAGCTTGAATATCTTCCTACTCGCACCTCACTTTATGCTCGCGAATTAGCCGTTGATTTTGAGTGAAGGGCGATTTGGGGCTCGGAGTTGTCGAAAAATAGGGAATTGCGAGCACTTACCCCCATCGTTTCTCAAAATTCTGCGACATCTAGCAAGAAATAAAAGGGTGAGAGCCAAGCATACAAGAAATAAACGATCAAATTCAAAATAGTTCGAGCTTGAATGCTCAAAACCACGAAATAAGCTCAATCGAAATCTCTAAAGAATGAAATCAAACTCGGGAGAAACCCGAGTTATTGAAAGGGTCGGACTTCAAGCATGTATTTGACCCAAAGGGGGGAAAGTGGATTGATTTTAAAGAATCCCAGATTTTTAGGGAAAAAGTTGATGGTTACTCAAAAAGGTGATAATTTTGGGAAACGTGCAATTTAAAACCCTAATTCAGTACCCTATTTCTTGGTCTACACGATACGTTACCCGTAGTCTAAAAAATAACAGCAAAAGAAAAATCCATATTTGCATCCTCTACACTAAATCTGGGTTTGAAACCCATGATATCAGAAATTTTTTGGAACCCAAAGTCTACACAATATCAGCTAAACAATGTGATTGAGGTTACTAATTGTTGTGAATATTCTTGTAAAACTAGTGAAAAAACTAGTAAATATGCTTACGGCTCAACGAGAACCTAGATATGTAAAAGTAAAAAATAATATGAACGTATGGGGTCAAGAACAGAGACTTACACACTGAAGCTTGTGGATACAATGAGATCGAAGACCAGAGGAGTGGTTGCAAGGATGAGCTCACGGAGTCGAACAGGCCAGGATTGTTTTATTTTCTCAGTTTTGAGAACATGCAAAGAGGAAAAAAGGGTTTTTGGCTATAGTTTTTCTTCTTATTCTTTCTGAAACTAAAAGATGCAAAAATGGGATGAAGAAGATGACATAGAAAAATTTATAAGCCCCACGGAATGTCAAAGATCGAGTTGATCTAGGACATTGGCCAGATTCGGTATCTGATATGACGGTCGGGTGCAAACGTGGTAATGGCAGCATAAAGTTGGCAAGTGAATAGACGTGAGCATGGTACAAGAGCACTCAAGTACTCTGGTTGAGCAACCCCTAGCTGACGCGTGTCCACTTTTGAGCACTTCAGACAGGACAATATCCAAGGAGGGCAGTTCAAAAGTTTCCTTCTCATAGGATTCAAACTGATACTTTTAAGGGGGCAAAATGTTACACTCAGATTTCGAGCATGAGGAATTATGATCCCGAAATCTAGGCTCGTTAGGTGTAAGCTCGAAATATGCACAATCCTCATATAATCCTCCAGTCAGACAGTTTCGCTGTAAATAATGATCTCGTGAGCTCGTGCAGTATGTAGCCTCGAAGATGCTTCGAGCTTACGAGGTAAGCTCGCAACAGCAAAGGGTTACAACACTTGTATATATTTCCTGATGTGTCTCTTGCCCTCAGACAAGATCATCCGAGCTCGAGAGACATAAGCCCGAATATGATAACTCCATCAATGACTTGTTGGGAGCAAAGGTGAAGCAATAATGACAAACTCGTGATCGACAAATAATCTCGAAGGCATAATAAGTCCAATATCTAAGATAGTCGGTTATGTGTGAATGTATTTATTGTTGTAAAATCCCTATGTTTAAGGGATATGATGTAATTAGTTATCCAATCCCACATGCTATGGGATATTATCATGCACGTAGAAAATAATGCATTAAGTGGCATTATATCATTTGATTCACAGAATATCTTCCCGAAATATGTGGGAATGAATTCTGAAACCTTCTCTATAAATAGAGAAGGAAACTCCCTTTGTAAAGGACCGAAATCTTGAGATCTTGAGAGAAAACTTTGGGCAACTATTCTCTGAAAGTTTCCAGAAGACTCCCAAGCACTTATAACACAGGCTCATGGACTAGGCAGATTTAAATGCTGAACCACGTAAAAAGATCTTGTTTTCATCTTCTTATTTCATTTCCTTTGATATATTCTTGTTTAATTGCTCTCCTTTTTAAGTTGACGAAAAACGGCGTCAACAATAAGTTTAACCTATAGTTTAAGAATATTAATTATAACATAAGGTTTGATTAATATTGCTAGTCCTAGATATATTACTTATTATAACCTAAGGTTTAGACAGAACAATCAAGAGCATGACACTTGTCATAGTCATGATTATTAAGGAATTAAGTATTTTGATGAATAGTTTTAATAAAAGAAAGATCTAGAAGCTCTAGAACCTTCCAGCAGCTGTTAGAATTGTATTATGACTCAGTCAAAGCTGTTTATCCAATTCAAATTATGCTGAAAAAGTGCAAATACGTGTTTGATATATTAACGTATGCCGATATATCGCAGATTAAGGGCCGATATATCGCCTACGGAAGATACGGAAAACACGTCGACTTTGCACAAACGGGGCTCAGAAACATAGGGGGAGGCGACCGATATATCGGCTCCAAGTTGGTTTTTTTGAAAGTTTAGTTTTTGAATTTTAAAAATAGCCTTAACCACTTTGACGTGCCTTTGAACGATTTTGACCAAGTTCTGGGCGTCTGTTGAACGAAAATTCAAATCTTTTTCATTTTATATTCATTTATTTATTCAAATTAAAAGGGGTTAGTTTTACTCCTTGAACTCTATAAATAGGACCTAGTGCTCAACCATTTTCTTCATTCTTCAAGCATTTGATCAGAGCCTCCAAGGTGCTAGTGTTACTATAGAGAGATACACTTGGGTTTTGGGTTGAAATCTTTATCATTCTAAGCTTTTCTAAACACTTTGGAAGTGAGATTTAGTGTGATTTCGGTATTGAGGTTTAGATCAATCCATAAGATCATTCAAGGTATTCTTATTCCTAAGTTCAATTCTTTATGGTTATTTAGTTTTCTTTAGTTTTCTTTTATTCAGATCCTAACTCTTGTTTATGATTCTTGATTAGGTATTTAAGTTTCTTGAAACTTAAGGTTCTTCTTGATGTTTAGTTCTCATTTCATCTTTATTCTTTAGCGATTCTCACCATTTTTACTGTTGGTTTATAGGAGTGTTCTAATTTCGTTCTTGTTCTCAAATATCCGACTTTTGGTAAGGAAAATAGGATAGATTCTATGTGCTTATATGTTATGTTTATGTGATGATATGTATATGTATAATATGTCTTGTAGTCATTGGGCATATGACTTTTTTAGATAACAAGCCCCAAGAATATGTTTTATAGTCTTTGGGCATATGACTTGTTTAGCTAGCAAGCCGCAATAATTTATGATGGCCATTAATATTGTAGTCCTATATGATATATGTTTTTATAGTCATATGTTATATAGTATATGTTTATGATATAGTCTTATGCTTATGATTTATAGTATATGTTGTTAGTAGATTTTCCTTGGTGGGCATTAGGCTCATTCCTTTATTTTAGTGTGATGCAGGAAAATAAATATGGAAGGCGGAAGGATTCTTGGTAGCTTGGCTTGTGTGTTAAGGAAGAATGGAATGAATGGACTGCGTGTCAATCGAGGATGACGTTATTTATTTTTAGTCTTTAAATTATGTTTTGATGTAATTCCGCAAATAGTATTCAAACAATTAAAGTTTATGTTTTATGTTTTATAAACAATGGGATCTCATACCATATCACATTTTATTTAATATTTTTATCTTATTTTGTATTGGTACAATATTTTGGATTTTTAATAAAGTTATGTTATTTCTTATGTTTGTATCCAAATAGTAGTAGCTATGTCTAGTAGTTTTAATGGTCCAAAGTCTTAGAAATAGTTGGGTTATTACAATTGTTATCAAAGCAACGGTTCATATGCATGAAGTTCTCCTTGATACACTCGCTCATGCTCTGAATCTAACCGCCAATGTAAGTGTTTATGTTATAGTTATTATGTTTATGTGAATAGCTAACGTTTTAGCCCTTATGTTTTCAGCTAAGAATGGATGGAACCTTGACTTGTGAGGATATCCGAGCCATTAAGGCCTAGAAAAGGATTAGAGAGCCAAGGAATACAGTAGGAGTGTTAGAAAGAATCACTCAGAGATTACTTTTTTTCCACAGGGAGATAGTTCACCTCCAAACAACTAAGCAAATCATGATGAGAGCTATGGAGCAATATGTTTTAGTAATTAGGCTTTTTAAAGATTATCCTTTTGTAATTTCAGCTTTAGAAGAAATATGGGAGACTATAGATGATGAAGATGAATTACCAATAGCTATGAGATATTATTTTCTCATACTTAGATTCACCTCTAAGATGGAATTCCAATTCACTAATAAGCAAAAACATAGAATCTTTACGAATCTTCCTCGAGGAAATTTTGAGGCTCAAGATAATGATGATTATGAGGAGATAGATGATAACATGTTAGATGAAGGGTCAGATATAGAAGATCCTGATTTTTAGATTAGTTTATTTCTTTATTTATTTTATTTATTATCTTTGCATTTATGATTGTACTTAATGAAAACATTTTTCCAAATGAAATTGTTGTTATTTTTTATAACATGTATGAGTTTGATTTTCTTTTACAATCATAATAAATAATAAATTTAATAAATAATGACCAAGTTCTGTGAGGGTGGATACACATCAATGGATCAGGTTCTATATTGAGAGTTAGGGGGCCATAGTAGTGGGAACGATTTTACTGATCCCAGCCCTCCCTCAATATGGTTAACTTTGGAACAACGATGAGTTTCGAGCCTGAGAATTAAGTCATATAGGATAATTAGAAACAGACTTAGAAAATAATAAAACTGGCTTATTTTTCTAAGTATAGAAACACACCCTAATGATAAAGAAGGCGTATATATATTTTTTCATAAGAAATCATAATTAGTAGGCCCGAGTTATGTATGCTTAGATTAAGTTTTGCCTTAGAGCCTATTAGGGTAAATTCTAACATGTTTTTCTCGACTGTTAGAACTCTGCGGAAGATGTCGCTCAGAAGGCCTGCACGCACAAATGCCAATGCCTCCAGCGTCGCTCAAGAGACTAATGAAGCCCCTCCAGTTCGCAAAAGGAGAGCGCGTGCTACCACTGCTGCTGCTAATAAAAGTGCACTGCCACCACCAGTTGACAACACCGCAGAAATTGTCAGACTATGACAACAAGTGGATAATTTCTGCAGCAACAGCGACAACAGCCTCAGCAAATGGCACCCCAACAAGTAGGTCCATATGGGGGATGGAAAATGGCGAACTATGCGCCCTACCCAACTCAGTACATGGATCCAATATACGAGCGGTTTCGTTAGCAACACGCTCCAAACTTTGAAGGGACAACTAACCCCTTCGAGGCGGAAGAATGGCTAAAAAATGTAGAGCCAATTCTAGTACACATGAACCTCGGCAACGCAAATTGCATATCCTGCGTTTCGTCGCTTTTAAAGAAGGATGCTAGAAATGGTGGGACTTAGTTCAGCAGACTCATGACGTCGCAACTATGACATGGACAAGATTTGTGGAGCTATTCCATAAGAAGTACTACAACTCGACAGTCATCGCCACAATGGTGGAAGAGTTCACCAGTCTGAAGTAGGACAGCTTATCAGTAGCAGAGTATGCTCGGAATTTCGATCGACTAGCCAAGTTTGCACCAGATTTGGTTCCAACTGACTTTCTAAGGGTTACCAAGTTTGTTAGAGGACTTAGACCAAAGATTGAGCTAAGAGTCAAACTAACAAATCTTGGAACTACTACTTATGTCGGTGCTCTAGAAACGATTATAGAAGTAGAAATGCTTCAGGCAAATGTTAGCTGGGTCCAACGACGGGAGGGAAAAATGTTGAGAATCGGGTGGCAAATTTGGGCTTGTGGGTGGATTCGATGTGTAGATCTGACGGTTTTGACGGAGGTATGGTGGTGGAGATTGTTGCAATTTCTGGGTTTAGTATAACTATTGCTATGTGTATATTTGAAATATTTGTGTATATATGATGCAATTTATGAGTTTGATGAATGTTCTAGGTATGATAGAAATGTTGTATGTTGTGGATTTAGAGTTTTAAGTTATATTCTAATTTTGATTTATTTTTTAATTTATAAGATTAATCTTTTGTCTTTTTGACAAAATTAAATATTTTGTTTTTGAAGATTTAATAACGAAGGAAGTTATTTTATAAAAAAAAATTCTATTTAAAATTTAATTTAAATTATTTTTTAAAAAATATTATGAATTTGACCAATTAGGAGATGACACGTGTACACTCGGTCAGATTTTAGCAGAATTGTTAGGGTAGGTACCGACGGAGACCAACGTAACTTGACATTGGGTACTTTTCCCACTAAAAAAAAATTGGATATTAAATCACAAATTTTTAAAAAGAATTTGTACTTTTGCCGCCAATATCCCTATATATATCCATAGGTGATTAGTGTATTAGTAATCTAGCTTTATGAAATCTTTGGTAGTATAATTAAATGATGAGTCCTCTTTTTCTCTTGAGAGATATAGAATAGTTGAAAAAAAACGTTATTAGGAGTTATAGTAACACCTTATATTAAAAGAGTAATGATATGTGCACCCAAAATATGTACCCAAACATTACACACAGTGACGTGTCACTGCTTTTTAAAACAGTGGGTCTCAGTTTTAATGAATGCGATTGGCTAAACTAAACTGCCACATCACTGTGTGTAATATTTGGGTGCATATTTTGGGTGCACATGTCATTACTCATATTAAAAATAGAGGAAATTACACCAAATATGAGATTTTTTTTATAAACTTTGAAAAATATGACAGTTTTTTTTTTAAAGTTTTTTATGGCATATTTTTTTTGTTTACATTTTTTTCCCATATATTTGTAAAACTTTATTTGTATACCATATTTTATCTTTTATTCTTTTTTAGTACCTATTTTTTTATATATTTTGAAATTATTTTAATAATTTTAATCTATTTGTGTTAATTTTTATCATTTATATTTGATAAAATATTTTTTTATATAATTATTTGAAAGAAAAAGCTAAGACATATTCAAAAGAAAACGATTGTATTGATTATTCTTATATTATTATTGGTAGTATTATTTTTTTTGTTCTTTTCTCTATTGTTGATTTTCCGGATTCTTATTGTCTCTCTATATTTATCTATCTATATATCCATTTCTCTTTTCTCTTCATATGCTTTGATTTTTTTTTTCCTAGTTGTTTGAAAGTTGTTGCTGGGTTTTCAAATTCATATGGATGTGTCTTCATATAATTTGGATTGATCTTATCTTCTTTGCCTTCTTTTTCTTCTTCTTCTTCTTCATCATCTTCATCTTATTTTCCTGGAGATATATTAGAAAGTGTTTGCATTGCATATTAGAACAGCCTAATTCATCCACTGCTACTCTCACTTCCTCAATTGTTTCCACCACTGCTCCTCCAAAGAAGAGAAGAAATCAATCATCATCAAGCAAGTATCATTTATATTTTGAAATTATTTTAATAATTTTAATCTATTTGTGTTAATTTTTATCATTTATTTTTGATAAAATATCTTTTTACATTATTATTTGAAAGAAAAAAACTAAGACATTCATCACCATACTTTTTATTCTCATTTCTTCTTCTTTTTTTTTTCCATTTTTTATCTTCTTTAATCAATATTTTATCCACAGTAACTGGTTACCCCTATCAAAACAATTTTGATTTTTTTTTGTGATAATAATCGTATGCCACTGTCTATCTTTTTAATGATGTGTGGTAACCGGTTACAACTATAAAAATCAGTTTTATTATTTAAGAGGTGTTGTAGTAACTGGTTACAACTATAAAAATAATTTTTATTTTTTTAAGTAATATACCATTATCAAAATATCAACTGAATTGTAACTGGTTACTCAGTGAGATTTGGAAGAAAAAAAATGATATGAAAAAAATAAACTAAATTGATCTTGAAAGTAACTGGTTACAACTAGGTCTGAAAAAAAATGAAAAAAAAAACAGAGACAGTTGCATTGGTAAATGATTACTTTGCCAGACTTGGAAAAAAATAAAGATTCAAATAGAAAATCTAAACTAATCATAATCGTAACTAGTTACAGCGAGGTTTGGAAAAAAATCAAATCTAAAAAAAAAACCAATTGCTATGGTACCTGGTTATTTAGTTAAGTGTAAAAACAAAATCAAATCTAAACAAAAGAATCTAAATTAATCGTTATCGTAACTGGTTACTCATAGGTCTAAAAAAAATCAGATATGAATAAAATGAATCAGGCGTCATGGTACCTGATTACTTAAACAGATTTGGAAAAAAAAAACCCAGAAAAATCAAAAGTTTTGTTTGCTTGTTTTTTTATTTCTTGTACTTGTATTCTGAATAAATTTTGTAAACCTATCGATACATTTTTTAGCAAACATTCTAGTTCTATTTCTTTAAATAATTAATAAACACATAAATATTTATATTAGAACCTTATTTGATGAACGTTTGGCTGCTAAACCTATATCCAATTGATCTAAACATCACAGGGAAGAACCTTTTGACAACTTTTGCCCTTTTCAACCAAACATCTTTATGTAGTTTTCAGAATTTCAGATTCTTGTGGAAAAAAGCAGTGCGAGAAAGTTATCTATAATCCCAGGTGCCAAAAAAACACAAGTATGTTTTCAAATATAAAAATGTTTAATATCAACACTATCACAATAGAGTTGCACGTTTCTGTTAGGAATAACAACATATATTATTTGACTCTGTTTGGTAGGAGGTAGGAAAAGAGTAAAAATGGGTGAGGAAAAAGAGCACTCTCTTCTCGTGTTATCGTCGGTATGAGTGGAATCACATAATATCAAAATCCCCTCCCCTGTTTAGTAGGAGGGAGAGAGTAAAGAAGAAAGTTTTGACGGAAAATTATCATACTACCCTAGGTAATTATTTTTACGATACGATGTTAAAGGTAAATATGTAAATGTAATTCAAAGTAGACTTCCAGTGAGCATTGATCACCTAAATTATTCTCAATATCTAAACTAACAATTTGCTAAAATAAGGAATTAAATTTCTTTTACTTAACTCATCTATTCCCTCAAATAGTCATACCAAACAAAAATTCTACCCTCAAAATCCATTTACTAATCAACCATTTTTCTTACTTCCACTTCCCACAAAACACACTCAAAACAAAGTGAAAGGCAACGACCAAAAAAAAAAAAAGACTTACCTTGGTTTCTCCAAAAAAGGGCATTGGTGTTCCCCCATAACCTGGGATAATTTGGAATGATCATTACTAATCAGCTAACCTAAGCTTTCATATGTTAAAAGTACCCTAAAATATTCAACTACCTAGCTTCTTATACTACCCTAGTCTACATTATATAATAGCAGTCAACTTTTCTTAAGTACATTTCTTAAATCAAATCAAATATGAAGTCAAGTACCTGGTTACTTAAACAGATTTAGAAAGAAAAAAAACCCAGAAAAATCAAATATGAAGTCAAGCACCTGGTTACTTAAACAGATTTAGAAGAAAAAAAACCCAGAAAAATCAAATATGAAGTTCAAAATCAGATGTGAAAAAGAATAAAACTAGATTTGAATAAAGAAAAAGAAGAATAAGAAAGACCGAATAAGAAGAAGAAGAATAAGAAGAAAGAAAGAAGAAGAAGAAAAAGAAGAAAGAAAGAAAGAAAGAAGAAGAAGAAGAAGAAAAACCAGTTTGTCGTCATCGTCGTTGGAGGCAGCGGCAGAGGTAGCATCGCCGGAAGAAATCTGAGGAGAGATCATGAGAAAGAAAATAAGAAATGAGAAAGAAATAGGGGAGGAGAAAGAAAAAAAATGAGAAGAAGAGAGAGAGACCGTGAAGAGAGAAGAGAAAATAAGATAATTAAGTTTATGGTAATTTATTTACCATATTTTAAACTTTTTTTCCAAAACTTACCATATTTTGTACAATTATTTTTTTTCTCATAAATTTAGAAACTATATATATTTTTCTCATATTTATTTATGTAAACATCTCTTAAAAATATTATAAGGAGTGAATGATTTGATCATTAATGTCTTTGAAGACAAATTAGTTTTGTAAGATTGAAATTAAATGAGCTGAAAATGGAAGTGTTGTGTTCTATCCCAGATGATCAAGATGCAAGCGTAGTGAATTTTGTTAAGGAAACAATGGTTCAGAATATGGAACAAATTGGACCTTCACTACTCATGCTAAGAGTTTGTTTGTATTAGTGTATACCTTTTATTCAAGATTATGTTGTATGGAAAAAAAAAATCTAATTTCCTAATACTGTCTTTTACTTACTAGTGATCATTCTATACTCTCTCTGATGATTATTGTTGAGTAGTAATAATTTTGTTAAATTTTAATGTGAGTAATGATATGTGCACCCAAAATATACACCTAAACATTATACATAATGATATGACAATTTGATCTAGTCAATCACATTTATTAAAACTAGGACCCACTATTTTAAAAAACAGTGATACGTCACTGTGTGTAATATTTTGGTGCATATTTTGAGTGCACATATCATTACTCTTATTATATACACCATTATCTTTACTTCTATAAAAATGAGAATGGTTGATTAAAGATAATGACATGGTTTATTTTAAGCTATTTTCAACATCTAGGATTGAAAAAGTACTTTTGAAAGTGTTTGGGTAAAAAATAATTTTTTTTTCAAAATACCTTTTTGAGAAATTATTATTTAAATTAAATTAATTTAGTTATTTATAACTTACTCATATTTAATTAATACCCAAACAGTTTTAAAAAAACTTTTTATTAAGAAAAAATATTTATATAATAGTTATTTAAACAAAACAAAATTCAAAAAGATTTTACTTATTTTATCTTATTATTAATTTTGGAACAGAATTCTCGAGTGCTTCTAATAAGTTAAATTTTAAAGAAACATTATTACACAAAAGAATGTTACAATATTTGACTGATTCATAGTCTTCTAATAGCAAAGAAATAGTAAACTGCATTTATATTTGGTATAGAATTTTAACAATAATGAAATCTAAAAAGAATAGGTACAACTTCATCATAAACTTTCTTACTTAGACACTAGATTTACTAAGGTCTTGTCTTGGTGAGTGCATATTTCACGAACCCCAGCCTCCAACACTTGCCTTAAAAACTTCATCTCAGAACAATAATCTTGATCTTGATCACCTTCTTGGAGAAATTGAATATCAGATTTCCACTCATTTATCTTATCTGCAACTCTTTCCAATTTGTCCTTGAAAACATAATATTGAAGATGCACTGACATTGAGAAAAGCACATCATTTACAAGCATCATAGGGAAGAAGTCAGGATTACAAAAACTCACCTCCAAACGCAGAACTTCCATGATGATATGATGAACTAAATCATCTTCCATTTCCTCATCCAAACAAAACATTGTCTTCTTCTTCTCATCACCTTTATTGAGGCTCTTCTCGTTCTCCCAAAATGGTCCTGCCAACTCCACTGCATCCATGAAGAAACGCACTATCTCAACAAACAAGTTGATTGCAAGAGAGTTATCATCGTCTGGTTCCAGAGATAAGCATTCGACCACAGTTAGAAGCTCACCAAGACTACATGATACCATTTCATTACTTTCATTGGAGGCTACAATAAGCAAGAACAAGTACTCAATGAAGAGGCTAGAGATTTCAATCGCAATTTCTTCAAGAGTAGCATTGAGAGAAACGAAAGCAAAAAGGCCATCATCATTTGTGATGTCAATCTCTATCATCAGCTCTAACAAAGTCCAATACTCTTTCTCTCTATTCTTCTTGGCTTCTTTTCTCCAAGTGATCTCCATGAATTCTTGCAATCTTTCTACGTAACCCTTTAGTGGTTGCTTGTGACCATTTTGATAACGTTTTGGGATATTGTACTTGCGAAATCTCTCTTCGCACTCGTCCAAATTCTCATTTTCTGTCTTTATAGAAATCTTTAATGTTTCAATATCAGCCACCATACGGTTGAGTTCTTTTACACTCTTCGTCTTCTTACTCGAACGAGGTTTTCGACCTTTGTTATGCCATCTGTTGGGCCCAAAATGCTCGGCCCAAAAACACTTGCCTCATTTATCAAATATTCAAAACGGAGCGTTTATACACAGGAATGATCCGAAGGCAGAAGCTGTAGGTCAGAGGCAATCCGCGCCTCTGACCTCTGAGCGAGACATTTTTAAAGTTGGTATTTTTGGAGGGAAATTTAGTTGTTCTCCTTCCTCCTTTTCAGGGTCCACTTGAACCAACTAACTGTTTTGTATATTTCATCCTATAAATATGAGATTTGAAGAGGAAGAATGGATCGAACTTTGAACTGACTTAAGCATCGGAGTGTCTTTCTTGCAGGAAATCCCGACGAGTCAAAGACAGATTTCATCACCGGAGAAGGAGCAAGTCGCCAAACGTTGTCGGGTCTTTACCTCCATATATAGAAAGACAAATTGTTGCCCCAACAATTGGCGCCGTCTGTGGGAAACGATAAACGTATCGGCCTTAGCCACGTCGTCGAACCAAGAAATCAAGATCCACTGCAATCCCAGAAGTTATGCCACCCAAAGGCAACGGAGTTTCGGGCCCAGTTGCACAAAGCGTCCCTCCGACGGACATGAGCGACCAGATCGAAAGGATGTGTCGTCTGTTGGAGGCAAGTCAGCAGCGGTCCGACGAGGCAATCAAGACATTAACCGAAGCCCAAGCTAGGCTCGAAGCAGAGATTGTTGAGCTGCGCAGGTCCGCTGACACAACTCGCAACACCCAAGCCCACGAGAATCTTGATTCTAACAGATCTGACGTTCTAGTCGACCGTGTTAATTCCCCACCTCACAACATGAACCCGGGTAACGTGCAATCACAAGCCATCCCCCCATCCTCTGGGACCGACGGGCGACAAGCCCCAACCTCTGGCACGCAAGGGCGGGCCGAAGCAGAACCCACTGGACCCGCTCAGCCAACAACCGACGTCCGGCCTCAACACACCGTACCTCAAGTCGCACACGATTCTCCCTCTGAAGGTCACGTTCCCTCGATCTGTTTCTTGGACAGATGGAAAGAAAACATGATGAGGGAAATGATGCAGAAGTTCTCAGATGGGCGATCCGCCTACGCCACCGACCATTTGGATCTTGTATCAAGAACCACTGAAAAGTCGCCTTTCTCGGAATGGATTCTGAATGAGCCAAAGCCTCGGAACTTCATCATCCCTTCCCTGCCTGCATTCAATGGAAAGGGAGACCCGCTAAACCACCTATTTCAATTTCAACAAAAGATGGCGTTAGAAGCTAATAACGAAGCCATACAATGCAAAGTCTTTTCAACAACTTTCTCCGGGCCGGCTCTGTTATGGTTCCGACAATTAAAGGCCGGATCACTCAACAGTTTTAATGATCTCCGACGGTCCTTCTTACAGCAGTACAGCGCGAACCGAGAGGCTCCCAGAACAATGGCCGATCTCTATCGAATTGAACAAGGGGAGAATGAGCATCCAAAGGCATACTTACAGCGTTTCATTGACCTCGTGCATCAAATCCACGACGTCGACCCACTCACCGCAGCAAATCTCTTCGTCAAAAGCTTGCAGGTGGGGTCACTCTTGCATGAGAATCTCACTATGACACCACCATACGACATGGCAGACGTGCAGACCCGAGCCGAGGGCGTCTTCAAGGTCTTAGAATTTCGAGAGCGCGCACAGAAGAAGACTGCACTCATTTCTGCTCCCCCAGCGAATAACCCTCCACCACCTGCCAGGGATGACAAGAGGAAGCGGAACCAAACAGATCATACGAAGGAAGGAAAAAGGCCAAGACAGGATCGACAGCCATCGCGGTACCCATCCTTCGAATACACCGTCCCGCAAGAAGTCATTTATGAAGAAAATAAAGATAGGCCTATCTGGCGAGAGCCCTACAAAATTAACACTCCATCAGACAGAAGGGATAAAAGCAGATACTGTCTCTTCCACAAAGATCACGGTCATACAATCCCTGAATGCCACAATCTGAACAATCAGATCCAAGCCCTCATGAGGAGTGGGCGGCTTACCCAATACATCAAGGAGACAGGCAGACCAGGCGCCTCGCGACAGAACACAGCTTCTGCCCCCACTCCGCCGGCGTCAGACCCCGTACACACAGCCTCTGACAGCACCCCGGAGCCTCTTAAACAAGTCCCTATGATCCACGGGATCGTAGAACCCACCAATAATCAAGAGCACGCGACTAAAATCCATAAGAGGATGGAAGAACGAGTGAAGCGGTACAAATCATTAGGCCACGTAGTCAATCTCGTCACTTCAGAAGAAAGAAGCTACACAGCCTCTACTATCACCTTCACTGACGAAGACCTCAAGGGCGTCCACCTGCCTCATGACGATCCACTCGTCATTTCCTTACAAGTTGACCACTGCCAGCTGGGCAGAGTTCTGATCGATGGGGGTAGTGAGGTCGACATCCTCTTCTAGGAAGCCTTCCAGAAAATGGGACTAGAGGAGAATCAGATCCGACCCTCCATCATGCCCATTCTGGGATTCAATAGCCACAGAGTCTATCCGAAGGGCGTCGTTCGATTAACTGTGGTAGATGCAGAACGCGCCCTTCCAGTAGACTTCCTCATTATAGACTCCACCACGAGCTACAACGCCATCATGGGGAGAGGTTGGATCCACCGGATGCAGGGGGTAGTATCCACTCTACATCAGGTGATGCGGTGTCAATCACTCAACAGCCGGTACACCGTCGACATCAAAGGCTGCCAGAAGCAGGCCAAAAAGTGCTTCCTTACCTTAAAAGAAATAAATAGCTCTGCCTCCCATGAAGACTCTCCTGACAAATAGCAATTACAACAGTACCTACCAGCGTGCCTAAAAGGAATCAATCTAGAAGAAGACCAAGAAAAACCCCAAGTTACACTAGATACCTTAGAACAAGTGGGTCTGGATGACGCTGACCCTACAAAAACGGTCCTGGTAAGTACCAAGCTCTCTGAAGATGAGAGGCAGACCCTCGTACGATTTCTCCAAACCAGAATGAGAACTTTTTCCTGGACACCACACGACATACCCGGAATAGACCCTTCTGTCATGAGCCACAGCTTGAAAATCTCCAACTACTTCCCACCCGTCAAACAGAAGCAGAGGAGATTCGCTCCAGAGGTGAATCAAGTCATACAAGAGGAGGTCCAACGGCTCCTGAGCACGGGGGCAATCAAAGAATGTTTATACCCCAGTTGGCTTGCCAACCCCGTCGTGGTCCCAAAGAAGAATGGGAAAAAGAGAGTATGCGTAGACTACACAAATCTAAACAAAGCCTGTCCCAAAGATAGCTACCCTCTACCAAAGATCGATCAGATGATAGACGCCACGGCAGAATATGAAAGGATGAGCTTCCTCGACGCCTACTCTGGATACAATCAGATCCCCCTGAAATTAGAGGATAGGATTCATACAGCATTCATAACAGAAGATGGTTTATATTGCTACAAAGTTATGCCCTTCGGTCTAAAGAATGCAGGCGCGACATATCAGAGGTTGATGCACAAGCTGTTTTCCTCATTACTCGGGAGAAATATGGAGATTTATATTGACGATATGGTCATCAAGTCCAAACAAAGCTCTTCACATATAGACGACTTGACGGAATGTTTCGACATCCTTGATGCTTATAAAATGAAATTAAACCCCACAAAATGTGTCTTTGGGGTGTCCTCCGGACAGTTCTTGGGATACATCGTCAGTCAGAGGGGCATCGAGGCGAGCCCAACACAGATTGCGTCCCTCTCAGAAATTAAGGAACCCCGAACCATCCGAGACATACAGGCTCTGACCGGAAAAATAGTAGCATTAAGTCGATTCATATCACGAATGTCAGACCGCTGCCAACCCTTCTTACAGTGCATAAAGAAGTCTACGAACACCACCTGGGGACCAGAACAGCAAAAAGCATTGGACGAGTTGAAGACTTATTTGAGCTCCCCTCCTATATTGTGCTCTCCTATTGCTAATGAAGATTTATTCTTATATTTGTCTGTCTCACGATTCGCTGTAAGTTCCGTTCTTATTCGAGAAGAAGCCAATCGTCATAGGCCAGTGTTCTACTGCAACAAGATGTTGTTAGATGCTGAAACCCGATACAGAATGATGGAAAAATTGGCACTCGCACTCCTCACGGCCAAAAAGAAGTTACGACAATACTTCGAAAGCCACACGATCATCGTATATACAGACTATCCATTAACGCAGGTACTGAGTAAGCCCGACCTTTCTGGAAGATTATCTAAATGGGCCATTGAGCTTGGGACATACGATATTCAGTTTTTGCCACGAAAAGCTAAAAAGGGGCAGGTACTCGCTGACTTCCTGGTTGAAATTCAGTCATTCACTCCTGACGCCCTGCCAGAATTACTAGAATCAGAAGATCAATGGCTGTGGACAATGTACACTGACGGACCATCCAATTCCCAAGGGGCTGGTATTGGCGTCGTATTAGAATCTCCCTCAGGACTCAAAATTGAAGAAGCTATCCGTTTAGAGCAATCCGCAACGAATAATGAAGCAGAATATGAGGCACTAATCTATGGTTTGGAACTCGCACGAGAAATGGGAATCCAACGTCTGAACGTCAGAGGCGATTCGCAGCTTATGATAGAATAAGTGGCTGGAAATTTCGACACCAAAGCACCCCATCTGGCTAGCCTTCTACAGAAGGTAACTGACTTGCAATCGCATTTTCGCCAGTTTGAACTCATACTAGTACCCAGGGAGCAAAATCAGAAGGCCGACGCTCTTGCCAAATTAGCTTCTGCAAGAGGATGCACACGCCAGTCCTCCATATCCATAAGCCGATCAAGCAAAGATATGGAAGTCTATTCCACCTCGTCAGAACCTGAATGCTGGATAGACCCGATCATCAAGTACTTGACCACCTCCGAGCTCCCACCTAATTCAAAAGATGCAAAACTTCTGCGACTTCGGGCACAACGCTATTCCATGATCCATGGAACGTTGTACCGAAAATCCTTCAATGGCCCATACCTACGATGTTTGGGCCCATCAGAAGCTAAAAAATTGTTAGAAGAAATACATGAGGGGACATGTGGAAATCACACAGGGGGACGGAGCTTGGCACACAAGGCACTTACAGCAGGGTATTACTGGCCATACATGATGACAGAAGTGCAGGATTATGCCAAAAAATGCGACAAATGCCAACGATTTGCACCCACCATCCATCAACCTGCTCAAACCCTACACTCCATCGTAGCACCTTGGCCATTTGCAAAATGGGGTATGGATGTGGTAGGTGAACTACCTAAGGCTTCTGGAGGACGACGATATGCTCTTGTAGCCACTGACTACTTCACAAAATGGGTTGTGGCAGAGGCGTACGTCACGGTCAGCAAAACAGACACTATGTCCTTCATCTGGAAGCATATTATATGTCAATTTGGAATACCCTGGGAGATAGTCGTCGACAACGGCACTCCATTCCAAAATGCAAAGGTACAAGAGCTATGCGACACGTACAAGATCAAGCTAAGCTTCGCCTCTGTCACTTACCCACAGGGCAATGGTCAAGCAGAGGCTTCCAACAAAGTCATCTTTGCCAACATTAAGAAGAATTTGGAAGACAAAAAAGGAGCATGGGTAGAAGAATTACCGAAAGTGTTATGGGCTTACAGAACAACAAAAAGATCCTCCACGGGGGAATCTCCCTACGCCATGGTTTATGGAACAGAAGCTATCATCCCAACAGAAGTCGGTCTGCCTACACTTCGGACAGAGATTGCATCTGACCCAACAACGAACACCATTCAATTACTGCACAACCTAGACCTTCTAGAAGAAACACGTACAATGGCACAATTGCGACTGGAAAATTATCAGAAGGTAGCAGAACGCTACTACAACAAAAGGGTCCACTTACGCACATTTCGAGAAGGAGATTGGGTTCTGCGTAAGGTCACAGGCAATAAAAAGAAGCTAGAGCCTAACTGGGAAGGGCCTTTCCAAATCATTAAAGTATTAGGCAGAGGGTCTTACACTCTAAAGAATGTACGTAGTGGGAAAATTGTACCCCGTACTTGGAATTCAATGTCTTTAAAGCAATATTATTGCTAATAGTTGTACTGTGCAATTCAAAAATAATACAACAACTTTCCATTTTTTCACATTCTTTTAAATTTCTCTTATGTACTCAATTCCTTGGCATTATTATCAACCATATTTCACCAAGTCAGACGCGTGACAATTAACTTTTTATTCGAAAGGGTTCCTCAATAATATCCTCACCTAACTTTGTAGCATTATTCACGTGTACTCAAACACCACCTACCACAATGACTATAAATAAACAATCATCTAATGTTTGAAGTTGCCAACACCCCCTGGCAATACATCGTATGTCTTTGATCTCAAAACATACACCTACAATTCAATAGACAAAGAGCAATGATGAAATATAGCGAGGATCACGCCCCACACGTTGGAACCAGGCTGAATCTCAACAGTTCGTGGCAACAAGGCCACTACACACAGTCTGCGTGCAAGATCCTATCGCTTCTGCATGCACGTTTCACTGGGTTTTATACCGCATTCTAATCTGACTTGACTAAACTCACAAGAAACTACGGCCAGCCATTTTGCAGTCTAATCTGCCCTGACTACACCGATCTGGCCGTCCAACGGAGGTGCACTGCAAACCCTACCCTCTTACCCGCATAAGAGGACCACCTCCTGCAGTCTAATCTGCCCTGACTATCACAACAGACTTATCTGCTGTCATGCTTCGGATCCCCCACCGATGTACACCAACTGGTTTGGCAATCCAAGGCTGGGAGGAACTTTTCCCGCAGTCGCACCCATATCCTGCACAATGGGTGCCTTTGAGAGGATGCGTGACAGCCCAAACGACCCCCACCACACTATACGGTATGGGTGCATTGGAAAGATACCTGCCTCACAACCCTCACCTCTTTCCATCTGCTTCGATGCCCTGCTCTACGCTTTGTCCTTCGCGTTCGGTCTGGATCACATCAATCCCTCTACCCTAATGGGAAAATTTCCATCCCCGGGGTCGGACCAGTCCCGAACAAGACCACTACAACAACTCCACGTGCGTAAGAAGGTTCGCCACCCAACAATAATGGCAACATCGCAGGAGTAAGACACACCTATCACAGCAACTTAAATTGACGGATGCTAAGTACGGGCACACATATTTACTCAATTCCTCTCTCAATATTTGTATAGTAACTTAAATTGACAGATGCTAAGCATGAATCAAAAGGCAATGTATACTCAAAAATAGCAATAAATCAGAAGTTGTTATTTATAAGTTATATTACATTGATTGATTTTCACTCCTGATTTTATAATTGATCTATTTTCTTGCCCATAATTAATCCCACTCAATACGACGCATGTACTCTGCCATCGCACTCTCTAGCTTCGGATAACCTAACCCATAGCGTTCACACGATATATAGTACGGGATGCCGC
The DNA here is from genome assembly GCF_963169125.1 of Humulus lupulus. Taxonomy (NCBI): domain Eukaryota; kingdom Viridiplantae; phylum Streptophyta; class Magnoliopsida; order Rosales; family Cannabaceae; genus Humulus; species Humulus lupulus. The sequence continues at coordinate 24,341,161 of NC_084794.1, read as the reverse complement.
TTCTGATAAGCTCTTCCATCGCCCACGTTGAGTAAAGCCACTGTGGGTTGTCAAAGATTCTCCTCAAAAAGGGAACTTTCGTCCACTCACGGTGCTCACCTGCAACGACAATGTTGTCAGCCCCAACACATCACCAAAATACAAATATGGATCAATCATACAACACTTAACTGGGCATCCTCTCCCACCATCTGTATAATCTTTCGTTGTATTTCGCACGCAAAGGCCTAAAGGATCTATGAAGCTTCTGATCCAAGTACATCATACGACATACACCTGTCATCACGCGTTCAATTAAGCCCTAAACGACAACAAACCCATACAGTACACACACCAAGACAACTAACAGGAAACAAAGTTCTACTTGTATTAACAATGTGTTCTATTACAATCAATTACAAACTAACTGCCTGAAGAGCCCAAAGAATTTATATACAAAAGTTAATGACAAAAGTTAACAAAACAAAAGTGAGTCGTTCATTCTACGGCACCTCTTTCACCCTCTGACTTGCCCTCAGCTACAGAGGCAGAACCTGATGCTTTTTTATCAGAAGCCACGTTGGCAACAGTATCTTCAACGGCTTCTCCGTTGGCATTATACATCGATCCCAGCGTATTACCCCTCAGCTTCAACTTCTCCAGATGACACGGCGGATAAGAAATCTGCAAATCCCCAAGCTCGTTCAAATACTTGTCGACGTCATACTCTCCTATCTTTACATCAACGTTCTTACAATACATCTCCAGTTTTGCCCATTTCTCCTCTGGGGTCTGCTTCTTATTACGTAATGCCAAATCCAGATACTTGGCGGTATCTACCTCAGCCACTCTCGCAAGCTTGCTTTCGGTGATCTCTCGATCTCGAATACGCTGCCTAGTGGCTTCAACAGCTGCCTCTGCTGCCCTCTGCAAAAAAAAAAAAAAAAAAACCATCACGGATTCAACACACGTGTTTTATGGGCCCATTAACTTTCTAATGCATCAATAACACAAGAAGAGTCACATACCTCTTCTGCTTCTTTCAACTTCTTCCCTAAGAGGAGATCAGCCTCCAACTTCTGCTTCTTGGCCTCCGCTGCGTTGGCCTCAAGACTGTTCGCCCTTTGCTCCAGCTCTTTTTTCTCCTTCTCTAAGGTCTCCTTATCAGTCTGCAACGACACAATATCTTCTTCAAGGTCGCTCATCATACTGCTAAGCTTCTCCATGCGGGCTTCATGCTGAACGCAGAATTGGCTTTTCTCCATCCACTTATTGGTCATATCCACCAAGTCAGCTTTCAGTTTGTCTCGCTCTACTTCAAGCCCGACAGTGCTTACCAGCTTCTCCTCCGTGGCGGACACCCTCTTTTTCGCCTCTGCCAACTCTGTTTCTAACCTCTTGATGGCCTCCACCAGCACATCTCAGTTTGCCTCAGCCATCTTTCTCCCTGACCGCTCCTCTTCTAATTTCGCCATCTGCTCTGCCAGTTTGGCTCCATTCTGCATAGCCGCCGCATACTCTCGCCTTGCAGCCGAAGCACATACATAGCTCTGTGACAAATCGATTATGCCCATTACAAATAACATTACACACATATAACAAAATGCAAAAAGAGTCTAATTTTTTAATTAACTTACCATCCAGATATGGTCTGATACTTGCTGCAACAAATCGCCTTGTCCACTTAAAGATTCGATTGCTTCCGTAGGTAGATGGGGTTTGCTTATACGTAGCATTTCCTCCATAACTTCGTTAGACGCAGAAGGGCCATATTCCGACATTACTTCTGTTCTGTCACTTGCTTCTCCTCCTGCAGATGCAGCCGCAGAAGCAACAGGGGCAACTGGCTTCTCACCTTCTGCTAATGCCGATACCATAATGCTATCAGACGCCAACGCAACTGTCCCCGTGCCAGAAAAATATGTCTTCAAAGGGCGTACAAACAAGCTATCATCCTCACCCAAATCACTAGGGAGGTACACTGGAGTCTGCACGGTAGAACACGTGAGCTGCTCCAAGAAAGCGCTAGGAGATTCAAAAGAGTTAGTACCCTTTGGGGACACAGCAGTGACATCTCCTGGATGAAACTCAGAAGCGACATCTCCTGGATGAAACTCAGAAGCGGTAGGTAGCAATGAAGAAACGTCAACACCAAGACTGTCAACACTTGTTACTTTGACAGCCCCTGATTCCTGGCCCCCAGGGATAGTTTCGAGCTCGACGACCTTACTTGCCTCAACTGGCAGAGGAATGATATCCGCAGATTCAAAACCCTCCCCGAAGGCATCCTCTAGAAGCTTGTTTTTATGAGAGGCAGAGGAAGGGCGTCTCCCCTCTGAGCCACGTTTATGGCCAACGGCAGACCCTTCAGCTATATCAGAAGCAGAGATCAATGCCTCTGACAGCTTCGCGCAGATAGCAGACGACTTCACCTCCATCGGTAAGCCATCTTGCACTCCATCTCCAGTCGCCTCTCCTGGTAATTTGGAAGGAGAAGAGGAAGCGCCCTCTACATGAGCCAACCCTTCTGAGCCCGCTGCCAAGAAGGATCCAATTGCAGGAGTAACAGAAGATGCCCCAGGTAAATGCCCAACAGGGGCAAATCCCCGTGGCTTTTTGCACAACGAGAGGGCCTGACCTGTTGGTAATTTACCAGGGGAAAGTTTGGGGATTGCTAGAGCAGATCCTTGAGGAGTGGGGGCAGAGCCTTTCGGGATCCGAAGCTTCGACGAAATGCGCTTCCCGTCGTCCGAATCTTCGGAAGAGGACTCCTCACGCTCCTTTCTTTTTCCCAAGGCGTCTGTAGGCAAAGGCACTTGCTGAAGAGGCTTAATTTGCAGAGCGTCAAAAGGCGTGGACGACCGCCCTTGGATGCGAGAAGACCTGCGCGATAAGCCGGATTTGTCAGGGGAAGACTCTGCAGCCAGGCCAGAACCCTCCTTCTTTTTACCCTCTGGGACCCCTTGACGCTTGGCACACGCAGCGAAGGTTTCGGTGCACGCCCTTTCGAACTCGGCTTTCGTCAGTGACAGAGTTGAAGGAGTAGGAGGAGATTTCTTCAGGAAAGCTCCCAGCTGCTTCGCGCATGCTGCAGTAATCTTGCCTAGGGTCATATCACCCTTCTGTGATCTAACCCGCACAGCTCCAGGATTGACTCGATCCACGAAGCAAAGCCGAGTCATAATCTGCATACAGTAGGAGTTCAGTACACCCCTGATGCTAATGGCATTCTCCTTAGATTCATGAAGGAGCCCCTTCTCTGTCAGCTTGCTCTGTCGCTCAGAACTCATGCTGACCTGAGGCCAAGAAAAATCTGGTACGAAAAACCGAAGCAGCAGTTTAGAAAGTTAAACTACTCGACAATCATCCAGATATGATTAATTCACATTAAATTTATTGGAAAACATGACTCGCCTTTTATAAACACCCTGGCCAGAGGACAAATTTCCTGAGGCACGTACTCAGGGTACCATGCTCCTCCAACAGCAAAGAAGTATTTATCCCAATTTCGATGGGAGCTATCGAAATCGGTGAAGATTGTCCGATCCTTTTTAGGAGAGAGGTAGAAAGTTTTCCAAGGCTTTCCCTCTATCACCTTGTTCGTAGACTTGGTGAAGCATGCATAAATGTCGTCCGATTGGATATTGACATTCCTAAGGCTCCCTATCATTTGAGCCCCGACTATAGACTAAATGGCATTTGGGAGAAATTGCAAAATGTGAGCCCCGGAGTTTGAAATTATCTGAACAAGCAGAGCTGGGAGAGGGAAACGGAGCCATTCGATGTGTCTCAAGCTCATGACTATCTCAGTAGGCTTCACTACATCCTTAAATCGCCATTCTCGAAGTTCGGCCTCCGAGAGCATCCTCACCGTGACATTATCTGGAATGTCGAACGATTTACGCATGCGTTCGAACGCATTTTTGTATCCATCGCGATCCGTAGGGTCATGAGATGAACGAGAAGACATTATCAAAGGTTTGAGCTGAAGAAAATCTCTAGGGTTTCTTTGAAGCTTCTCTCAGGAGGATGGAACAAAGTTTGGGAATCTAAATGAGAATTATTTTGAAACAGAAACTACTTAAATGAGAGGTGAAATTTTGAGCCAAACATTTTACTCGATAATTGTGTACGCATTAAGTATAACTTGTCAGGTAATCAAGTAATCATGTACCTACGGATTGCCTCGGTTTACGGAGAATGACGACTTTAGCCGAACCTTTTGGTATTGAAGAGTCGGCCCAAGATTCTAACAGATTAACATGCCACACTTGTCTGAAGCTTGGGCCAGGGGGCATCTGTTGGGCCCAAAATGCTCGGCCCAAAAACACTTGCCTCATTTATCAAATATTCAAAATGGAGCGTTTATACACAGGAATGATCTGAAGGCAGAAGCTGTAGGTCAGAGGCAATCCGCGCCTCTGACCTCTGAGCGAGACATTTTTAAAGTTGGTATTTTTGGAGGGAAATTTAGTTGTTCTCCTTCCTCCTTTTTAGAGTCCACTTGAACCAACTAACTGTTTTGTATATTTCATCCTATAAATATGAGATTTGAAGAGGAAGAACGGATCGAACTTTGAACTGACTTAAGCATCGGAGTGTCTTTCTTGCAGGAAATCCCGACGAGTCAAAGGCAGATTTCATCACCGGAGAAGGAGCAAGTCGCCAAACGTTGTCGAGTCTTTACCTCCATATATAGAAAGACAAATTGTTGCCCCAACACCATCTCAGGAGAATGTCTAGTCCTTCACCTTCCAAAGTTGTTATATATTCTTGAAGTTTCTCAATCTCACCTTCTTTTACTGAACCACTGTGTTTGAACTGATCCAGCTCTTTCAATCTTCTAATGAGGTTCTTCCTTAAAATATCAACCTCCAAATCCATTGCCAAAAGTAGTACTACCCCAAGTTCAGTTCCTCTAATGAAGAAGATATATAGAGAGACTAAAGTTCTTTCTTCTTTTTCTTTTTTCTTGAGAGAAAGAGAATACTTGAAAAAACTTTACAAAGAGTTATAGTAACACCTTTCCTTATTTTTAAAATATTATAAGGAGTGAATGATTTGGAGAAATGATACATGATAGAGATGATTGTAGGCTTAAGATTTTGTGTATTTATTTGTCATTAATTTTTAAGTTATTTTTTCAATAAAAAAAAGTTGCCAAATGTCACCTCAGAATGTCAATATATGTATAGGTGATTAGTTAATTTATTAATCATCTATATAATTAGGTATAATTGTGTCATTGCGTCATCAAAGGCCTGATACTATAACCCTAGCTATGGTTGTAACTTGAATTTATTTGTTATTTTTAGTTATGTTTTTAAACAAATAAAATGGCTTGCCTAATTTCATCCTAGGGGTCATAATATATATCTATGGGTGCACTCTTAATGATTAAGATCAATGGTGTATATTTATAGTTGTTAATTAATATTTCTAAAAATAAATTTTGATTTTTTCGAATTTTTGGAAGGGTTACCTAATGAAAACGTGTATTTATTATGAAAATATAATATTGTAAACTTTTCATTTTTCAAATCCATGCTAATTTCTAAATATAGCTAGTGTCTCTTATTGGTTGGAAACAACATTAATTATGGCAAAAAAAATAACTAAATTCAAAATTAATGTAGAAAAAAAATATTTACCCGTTGGTGATTTGCTATACCAAGTCACTATGTTACCACATCATTATAATTGTTAGTACCCATCTATAGGTAGTTGTAACGCCCTAAACTCCAGGGACCGTTACGGTGCGCATTATAAACAGTGTTAAACTCGCTAATCAAGTCATTTGGCTACAAACGTGTAACTAAGTAAGATTAACAGTTTAGGGATTAAAATTTTGGTTAAGATATAACGTTTCAATAGAACGTTTACTGTGTATATTGGGATCCCAAAATTATAATTTAAAGGTTTATTACAACAAAATATTTACAACCAACCGATTTAAGCGGCAAAACATGGTTTAACTGTAGTTCCTCTCCTTCAAACCTCGGCCGTGGCGGTCGAGCAGCTACATATGTACACATCGTCACCTAAGCTCTTCAACTCAAGGATGGTCCAGCTTTCTTTTGCCTTTACCTGCACCACATAGCACCCGTGAGCCGAAGCCCAGCAAGAAAACTTAATATGCTCATGAACAGTAATAACATGTCATCAAATCATAAGGCACACGCTAGCAAATATAGCCATATTCAAGCAGGCAAATGAGTTCACGTAATGATGAATATACAACATCAACCGATGATCATAATAATCATCCTGGGCTTTTAGCTCCAAATAGAAGAGTGGTAGTTGTAATAGTCACTAAGGTGGGTTCTGTTCCCATTAGTCATGTGACGATAGGGCCACCGGGGCTTTATAGATAAGTGATCATTTCATCAGCTTAAACAAGATAGGTGTTCGATAAACTAGTCACCAATATAACCTACCGTATGACCATAGAGTCACAACCATGGGATTCCGCTCCCTAGCCACGTGACAAACAATCACCTAAGCCTTTGGCCCTAGCTCTGAGTAACTAGTCCTAGACTAGTCAAGCGCTTATAATTTTCATCAACCTTCAGGTCGGTCCAGCATTAATGCTCCTAGAGTCATTCAACGATGATATTATTTAGATCTAATCTTTTATCGGTCCTGCGTTCATGACACTTATGCCGTTTCCGACTCTTAGGTCAGTAATACAAGACCAGTGCCGACCCTGATTAGTCAGTGCCATACACAAGTAAGCAATGCTACCAAACATATATCATATGTCAAATATCCGAATATAAGGCATTCAGCATGCTTACTTAACAATTGCTAGCATAATTAGGATCATGCATAAACACAGAGACTCAAGCTCTAAATAATCTCATATTCAATATTCATAGCATGCCCTAATCACATGTTTCTTGTACAACACATGCATCACATTTAATCACTTGACATGCCTCAACAATAACCATGCATGTCACATTTAAACATCCAACATGCATCAAGAATAACCATGCATGTCATATTTAAACATCCAACATGCATCAAGAATAACCATGCATGTCATATACATAGGGTGCGGTTTTCTTACTTTTGGTCCAAGCACGGGTTACCAATAAACGAGCCATAAGCACGATCCTTAATCCAAGCCTCTAGTGACAACCTAGTCACAATCATAAACGGTGATCCAATGAGTTCAAGTTCTAAAACCAATCCCGGAACCAAGACCTAGCCTCCTAGACATCCAATCCCACTAAACCAGGTAATAGGAATGATCCCAAGGCCTAAGGTTTGAGTTCCCAAGCTTAAAACATCATTTCAGCCATAAATACCCTCAAGCGTCGCGGCCCCAAAACCCTGAGCCGCGGCCCCCAGCCAAAACAGAGGCATCATGGGCAAGCGCCGCAGCGCCCCACACTCAGTGTTGCGGCCCCCAGAGCTCACAAAACCCCCACCTACTTCATCGAGCTTAGGCCACAGCGCCCAAGAACAGGGTCGCGGCCCAACCTCGGGCCAGCCATTTTTCTCTGACTTTAACCTTTTAAAACCTCCCAAAAACCTATCCAAACATTTCCAAACTCAAAAATCAAAGTTCCCAGATATCCCCATGATCCAAAACCCATAAAACCCAAGTCTCATATCTAATAAAAACTCATCAAAATACAAAGTCCAATTCAAACTTAAAACTTTAAAAAACTTAAAACTTAAAACTTGAATTACCTCTGATAGAGTTGTTTCCAACTAAATCCTCCGGCTAATAAGCTTTTAATCTTCCCTAGGATCGCTATGCCTCGATCCTCGATTGAATCCGAGTCCTAGAACTCAAGTTACCTTCGAAAATGTGGTTGGGAAATGAAAATGGAACTTAAAGGGAGAGAGAACATTCTGAACATTCTTTTTATTCCTTTAATGGTTACTTCAAGCTTAAGTAACCTCAAACAAATCCTAACGCTCGGGGTCCCGAAACGTTCCCAGGGGCAAAATAGTCAAAACCTCCAGAATTTCCCCCTGATCTTACTAACTTCCAATTTATCACCAAATATTTATTCCCATTACCCAATAACCCGGTAATGCTCTAAATACCCCTTGACTTACTCCGAGTCAAGAATAAATCCTGTTGTGACTCTCCCACTAGCTTACCTCCTAGGATCGTTTCGTGCTGGGTAACACTGGCATAACCAAATAATAATAAAGCACCACACACATATCACATATATACCAAATATGTCCGAAATTGCCAAATATGAAAATCACCCAGTTACTCAAAAATGAGTTCACATGCATATTTAATACACATAAACATGCATATCATCATTTAATCACATAATAAATCAATTATGGCCCTCCCTGCCTCCTAATCAATGTCATAAACCTTATTAGAAAATTTGAGGCATTACAGTAATAACCATTGAGAAGTCTTCCATATATATATATACATGTGAATATATATAGCCTATTCATGCTTTTATATCTTTGATATTAATCAGATGAGCCTTTGTTCTTCCAAATGTCTCTGTTTTTGTTAACTTTTTAATATAGAAATAAGTAGTAAGAGCCTAATACATCAACATACTTAGAAAAAACAAGAAGAAAGAAAGTGATATATACATAGGCTAAATATACCATATCTCTAAGCACCACAATTCCATAATCTTCTTGTCAAGATTTTTTTTTCTAACATTAATTAATTCTTGGCGATCTTGGTCGACTTTCACTACTCACGCTAAGAGTTTGGTTGTTTACTTGAGTATTTAAGTACTATAAACGCAATAACTTAAATATGTTCATCGCTAATTACTCTTAAAAATATAAATTATTAAAGAATTTTTTACAAAAAATACTTAATTTTGCTAAAAAAAAAATTACATTGTTATGGTTAAACTTTTTTTTTTCAATTTTACGATTTCAATAAAAATTTTACATTTTTACGGTTTTTACTTTTTTTTTTTTTTCATGTTTTTTTTTAGGTTATTTGGGTTGATGTTTATTTGTTCTTATATTTTTTTTTTCAAATTCCACCAACCCCATGGTTGTTACCAATGTTTAATGGGATGTTTATGAAATTAAAATGGAGATTTGGGAGTTACTTAGAATGTTAGAACCGTTTAAATTGAAAAAAACTGAAAAATGGTATATTGGATGTCAGCCTCACTGGCCGCGGCTAGGGATATACAGTGGCAGCGACTATAGGCAATTTTTAGCATCCAAATTTTTTGTTTTTCCAATACGTCTCAAACTCTTTCTCACATGCTTTTGTAACCTCCATACACCTAATGAGAGTTAAAAGCATGTCTCCAACAACCATATTTCATAATGACTTTGTGAAATCCAATCTCAAATATGAAACATACAATCTACACATTATTGGGTAATATTTGGGAGTTACAAATATGTAACCAAAATATGTCACATTTGGGCATACACATATGTCCAATTTTGTGACTCTTAATAATATATTATAAGGTGTGACAAATCACATTTTGTCACATTATTTAATCTAACATTATATTATTTAAAATTATATAACATTCTCTCACTTAGATTAAATAATCACCTTTTGTAACACCTATTTAATCAATAAAACATAACATTTCCCCACTAGATTAAATAATCACTCTCTATAGAAACTTTTGCATTGGTGCATAAAATAAAATTTATTTCGACTTGAATTTTACCTTAATGTAATTATCACGAAGTTTGTTGAAATTTTGGTTGTCGAAGCATTGAACAATTATTCCTTAATAACAAACCGGTGATACACACACATATTTACTATGTTCACTTGAGACCTCACTATCTCATTTTTGTACCGTTAATGGCCATGTACACATTCCTTTCATAGAATTTTCTTGAGAATGACTCCCTATTCTAATGAGGGGCGGCACCACCCCTATGTCTATATAGGTAGAACTCTTACATATTTTGTTACCCTAAAATACTTGTATTTTCAAGACTGAGTTCTATTAAAAATCCTTTCGGTTTTAACCATCATTTGGTAACACACTAGTACTCATATCTCAGATGGAAAAAAATTTGAGTACTACTACTATTCACTTGATTGACTTGTTATTACCTTTTGAACCTAATACTAGTTTGGTTACTAGTATTAAGATAGGTTACCATCAACCGTGAATCTCTTTAGGGAGTCGAAGTCCCACCCCTTGAGATGTAGAAATGATTCCATTTGAGTCATTTCTTTTCTCATGTATGCATACTTAAAACTCTCACGATTTTATCCAAACTTTGTTGCTAGCTATAGTTTGATTAAAATAGTTACACCGTTAAAATAGTAAGTTTGACCATAGTCAACACCCCCACTATTTTATATTTCAATATCCAAGATAAACATTTTCTTGAATATTAATTCTAGAAACCTCTTTGTTTCTAAAATTCTTCTTTATGTTTTAAATTGATTCCTTCTTGAATCAAAATATTAAAAACAATAACTTTAGACACCAAACATGTCTAGAATTATCAATTCTATACAGATATAGCCAAAGTAATTTAGAATGTGGAATTCCAAATCACTTATTTTATAGGATGACTAAATTAATCAACTATTATGAAGATAAATTGATTAAGCATCACCCCCACATTTCTCACATAAAGTGCAAATATCACTTTTAAATAGAAATTTCTTTATTTCTATTAAGTCTTTTATTTTCCAAGATAATTTCTAGACTTATAATTCACAATGTTCATCATGAGTCATTTAAGCTACATGATAAACTCACAATAGATCAAGATAAAAACCTCAATATTTATCTTGATTTATTTACTTGCTAAAGCAAGACACGCTTCTTTTAAAGTAACTTTGACTTAGTTTCTTTCTTTTATATATTTCACAAAATAAAAAAAAAATGTGAACACAAATGTAATGTGAGAATTTCTAAAACAAATAATCACATTATGGAATAATAGGTCTACACTCTTACCTATTATTTTAACAAGTTCATTTTGAAACGTTGTTAATATCTCACACAAATGTCTCATATCACAATAATTAATCTCATAACAAAATAAAGAATTATCATATAATAATCCTTTAATTTTATTGATAGCTTTCAAGAGTACAAGCCTTATTATAGGTCATTCCATGAAAACAACCATTTCCCAACAAGGCACACGAACATGGTAATCATGCTAGGATCTCTTCTTCCTCTTCAATAGCATTTACCTCATTCTCATGTGGGTTCTTTCGGTACCTACATACTCTAGCATATTGCTCTGATTTTCGACAAACAAAACAATGACATCTCACATCTTTGAATTGTCCATGATCTTTCTTTGGACCTAAAGGGTTCACACTACCATTTTTGTTGTTGTTGCTCTTGGGATGCTTGTGTGAAACCGCATTGGCCTTGGAAGTCTCATCTTTAGACACATTCACACCCTTGTCTCTAATTCTTGATTCCTCTTCAATTCTAATGTGTTTTTGCATCTCTTCAAAAGTGTAATCCTCATTCTTATGGAGGATTATTTTCCTAAAGCTCCTCCAAGTTGGTGGCAATTTTTCCACTATTGCACCAACTTGAAAGGCCTCGGGAAGCTCATTCTTGAGAACTTTCAACTTATTCACAATCACTTGTAACTCATGAATTTGAGGTAAGAGAGTTTTTCCATTAATGAAAGAAAATTCAAAATATTGAGATATTAAGAACTTTCGTGTACCTTCTTCCTCGACCTTGTACTTACTTTCCAAGACATCTCAAATCTCCTTCACGGATTTGGTATTGGTATAGAGGTCATATAGCCTATCGGATAAGGCATTAAGGATATGACCCCTACAAAGAAGGTTGTCATCTTCTCTCATCCTTATTTTCTCCACTACCTCGGGAGTGTCTTTGCCGGATGGCTCGGCTAGAGGTGCCAAGGATGACTCAAGGATGTAAGCTATCTTGAGTGTTGTCAAAAGGAATTTCACATTGTCTTGCCACCTAGTGAAATTGGATCCATCAAACCTATCCAACCTCGCTATGTCTTGGTTCATGATTTTAATGATCTCACCTTCCATTGAAACAAACAACGGATTAAACTTTTGATTGTTAGAGAATATATTATATTCAATGGGAATAAAGAAACCAAAATACAATTCTAAGCAAAAGGTTACAATAGACAAGATGATAGATAAAAAAAAATGTTACAACTTTATTGCAAAAATACAAGTAAATAGAGATAGAGGATGATAGATATATTGATAATACAACTCAAAGCATAACAATACAAATAAATATATAAGATAGAAGCAAAAAGTAAAAGAGGTAGAAGAACAATAGATAAAATCTCACATTTACACAACCAAAGTGGGAGAGTATTGGGGATCGCCAACTTGAACAAAGTTCAAGAGCTTTGTCCAAAAGTTTATTTCCCCTCATTCTCTAAGCACTGATAGATCTCTCAAGGAAATAGCTCTCTGGAATTATCAAGTCTCTATGGTGTATTTTCCAGCCAAGTGTTTTGTGGATATAAAATGGTGTGTCTTACAAGTGAGCATTATACTTCTATTTATAGAGTTTGAGATACCCTTTGAATTTCAAATTCCACCAACCCCTATGGCTGTTACCAATGTTTAATTGGATATTTATGGAATTAAAATGAAGATTTTGGAGTTACTTAGGATGTTAGAATCGTTCAAATTGGAAAAAAACTGAAAAGTGGTATTGACTATCAGCCTCACTGGCCGCGACCAGAAGTATCAGTGGCCGCCGCCAAGGATAAACAGTGGCCGCGGCCACAAGCAATTTTCAGCATCCAAATTTTTAGTTTTTCCGAAACGTCCCAAACTCTTTCTCACATGATTTTGCAACATCTATACACCTCATGAGAGTTAAAAACATGTCTCCAACCGCCATATTGTTGGGGTTTTATGCCCTAATTAAAACTCAAATTCTTTGTAATCTCATTTTATTATCAATAAAAGAATAGAAATCATTTTTTGACTTGGTCAATCACTTTGCTCACATGTTTTATTTTCATGATTATTTGTTTGATATAAACTTCTATTAAATCCCGAGCATATAGCTAATCTTATTTATAGTGACGTAATCACAGTGGAATATAAATATGATTATATGTTCAAAATAAGTTAGTCCTAAGATTAGTCAGTGCACCGGATTTACACTGACTTGCCAATCTACGATATGATCTACTTACACATTAAAGTGTTATGTTCTTTCCAGAACATTAGCAAAGTAGATAAGATCGGATGTATTTGTTACATCGAACAGGACCGATATTGACAATTGATAAGATAAGTAAACATACCGTTATTATCTATTCTAGTCATATCATATAGTTGACCATAGGTCAATTCAATCTCAATTCTGAGTGGTTAGTATTCTAACTGATTGTATTATTTGAGTTCTTTGACTTGTTCGTGACCAGCTTACCCTACGGACTAGCCCATACTTACATCTTGGGAACTCGGTAGTATAATTGAGTGGGAGTGTTAATCATAGATATGAACATCTATAGCTTCTAATGAAGGAGTGAAACGATGGTTTCCTTTTAGTTTGGTTCAAGGTGTTAAATGATAGAGATCTCATTTCAGTAATTAAATTAGTTTACTGAAATATCATTTACAAGGAACTAAGTGTTTTAAGGATAAAATACAATGAGGGGTAAAACGATATTTTAGTCCTATCTCATTGTAGACCGTCTATAGAGGATTGCGTGACAATTATGGTTGTAACAATGGATAATTAATAGCGTATCTATATTTGTTATAGAGCGTTCTATGAATTCAAGAGTGCAATTCCAAGTCTATAGTGGAGTCAAGAGGAATTAATAAGTTAGTAAATTTATTTGTTAGATTTATGATAACTTATTGGAGCTTGATTTCATAGGCCCATGGTCCCCATTGTACCTTGGATAAAATCATCTAGATAATCTCAATTAATTGATTTAATTATCAATTAGAATTATCAAAGTTGACCAGGTCAATTTTGGATAGTTTCACAGAGTTGTGTAATTTTGAGAAGAAAAGAGAAATTATGGCAGATTTATTAATTAAGATAAATTGGTATCTAAATTAATAAATAAGTTTAAATCAAGGTTCAAATTATAAATAATTAATTTGATAAAGGATTTAAATAATTATTTAATTAATTAAATCAATAGAAAATAATACATGCCTTAATTTTAAGTCCAATGGGCTTATAATCAAATGGGAAATTTCACGGGCCTATAGCCCATGATAATTTCGACCTAGGGCTTCAAAATGGCTGTTATTTTATTGATTTTTTAATTAAATTAAATGGCCTAATTGAGTCTATAAAAGGAGTGCTTAGAGAGAAGATTTTAGAGACGCAGATAAGTCACAAGTCAGATTTTCTGATAGTTTTATATTCTCTCTAAACACAAGTCATTTTCTAAGCCACTTTGTTATTTTCTCTTCTTCTCTCTATATCTATCTCATGTGTTGAGAATTGTCCACACTAGTCTAGGTGGTTCTAAGGATACATTGGAAGATCGTGAAGAAAATAGAAGATCGGTTCAGTTTCTTGATAATACTCTGCGACAGAAAGGATACAAGAGTTAGAGAAACTGAAGGAAGGACTCTTAATTCCGCTGCGTATACTGTAAGTATTATATTATTATTTTTCTCTTTGAATTCAATTTTAGAAACATGTTTTAGGCTATCTTGTATTAATTTGTTTAATATTAGATATACATGAAAATAAATAAAGATCCTGTATAAGCTTTTTCTAACACATATTTCATAATAACTTTGTGAAATTCAATCTCAAATGTGTAATATACAATCTACACATTATTGGGTAATATTTGGGAGTTACAAATTTGTAACTGATTTTGTAACTCCAAAATATGTCATATTTGGGCACACACATGTGTCCAATTTTGTAACTCTCAATAATATGTTACAAGGTGTGACAAATCACATTTTGTCACATTATTTAATCTAACATTATATTATTTAAAATAATATAAAATAGATATGAGAGAAAAGACCTCGTATTTTAAGGAAGTGGAACCCATCACCAAGCCGACAATATGGCATGTGTGTCCACCTACTTCTGAAGCGATGGTCCAATGGTTATTCTAATTATCAGACTAGATCATGCTTGGGAAGTATTGGAAAGATCACCACTACCCTTTTGATCATCCTTAGGCAGTGTAGGACCACTTGATACCTTGAAAGGATGACATTTAGCAGTGAATTATCCTTGTGCAATTTCATTACTTAATTAAGGGTTTTTACATGTAAAGTTCATGTAACCTATATTGTAACAAGGTCTAACCGCACCTAATTGGTAGTTAGAACCTAATCTTGTAATTTATCATTCATCCTCACCCACTGCCGCTTATAAATAGGGTAGTCATTTGTAAGCAAGAGAACATTTGGAACATAAGTCGAAGTTCTGCCCATTTGTAAACCTTAAAAGAACTTGAGTTTTTGCAAGTTTTTCCTCAATATAATTGACTCATAAAGAATAAATAACATTGTTGACCCCCGAACAATGACCACTATATGATTATTCTCCCTGAATGATTCACGATATTAAAAATTCCCCCCGAACTATACACGTTACTGAAATATAAGACTTCTGTTAAAATTCATCATAGGTGGCTAACTTATTGATGATGTGATATTTTATCTGTTGATGTGATTGTGTCATGCGTAGAATAATTATCAATTTTGTCCCCCAAACTTTGACTACTACCAAATTGTGCGCTTTTTATTAAAATTAAATTAATTTTTTTAAGAAAATCTAAAAAAAAATTCTTAAAAATAATAATTACATCCTTAAAAATTAAGAAAAGTCATTTTAAAAGATTAAGAAAATAAACAATACTAAAAGTTTCAAGTTAATTAAATATATTTTAAAATATTCAAAAATTAAAAATCTAATTAATAACAAATATTTTTTTTACTTTTTCTTTTCATTTACATTATAAAATAAATATATCTTAAAATAAAAATTAAAAATAAATTCTAAAGCAAAGTTTTTTCCCTTTGTCCTCCTCCTTTTAAATTAAATGTTTTTTTATTTGTATAAAAGTCATTCATTCTTCTCTTTAATTAAAAGTTTTTTTATTTGTTTTAGTATTTATTTTGAATTTTCATTCTAAAATAGGATTTATTTTATATTGTAAAAGTAAAGAAAGGGAAAAAATTTTAAATAATTATTTGTTATCAATTAGATTTTTATTTTTTTACGGATTAAATCAATATTTTTAAGAAAAAAATTAAATTTTTTTAAAATTTAAAGGGCATAATTTGGTAGTGTTCAAAATTCGGGTGGTAAAATTGTTAATTATTCTACACATGATATTGTCACATCAATAGACAAAATGTTACATCATCAGACAAAATGCCACATCATCAATTTGTTAGCCAACTATGACGAAATATAACATAAGTCTCATATTTCAGTAACGTGTATAATTTGGGGGGAATTTTTAACATCGCGAATCATTCGGGAGACACGATCATATAGTGGTCATAATTTGATGACGAAATGCTACTTATTCACTCATAAACTAAGCTTCATTAATAGCTAAACCACGTAAAAAATCTTACTATGTCGTTTCCTTCTCATTATTCTTTAACTATTGTTATTGGTGAAATATCACGTCAACAAATACCATCTAAAAAGTATGAAAAATTACATCTAGTACTGTAAATTTCTAAAAAATTTGAAAAAAAATGAAATAATACAAAAATTGCAAAATTACATATAACAATTTGTAAAACCTATTATAATTTTCTATTTAGTCTAAAAATGTTGTTTACAAAATTATTTCTTCAGTGGTAGAATTATTTTCACTTAAGAAGGGACCATGCCCCCTAAGATTTTGATAAAAAAAAATTCATCTCATATAAAATAAAAGTTGTATCAATATTAAGTGTTGATGCAACAATAATACATATTATATATAAATATATAGATTGGATAGTAGTTAATAATTATGATGCAACTATAGTAACAACATATATAGTTTATATTATACATAGAGTTTTTTTCTTCTTTGACCAGTGGCCACTGGGCACCCCTAGAGCTAGTAGTTTCATCACTATTTATATGGTTACAAATTTAATTACAAATATAAGTAATATATAGTTATAAATTTGTAAATTTTAATTATAAATATGAGTGTTATGAGCCCTCCCAATGGAGGAGGTAAAATGTCTTATTCTTTATAATATAGAGAAAAAATGGTTAAATAGTTTCCAATAAGTGATGTAAACTTATATTTTTTTTACCTAAATGGATAATATTTCTCTATATATAGTAAAATACTATTCATCAATGTATAAATATTTTATTATTTTTTTATAAACTTTTGTATATATATATATATATATGAGTGTAATACTATTATATTTAATTATTTTATTTCTTAAAATGAATAAAATGTTTTTTTAAATATAATATTTAAATGATATAGAGAAAAAATATAGAAGTTGATGTATAGTATAATGTAAAAATTTGAGGTAAATTATAAAAATATATGTTTTGGTGATGTATTTTGTAATACACTTTCGCTATAATATTTAGCTAAAAACTCACAAAAACATCTTCCATCAGCTCCTTTATACATATATTTATAATAACTATGCACAAACTTCAATTAATCTATATCTAAATTTACATAACATTTACATATCATTTATATAATATTTTAATATTATTATTTTTCCAAGTTTTCTCTCTCCCAATTAGTATATATTTATTATTTCTTTTTTCTTTTTCAATTATTTTATTTTACTTTAATAAATAAAATATGTTTAAAGATATAATATTTAAATGATGTAGAGAAATATATAGAAAAGTTGATGTATGGTATAATGTAAAACTTAGAGGTAAAATAGAAAAATATGTGTTTTGGAGATGTATTTTAAATGATGGAGTAGAGTATTCATGGGAAGTGCTCGAGACTCTATAACACACTCTCTTTTATAGGCTCCTTTTTTTTTTTTTTTTTTTTGAAATCAATTATAGGCTCCTTTCTAATTGAATTAAATGACACGTATAATCTATCAAATAATATCTACTTTTAAAAATAAATATTTATGATTTTTATCTTTATTACAATCTATATATATATAAATGAGAGCTTCAAGGAGATTATGTGTCACTCTAAAATCTCTTCAAATCACTCTTTCTATTTTCTTATTTAATCTAATTTATTTATTCATTTTCTATTTTTTAAAATAACTTAACAATTAAAAATATCAATATATATACATATTAATTTGATTAAAAAATTTATTTAGTTTAAATATCTTAACTACTTATCTTCAAATCACTCTTTCTATTTTCTCATTTAATCTAATTTTTTTATTCATTTTCTATTTTCTAAAATATCTTAACAATTGAAAATATCAATATATATACATATTAATTTGATTAAAAATTTATTTAGTCTAAATATCTTAACTACTTATTTATTGAAAAATACTACATTATGTTTTTTTATTCCAAAGTGAATAGTTTTACAAAATATTTATATTTATATCTATATATATATATATATAAAGGAGAGCTTCAAGGAGATGATGTGGCACTCTAAAATTACTCCAAACTATTTTTTCTATTTTCTCCTTAAATCTAATTTTTTTATTCATTTTTATTAATAAGGAGATGATGTGTCATTCTAAAATTGTTCCAAACTACTTTTTCTATTTTCTCCTTTAATCTAATTTTTTATTTATTTTTATTAATAATTATTTAAACTTTATTTTTTAGATATTTAAATAAGATATTTTTTTAATTAAATACCTAATAAACTAACAAAAAATAAAATAAAACAAAAACTACATTAAACGTTATTTTTTTAGATATTTAAATAAGATATTTTTTGAATTAAATACCTAATGAACTAACAAAAAATAAAATAATAAAAAAAACTACAAATATATACTACATAATATACTAATAAAATAACATCTTTGAAGCGGTATATAAAAAATTATCCAAACGAGTAATCAACATTTTGATAAAACACAAGGTCCACGAGTTAATTTTAAAAAATAAATGGTTCAAACCGGTAATCGACTAGAATACAAAGTACAAAATGGTGGGTATATATAGTTTATGTTCAATAAAGAGTTTTTAACACTTTAAATAAATACATAGTCCAAAGGTTAATTTTTAAAAATAAAGAGTCAAAACAAGTAATCGGCCAAAGTATAGTGTTCAGATAACCAATCTATCTATTCCTATTTTTAACATCTTGACAAAACTTGAGGTCCACAAGTTAATTTTTAAAAATAAAGACCCCAACGAGTAATCGGCTAAAATACAATGTTCAAAATGATGTGAACCCTTACAAAAAATCATAAATTATATATAATTTAATTTTTATAAAGAATTTTTAACCTTTTGAATAAATATATGGTCCAAATGTTAATTTATAAAAATAAAGGGTCAAAACGGGTAATCGGTCAAAATACAATGTTCAAATAATCAATCTATCCAATCCTATATTTAACCTTTTGACAAAACACAAGTTCTAAAACTTAATTTTTAGAAATAAAAGGTTCAAACGGGTAATCGCTCAAAATAAGTCTTACATAAAACATAAATTTTCATATACATAATTTAGACTTTTTATAAAAAAAATCACGCAAAGCGTATAATAATGATAATAATAATAAAAAATAAATGCACACGTACAACAAATTTTTTGAACTTTGTTTTCGGTACTTTAATTATTCAGAATTTTACAAAAACTTGCAAGAGATTTTATATACAATGGACACCATTATGAAGAAAAAAAAAGTGTATTCAATACGCCCTCACGTGTCCATATAAGGAACATGTTGTACGAGTAGGGTGAAAAAAAATTCATGCCGTACCATTCTCCTAAAAGTATTTTAAAATATGTATATTTTTTAATAATTACAAAAGACTGCGCGAAGCGCGGTTATGTTTTCTAGTCTATATATAAATGAGAGTTTAAGAGTGATGAGGTGGCATCCTATATTTTTTACAATCTATTTTTACTATTTTGTGAGAATTTTATATTGTTTCAAAAAAAAAATATACATACATATATACGTACATCAACCCTTCAACAAATATAACAGAAATAACCAAATTTATACACATACATATAAATACATTGACTCTAATATAGTCATACGTAACAGTAATTATCCAATAATAATAGCATGAAAGAGATATCAATGAGAATGGTCATATATGGTTTAACTAAACAGTAATCATAATTAGATTTTATTATATTATTATATCATTTTATAATCTAAAATGTTTTCGGTTTTCTATATATCTATTTTTCTGATTATATTATAATTATGTTTTTTATTCAAAAGTGAATAGTTTTACAAAATATTATAATTATTATCATCAATTATCAATATTTATAATTGTATTTTTATCTTATTTTATATTTTACTAAGCTTGTGAAAATAAGATATTACTAATGGTATTCTTTGGATTTGTGATTTGTTTTCACTATAATAAATAAATATTTTATAGATTGTAATTTTAGTGGACATTCCCGCAGCAACAAAAGATGCGGAGGTTGATGTGAAACACGAAAAATTCTTTTTATAAATAAGGAACACATTATGAATTAAAAATAATATTACTAAAAATAAAATAATGCACAACAACAAAAATAATAAATGTTTATTTAAATTATTTATGTTTTTTTAATTTAAATGTAATAGTTTTACAAATATATATTAACAACATGTATAATTTAGTTTGAATTTGATTGATTTCAACTATGTATATTTTGAATTTAAATTTGATTAGATATTTCATTACAACAACCATTTAATTAAATTATAAATATAAGTAAACAATATTTTTTTTCTCATTTTTTATATTACTTTTTTAATTTATGGCTATTAATTTATTAAGGAATTTTTTTATCTATTTTGTCTGTTCTCTTTTTTCTCATTTTTATTTTAATAAAAATTATAATAGATAAAAATATCTACATATAATAATAATAATAATAATAATAATAAAATCTATCTATTTATATTTTAACTTTTTGACAAAATACGGGATCCAAATGTTAACTTTTAACAATAAAATATTCAAACGGGTAATCAACTAAATTATACGTGGTTGCATTCCTACTTTTGAATTTTTGACAAAACACAAGGTCCACAAGTTAATTTAAAAAAAAATTAATGGTCAAAATGGGTAAACAACTAAAATACAAGGTTCAAAATGGTGTGAACCCTTATAGAAAACATAAATTATATATATTTATATAATTTACTTTTTATAAATAATTTTTAACCTTTTGAATAAATATATAATCCACATGTTAATTTTTAAAAATAAACAAAAATGAGTAATCGACCAAAATATAGTATTCAAATAATCGATTTATCTATTTCTATTTTAATATTTTGACAAAACTTGAGGTCTACAAGTTAATTTGCAAAAATAAAAGTTCTAATGGGTGATAGACTAAAATACAAGGTTCAAAATAGTGTGAACCCTTACAGAAAACAAAAATTATATAAATATATAATTTAATTTTCATAAGAAGTTTGAACATTTTATATAAGTACATGGTCCAAAAGTTCATTTTAAAAAATATAAGGTCAAAACGGGTAATGAGCAAAAATACAGTGTTCAAATAAGCCATCTATCAATTCAAATTTTTATTCTTTTGACAAAACACGAGATCTACAAGTTAATTTTAAAAAATAAAGACTTTAAACAGGTAATTGGCTAAAATAAATCTTACACAAAATATAAATTTTCTTATATATAATTTAGACTTTTTATAAAAAGAACTACGCAAAGTATATGATAATAAATAAAAGTAAATGTACAACAAGCTTTTTGAACTTTGTTTTCAGTACTTTAATTTGCCAGAATTTTTTAAAATCCTACAGGAGGTTTGCTATACAATAACAGTGAACACCATCATGAAATAAAAAATTATAGTCAAGATGACTTCACGTGTCCATATAAAGAACATGTGTGTACGAGTATGGTGAAAATGAATCACCATCCCACAATCTCTCAAAAAATATTTTAAAATATATATGTTTTAATAATTACAAAAACTGCGCGGAGCGCAGTTATATTTTATAGTTATACTATAATCATCACACTACTCATTTTACTTTTTTATTTGAGAAAATTTTAAGATCTTTATAAATATTTTTTCTCTCTTGCTTTATGTATTAAAATAATATTTAGATTGAATAAGATTATTTGAGCTGTATTTTCTATGTCACTAAAACTAAACTTATATCTTAAATCTTTTTTAAAAAAAAAGAATGTATCGGTAGTTAGAGTGAATCGATTTTAATGTTTTTTTTATTTGAGAATTAGATAGTAAATAAAATGAATGTATGAATTATATGTGATAAAAATCATTCTGAAAAAACTATTTTTTAACGAATTAGGATATCAAATTATTTAAAATTCAAAATTATGTTAGTTTGTCTTTTTTTTTCTTATGGTAAAATAATAAAAATAAAGAATACAAAACAACTATTAAATTCAAGATTGGCCAATAATTATTGCATAACAATGAACTTGATTTTTTTTATTTTTAAAAATAATGAAATTAATTAAATTGTTAGATATAGGTTATTAAATTTAATAAATTATTTGATGCATTATTTAAATTAAACTCAATTAATAGCATACAAAACAAATACTCAATTGAAATATTGTATTGATTTGTATAACAAGCAAATATGAACATATTTATATCTCTTCTATATAATAAGTGTATAAATAACAGAAATTCTTAGTTTTAATTTTTTTTTTAATATTAAGTTTAACGGAATATTCTTACATTTAACGGTAGTTTGTAAACTCTTAAACTTAAATAAAATAGAATAAATAATTAAGAAAATTAAAATAATATATTTTTGAGATATTTTACAATGATAATTATTTAAAAATAATAAATAATTAAACAAATTAAAATAGGATATTTTTGAGATATTTTACCATGATAATTATTTTTAAATAAATAATTAAACAAATTAAAATATGATATTTTTAAGATATTTTACAATGATAATTATTTAAAAATAATAAAATCATACGTTCTAGAACTTAAATAAAATTTAATTAAACTTAAAATCACTTATTAGAATAATATCATATTAAACATATAATATAATCTACTGTCAATTAGTAATAAGTTTTTTTTTAAAAAAAAAAACTAGCAAGAAACTTAAATTTAAAATTTACGTATAATGTTTAATATTACATTAAAAATATAATATATAATCTCTTGTTGTCACTCCCAAATTCAAAAATTAGAACAAACATAAACTTAAATAAAAATAAATAAATTATTTAATTAAAATATAATATTTATTTAAAATTTATATGACATTAATATAAATTTAATAAAAATAATTAATAATTCTATAAATAAAACTAAGCAAACGCGTATATTGCACGTTGCTTGTATCTAGTATTTTAAAATGCAACTTAAATTTTATTTTTTATTAAATTAGTAGTTTGATGATAGTGGCATAATTATAATAAATATAAATGATATGAATAATTATTTTTTAAAAGTAGACATTATTTATAAAATTAGGGTTTATACTTTTTTAGACCCTGTGTTTTTTTCCATTACCTGTTTGGACTCTATATTTTGACAAATTACTTTTTAGACCCTATATTTTGTAAAATTATTAAAATAAAATCCTAAACCCGATTTTGGTCAATGTTTTCTCAACTAAAATCACAAATAATTTACCAAACTAACAATTCAGAATAAAAATAAAATTATTTTGCTTAAAAACTGTGTTGTTATATTCAATTTTTTCTTCATCAAAATTAAGTTTATGGTTCTATTTTAACCATTTTACAAAACATAGGGTCCAAAAAGTAATTTGTCAAAACACAGAGTCTAAACAAATAATGGGAAAAAACACAGGGTCCAAAAAAGTATAAATCCATAAAATTATACATGTCATTCAATTAAAAAGGAGAGTGCAAAAAAGAGTGAGTTAGAGAGTTTCTTAGTACTTCTCTAATTACAAATTTGTAAACTTTAGTTATAAAAAAATTATATGGTTATAAATTAGTAAATTTTATTTTAAAAAAAACTTTGTATTTATGATTATCTCCCTCTTTATCTTTGTAATTTTTTTTTTCAAATTTTGTATTTTTAATATTTTCTTAAATCTTAGATATTTTTGTGAATTTTCCATAAAAACATTCTATCTCAATTATATTTTGAGTTGTGAAATAGATAAGAGATATATTATTTGGAAAAAAAATATTTATTTATTTTTAAAATTTTAAATGATAAACTTTTTCCTTATATTAATCCAAAAATCCCAAAAGAAAACAAAGGAAAGTTGAATGGAAAATTCTACATCAGCCTAATTCGCCATAAATGGGTTATCAATAACACACAGGTGGGACATACACTTATCTGTCCGAGACTATTACCGCACGTGTTATTTCATTTAGTTGTGGGTCCCATTTATGCCACGTGGCATAATATGCGGAATCCCCAGTCTAAGATGAAGAAACCCCCCTTACGTTAGTCGTTCGTTCCTGGTTGATGCCAAACTGTCACTCTCTCTATCACCGCCACCACCTCGCCCTATGCTAGTTGCTGCGGCTCTTAACAAACCGGTCGGTCCGGTTCGGACCCGAACCGGTCCATCATCTCAACCGGACCGGAATTTCTTCACTATTTCCCTTCGTAAAACAGTCGGGGTTCGTTTCGGCACCCGGTTTCCTTCCCGGTTCGGCAACCTTACAGTCTCCGCCGAGAAGAAGCAGCTGTCCGAGTTACGGACTCAGAAATCAGGTGAAGCTCTTTTATGTCAACGATAATGGTGATTTTTTTTTTATTTCTATGTATGCATGTGATGTTATGTTTAGGGTTTGCAAACGTTGCAGATAGCGAAATTTTTTCGGTCGGAAAACATGACGGTGAAGATTCAGAATCAGAGGTGGGATGGTTACCTTCTTTTCCTCACGTGTTGGTTGCTTCCATGTCTAATTTTCTCTTTGGTTATCACATTGGGTGAGTGATCAAGCTCTATCTCAAATCCTCAATGTTTATAGTTTCATATTGATGAACATTTCTGGTGTAAGAGAACTGGGTCCATAATGTTGTTTGTACTTTTTTGAAAGGGCATTTTTATGTCTCTGAACTAATTTTATTGTTTATTTTGATTTCAGAGTGATGAACGGCCCCATTGTTTCTGTTGCGAGAGAACTTGGTTTTGAAGGGAACTCAATTCTGGAAGGACTTGTTGTGAGTATATTCATAGCTGGTGCTTTTCTTGGAAGTGTATGCTCTGGCTCAATAGTTGATAAACTGGGGTGCCGCCGGACCTTTCAAATTGTTACTATTCCTTTGATTATTGGCGCGTTAATAAGGTAATTGAACAAATGTATATGTATCTATGTTTATATATACTAGTTGTGGTATTGGTTGTTTTGTAATTTTCTGAAGGAGCCAGTTGTTTTGATTTTTGGTTTTAGTGATAAAATGAAGCTCTTATAAAATATACAAATACATTTGTATACTAACCGGACTTGGTTTGCTCAAGAGATTGTAGAACCCTTGTAGCTGGAAAATATGGGAAGAGGGTGTGATTCTGAAACTCTTGGCTTCAACTTGTAACACTAAGGAAAATGAAAAATAAGGGACTGTTAAGTTGTCACAGAAAACTATAAACAAATTGCACTCAATTCAGTTAGACATTTATATAGCTCCCGTCTAATAATATTATGAAAGTTAAGTTTTACTTTATATAAGTTGTCTTTGAGTCAAATTTTACAGAAGACTAAATTAATTCGACTAAATTCAATCGGACCATATATAGCGCCCAGGTCTGATATTATTATGAATGTCAATTTTTTATTGTGTTTGCCAAATTAAGTTTTGAAAGTGGTGGTGCTTTAAAGAAAAATACATTTGTATTTTAAATATGTTGGCTAGCAATAATTTTGATAGATAATACTTGAATTACCATGGTATTTAGAAAGAGCCATAAGTGCATTATGATTCTCATTTTAAATAGTTTCATTTTTGTTGATGCACAGTATTAGTCTTGGGTCCTCTGATTGTTTCTTCTGTATTGGTTTCTTGAAGTAATTTTGGTTATTGATTTGTTTCATATGGTAATAGTGCACAAGCTCATTCCTTGGATGAAGTCCTCTGGGGAAGATTTCTTGTTGGCCTTGGGATAGGTGTAAACACAGTTCTCGTTCCTATATATATTTCAGAGGTACCAGTTGATATCATTTTTGCTGTATTTACTGTCAACTGCAAGTTTCCAATTTGCTTTTGTGTGTGTTATGTATATGGCTTAATATTCTAGGTAAATTTAAGTGGTCTTAGCACTTTTCTATGTTTATATATTCAAAATCATAAATTCAGCTCATTATGAAAAAGAAATGGGTATTCACAAGTATTGTGTAGAATTAGAGGGGGTGATGAAAAGTAAGCAATATTCTGGAAAATTGATCACCATGGATTTTTATGCCATGCTAATTAATTATTGTTGGCAAAACATCCTGACTGAGAGATTTGCTTAATTGAATGACACATGTTACCCAAAATGGTTAAATTGTTTTAAATGTAGTTCACTTATTACCAAAGTGTGATATTGGTCTGTTGCAGTTTTCCCCTTTGTTTTGGTCGTATTGATGCTTGTTATTGCGTCAACTTTCCAACTAAATGAGTTGATCATTCATCTGATTTGAGTGGTACATGTTGCAGGTAGCTCCAACGAAATATCGGGGGTCGCTTGGCAGTGTATGTCAAGTTGGAACGTGCCTTGGTATTATTTCTTCACTATTTCTGGGCCTTCCCTCTGAACATGATCCACATTGGTGAGGTTCTTTCCTTTGTTTTTGTGGTAATCTGGACTGGACGACTAATGATGAGTTGCCATTAAGAATTCCTTTATTTTTTATCCATTTATGTTTTAGCTGCATGTTTAGTTATTTTGTGTGCTACCGTGTCTAAGAAAATTTGATAAATAATTTTGGAAGCCTCTCAAAGGAGGTATGAGGAAATCAGTTTTTGAATTTTGTTGGTTTTGTGAAGTCATATGTTATGATGTGCATTTATTTGAGTGTTATATCATAGTCTGTAAAGACTTTGCTTCTTAAGGCTTTGTCTGAATTTTGGATTTTACCAAGAGAAATTTTTTTGTCAGAAAAATATTGCCCTAATATTTTATTAGTCTTTTTTTATATATAAATATTTTCTCTTTTGTAATGTATTTATAATTGTTCTAAATATTATAAAATTATACTACATTTACCCTTTTTATTTATTTAAAAAGAAAAGTAATTTTTTTGTTTGAATCCAAACAAGAGAAATTAAATTCCTTTGGAATTTTTTTTTTCCTCCCCTAAAATCCAAGATCCAAATAGAGGGTAAATGTACAGCTGTTTCAAGTGTAATATTGTGTTCCTATTGCATTATAGGAATAATTTTTGTGTTCCTCTATCAATTGTTTGGAATATAATTTTATTTTATTTTTAAAGTTTTCAAGATGCATTTATTTCTTAAGATGGTTTAGTAGATGATTCATCTATTTCTTAGGTGGAGGACACTGCTTTACTTTGCAAGTATCCCTGGATTTGTTCTTGTACTTGGTATGCAGTTTGCTGTTGATAGCCCCCGCTGGCTATGTAAAGTAGGTTTCTTCTTTATGCTCTAGTACTGTGATAACATTTTTTTTGGTTTCTAATTCATGGAGATGTGATATCCATTTGTCTGTACAGGTTGGGAGAAAGGACGATGCTAAAACCGTTATCCGGAACCTTTGGGGAGAATCTGAAGTGGAAAGAGCAATTAATGATTTTGAAGCAGTTATTAAAGATGATGATTTGAACAGCAATTGGTTGGAACTCTTAGAAGAGCCACATTCTAGAGGTTGTGTAAAGGTGGTTTTCAGATTTCAAGTTTTAAAGGCAGCTTTACATTTGTTAGAAGTCTGGCTATCTTCTGTCCAATAGAATCTCTCATAGCAGTGAAAATTGAATCATCCATCTCTCTAAATTTATATCAACTTCATGATTACTTGATGTAACATTCATACTCACTTTTGGCCCTGAATATTCACGTGCTCTTGCAGTTGCGGTTATTGGAGCTTCCCTTTTTGTACTTCAACAGTTTGCTGGCATAAATGGAGTTCTTTACTTTTCATCATTAACCTTTCAAGATGTTGGAATTTCAAGTAGCGCTATAGCAAGCTTACTGGTTGGAATTACCAATTTTACAGGTTTGAGATTTGAAGTCTATGTGTGGTGCAGATATATCACAATTCTTGAAAAAACCTCTTACCTTTGTTAACTTGTGTTTATCCTCAGGATCCATTCTTGTTTCTTACTTAGTTGATAAGCAAGGGAGACAGAAGCTCTTGATTGGAAGCTATGGAGGAATGGTGAGTCCATTAGTCAGAGAGAGCAAGAGAGAGAATTTATAGTTCGCATTTTCCTTTTTGCAAATGATTTAGTTGTGACTCTCTTTTGCTTATTGGCAGGCTGTTTCTATGTTCCTAGTGGCTGCTGCAATCACTCTTCCAGTTGAAGAACAACTCGGCCACAATTTATCGATACTGGGAACTCTGTTGTAAGTTGTAAACATTAATTTATATGAAGTCTTTGTTGTGACATTGGCCAAATAGCCAATACTCTAATTTTCTGGTGGAAACATATTCTGCGTGGGAAGAAGAACGAGTGATGTTTTTGTCTTCACACGTTTTTGTAGGTATATATTCTCCTTTGCATTAGGAGCAGGCCCAGTTACTGGTCTGATCATACCAGAGCTTAGCAGCAACAGAACACGTGGGAAGGTTATGGGATTCAGTTTTTCTGTTCATTGGGTAAGCCGAAAACAATTGTTAATTATTTTTCCCTATTCCACCTTAAATTTGCTAATTTGAACTTTTCTTCAAGTACCAACTAGCTACCAAGAAATTGATCTCTACTTTGCCCCGAAATAATGGCTCTGATTTTATTAGGAAATATCGCAAAATGCAATTGTCGTTTTTCTTAGTTTTGACTGCTTCTACTGATCCAAGTTTGAATTCAAATCCAACTTATACATATTCATTTGATTCAGGTTTGTAATTTTTTGGTGGGTCTATTTTTTCTGGACCTGGTGGAGAAATTTGGTGTTGCTCCTGTGTATGCTACTTTTGGTGGAGTGTCGTTGTTAGCAGCAATATTTGCAAGTTATTTCATAGTGGAAACTAAAGGCCGCTCCCTTGAGGAAATTGAAATGTCCTTGAACCCCAACTTTGTTGCTAGAGATAAGTAAAGCCATTCTATGTTTTCCTTTTCCAAATTTAAATGGATAGCCATTCAAAAAAAAAAGGAAAGATACGAAATGATTCTATGGTCATGATCGACCAAGTTAAGGCGAGATGGACTGTAAAGGTTTGAAATTACCTTTTCTGTCTTACTAGGTGAACAAATAAAAATGTAATTTACAACGATTATGGGACCATATCATATTGAATGTTCATTTTTTCTAATATTGCATAGCTCTATTTTCTTATAAGGCGTTAGCCTGGGAATTGCATCGAGTGAGGTATATATGCCAAGGGCAAGCTCTTTGGTTCAGCTCAGTATCAGTTCAGGCTTGTCAAGCGTTATAAAATTATTTCATCATTATGAGCTTGTTTTTGGGCAACAATTCAATCTTTTTTAATTTAATTTCTCCAAATTGATCTTTGCATTCACAGAAAATTCCCCAATTGAGGTGAATTTTTTTTTTCATCAACTTGGTATGTCGATTTGTTCTTGCTACAAAAGTTTTCTTGGCTTGGTTTACCAAGCTTCACTATCAGTACCAGTGCATCACTAATCGCTAAGAAGTAACCTTATTTCATATCAAACTTAAATAAATTCAACTCAAACCTTATAGTCTAATCCATTTACATTTACTAATGCATCCCACGAGTTGATGGCTAAATTTGGGGGAAATTAATCTGAAAATATTTGTGTTTTGGATAACAATTTTTTTTTTTAAATCTTCTTAGAGGAAATTACATTTTATATGAGAATTTTAATAGAGTGTGAAAAAATATGGCTTTTTTTAAAAAAAAGTTAATCTATGGCTTTTTTTAAGAATTTTCACTTTTATGGGTTTATTTTCCCATATTTTTGTATAAAAGTTGGTTTATTCCATAGTTTTACTCTTAATCAAATTTGGAAGGGTGTGTTTATAATTTGATTATTATTTTTTTAGGTTATTTGTTTTTTTTATATTGTTTTTATATTACTAATTTTATATTAAATTTTTCTTTGGTTGTTTTGCAAATTTTTTTTAATATGAATTGTTTTTAAAATTATTATTTATTTATTATAAATATGTTTTTTTTAAGATTGTACGTTTTGTTTTTCAAATCCTGGGCAGGGTAACCAGTTACTTGATTGATCTTAAAAAAAAATTCTAGAGCTAGGTTAAATAACATGCACCAGGAGGGGTAACCAGTTATCCTGAGATGAGTAACTTTCTGCCATAAGAGGGGTAACCAGTTACCTAAGAGGGGTGACGAGTTAGTCATATTAAATATGAAAAGAAACATCAAATTTGAAGGAAAAAATGAAAGAAAACTTCATTAAAAAAGGAAGAAGAAGTAACTATGATTTTAGTAACATAAGTAAATAGTTACCATAAATAAACCACAAATATACACACACCAGAACGTGAAAGTAACCAGTTACTCTCAGAAATATACACACAAAGAATGTGAAGGTAACCAGTTACCCATTCACGTTTTCATATTTTTATTAGTTTTCTTTCCAAATTTTGGTATTCCTATAAGTGTTACAGTAAAAAGAAAATGCTAAAAAAATTGATTTGAATTTTTTTTACATATACTGGAAAAAACTATAAAAAAAATTACAATAATAAAAGATAATAAATAAAAAAAATAGTAGAATAATTATGTAATGTTAAAATATATGTGTGAAAAAAAAAGAAAAAAAAAGAAATAGAATGAGAATGAGAAAAGAATAAGTACAAAAATGAAAAAAAAGAAAAAGAAATGATGAATGAAAAAAAATAGATGAATAAATAAGAATGAAAAGAAGAAGAAGAAAAATAATGGAAAAATAAAAAGGAAAAAAATATGAATAAAAAAATTGGTAGAAAAAAAAAAGAAAAAAATGGAGGAAGAAAAAAAAGCTCATATGTGTGAAAAAAGAAAAAAAATGGAAGGAGAAAATAATAAATACAAAAAAGAAGAAAAAATTGAATGAAAAAAAATTGAAAAAATATGAAGAAAAAAAAACAAAACAATACAAATGAAAGAAAAAAAAATAGATAAATGAATAAAAATGAAGAAAAAAAAAAAGAAGAATAATGAAAAAATGGAAAGAAAAAAAGATGAAGGAAAAAATTGGTAGAAAAAAAAAAGAAAAAGAAAAAAATGGAAGAAAAAATAAATAAGGAAAAAAAATGATGGAAATTTTTTTTAAAAAAAATTACGTTCAAAATCAAAGAAAACATAACTATGATAAAAAAAATGTGACATTTCCATATTTTAGTTAGCTACTAATTGTGTTTCCCATACTTTAACTTTTTCTTTAATAAATTTCTCATATAAATTAAGAAAAGTATAGCTCGCATATTTTTGCACATTGATGGTATAAAAGCCATGTTTTTGAAAAATTCACATCTTCTTATGCGAAATAGATCCATTGTATACTTAGAGACATTAAAGTAAATCGACCAAAACAATAGCATCAAGAAACTAATGTCCTCATTTTAAAAATTATAGAAAAATGACAATTTTATATTGTTGATTACCTAAATAAATTGTCATTGTTATATAAGTTTCTCATTTGTATCTCATCAAAGTGATACCCATAACAAATAATCTCTCATTTTTTAGGATGATAATTAATAAATGTCATTTATTTTTATATTAGAGAAAAATAATATATTTTCAAATTTTTAATTTTATTATATATATTTATTTTTCCAATTTTCTCTTTTCTATCATTTTTTATTTAATTATTTAGAAACGTATGACTATAATATAGTGGTATATATATATTAGTTTTGTTCAATTAGTTTTTATTTTAAGGTTATATTTATTTTTTTTCGTTTTTTAAGCTATTGATATATTATTTTACAACTAATGTATATGTTTTTTGTGGTATGATATATCATTTTTTCGATGATATTTAGTTTCTATCTTGTTATACATAATGGTAGTATATAATTTTGTATCATGGTATATACATTTTAATGGTAGTATATAATTTTGTTAGCATAATATATACATTTTTTAGTAATAATTTTGTAAGTTTTGTTTGTATATTATTTTTCAACTCAGTATGTATTTTGTAGTGTAATATATCATTGTTTTTTAGATAATCTTTAGGTTCTATCTTGTTATATGTAATTGTGGTATATACATTTTTTTTATAATAATTTCTTAAGTGTTAGTTGGTATATTATTTTTCAACTCAATATATATGTATTTTGTAGTATGGTATATTACTTTTTTGTAGATGATATTTAGTTTTTATTTTTATATATATAATGGTGGTATATAATTTGTTTAGCATTGTATATACGATTTAATAGTGGTATATAATTTTGTTAACATTATATATACATTTTTAATGGTGGTATATAATTTTGTTAGTGTGTTATATATATTTTTTTGAGTAATTTTTTTTTTTCATTTTTTATGTGTTGGACTCAATATATATGTTTTTTTGTGGTATAATATATTATTTTTTTAGATGATATTTAATTTAGAATAATTCTATGGTAGGGCCTTCAAAAATAGCCCTACCGTATGACTCTTTTGTGTTCTCAACCTGTGAATAGTTTTCGACGCAATTTTTTTTTATGACCATGTATATTGTAGTTATTTAGAGCATCCTGCAAATTTTCAGAAAATTCCGAATAATTTACAGTGCCGAAAACAGATTATTGCACGCGCGACTAATTTTTTTATGCGCGTGGAAAATAGCATGTTTGAACTTAGTTTTCGGCACTGTAAATTATTCAGAATTTTCTGAAAATTTGCAGGATGCTCTAAATAACTACAATATACACGGTCATAAAAAAAATCGCACTAAAAACTGTTCAAAGGTTGAGAACACAAAAGAGTCCTACGGTAGGGCTCTTTTTGAAGGTCCTACCAAAGAAATTTCCTTTAATTTATATCTTGTTATATATAATGATGATATATAATTTTATTAGTATAATATATTTTTTTAATGGTGGTATATAGTTTTGTTAGTATGATATATACATTTTTTAAGTAATAATATATCACGTTTATTTTGTTTAGAAAAATATATAGTGTATATAATTTTATTATCATTGTATATTGATTTTTTTTTCTTATTGTATATAAAATATAGTAGATATAGTATATATGTTTAATAACATGATATATCCATTTAAATAGTACTATGATATATCAAATTAATATACCATGTTAGTAAACTTATATAACAAACAAAATCAATTGATATGAAATAACAATAATAAAATTTGGTATATTATAGCATAAACAATACATGTACCGTGTTAACAATAGTTAAAAAAACATGTAATATTTATATAATATTAACCATACAACTTTGATATATCATTCCACAAAACATATACACTAATTAAAAGATGATATACCAACAACCCATAAAAAAGAAAAAAAATCAAAATAACTTTAAAATAAAAACTAATTAAACAAAGGAAAAGGCGCGCGTATCCCTGTTTTCTCTCTTCCATGGCGAAGAAGAAGAGAGCGGTTCGAAAGCCAGTAATTCAAACACCTGATCGAGGTTCTAGTGTTGATTTTCATGAAGGAAAAGATGTAGCAGATGATGCTGGTTCTTCGGCTGGATTGGATTTAATCGCAGAAGTGGTGAATTCAAGGGAAGTCGGTCAGATTAATAGCAGTCGCGAGCTACTGTCTGGTTCAAAGATTGATACGAAGCTTCAGCACAGCTCGAGCTGGGCTAAGGAGGTGGAGTCAAAACTTGAATCTGAGAAAGGCCAAGGTCAATACCAAGAATCAACAAAGTCTCACTGGAAATCCTTTTCGAAGGAGAATATGTTCGCGCGAGATCCAATGCTATCATATACCAAGCCTCTGATAAAGGATGAGATGAAGATAGCTCAAGTGGATCCAGAGGAGGTTGTGATGCAAGCTGCTAACTGGAGTTCGACTGTTATATGCATGGTGCTTGGAGCAAATCCTCCTATGGCTGTGTTTGAGGGTTTCATCAAGCGGATTTGGGGACACCTTGGGATTGCTCAAGTGGTAAGAATGACTATGGGTTTGATTATGGTTAAATTCAATGACGATGCTACTAGAGATCAGGTCCTGGAGTCAGGGGTGCTTCAATTTGATCGAAAGCCAGTTATCATCAGGCCTTGGTCTACAGATCTGAACATGCTTAAACTTGTTCGATCTGTGCCCTTGTGGATCCGTCTACATGACCTAGGTCTTCAATACTGGGGGAACAAGAGCTTAAGTGCCTTAGTTAGTACTGTTGGGAAACCAATTATGGTGGACCAACATACTAGAGATCGCACTAGAGTTCAATTCGCTAGAGTCTTGGTTGAGATAGACATTACGGACTCACCTCCTCACATTATTCAATATCTCAATGAACATGGGCAACTTGTGGAGCAGGGTATAGATTACGAGTGGCTTCCTGTGAAGTGCAAGAATTGCTCGGGGTATGGGCACATTATGGTAGATTGCCGTAAGGGAGAAACTGAGAAAAAAGGGAAGAAGAATGATGCCGCAAAGTTTGTTGCAGTCCCCAAAGCACAGGAGCCAAAGCCTATGGTTGAAGTGGAAAAGGTCAGTCAAGATTTGCCTCTAAATAACAAAGCTAATGATCCTCCTACTCAAGATAAAGAATGGCTTATACCAAAAAGAACAGTGCAATCGAAAAGGCAGGGTACTCATGTTAATGATAAACCAGATACAGCTAGAGAGGCAGGGAGGCCAACTGGGAATACTTTCAGTGTTTTGCAGGAGTCAAAAATTAGTTTGGAGAAGGTGCTAGTGCCAATTGAGGCAAAGGGATCAGGTATTGCTATTACTTGATGATGGATAATTGCAATGTTGCTAGTTGGAATGTTAGGGGTGTAAATTACAAGAATAAACAAGATTCTGTTTTAGAGTTTTATATTCTGAATAAAATTGGAGTTGGAGCCTTGCTCGAAACCAAGTTGAAGGATAACAAGATTAAAGAGATGATGATGAATAAATTCAGTAGTTGGGATTACTATAATAGCCCTACAATTGAAGGTCGTTTTCTTATTATTTGGAGGAAAAGCTTTGTTAGAGTAATAGTCATTGCTGAATCTTCTCAGTTTGTTCACTGCTATGTGAAAATGTCAGGTCAGGAAGAAGCTTTCTGTGTTACGTTTGTTTATGGTTTAAACACCAATGATGAGAGGAAAAGTTTGTGGGTGGATCTATTGAGTCTTAGGTTTCCTATGAAGCCTTGGCTGCTGCTTGGAGATTTCAATGCAGTGTTCAATATTGAAGACAAATCTGGTGGGAATCCTATTTCTATAAATGACTTGTGTAATGCCCCAAATTCTCTGTTGTGTTTAACGGCGTGAGCAGTAGGCCAGAAGGGCCATACTTGCTTAATTATGTTATTAATTGATAAAATGCATGTATATGTTGATTATATTATGATATGATGTGAAATGCATGCATGTGAGTCCATATTTCTTTATACAGGGGTGTGATGGTAATTTGGCCCGTTGAGGGTAAATTGATTATTTGTTCGCATGTTGGTGATATAATCTGAGACCACATTATGATGTGGGTTTGTTCGAGCTATTTGGCATGAGACGATCAAGGAATGTTAATTATCGGTTTGGTCATAACAGGCTTAAGCTCAGGGCTCGGGGTGAGTCTCGGGGAGTTTTAATGATTAGAGTGTTACCGGGCATTAAAGGGTAACGGGATGTGAAATATTAGAGTTTGAGAATATTGAGATTAGCGGGAATTGGGAAGCGTTAATTATGATTAACGGTGTAGGTGGAAAGTGTCAAAATTGCCCTTGGGTTGGCTTTAGAGACTTTTAAAGACCTAGGGGTATAATGGTCATTTGGGATTTGGATATATATGGTTTAGATGGCTGTAGAGAAAACATAACCAAAACAGAGTTTTGCTTCTTCTCTTTCCCGTAAGTTCATTTCTCTCTTCTTCCTCTTTGGAGTTTTGAGCTCAAGGTGAGGAACTAAGCTAGGGAACTTGGAGGTTGAGGTTGTAGACATAGCTCAGTCATTGAAGAGGGTTTGGTTTCGAATTTGAGGTGAGTTTTATCCATTGTTTTACTGGTTTTGCTCTGTTTTCGTTCATAGTTTTCAGCTTTAGATTTTGGTATGGAAAGTTGGAATCAAGGGGAGTTCTTGGGGTGTTTTACTTGGGTTATGATGAGGGATGGTTATAGGTGATGTTTGGAGGTTTAAATGGGTGTTTGAGAAAGGTTTGGGTGGTGTTTAAATTGGGTTTGAAGGGCTGGTTTCAAGGGAATGGAGCTTGCGCCGCGGCCCTTGGGGGCTGCTGGGTTTAGGCGCCTCTGTCTGAGGGGCGGGCCGCGGCCCTTAAGGCATTTTTGGCCAGAATTAGCTTTTTGGCTCGGGGATGCAAGCCTAAGGCCTCGGGATTGAACCTACTACCCGGTTGAGTAGTGTTTGAGGTCCCGGAGGTTAGGTTTGGGTTTGGGAACCTTTTATTATTCATTTTATTGATGGAATCCCATGATTTGGTTATGACCAGGTAACCGCTAAAGGACCAAAAAGTCGATCGTTTTCAGGGTTGTTCTTTTATTCGTTCTTGCTTGAACCAAAGGTAAGAAAAATGCACCCCAAATGTGACATGTGTGGATATTCATGAGGCATGTGATTGTGAGAATATGGACATGGATTGAATACAGAATGCTTAGCATATGTTGCTCATTTGTGCATGGTACTGACTTATTAGTCAGGTTTGGCAAAGGTGCTAGTATCAACTGTGAAGCTGTGACTTATTAGTCAGGTTCGGCGGTG
Organism: Humulus lupulus; assembly: GCF_963169125.1. Lineage (NCBI taxonomy): Eukaryota > Viridiplantae > Streptophyta > Magnoliopsida > Rosales > Cannabaceae > Humulus > Humulus lupulus. The sequence continues at coordinate 24,304,210 of NC_084794.1, read as the reverse complement.
GTACTGGGCACTGATCATGTTGAGCTGACTTATTAGTCAGGACGGCCTTAGCGTGTGTCACGCAAGCCAACAAGATTTGATCAAATCAATTATCAGCATTGAATGGCTCAGAGAGCATTAATGTCAGACCGATCCCGAGGGTCGATGAATGAAATAAGCGCTTGGAGGCTGGTGGCTTACTTAGCAGCCACTCTCCCATCTGAATTAGTGACATGCATGGCTGAACTGTTTAGCTCTGCAAAGCAGTTTGTAATGAAAATCTCCATTACCTTTTTACTAGTTTTATACCTTGACCTGTTAATTACACTTAGAGCACGTTTTTTACCAAAGGACTCAGGTAGAGAGTCAAATTTCCGGTCCACCGTTCACTGTAACTGTTCTGGGGTAGCCAGGGCGTTACAACTTGGTATTAGAGCAATGCCAAGGTTAAGGTTCCTGTAGACTGGCTGGGCATATACACACATTACTGAAGTCAAGCTCGACTCTTGGTTTGGTAACTCTTTATGTAGTTATGTGCATAATTGCCTAAATGTGGTGCAAATGCTTTACCTGTATGCATGAGTCACTGTGTTGGCCTTGTGCCCCTGAAATATTATGAACTGTTATGTGATACATGCTGAGTGCTGAGTGCCATAAACATGTATCTGCTTGTGCATATTGAATGACTGTGGAATATGATAATTGTCTGCTTGTTCTTGGACCGTGAGGCGGCAAGAGGTTTAGTTATTACTACCTGACTGGCCGTATTGGTTATTGTTTCAGTAAGGTATCAGTGACAGAATGAACCCAGAACAGACAGACACTACAGCTGGCCATAGTGGTCAGGATCAGAATAATTACAACAGCCAGGGTCAAGAGAATGACCATTCCCAGATTCCACAGCCAGCACCTGCAAACTGGCAGCAGTTGTTTAGTGATTTGCAGGCTATAGTGTTGAAACAGGGGGAAGAGCTTCGTCTCCTGAGGCAGCAGCAAGTGCCTGCAGTGCTTAATGTGTCAGAGGCACCTTCTGTGTCAGTGCCAGTTATTGGGCAGCAGCCTGGGGTTGAAAACAGATTGGAACCTCTTTATGAGCGGTTCAGGAAACAGCAACCTCCAGTTTTTGAAGGCAGCGCTGATCCTATCAAAGCTGAACAATGGATGAGCATGCTTAACACTATCCTTGACTTTATGAAGGTAGTGGGTAGTGAGAGAGTGGCCTGTGCTGCCTATATGTTTCGGGAAGATGCCCGGATATGGTGGGAAGTGGTTGGTCAGACCAAAGATGTTAATCTCCTGAGCTGGGAGGAATTTCAGACCTTGTTTAATGAGAAGTACTATAATGATGCTATAAGAGCGGCGAAGGCCGATGAGTTTATGAGGCTACTTCAGGGAAGCTTATCAGTTACTGAATATGCCTTAAGGTTTGACCGTTTGGCAAAGTTTGCCAAAGAGCTGGTGCCCACTGATGGGACCAGGAGAGAGAGATTCCTCCAGGGGCTATAGCCCAGGTTAGCCCGTGACGTTCGCATCACCACTGTGGCAGGAGTCACTATTTATGCACAGGCGGTGGAGAAGGCACTCACAGCTAAGAGTGCAGAGGTTAAGATCTGGCGTGACAATGCAGCCAGAAGGGATTTCAGGAGGCCAAGTCCTCCATTTGTTGGTTCTGGTAGGGGTGTTGGCCCCAGTGATCAGAAGAGGAAGGTTCCTGATACCTTCCCAGTTCCAGGTTCTGACAGGAGACCTCGTGGTATTACAATAGGTCGTCTTGGGGGCAGTGAAGCCTGTAAGACTCATCCTGAATGCCCTAGGTGCAAGAGGCGCCATTTGGGAGAGTGTAAGGCAAAGGCCTGCTTTTTGTGTGGAGTAGTGGGTCACTTTAAGAAAGATTGCCCTCGAGTAGGGAAAGAAGAAGCCAGAAAGGTGGACAGCTCGGCCCCAGCTCGAGCGTTCACGTTGACTCAAGAAGAAGCTGAGGCTTCCCCCTCAGTTGTTATAGGTCAGCTTCTTAGTGCAGGAACCCCTTATCGTGTGTTAATTGATTCTGGTGCTACACATTCCTTTGTTGCTAGTAGCATTATTGATAGGTTGTGTAGACCTTGTGATTTCTATGCTGTGGGGTTTGGTACTTTGTTACCCACTGGAGAGATAGTGGTGTCCAGAAGATGGGTCAGATCTTTGCCAGTGACAGTAGAGGGCAGAAAGTTGTCAGTGGACCTGATAGAGTTAGTTATGACTGACTTTGATATGATACTGGGTATGGATTGGTTGGCAAAGTATGGGGCAACTATTGACTGCAGAAGGAAGATGGTCACCTTTGAGCCTGAAGGTGAGGATCCTTTTGTGTTTGTTGGTACTGTGCATGGACCCCGTGTTCCTATGATTTCTGTGTTGAGGGCCAGGGATCTACTGCAAAGAGGATGCATTGGATTCTTAGCCAGTGTGGGTGACACCACTCAGGTCGTGCCAATGAGACCTGAGGATACTAGACTTGTATGTGAGTTTCTGGATGTGTTTCCAGAGGATTTGTCAGGGTTGCCACCACATAGAGAGATTGAGTTCGTTATAGAACTGGCACCAGGGACGGAGCCAGTGTCTACAGCACCGTACAGAATGGCCCCAGCTGAGTTGAAAGAATTAAAAGTGCAGTTGCAAGAGCTGCTAGATATGGGTTTCATTAGACCTAGTTTCTCACCCTGGGGTGCGCCAGTTCTGTTTGTAAAGAAGAAAGATGGTTCTCTGAGAATGTGTATAGATTACAGGGAACTGAATAAGTTGACAATTAAGAACCAATATCCTTTGCCAAGGATAGATGACCTGTTCGATCAGTTGCAAGGTATGAAGGTATTCTCTAAGATCGACCTTCGTTCTGGTTATCATCAGTTGAGGGTCAAGGAGGGAGATATACCGAAGACTGCTTTTCATACCAGGTATGGGCATTATGAGTTTCTAGTTATGTCATTTGGGTTGACTAATGCTCCTGCTGCTTTCATGGATATGATGAACTGAGTGTTCAAGGATTACTTAGACCAGTTTGTGATCGTCTTCATCGATGATATTCTGGTATATTCTCAGACTGAGGTAGAGCATGAGCAACATCTGAGGTTGGTTCTACAGAGACTGAGAGAGCACAGGTTGTTTGCAAAGTTCAAGAAGTGTGAATTCTGGTTGTCTCAGGTATCCTTTCTTGGACACATTGTCAGTAGGGAGGGGATTAAGGTAGATCCAGCAAAGATCGAAGCAGTCAGAGATTGGCCAAGGCCAAAGAATGCTTCTGAGGTTAGAAGTTTCCTTGGATTGGCAGGTTATTACAGGCGGTTCGTGGAAGGGTTCTCGAAGATTGCTAGTGCTTTGACTGAGCTGACACGCAAGAGCCAGAAGTTTGTGTGGTCAGATAAGTGTGAGAACAGCTTCCAGGAACTGAAGCAGAGGTTGATTACAACTCCGATTCTGAGTCTTCCGACGGACCAGGAGAAGTTTGTGATTTACTGTGACGCTTCTCATCAGGGTTTGGGCTGTGTTTTGATGCAATCAGAGAGGGTTATTGCCTATGCTTCTCGTCAGTTGAAGGAGTATGAGAAGAGGTATCCTACCCATGATCTGGAGTTGGCAGCGGTGGTTTTTGCTTTAAAGATATGGAGGCATTATCTCTATGGAGAGAAATGTGAGATCTATACAGACCACAAGAGCCTGAAATACTTCTTCACCCAGAAAGACCTGAATATGAGGCAAATGCGTTGGCTGAAGTTAGTGAAGGACTATGATTGTGAGATTTTATATCACCCAGGGAAAGCCAACGTGGTAGCTGATGCCTTGAGCCGGAAGGGTCCGGGGCAGATTCATGGTATGAGGCTGATAGCCAAAGAGTTAGCAGATGATATGACCAGAGCTGGTATAGAGTTGCTGGTGGGCCAGTTGGCTAACATTACGCTACAGTCTACATTGTTGGAGAGGATCAAAGAAGGTCAATTAAGTGATCCTCAGCTGATTAAGATCAGGGAAGATGTTTTGGCTGGAGCATCCAGGGATTATACAGTGTCTGAGGTAGGCTTGTTGAGATACAAGGGGCGGATATGTGTTCCGTTAGACACTGCATTGAGGCGAGAGATTCTGGATGAATCTCATACTACACCTTACTCTTTGCATCCAGGCACCACGAAGATGTATCAGGATGTGAGATCGTTATATTGGTGGCCGGGGATGAAGAGAGATGTAGTAGAGTATGTGGCTAAGTGCTTGACATGTCAACAAGTCAAGGCTGAGCATCAGAGGCCGGCAGGGTCACTGCAGCCTCTGGATATTCCTGAGTGGAAGTGGGAAGACATCACGATGGATTTTGTGGTGGGCTTGCCCAGGACTACTGGTCAGCATGATTCCGTTTGGGTGATAGTGGATCGCTATACCAAGTCAGCTCACTTCTTGCCAGTGAGGACTAGATATACGGTTGATCAGTATACAGATCTCTATGTGAGAGAGATCGTGCGGCTCCATGGTGCACCTAGGTCGATCGTGTCAGATCGGGACCCCACTTTTACTTCCAAGTTTTGGGGGAGTTTGCAGAAAGCCATGGGGACAAAGTTGAAATTCAGTACAGCTTATCATCCTCAGACAGATGGGCAATATGAGAGGACGATCCAGATTTTGGAGGACATGCTGAGAGCATGTGTACTGGATTTCGGTGGTTCTTGGAGTAAGTATCTGCCTTTGATAGAATTCTCCTACAACAACAGTTACCAGTCTACCATTGGAGTAGCACCTTATGAGATGCTATATGGTAGGAAGTGCAGATCTTCCATTCATTGGGATGAGACAGGAGAAAGGAGATACTTAGGTCCTGACACAGTACAGAGGACCGGTGAGGCTATAGAGAAGATTAGAGCTAGAATGCTTGCTTCTCAGAGTAGACAGAAGAGCTATGCAGATCCCAAGCGCAGGAACGTGGAATTCCAGGTAGGAGACTATGTTTTCCTAAGAGTCTCGCCATGGAAAGGGGTGAGAAGGTTTGGGAAGAGAGGCAAACTGAGTCCTAGATTTGTAGGTCCATTTGAGATCCTGGAGAGGATAGGTCAGGTGGTTTACAGATTGGCTTTGCCTCCGGCGTTGTCTGCCGTGCATAATGTGTTTCATGTATCAGCTCTTCGGAGGTACGTATCTGATGTGGGCCATATTCTGAGTTATGAAGATCTGGAGCTTGAACCAGATCTCTCCTTTGAGGAGCAGCCAGTTCAGATACTTGACAGAAAGGACAAGGTCCTCAGGAATAAGACAATACCTTTGGTTAAGGTATTGTGGAGGAACAGCAAGGTCGAGGAGGCGACCTGGGAGCTGGAGTCAAATATGCAGAGTCAGTATCCCGAGCTGTTCAGGTAAATTTCGGGGACGAAATTTCAGTAAGGAGGGGATAGTTGTAATGCCCCAAATTCTCCGTTGTGTTTAACGGCGTGAACAGTAGGCCGGGAGGGCCATACTTGCTTAATTATGTTATTAATTGATAAAATGCATGTATATGTTGATTATATTATGATATGATGTGAAATGCATGCATGTGAGTCCATATTTCTTTATACAGGGGTGTGATGGTAATTTGGCCCGTTGAGGGTAAATTGATTATTTGTTCGCATGTTGGTGATATAATCTGAGACCACATTATGATGTGGGTTTGTTCGAGCTATTTGGCATGAGACGATCAAGGAATGTTAATTATCGGTTTGGTCATAACAGGCTTAAGCTCGGGGCTCGGGGTGAGTCTCGGGGAGTTTTAATGATTAGAGTGTTACCGGGCATTAAAGGGTAACGGGATGTGAAATATTGGAGTTTGAGAATATTGAGATTAGCGGGAATTGGGAAGCGTTAATTATGATTAACGGTGTAGGTGGAAAGTGTCAAAATTGCCCTTGGGTTGGCTTTAGAGACTTTTAAAGACCTAGGGGTATAATGGTCATTTGGGATTTGGATATATATGGTTTAGATGGCTGTAGAGAAAACATAACCAAAACAGAGTTTTGCTTCTTCTCCTTCCCGTAAGTTCATTTCTCTCTTCTTCCTCTTTGGAGTTTTGAGCTCAAGGTGAGGAACTAAGCTAGGGAACTTGGAGGTTGAGGTTGTAGACATAGCTCAGTCATTGAAGAGGGTTTGGTTTCGAATTTGAGGTGAGTTTTATCCATTGTTTTACTGGTTTTGCTCTGTTTTCGTTCATAGTTTTCAGCTTTAGATTTTGGTATGGAAAGTTGGAATCAAGGGGAGTTCTTGGGGTGTTTTACTTGGGTTATGATGAGGGATGGTTATGGGTGATGTTTGGAGGTTTAAATGGGTGTTTGAGAAAGGTTTGGGTGGTGTTTAAATTGGGTTTGAAGGGTTGGTTTCAAGGGAAAACGCAAGGGAGGAAAAACAGAGGTTTTGGCTGAAATGGAGCTTGCGCTGCGGTATGGCAGGGGTGAGCCGCGGCCCTTGGGGGCTGCTGGGTTTACGCGCCTCTGTCTGAGGGGCGGGCCGCGGCATGGCCAAGGAGGGCCGCGGCCCTTAAGGCATTTTTGGCCAGAATTAGCTTTTTGGCTCGGGGATGCAAGCCTAAGGCCTCGGGATTGAACCTACTACCCGATTGAGTAGTGTTTGAGGTCCCGGAGGTTAGGTTTGGGTTTGGGAACCTTTTATTATTCATTTTATTGATGGAATCCCATGATTTGGTTATGACCAGGTAACCGCTAAAGGACCAAAAAGTCGATCGTTCTCAGGGTTGTTCTTTTATTCGTTCTTGCTCGAACCAAAGGTAAGAAAACTGCACCCCAAATGTGACATGTGTGGATATTCATGAGGCATGTGATTGTGAGAATATGGACATGGATTGAATACAGAATGCTTAGCATATGTTGCTCATTTGTGCATGGTACTGACTTATTAGTCAGGTTTGGCAAAGGTGCTAGTATCAACTGTGAAGCTGTGACTTATTAGTCAGGTTCGGCGGTGGTACTGGGCACTGATCATGTTGAGCTGACTTATTAGTCAGGACGGCCTTAGCGTGTGTCACGCAAGCCAACAAGATTTGATCAAATCAATTATCAGCATTGAATGGCTCAGAGAGCATTAATGCCAGACCGATCCCGAGGGTCGATGAATGAAATAAGCGCTTGGAGGCTGGTGGCTTACTTAGCAGCCACTCTCCCATCTGAATTAGTGACATGCATGGCAGTCACTCAGTACGGTTACCAGAACCTGTTGAAGGCTAGTGGCTTACCTATCAGCCACTCTTCCATCTGAATTAGTGACTTGCTTGTCAGTCACTCAGTGTGGTTTATCAGGACCTCATGTGGTGTTTACTCATTTGTTTGAAAGCTTTATGCTCAGTGTGATTATAATGATAATCATTTGATAATGTTTATATAAAGTGTTATGTTTTCTTGCTGGGCCTTGGCTCATGGGTGCTTTATGGTGCAGGTAAAGGGAAAGAAAAGCTCACCTAGCCTTGAGTGGAGAGCTGATGTGGTGGTGTGTACATATGCAGCCGCTTGACCACCACGGTCAAGGTGTTCTCAGAGGAACTAGGGGGTTTACCCTATTTTTGCCGCTTAGGTCGGCGGGATTGTGACTTTACAACAGTAGTGACCATTTTGTACTGAGAACAGCTTGTAAACGTTTTGTTTAGCTCTGCAGAGCAGTTTGTAATGAAAATCTCCATTACCTTTTTACTAGTTTTATACCTTGACCTGTTAATTACACTTAGAGCACGTTTTTTACCAAAGGACTCAGGTAGAGAGTCAAATTTCTGGTCCACCGTTCACCGTAACTGTTCTGGGGTAGCCAGGGCGTTACAACTTGACTGATGCTACTTTATGACAAGCTAAAGTTCATGTGGAAGCTCTAAAAAGATCAGGCTCGAATTTCACTTGGCCTAACAACCAAGATGGCACAAGTAGAATCTATTCTAGAATAGATCATGCTTTTGCCAATGAGGATTGGCATGATGTTTTTCCTAACACTACAGCCCATTTTGCTTGGGAATCTATTTCTAACAATTGCTCGTGTGTGGTTGCTGCTACTGTCTCAAAGAAGATTGGGTTTAAGCCCTTTCGTTATTATAATTTTTGGGCTGAACACCCGGAGTTCAAGGAGTTAGTTACTGCCAGTTGGGAGAAGCCTTTGGCTGTTAGTGGTTTGAAAGGTATCTACTATAAGCTTATGAGGTTAAAACATAGCCTTAAGAAGTTTAATAATGCTACTATAGGAGATGTGGGGAAAGCTTACTTTGAAGCTAAAGCCAATTTCATTGATGCTAGACAGCAGGCCTAAGCTCATCCGAGAGACATAGCTTAGCAGGATATGGAAAAGACTGCTGCTGAGATTTTAAGCAGTAAAGAGAAGATGTACTTTAGTTTTCTGAGACAACGAAGTAAAGTTAAGTGGCTCCAACAAGGGGATGAGAATACTTCGTATTTTCACGCTTATTTGAAGAAAAGGAAGGTGGAGAATAGGATAGCAACTTTTGTTACTGGCCAAGGCGCAGTTAATGACAATATTATTGAAGTTGTTGATCATTTCTTAAACCACTTTCGTGGTTATATGGGGAGCAGAAACACAACCACTATGAGGCTGAATGTTGAGTGTTTAGAAAAGGGTACTAGGCTCTGCCTGGAGCAGCAGCTTGATTTACTGAAACCATTCTCGAATAAGGAAATCAAGGAAGTTCTTTTCAGTATTCCAGATGTGAAATCCCCAGGGCCTGATGGGTATGGATCGGGTTTTTTCAAATCAATGTGGCCTGTTTTAGGAGCTGAAGTGTGCAGAGCAATTTCGGATTTCTTCAATACAGGGAGTATGCCTTCTGAGTTTCATGCTACAATGATTTCTTTAATTCCTAAGAAGGATAACCCTTCGAGAGCTGTAGACTACCGTCCTATTGCGTGTTGTTCCACAATTTACAAATGCATTTCTAAATTGATGTGTTTGAGGCTTGCGGGAGTGCTTCCTTCCTTGGTCAACCAAAACCAAGGAGCTTTCATTAAGGGTAGATCCATAGCTCACAATGTGATGATATTGCAAGATCTTTTGAAGAATTACAAGAGAAAGACAGTTTCTCCTAGATGCGCCATTAAAATAGATATAAGCAAGGCCTATGATACTGTGAATTGGGATTTTCTTGAGGCTCTGCTCAATGCCTTCAACTTACCTGAAAAGTTTGTTCAAAGGGTGATGATATGTCTTCGGTCAACAACCTATTCTATATCTATGAATGGAGGGTGCAAGGCAGCTTCAAAGGTGAGAAAGGGTTGAGACAAGGTGATCCGTTATCACCTTTGCTCTTTGTCCTAATCATGGAACACCTGACTAGAAGACTTCAGCTAGCTGCTACTCACCCTTTATTCAGGTATCATCCTATGTGTAAGGGATCAAATCTCATTAACCTCTGCTTTGCAGATGATTTAATCATTTTCTGCAAAGGATCAAGGCAGTCAATGTTAGTCATTAAAGAGGTGCTGGATGAGTTCAGCAAAACAACAGGGTTACATATCAGTGAGGACAAATCGCATGTCTACTTTGGTGGTGTTAACTCTAGTGAGAAGAGTGCTATCCTCAGTGATCTTCATCTCACAGAAGGAGTGTTCCCTCTCAAGTATCTGGGAGTGCCTCTTAGGCCTACTAAATGGAAAGCTGAAGACTGTGGCATTATTATCAAGAAAATAAATCAGAGGTTGCACTCTTGGGCTAGTAGGCATTTATCTTTTGCTGGAAGAATCCAGTTGATTCACTCTGTGTTGTTTAGTCTTCGTAACTACTGGATGAGCATTTTTGTGCTGCCTCACAGTGTTACTAGGGAGGTTGAGAAACTTTGCAGAGGTTTTTTATGGGGTGTTAATGGTAATAGGAGTAAGATTCATGTTGCCTCATGGGAAAAGGTGTGTCTCCCGAAGTCTTATGGGGGTCTTGGGTTCAAGGATGGGATTAAATGGAACCATGCTATCCTAGCTAAATTTGTTTGGACCATCATAGGAAAGATTGACCTGCTTTGGGTCAAATGGATCAATTCCATTTATCTTAAAGGCGCCTCTTTCTGGTCTTATGATCTTAAACCAGACACGAGCTGGTACTGGCATAAGCTATGTCATTTGAGACAACAATTTACAAGATCAGATATTGAAGCTGTTGGTTTTTCGGGTAAATTCAAATCTTCAGCTCTTTATAACAGTACTTTAAATCAATCTCAGATCTGCTACTATTATAAAGCTGTCTGGAATACTTTGAATTTGCCTAAGCACCGTTTTATGTTGTGGCAAGTGGTGAATTCCCAGCTCCTGACCAGAGATAATATGGTCAAGTTTCATCTTGACTTGGACTCCTTGGGCTGCCCTGTGTCTGGTGACAGTTACGAAAATCATGAGCTCCTGTTCTTCAGATGTAGTTTGTCTCGAAGAGTAGTAGATCAGTTCTTTGATTGGTTAGGCATGAGTGCTTGGCCAAAGGATTACAATGGTTGGACTAGTTGGCTGAACTTGAAAATGGCAGGAATGGTGCACTGTATCAATGTTGTTGTTCTTGCAGCAATCAGCTATTGTGTTTGGATTAATAGGAATAGGCGTTTTTTTTAAGGCTATTCCAATTCAGTTTCTCATATTGTGAATGATGTAAAAAATATAGTGAAGTACAGATTACAATTTGTAAAAAATAGAAACTTGAATAGGCTTGAGAGAAATTACTTGATGAGATTACTTATGTAATTAGTTTGTACTGTTTGGAGGAGCTTCCTTTTTAGGAGCTCTTGGAGAGTTGGAGGGTGTATTTGTTCAGTAGATTAATGAAGTTTTCATTCTTCTTGATAAAAAAAAAAAACTAATTAAACAAAACTATACATATACCTAATATTCAATGGTTATTTTCAGTTGCAGTCCCCATTCTTTACACTTTGTAACACTTAGGTCTCAAAAGTTGATTTTGTATCAGTTAGGTCCCCAATATTTTTAAATCGTGTCATTTAGGTCCATAAATATTATTTTTGTTTATTTTTTCTTTGAAAATACATAATATATATATATAAAACAAATGGTGAATCATTATTAAAATTTTTGGACATTTAATTTATGAAAATAACAAACATGACATGAGAAAAAAATATTTCCATAGCATTTCTAAAAATATTTAATATTTTTATAAATTAAATTAATGTTTTATTAAAAAAAATATTATTACCTACATCGTTGTTTTATAATTAATATTAATAACTATGTTATCTCGATTTTCTTGATATTATCAATTTTATTATGTTTATGCTTTTTTAGTTTATACATTCTTTCTTAAACTTAATAATAGTGTATATAAAGTTATTTATATGCATATATATATATATGGAAGACTTCTCAATGGTTACTAACCATAGATGAGTACTAACAATTATGATGATATGGTAACATAGTGACTTGGTATAGCAAGTCACCAACAGATAAATATTTTTTTTCTACATTAATTTCAAATTTAGTTATTTTGTTTTGCCATGATTAATGTTGTTTCCAACAAATGAGAGACACTAGCTATATTTAGAAATTAACATGCATTTGAAAAATGAAATTTTTTTTAATATTATATTTTCATAATAAATACACGTTTTTTATCAAGTAACCCTTTTAAAAATTTGAAAAAATCAATATTTATTTTTAGAAATATTAATTAACAACTATAAATATGGATCATTGATCTTAATCTAATGGTTAATATTAAAGTAATCATCCATGGGTAGTAACCATTAAAAGTGTACCTATATATATATGTGGAAGACTTCTATATATGATTAGTTATAAGTTGCACTATAGAAATTTTTTGAAAAATAAAATATAAATATGTACATTATAAATATTGATAATATCGTGTTAAAAATTTATATGGACAAAATAAATATAGTTTCTATAATTATGGAAAAAAAGTAATTATACAAAATATGACAAGTTTTGAAAAAAAAAATTAAAATATGGTAATTCCATAAAATATACAAAAATAAATTACCATAAACCTAATTACACAAAACTCTCTCTCAGAGCTCTCATCTCTCCCTCACGACATCTCACTTTCTTTTCTCCTTTCTTGAAGTCTTCTCCCCCATTCGGTTCCCTCATCTCAGCCCTCCGCCGGCGATGCCACCTCTGCCCCACCCCCAACGATGACGTACCTCCACCCCTTCCCTTGACGACGACACACCTCTGCCCATTTGGTTCTTCTTCTTCTTCTTCTTCTTCTTCTTCTTCTTCTTTCAAATCTTGTTTTATTCTTATTCTTTTTGTTCTTCTTCTTTTTTTCACATCTGATTTTTCCATTTCAAATATGATTTTGCACTTCATATTTTGATTTTTTTTTCTTTTAGAGCTAACTGTAATTAGTTACTATCACGATCTGTTCTCATTTTTTGGTTTTTTTTTCATATCTGTTTAAGTAACCAGGTACCATGGCGCTTGATTATTTTTATTCATATCTGATTTTTTTTAGACCTAGATGTAATTAGTTACGATAATAATTAATTTAGATTCTCTTGTTTATATCTAATTTTGTTTTTACACCTGAATAAGTAACCAGGTACCATGGTGACTGTTTTTTTTTTTTTTAAATATGATTTTTTTTTCAAACTTAATTGTAACCAGCTACAATTATGATCAATTTAGATTTTTTATTTGGATGTTATTTTTTCCTAGGTCTTGCTAAGTAACTGGTTACCATCGCAACTTGTTCATTTTATTTATATAATTTTTTTTTAGACCTAGCTGTAACCAATTACCTTCACGATCAATTTAGTTTATTTTTTCCAAATCTCACTGTAACGCCCTCCTAATCGGGGACCGTTACACTGTGCACTTAAAATTGTGTCAGACATGCTAATTAGGTCATTTGGCAAAAATGTGTAACTAAGGTTAATGATAAGGGTTAGGGTTAAAAATTTTGGTCAAAGAACCATTGAATTTTATTCCAAAAGTGTTATATAACATAGGATCCCAAAATTTTACAACTCAATTGTTAAAAATGATAAATACATATCAAAAGTTACATCAGCCGGCCTAAACGGCAAAACAGGGTTATAACTCTAGTTCTTCTGAGATAACCCCGGGCGTGATGGTCGAGCAACTGCATATATACACACCGCCACTAAAGCTCTCCAACTCATGGTTGGTCAAGCTTTCCCTTTCCCTTACCTGCACCACAAAGCACCCGTGAGCCGAGGCTCAGCAAGAAAACAGAACGTGCAACAACAGGGAATATAAACTTTAAAATAACCATTCAATAATAATTAGAAATATCCACTCATAGATATTATCACTTAAGTTTAAACACATGATCATTGGATCAACCTGGGGTCGCTGCCCTATTCAGTTGGCTTTTAAGCCACTTCCGCAGCCTATGCCCTAGCTATGTGACCATAAAGTCTCCTGGGGCCTCGCCCTTAGCTATGTCTCCCTAGCCATAGAGCTAGCCTAACCCCCGTGGTTCACCATCGACCTTAGATTCGATCAACGTAATAGTACGTTGCTGGATTAGGCCAATGCCTCTCGACTAGCGCACAACGCGCTATTGCCGTCCTTGACTCATAAGTCAAGCCCTGATCCAGGATTACATATCTTACTTATAAGAAACAGATGTGGATAGGCACATCCCGACAAATTAAGCACATATTCATGCTAATCATATAATCCCATTGAATAACCATTTTCATAATACTAACATATTCATATAACGGGGCCACATGCCCTAACCATAGAATTCATGCAACGAATATAAGCACTTAAGCATTTATCAACAAGCATTTAGAACAATAGCCTAACATAACCAATCCTGGGGCCCAAGCCCTAATCATATTAATATATAACAGACGAGCCAAGCCCTAATCACATACAACATGTTCTGGGTGCAGTTTTCTTACCTCAAGTCCAAGTAAGCGTAAATAAGAGCGACCCTTGAGCATGATCCCGGTTTCGAGCCCCTAACGATACCCTAAGTCACAACCATAAAATAGAATTCTATTAATATCGAGCAAACAAAGGCTTCCGGACCAAGTCCTAGCCTCTGGGTCCCCGGGTTCCACCAAACTGGGTAGTGGAAACAATCCTGAGCCCTAAGGAAAAAGTTCCATTTTGAAAACAAACTCCCCAAGTCAAAACTGCCCAGGTGGGCCGCGACTTGCCCCCCTGTGGGTCGCGATGTGCCCCCTGACTAGGCTCTTCCTCCTCTCTATCCAGAGGCACGGGCCACGACTTGGCCTATCAAGTCATGGTGCGCCCCCCAGGCAGGGGCCTCCCAAGGCGCCTAGTTCAAGCTAATTCGCGACTTGTCAAGAATAAAGTCGCAACTTGGCCCCTCGAACCCAGAAATTTCTCCATTTTCAGTAGCCAAATCTCAACCAATTTAACCCAAAATCATCCCAATAACTTAATTCAACTTTCCCAATCACTAACATGTTCCCAACAATAAAACCCATCAGAAAACTAGCTTCAAAACTCTCTAAACCACCAATTAAATCTTTGAACTTTAAAGGCATAAGAACACTTAAAAACCAGCTATGAAAACTCATAATTTAAATGCTAGAAATCAAATTCAAGGCTTACCTCTAATGAAGATTGAATCCCTCAAGACTTAAGCTTCAACTCATGTGATCCTAGCCCAAAATCTCCTTGGTTTCTAGCCCCAAATTTCGTAATCTCCAATGATATTGGCTTAGGAAAGCTTGAGAAAAAAACAAGTGAATAGAGAGAGGAAAAGAGTCGGTTTAGGTTGAACACTCTACAGGTTTCTAACTTTTTTCTTTTTTAACTTAAGTTAATCCCAAGGCTCGGGGTACCAAAAACGTCCCCAATGGCAAAATGGTAAATTTCCCCAATACTCCTTCCTAAACTCCCTAACTTCAAATATATCTCCAAATATTTATTTTCATAACTCGATAACCAATTAGATATCTAATACCCAAAATACCCCTTGACTCGCCCCGAGTCGGGTATCGGGTCCCGTTGTGACTTTCCCGCTATCTTGCTCCCTAGGATCGCCTCATGCCGAATAATCCAAATAAACTCACATAATAATGTGGTCTCTCACATATATCACATATATGCACATAATACACATTTATGCCCACAATGGACCAAATACCAAATCCTAGCAGGCCCACATGCATATTTAATATCCCTAAATATGCGCATTTAATCATATTATCACATACTTCACATATTTACAATTAATGTAGCAATTAAACATGTAATTCCATATATTGTCATCCCGACCCCCTAATCAAGACCCTAAGCCTTATTAGGTAATTTTGGAACGTTATACTCACTAAGTAACCAGTTACAATTCAGTTGGTATTTTGATAATGGTACATTACTAAGAAAATCAAAAAATATTTTTTATAGTTACTACAACACCACTTAAAAAATAAATTTGATTTTTATAGTTGTAACTAATTACGACACATCACTAACAAAAATTGACAGTGTCATGCGATTACTACCACAAAAAAATATCAAAATTATTTTGATAATAGTAACCGGCTACCACGGAGAAAATATTGATTGAAGAAGATAAAAAATAGAAGAAAAGAAGAATAAATGAGAATGAAAAACATGGTGATGAAGGTCTCTTTTTTTTTCCAAGAATAATGTAAAAAATATATTTTATAAAATATGAATGATGAAAAAATAATAAAAATATATTAAAATTATAAAAATAATCTTAAAACATATTAAAGCTAGCTACTAAAACTGTATAAAAAATAAAATATGGTATACAAATAAAATATTACAAATATATGGGAAAAAAACTCCCATAAAAATATAAACAAGAAAAATATGCCATAAAAAATTTAAGAAAAAAAAAGTACCATATTTTTCAAAGTAAAAAAAAAAGTAATTGCCTCTAAATTATAAAAGAGATTTTTTTTCTTCATATTTATGAGAGTTTTAAAGTTGTTTTACTTTAATATGGACATTTAATTTTTCTATTCTTCTATGATTTTTTTATTTGGAAGTTCATATTTATGGGATTTTGATTAGTGCTCAAAAATGAAAATTTATTGGTTTTAAAGTGTAAAATAAATTAAGTTTTGATTAATATTTTCATGAATTTATTGTAATATATTTTATAATTGAAAATATTAATTTTAAATTTAATATGTGTTTAATTTTTAGGAAATAAATTGCATTTGGACATTAGTAAAAAAAGAGAACAAATAAATAGTTAAAACTGAAAAAGAAAATGAAGGAAATGACATTTTTGAAAGAATTTGGCCCAAACCGAAGCTCCAAGCCCAGGCCCAGCTCTTCCTTCCTCTTTCCCCAGCTGCCAGGTGTCGTGCTCCCTTCGCGCCACGTGTTTAGACTCCTAGCTCCAGCGTGCGCCACCTGTCATCCAAAGCCAGCGTAGCCTCCTTCGGCGTCTAAGCATTTTTCACGCCAAAAGCTCCTCTAGCAACTCACGCCACCCTCAACTAGCCCAACGAAGGCCCAACCTCCAAGGCCCAGTTCGCCCAAAGCCAAGTCTCCCTTCAGCAAGCCCAGCGGCCCAACCAGCCATTTTCCTTCAACCCAGCCGCCCACATGGCACATTTTCATTGGTTGGAAATGGGTCAAAACCCACTTCTGCCACCAGCCACCTTCAACCTATATTTTGTGGGGAAATTTGCATCTATACTGCAAGTTAATAAAAAAAGTCTAAATATACGGTAATTGAAATTAATTACAAATATACAGCACCCAAATGATGCCAACTAATAAATAATCTATTGGTAAATATGACACTCATGCCCATTCAATAACACATGTAATTTTTCTTCATAATAAATTATTAATGTTTTTATAAACTAATAATATAATTATTAATTATTAGTATTATAAAGACGAATCTAATAATTTGAAAACTATTTATTTAATAATATTATAATATGGCCAAATCTATCACCATAAACTAGTTTGTTGGTTTGATTTTTTTTTAACGTATTCTTTTTTGACTAAATCAATCAGAACAAAAAAATATATTTGCAATATAAAATGTTACTCGTGAAAACCAATCTAAATAAATATTAGTTTTTTTTAACAAACAAATAAATATAGATTTTAATAATTAAAATTTGGTCATCATTTATTTAGTAATTTGAAAATTCATTATCACAGTAACAAATTCTTTTATTTTTGTTAACATGTTTGTAACAATGATTTACAAAATTAATTTTATAAGTAAAATATTCAATTTTTGTAACTAAAAAATTTACAAAAATGTTAGATGTTAGAACAACTAATGTTAATATTATAACAATGAGTAACAAAACTATTACAATTAATAATAAAATTGTTACATGCAATAACTAAAACTCATTAAAAAGTATAAATATATTACAAGATTGTAATAAGCAATAACAAAACTATTACAATAAGTAAATAATTTTTTACAAATTTGTAAACAACAATTACAGATTAATTCATAATAAAAAAAAGTCTAGTTTTGAAACAAAAGTTTACAAAACTAATTCACAAATAAAATTATATTTTTCAACTAATAGTTGCACAAATAATTTATATATTTACTTAACATAATTGTAATAAAAATTTACTAGGTTTTATAATTTTAATAGTTATTTATTCTCCCAATATTATTCATAACACAACGTTACTAATTTGTAATTATTTCAATAATTACTCATCTTTTAATATTATTTAAAAATATTAATTTTAGGAAAATTCACAAAAATACATTGACATTTTAAAAAAATATGAAAAATACAGTAGATTACAAAAATACGGAATTATTATGAAAAACATAGAATGACAAGTGTAAATACGGAGTAGCAGTGAAATACAACTTTTTTTTGTTAATAGCCGTTACAAATTCGTAAACAGGTGTTACAGATGTGTAAACCAGTTATATAAAAATATTTTTGCAAACAACATTTACAAATACATAACCAAGTTTTACAGATTTGTAAACAAGTTTTACATTTTTGTAGACAACATTTACAGAATAATTCATTGCTAAATTTTTTTATTTTTGTAACAATAGCTTACATAACTAATTTTATAACTAAAAAATATTATATTTGTGACTAATATTTTCAAAAAGTAAGTTGTGAATTTAGTTGACATATTTGTAACAAAAATATATAAAACTAAGTTTGTAACTAAAAGAATTTTATAATTAGTGTATACAAAAATGTTAAATTGCATTAAACTATATTTAAAAAAAAAAACTGCAACAACTAATAAAGAAATAGATTATATTGATTAAATATATAATATTTTATGTAAGCAAAAATATTTATTTAATATTAATAATTATATTTATTTTAAATATTTATAAGTAAAATAAATTTATTTGTAATTATTATTATTATCATACCAAAAGTATCTATGAACAAAAAGACAAACAAAATTAAAGTATTGAGACTTTTTTTAAATATATAATATGAAAATTGTAATATTTGTATTATAGGAATTAATATAATTAAAATAAAGTGATTTGACAAAAAATATTAAAATGATTTGACGTATAATATTTGAAAGAAAAGTTGATTTGACAAAAAAAAAATGGTAGTTCAAAATTACATACCAATAAGATACGGTAGGGAGAAAAAAAACATGTGCGTACACATTAGTTGGGAGGAGCACAGTAATTTTGTAACTTTTTTAAATTGCCGTATAAAACTAATTTTTTTTTTTAAATTGCCGTGTAAGATGTAATTTACCCTATTTTGTGGGTATTGAGCCTTGCAAAATTGTCATTTTGAGCTTTAAAGCTCATATTTTTTTGTGCTTTAGAAAAATGACATATTGACCATATACCAAAATAGCTAGGGTAATATTAATAATAAGATTTGATTTTTCAAAATCATATTTTATTATTAATATTTCATATTTATTTTGTAAACCTCATTTTGTTGTTTAATTTCTTTTTAGTCATTTTTTCCCTCTATAAATAAGGACTTTTTTTTAATCACAATTAGTATATAATTTTTAAAGTAAAGAAACTATATCAAAATTTCTACTCACTTTCTTCTTATAATTTTGTGAGAATCATTAGCTTAATGGTCTAATCTTCCTAGGAAGGTTAGGGATGATTTCATATGTTAGTGATGTTATATTGCTACTTTGATTTACTATGTTCTTAATATAAAATATTTGAGTTATTTATGTTCTTTCATCTCCATCTCTATTTTGTCATCTTTATTTACTTATGTTAATAGTATATATGATTAGTCATGCTCTTTCTATGTACTTCTAATTAGTAAAAGTAATATTGATACATAATTTTATGTCTAATCTTCTATTGCATTATTGCCTTTGGGTATTTTGTCATTTTTAGATTTTTCATAAGATCAACATTGTGCTTTCAAAGTAAAGAACTTTATTACTCAAATTGACTTTTGTTAGAAAATAATATGGATTTTAATGTTAGATTTTCCAAGTAAATATTGGGATGTGAATTATTTACTTGTGTATTTTTTTGTAAATCAAGTAACCAAGTAACTAAACAAGCATATGGATGATTTTGAAACATTTCCATTTCTCAAACTCTTGATTACATCTTACATTTATTTCACTTATCTTATTTCATCATTTTATCAAAAAGACAACACCAAAATCTCAAATCTCTTTTCATGTCCATATTTTGATTTATTTCTTGTTACTAATTTTTGTGTTATTTTCTACTAATATTTTGAGTTTAGGTTGCCTATTTGTGGATCGACCGCCCGACTATACTACAACCACCAGTTAGTATTTTTCATGATTTGGGCGTTAAACAGATTTTCTTTCCCATAAATTTGAAAAAATATATAATTATGCCACATTTTTTTTATCATAGTTATGTTTTATTTGATTTTGAAGATATTTTTTTTTTCAATTTATTATTTTTCACTTCATTTTTTAATTTGTTTTTCTTTCTTTTTTCTTCCATTTTTTTCTTTTTCTTTTTTTTTTTCTACCAATTTTTTCTTTAATCATTTTTTTTCTTTTCATTTTCCATTATTCTTCTTATTCTTTTCTTTTTTATTCATTTATCTATTTTTTTTCTTTCATTTGTATTTTTTTTTTTCATATTTTTCAGTTTTCTTTCATTTTTTTTGTTTTATTTTTATTTTTTCCTTCTATTTTTTATTCATTTTTGTATTTATTATTGTTTTTTTTTCTTTTTTTACTCACATGAGCTTTTTTTTTTCTTTTTCCATTTTTTCAACGAATTTTTTCACTCTTCTTTTTATTTTTCTTTCTATTTTTCTATCATGTTTCTTCTTCTTCTTCTTCTTCTTTTCATTTTTATTCATTCCTATGTTTTTATCCTTTATCATTTCTTTTGTTTTTTTTCTCCATATTTTTTTAGTTTTCTTTCCTTAGTTTAATTTCCTTATTTTTTCTTCATTTTTTGTATTTATTATTTTCTCATTCCCTTTTTTCACACATATATTTTAACATTACATAATTATTTTACTATTTTTTTAATTTATTATTGTAATTTTTTTATAGTTTTTTCCACTATATGTAAAAAAATTCAAATCAATTTTTTCAGCATTTTCTTTTTACTGTAACCTTTATGGGAACCTCAAATTTAGAAAGAAAACTAATAAAAATATAAAAACATTAATGGGTAACCAGTTACCCTGATGAGAACATTCAAATCTATAAAAAATTATATGAAAATGTGAATGAGTAACCAGTTATCCTAGTGGCAACATCCAGATCTGAAAAAAATATATATAAATGAAAACTTGAATGGGTAACTAGTACCAGTGATAAAAACATCCAAATTTGAAAGAAAAAAAAATAGATATGAAAACGTGAATGGGTAACTAGTTACCCTGATGACAATATTCAAATCCGAAGAAAAAAAATGTGATGAAAATGTGAATGGGTAACCAGTCACCCTAGTGGGAACATCCAAATTTGGAAAAAAAAATTATATATGAAAACTTGAATGGATAACCAATAACCCTAATAGGAATTGATAACTCTACAAAATAGAGTTATTTTACCACTTTTTATGTGCTAATTGTTGCTTAATTCTTGAGTTTTTAATTGATTTATTAAGTTTTTAAGTAATTTTGAATTTATTAGTCTTATTGTGATTTTATATTATTTTGTGTGTTTTTATAGTTATTTTATTATAATATGTTGTAGTTTAATTATTTGAAATTAGTCTTGTTAAGTTTGAAGTAAAAACATGCATTTTTGAGCTTAAATGTTATGTAAATTAAATTTTAATTAATATTTTCATGGAAGTTATTTGGTATATTTTATTAGAGAAAATAATTAATTTTAATTTAGTTTATGATTATTTTGTAGGAAACAATGTGCATTTTGGTACTTTGAAAAGAAAAGAAAAGAAAAGAAGAGAATTAAAGTTGAAGAAATGAGAAAATATGACATTTATGAATTACTCACCAAGTTAGCTCAAAGGCCCAATTTCCCAGCTGGCCCACCAGAAATTCATTCACCTCCTTGCATAAATCCCTCACCAGCCACGTTCTCCTTCAGCCAGCCCAACGCCAAGCATCTTCAACATCTTCCTCAAGCTTCGCCAGCTGTCCCCAGCAGCAAACTCTCTTCACCCAGCCACACGGGCCAACATTCAGCCCAAACGTGGGCTTTCTCTTCTGCCTCTGCACCAGGCCCGGCCCGCCAGCACGCCTGCCCAAGCCTGAAGCAAGCCACTCCAGCCGCCTGGGCCAGCCACCATTCTGTCCAAAGCAGCCCAGCTGCCAACACAGCTATGCATGCCACTTTTTGAGCCTAAATTTGCCTAAGTGTACCATTTGTCCCCTATGCTCAAAATGCCACTTTTTACCCCAAAGTCATCATCACTCCTACAATTTACCCCTATTTACCATATTATTATTAATTTAATCAATTTACTTAATTTAAATTGATTATTTTAATAATCTCATTTTGGCTATAAATAAGGGTTTTGAAGACCATTTTTTGGGGGCTTAATGTTTTTGGGTTACCATCTTTTTCTCCCATTTTCTCTCTACCATTCTCTCTTCCATTTGGGTTTTTCAAGAGCATTTTGCAAGTATGTATGTCATTTATTTTGTAATTTCTACTCTAGTTATGTGCTTCTAATCTTTTTCATAAGATTATTAAGATCATGATGAAGCAACTTGTAACTATGTAATATTTATGTTGTATGTTGATTTCCCTTGTAATGCAACAAAGTCTATGGATTTTTCTTCTTCATATATTTCTTTCATCTTAAATATCTTGTATTTTAGATTGTTAGAACATATTTACACTTTGTTCTTCATTAGTGCATAAACATAATATTCTTTGTGTAAGACGTGTCATTAAATTGTACACATCCATGCTTAGAACAAAAATATTATGTTTTGCCTTATAAATAATGTTCATTGATTTATTTGTTATTTCATTAGATTGATTTACACTAAATGCTTTGAAATTATAATTTTGAAAAGTGAAAAAAAATCATATCTTTTTATAAGAAATTTGTGTTTAAAATTATAAATCTTTTTGGAAAATGATAGTTTAAATTATTTTAACTATCACTAAAACTCGGGAATCAATATACTAATAAATATTATTAAACTTACATTTTGTGGATTCTAGTATCTTAATAATCTTTTCTTTTAACACTTATTTTCAAATCATTATGGGTTTATTTTCATTCTCTTAAATAGCTTTATTTTTCAATCTTTTATTTAATGTTCATAATATTAAAACTCATCAATCTTTGGAACTAGGTTAGAATTTATTACTTTTGATTTAAAATAGTTTTCTTTTTTATTTTAGACAACTCCTTTGGGTTCGACCTCGTGCTTACACGAAAACTATTCTATAAATACGATTCGTGCGCTTGCGAGTATAAATATTTAAACATACCCGTTTTGGGTCCATCAGGAATATTCAAATTTGGAAAGAAAAAAATAGATATAAAAAACATGAATGAGTAACTAGTTACTCTGATGTAAACATTCAAATTTGGAAAGAAAAAAAAACTGATATGAAAACTTGAATGAGTATTTGGTTACCCTAACGTAAACATCCAAATTAAAAAAAAAATCATATGGTAACTGGTTACCCATGTTACTAAAATCATAGTTACTTCTTCTTTATTTTTTTAATGAAGTGTTACTCATCTTTTTACTTCAAATTTGATGTTTTTTTTTTCATATTTAATATGAGTAACCCATCTCCTCTTTTATGGTAACTGGTTACCCCTCTTATGGCAGAATGTTACTTCTCTCAGGGTAACTGGTTACTCCTCCTAGTACATGTTATTTAACCTAACTCTAGGATTTTATTTTTACGCAACTATCAAAGATTAATCAAGTAACTGGTTACCTTACCCAGGATTTGAAAAATGAAAAATACAATCTAAAAAAGAAGGAAAAAAACTATTTATATTAAATAAAAAAAATAATAAATACAATTCATATTACAAAAAAAAAATATTCAAAACAAAAAAAAAATTAATATGAATTAGTAATATAAAAAACAAATAAGCTAAACAAATAATAATCAAATCAGAAACATGCATTTCCAAATTAATAAAACTTGATTAAAAATAAAACTATGACATAAACCAAATTTTATATAAAAATATGGGAAAATAAACTCATACAAGTTAAAATTCTTAAAAAAAACAGATTAATTTTTTTTATAAAAAAAAGCATATTTTTACACACATTATTAAAAGAGGAATTTACATGAAATATGGGAAAATTCAATAAAATTTGATATATATGGCTTTTTTTTGTGTGTGCATTTTTTATGGTTTTTTTTGTTGTTTTCCTTTTTTATGGGTTTTGTTTTCCCATATTTATCAAAACGTTGCTTTTGTATCCCATATTTTTTTGTATACGTTTTTTTATTCTATAGGGGTATTTTTATGAGGGAATTTTTGTCTTTTTATTATTATTATTATTTTTATTATTTTGGTAAACATTTTTGTAAGAAAATTTTATTTCAGTAGTTTGTTTATTATGCATTTATGTGTATTTTTGTGAGGGCTTTTCAGTCATTTTATGTATTTTTTATATTATTTTATTTTATTTTATTTTTTGAATTTTTTTTTGTAAGGAAATCAATTCCCAGTATGCATGCAGGTACTTGAGTACATATGCTCTATCACGTTTTTATCTGCTTCACGTTTTCTCAATTTTATTAGTATATTTTATTAAGTATGACGTTTTCTTCAGTGGTGATTTGTGTTCTTAGTTTTCGTTCTTGTGTTAGGGTTTATTTGAGTTTTTTGTTGTCGATTTTGTGCCCTCTGTGCGTGTCTTCGTCTCGGTGAGTACCTGGTTTCAGGTATGTCTTTCTCCGTTTGCTTCAGTATCACGTTTTTTATATATTGTTTGGTTCGAAGTTTTTCTTTCTTTCAGCATTTTGTTTTTTGTGTTGATTTCTTCTTTTTTTTCTTTTTCTTAGGATTTTTATAAGTTTCTCGTTGTGGATTTGTGTCTCTTTGTGGTGTTTTCGTATCGGTGAGTACCCGGTTTCAGTTTTTTCATTTTTTTTTTATTTTTTTAATGTAAATTGATTGTTAATTTTGCTTTGTATTATATATTTTTCTGTCGTGGGTGCTTATTTTTTAATCTGTGTTAATGGTGGTTTTTATTTTTGGTGCACGATTTTATCGTTAGTTTTTTAGTGGGATTTTTGTCAGTTTTTGATCAGTTTATTATTTGGGAAGTTTATGGGTAGTTATTTATAATTTGTGCTCTATATATGTATATCTGTTATTCTTTTTTCATTTGTGTTGTTTGTTTTTTTTATGCAGTGCATTGTATATTTCTCTTGCTCAAATTTGTGTGATGGATCACTGTGGTGAATGCGGTGGTGTTTCTGGTTCTGAGAAGAAAATTTCTGGTATAGTAGAGGATGAATCGAAGAATGTAGGGGATGATATTGGCGAGATTCTTCCTCGAAGGAGTAACATTACACATTTGAAGTCTGTTGCAAGGAAGAAGAGTAAATCCCCTTCCTCTGTTGCAAGGAAGACAAGTAAATCGCCTTCTACTGTTAAACAGACGAAGAATTCGTGTGCATCTGGTAGTAAGGATGCTGGAAATGATTCTCATGAGACTAAACATGTTGTGGTATGTGTTTATTTTTTTAATTATTATAATAAAAAATTGTTCATCTGTTTATGTTTCTGTTATTGTGTTTCACATTGGGTGGATTATGTTTGTTTTATTTTTTTATGGTTGTGTATCTGGTTTCTTGTAGTTTTGTAGTTAATTGGCATAATGTTCAATTCTGTTTTGTGTTTGTTTTATTGTTATTGTTGTGTTTTCTTTTGTTGTTAAACTGTTTTATTTTTTTTTGTACCTGGTTACATGTGGATTCTGTTTTTTTAATTTTTTTATGGTTGTGTATCTTGGTTCTTGTAGATTTGTAGTTAATTTGCATAATTTTAAATTCTGTTTTGTGTTTGTTTTATTGTTATTGTTGTGTTTTTTTTTTGTTGTTAAACTGTTTTATTATTTTTTTGTACTTGGTTTAATGTGGACCTGGTTACATATGTACCTGGTTACTTTGCAGATAACAGTGAACGATTTTTCTTAATGATTTTTTAACTGGTTACCTTAGTGAATGAATTGTTTTTTTTTATATGTATATTTCAACCATACAAAGTTAAATACATATAAGTGGTTTTATAAATGTAAAGTACTTATCAATTTTTCATGTTTATATTTTTTGAAACTGGTTGCATGTTTAATTGTTTTGTTTTTTTCTGCAGGCTCATTTAAAGATAAACCCCTCCAAGAGGTTTGGTAGTAAGGTTCAACATTTTAATGACAAGAGTGTCATTACTGACTTGAAATCTAAGTTGACGAAAAGTGAGAAATCATTGTTTAAGAAGACCCCATTTGGGCACTTTTTAGAAGTATGTGATATTCATTTTCAAACTCAACTTGCCCAGCTTGTGTTATTGAGAGAGGTCTCTCATGAGAGGGAGGAAGAGGAAATGTGGTTTAAGCTTGGTCGTAGAGTGTGTAGGTTTTCTATTGAAGAGTTTGCTCTAGTTACAGGTCTTAGATGTGATGGTGAGTTTGATTTAAGTCGTTTTCAAAAAAAGAAAGTTTTGTTTAAGAAAAAAATATTTGGCCGTTTTGTTGGTAAGGTGTCAAAGTCTGAATTACGCAATGCTTTTATTAGTAAGGATCTAGTTGATGATGAGGATGTTGTGAAATTGGGTATAGTTCATATCCTAGTTAACTATTTGTACGGCTATACTAGTGATAAGTTGGTTGATGATTTCTTTTTTGAGATGGTTGATCGAGATTTTTCTGAATTAGCAAATATTAGTTTTGGCAAGTTTGTATGGGATAGGAGTTTTCATTATTTGAAAACTGCTTTGAAGGGTGGGAATAAAATTTTTGATGGACTGTTTGTTGATGGGAAGGTTGGCCTTCACCCTTACAAACTTCTTGGGTTTCCCATTGCTTTTATTGTATGGATATATGAAAGTATAGCTGAGTTGAGTCCTGAGTTTTGTCAACGGGTTGGGAAAAAATTTCCACGTTTGTTGAATTGGAAGAGTACAGATAATGCATTCTATGCAAACTTGGTGGGAAAGGTTTTCAACAATCAGAAGGTATAATCTTTTTGTTTTGTAACTGGTTTCTTGCTAAATTTGTTTGATTCATTTTTGGATTTTTGTTTATGTACCTGGTTTCAGTTGATGGTAACCAGTTTTCTTGATTTTGTATATATATATTTTTAATTTATTCAGTTGACTATCCTGAATGTCTATCCGTCTTCTGAGGAGA